>NC_140477.1:24062591-24797591 GCF_051167445.1 Perissodus microlepis | reverse complement strand
CAAATTGATTAGATGATTAAAATTAAAGTCAATTAAACTGATTACATTTTTGGTCTACTTTCACAGATTCCTATTTAACACTCCTTCATTGTATACTCACGTCAACTGAATCATCTGTCTCTGGGGTTTCTGGGTTTCCACTATCATAGCTGCTGAGCTGAGTCATTTCTACAACGAGACACAAGGATCAATGACCAGGAGAAAGAGGAACCGAGGGGGGCAAAGAAAAAGACAGTAGTTAACCAGTTAAATAAGAAATATTTGATGTTTGCTGATGTTACCCTCCAGAGGGTCCCTGGTGAGGCCCAGCTGGCTGATGATGTATCGGGGAATGTCAGACTTAATGCCCTGGCCTTCTTTTGCATGGCCTTCAGCTGCTTCCAACAAGTGGTAGAACTCCTCAGGATCAAACTCCTGCAAAGGAGGGAGAGTGGAAGGAGGTCGTGAAGCAGGAGTGGCATAAAGAGAGAATGGAAGAGACAAATCAAAGCTTAAGGTTCAAAATCAAGTAATAACAGAATGAGAATCTATTTCTTTTGGTGCCAAAATGGTTCCTACAATCTCAGGTGTGTAAGTTGTTATGACAGCCATGACACATGTGAATTTAAAAGGTTGCAAGCCTCGACCTGTCCAGACTTTTATTAGCTGTTCAGTCTTTTGCATTGCAATAACAACAATAAACAGTAACATATAATATGAAGACTTCTTTGTGTAGTTCTGTATCTGTGATAATTCTCCGGTAACAAAATATCATAATTTAGCACAAAATGCTCCCGTCCTGTTTGAGTCTCGACACGGAGAGAAACAGAAATTCATCTGGTTATCTTATTAGATCAAGATATTCAACTCTGATTTAAAGTGGGTTGCCCCAACAACAGCGCTGCACAGAAAAAAAAACACAATCTAAACCTTCTGTGTGATTCTAAAGCAATCACAGAGTGAAGACTTGGACGGTGCTGCAGACAGGACAGGAGGTTTTGCTGGGCAGAAACTTCTGTGTCCTCTGACTAAGACATACTGCCTGATTATTCCCTTCTTGTGGACACACATAAACACTTCCTGCCCCCTCTTCTCTCTCTGTGCTTTCATTTGTAAAAACCCATCCTGTTCAGTGTCACAGCTTCAGCTGTATGCAATTAGTCAAAACTACTGATGTGAGGACTGGGGAAACCTCCCCTCTTGTCCTCCTCTTCCTCATCCTCTACTGCCCCTCCAATTATCCCTGTCTTCTGCACTCCACATCTTTCTTTCTTTCCCCTTTTCCCATTCTTTTCCCTAATGTCAAACTCCTGGGCTCACCAATTGCTGGTTCCATCTATTAGGCTGAAAATGTGAACCATCTCATCCAGGGATACAAATTGAGAACCGGTTCTTGTAGAGAACTAGTTCCCAGTAGTCCAATTCCTTGGAATTGTTAGCCTGCCTGCCTATCGATCCCACTTATCGGTTTTTGCACTCGCACTATAATCCGCTGATTTCAGTTCACGTGTCAGAGGAGGAAAATAATGACACAGTTTAGAGTGTGGATACGGACTTTTTTTTATCATACAAAAGGACGAGATAAATGGTAAAGTGGAAAACTGCAACATTATGCTGCTTACACACCTATGTATGTATTTTTTTTAGTTTGTATGTAATGGTGGTGACTCTCAAAACAGAGCCAATGAGAACCTAATGGCAATTGATAAGTGATATCAATAATGGAATCACTAAATTTGTACCAACTCCCATCCTTAATCTCATCCCAAAATCATGGAGGTCCTCTGAGAGAAGTTTGAATAGGTGACAGACAGAGAAAGAAAAGAAGCTCTGCTGTTGTCTAAACATAATGTTGCTGAGAGGTGTTAATGTGTGAGCATGTGTGTACATTAGACTGTTTTGAAATACCCATAAATTTATTTATTGGCTTAAATTTCCACCAAGGAGCAGAAAGCTCTAAATTGCATTTTTTAAGCGTTTATGGAGTGAATCTGAACAGTATGAAAAAACATAATTCCAGTTAATACTAGTAACTGAAATGCAAAAAGGACTCAGTAGCTGCTGAGGATAAGCAAGCAGGGCAAGGTTTGGTGAAAAAGGTGAATAAGCTTCATATTTAAATAAAAAATTAATTAAAAATCATCTGGAAGGTCTGTGAAGGTCTTTCTTACCAGACACTCGAGCAGACGTGCGGGCCGGGCGATTATGATCATCAGCTTCTTGACAAGTTGTGTGACAAAGGTAACCTCTATGCTTTCAGAACGCTCATGAGCCTTAAAGAGAACACAAGAGGACTCAGGGTTAAAGCAAAAAGTGTACAAAGAACAATTATTACAAATATTCTCTGCGATATTAAATTCAAATAGGCAAGAAAAAAACAATAACAACAAAAAAACAGCTAACAAACAAACAACTCGTATCTGTCAGGACAGAACAATAATTCATCAGTGTGAACTTTGATGACCTTGGACTGTATAGAAAATGTCTCTTGTGCTGGATTTGTCCTTCATAAACAAAGCAGAACAGCCATGAGGATGAACAGATGGTGGAGTCCTTCTTTCATTGACACCTGAGAGGTAATCTAAATCAGAAATGACCTCTGCCTCACTCCTTCGTATCCACCATGAAATGTCTGCCAGCATGGAGACAGAGCAATTTACTCAGCAATCCGTTGTAACTGACTGGAGATGCAGCTGGAGCAAACACTGACCCCTGGAAAGAAATGGGGTGGAAAGAAAGTGCATCTGTGTGTGTGTGTGTGGTGACAAACCTGCCACTGTAACAAAATAAAATAATTAAAGAAAAACTGTGTACATGTGGTTTCATATGTGCACATTTATGAATGTGGCATGTATGCATGTTTTTGTAATGTATGTATGTGTCAGGCGGGGTAACACAGGGGAGGCGGCTGCTCATAAACAAAGCGTGGCTGACAGGTTGTTGTTTGTCTGACAGATGCAGAGGGCCCGGGGGCCCCTATAACCCCACCACCACCACCCTTGAATTATCTCTTGAATTATTTATAACTGTAATGAAACCTGGAGGGAGGGAGTGAATATCTACTGTATTGGTATTCAACTATATGTATCTAAGTATAAAGGAAATGGAATATTATGTATGTGCGTGTATGTGTGTGGTTACTGTAAGGACCAGCGATCGGTGGTAACGCACAGCTGAGGGATAGGCTCCCCCTACATAGAGACTAATTATCAAGAGACTATGTGAGAAAGAGACAGCCGGCATATTTTAACACTGTGTGGTTAACATGAAGTGACTCCCTGGTGGGTACACAGCATACATACAAGTCCTTTAACATCTTGAATCCACATGCACAGTGTGATCTAATTTATAGATTTTAGTGTATTACAAATTTATTCTATTATGCTAGAATGACGTGGATTGGACTTTTATGTTTGGTAAACGCATAGCGATTAACCATGCTAAGCGATACACACAGTTATTACAACTGGTGCCAAAAACGTCATCTTCAACATCCTTTGTCTTCATCAGCGGAGCACTGCTCGTCTCGTCAACAGAGAAGAAATTAGTTGATCATTTCACTTATATTGAAAAGGATCAACTAATTTTCCTTAACAAATTCAATTTCTTGTGAATCATCAAGGCTGGAGTGAGATGAATACTGTAAAACATGCTATAATTCCGATTACCAGTGAAGCTAATTTAAGACTGAAATTCAGGAAATGCTGGAAACTGCTGGCAGTGAAAGTGGTCTCACCAAATGTTTAAGGACTTTTTAGGTTCATTTATTTATTTATTTATTTTTGTGTCCCGTTTGGATCTTTAGCCATCAGAATTGTTGTCTTAAGGCCAAGAAAGATGCCAAGCGGATTTATTTTACCAAGTGGATCATCATGGCCTTGCCATATTGGTCCATTTGATTGACCTTTATTATAATTATGTATTTATTTTATTTTCGGTTGCTACAAACGGGACAGACGTGACTGGGGGATAGGACAGGGAGAAAGAATGAAAGAAAGAGAGGGAGAGAAAGATTTATTTATTTATTTATTTTAACAAATGGTACAATAACTGTTTTTGTTCAACTAAGCTTCAATTTTGTTTAAAGGGAAGTACATGTAAGTACATATAATTTGGCAGTATCTTATTATAAATGTTCACAACCTTAGCTGCATTTCTGCAAATATAAAATAAATAAATTGTATTTATGTCCTTTTTTTATTTAAAAAAAATGCAAGTTTTTTTTAAGATCAGAGGTGAATTCATTAAGTCTAACAGAGAGACGTGGGGATCATAGATAACCTAATACAACAATATCACAATACATGGTGTACAGAAATGATGTCATCACACAGCAACACTCAGTACAGTGGAACAAAGTCACAGATCCCTGTGAGCTGCTTTTCCTTCACTTCAAATTTCATTTTCTTTGCTTTTATTCATTTGAAAAGTACCACCACAAGCACTCATGAAAAAGTGAATGTGAGATGTTTAAGAATGATTGAATGTGAATTTCTGGTGTTAATTTGGTTCAGTTCAATTCAATTTTATTTATTTAACACCATAACATATGGAAGAAAAGATCTTTTTCTCATGCTTAACAGAGAGCATACATCATTTCCTCCAAGCAGGTCACAGTTGTACCTGAATTCAGCTAAAAGACTATTAAAAGCAGATGTTTGCAGCTGTGCATGGCTTGTGGCAAATCTGTTGAAGGTTCAGAGTGAAGGATGGACACTTAGTGACAGATCACTAGAGCTGAGATAGCTTTCTACAACCCTCTGCCCTCAGGTGACCTCCAGGAGTCTAACAGGGTCTCCCAGGGGTTCCAGCAGAGGATGTCCTGGATGGAGGTTGCCATGGTGACCGCCAGACAGGTCACTAAGGCCTCGTGACAGGGATAGATGACCGAGAGGAAGTGAGTATGAGCCAAAGAAGAGGGGTGAAGGTGGAGGACAGAAAAAAGACAAGAGAAGGACAGGAGGAGGAGAGTTTAGTCGGCCTCCTGTGAATTTTGTAATGAGGTCATGACACAAGGAAAGGAAGGTAAGGACACCAAAGAAGGGGATAAGGAATGATGATAAAGGAAAAGGACTGATAATTGCAGAAACCAAAAGGTGTAGGCTGGTAAAAATGAAAAACAAGGGGAAATGGGTTTACCAAACCAGCTTCTCAAAAATGAGAAAGGCTCATTTCTCAAAGTTACTCTGTAACTGGCTCATGTAAAGTGCAGTGAAGCATAGTAAAAAGCCACTGAGAGAACATACAAACTATTATTTTTGTTACCATTATTCCTGTAAAATTACAGGGTCAGTTTATCAAATGGCAAGTTTCTGTTGAGTTTTGTCATTTTCCAGTTTCAGCTGATTAAATTCCACTTCACTCACGCTCACTGAGTGCCACACAGAAATTTCACTACAGGGGAAAGTGAAACCATCAAGCTTCACGCAGTTTGTTTTTTTAGACTTTTCTACAGTGTTTCTCTGATTTTTAAGGGAAACAAAGTTAGACAGGCAGGGTTGAGATTGTTTTAATATTTGCATTGATGGGATAGTAGCTATACCGGACAAAGGATGTTCAAGATGGAGTCACCAGGCAGGAGGAAAAGAGGAACCACAGAGAAGATTCATGGATTTAGTGAAGGAGTATATGCTGAGGGTTGGTGTGACAGAGGAGGGATAGGTTGAGATGGAGGGCCATGGAAGAAAAAGAACGGCTGATTTATTTTAGTGATCAAGTTATCCCGGGATAAAAAGCCTTCATGTAAGGTGTTCCTTTTGGTTTTTAACTCACTGGATCTGTGATGGTCAGGTCACCTGTCCAAGGCGTACACTTCGCCCAATAAAGATGGCATTGATTCCAGTTGGATAAGCAGTTAAAATGGACAAGATGAATGACATTCACTACATCAGGCAAAATGATCAATTTTGATGTAATTATATTTACAAATATAATGAATGAAAAACTAGATTAACTCTCTGTTGAGATCTCTCCTGTTAAAATAGTAAATATCAGATAATGCATCACCTTTCTGAGATGACTTTTGAGCCAACAACAGCAGCATTTGGGAAGAAATTGCTCACAAAGTCGCACTTAATGCCACAAAACACTAGTTAGACTCAACTTGCAGATGAGGGGTAAGAATAATACAACCCTAGTATTGTCTGACACAAAGCAACTAGCTGATTACAACAATTGCAATATGGGTGTATTTGTCATCATCCTCTGAAGCATGCTCACTTCTCTTTTATGAACCTTTCAAAGGCTTTGTTTGTGGAACAATTTACATTTATTTAAGTTACAAGCTACTAAAGCCAGAGAAAGTAGTGCAGGCAACTCCTGAGGTATGACATCAGATCAGCAACATTCAGTTTACCTTCGAGTCTGATCCTCAACAACAACGTAACCGAGTCTCAACGTCTCAATAAAGCTACACTGAATCAAACCGAAATTGACTCAACTGTAAAGTCGGCATCTGTCCCTTCCTCCTCCCAGCAGTCCATGAACACCTTCCACTCGCTCCTCCTTATCACCTCCTCCACCTCCTCTTCTTCCAGCCTCCTCTGCCACGAGGTGCGATACATGTCTCGGACAAACACCCACAAAAATGACGTGGAATTCCCATAAATGAAAGTGCTGAGGTTGTCTTTACACCTGCATCCACCTGCTCACAAATTCATTTTCTGAGCTGTAGGTCTGCTTCACCTGCTGCTGCACTTGGCTATATTACAAAAAACAGAAGAAAAAAAAACAACAGTCTAATGTCGCCTAATTGGTGATGTCATCATTCAGCCCGCATTGCTGCACTGCCATCTGAGCTGGGAGCGCTTCTCCAGATGTGCACAACCCGAGTTCCTCGCACCCTCCAAAAGACTTTGAACAGGCTTCATGCATGTACATCCACCTCCCCTTTCTTCTGTGAACCTGCTGGCCAATCGAAAGCAGAGGAATCCCCTCCAATCCTCAGCCATCCCAAAACCTTTCCACTGCACCTCCTTGCGTCTGGGAGAGTCATCCATCAGTCCCCAGTGACCACTGAAGTGTGAAATTAAAATCGGAGCGTGTGTGTGCTTGCCTGCATATATGTGTGTGTCTATGATTGAGATATCTTGTGTTTATGTGTCCCAGTAGAACAGAAGGTCAATAAGAGGCCTGTGGGAGCCACAATATCACACCCTCAGGCCCCCGAAAACTGAGCTAATAGAGATGTCACCACCACTCGCACATGTGTAAGTACATTTCTGTGCTCTGTCATGTTGATACTCTTGTGTAAACGGACATGAGGTGTCTGAAATAATTTTGTCACACCAAGCGAGTAAATTTAAATTGATTGACAGAAATATACAAACTGTTTATGAAGGAATGTGTGAGAGCCCAGGAAGTCTTAGGTCTGTAAGGAACGGCAGCCTCTGTGCATTCATAAGACATGTAACCATACTTGCAATCGTAATGAGTGAACAAAGATGTGTGTCACACTGTAAGTTGTTGCACAGTAAACCAAGCATGGCTGGGATGGTACTATACATGTTGTGTCTTTATTTGTGTATTTTTAAAGAGAAGAAAATAATGAAAAGAATTAAATAATTAAAACATTTAGAGGTCTCTAAAATCAACACTGCAGTCTACACCTGGTCAAAAGTGTCCGAGCTGATTTTTGTGTGTCTGTTTGTTTGTTTTTTAGAAGTGCATGAGGAACACAATTGGAAGCAAATGAAGTCCTTATATTTAGATTGCTCTTACACGCTTTATTCAAAGGAATGATTAAGAATTGGAAGCAAAAGTGGCTTATTGCGGGACTGTGAATAAACTTGTGAATCAACTTACATCTTGCAGCAGCTTCTCCAGATTCTCCTGGAGTTCGTAGAAGTAGCGGGAAGTGATGAGGTCCTCTCTGCTTTTCTCCAGGCAGTCTCTGGACAACTCTATAAGCTGATGATGAATGAAGCTCAAGACCCCGTCGGCCAATGGGCAAATCTTCTCTGGGGCCGAGGAGGCAAGCAGCTCGGCCAGACGCTCCTCCATTTGAGCTGTTGCCTGAGGGGAGGAGGCGGAAGGCAATTACAGGGTGGGGAGAAGGATGAGTCACACATAGGTACGCTCATGTGAGACACATGGAGAGACAGTAAACGGCACGGCTATAAGATAATCTCATATGTAAGGGAAAATCCCTTCTAATTGAAAAATTAATTATTCAAAAATGATGTTTGATACAGGCCTGAAATAATGTACTCAATGAAACACTAAACTTCTAGTCTTTAGCATAATACATCATCTATGTCACAGTAATTGAACAAATACTTAAAGGGACAGGTTGCTGTAAGAAAAAAGAGAGAAATATGGAACAGAGACGAACCCTGATGTCACATATTAATAAGAAATTAGAGTATTTTATTTCAAAATGCTGCTCATACAGCACTTACTGTAACACTGCAGCTGCTTCATTGAATAAAAACAACTTGCAATAATATTTCAGTTGTGTATAAATCCTGTATTAAATAGAAAATAGAAACAAAGCAAACACATCGATGTCTTAGACTTCCACATATTGATCAGCCAGATCATTGGACAGCAATTCTGGATTTTTTTTATGCATGTGCATATCTCTGCATGCTGGAGTCTTAATTTGCACTTGTGGATGTGCAGCCTTACTGCACAGTAATGAACAACATATTTTTTTAAAGCAGTGCTGCATTAGGGCTTGAAAATATATGCTCATTTTGAATATGTTCTTAGCACCAATTTTTTTAATTACTGTGGTGCATCTATTTTGTTTTTTTAAGTTATGTTCTCCACTCAAATTCAGACAAATGCTGCAAAATTGATGGTGCTGGATAATGAACAAACACATAGCAATCCAAGTCTCTCTAGACAAAGAAATGAGATATTTGACCAAGTCAATGACCTGATATTAGCCTAATAGAGCATGATTTTCAGTTGTTAAACTGACAGCACAAAGATTCACAAACATGCAGCAACTAAAGCTGGCTGAGTAAAGGCCTAGCAGAGCATCTCGATGGAGGAAATGCAGCATATGTGATGTCCGTGGGTTCTAGACAGCAGTTTTTTTTTTATCCACTTCTTAAAAACAATCTTAAAATATTGAACTACGTATAATGCAATTTACATTCTTTAACAGTTAACTCAATATATTAGCAACACGCCATGAATTAAAGCTGAACGTCTACGCTTTAGAAACATCTTGAAAGACCGATTTAAAATCCACCGGGGTGGTGTGCAGAGGCAAAATGACAAAAACTGTGTCAATGATGAAAAAACATAACTAATATCAAAATACCATTGTTGTTTTTATAGGACTGCTTAAAACTGTATTAGTGGCTATAGAGATGAAATGTGTTCATTGACTAACTTAAGCAGAAGTTGTCTGAGCCCATGCACTTATTACAGAATCAGGTATGTTTTTGATGTAACGCTGCAGTTCAGCACTACTTCTCAGCGTGCTCCCTTGCTCACAGAAACATCTGTAGATTCTTTTTTTTTTAAAATACACTGTGTACTAAAGATGATGAAATCCCCAAATTCTTGCAGTTGTCCACACAGTAGTGAACTCTAAACATTTTTAACTGCTTGTTGTTTGGATTCTAGACCAACTTTGAAAGCAAAGACTTGCATTGTTGTTCTTTTGTCCATCCCTTTTTTTTTAGCACTTCCTTTAGTTTCTTTAGGAACTGTGTGTCAGTAATACAAACCTTTGGGAATCTCTCCTTGTACACATGGTTCATCATCATAATCTCATGGTCAAAGGACACAGGAGAGCGCCCAGGGCTGAAACAAAGCAAATGGAGATAATCACCAACTGTAAGCCATTAAAGTCTTAGCATGCCTTTAGTTAAATGTGCTGACAGGCAACAATTATTTTCAAAAAGCCTAAACTGTTTAACATATGCTTTCCAGGACAGTCACACGTTACTCTTGATGTAGCTCATCAGGAAATTGTTCTGTGTATACTGTGGAACCAAAAATATGAGCATGTGATGCACAAACACTAGCATTTGAAGCCAAATACTTGTGAGAAGGGATCATGTGAGCATCCATAAATAATTCAGTACATAAGTCTAACTGTTCACTATGTCAGAATGAATGATAGTCATGTAGTAGACCCAAACTTCAGATGGTAAAAATGAATAGAATTTCTTTAAAGATTCTGTGTAACATACATAAAAAGCACAAACTAGTATAAAGCAAAGACAGATTTTTTTTTCTCCACAGATGAACATTTAGAAAAGTTCTGGTGCTCATTTGTATTCTGAAAAAAAAGATCCGCCCTGTCAGAAACAGGCCTGAGGAAACCGAAGTGACAGACAGGCTCGGTCAGCTCAGAGCAGAGGGGAAGAGAAAAGGGATGGTGCTCACACACAATAACAGGACCTGGGGGTCTTCATCATACGTGCATCTTCAGCGGTGTCAACCGAATACCATGACATCCTCTAGACTCACATGGTTGCACACACTGAGCAGCGCAAAGGTAACGCCTCTGGAGGCTGGCAGACCAACGGACAGCATGTGTGCGTCAGTAATAAGCCAAGCATCTTCACTACTCGTCCAGCTCCGTGCAGCGAGTCTCCATTAGTCCTCGGGGGGATTTTCATGCCCTGACAGACTGACAGTGACGTCTCCTTTAGTTCATACTAGCACCAACAGTGGACTTCATTTTCTCTGTATTGTGCTTCTCCCGGGACTCATCCCTTTTCTTATTCTATCATGAACCAACCCCCACACCTGACCTCTCTCTGCAATAACACAAAACAGCAACAGTAGCAATACCCTTGACCTTTCCATGTCTCACTTCCACAATATGAGATGATGACAGGTAGAAGGCAGTATGTGTGTGTATGTGTTTTAGTCACGGAAGAAACATTTAATTGTGAACAAGGCTTTGATAACCTTCGGTTTCATTTACTATCATATATGAAAGTGAAAACTGCTTTCCAAACGATGAGTATTTTAGGAACTTTAGGAATCTGGCACACAACATATCTTCATCTGTTTTAAACCATTAGTTTGGTTGTTTCTGGAATGATTTTAAATATCCTTCTTGAAGATACACTGTCAGTACATTTGTTATAAACATCTATCATATGTAAACACAGCCATAAATTCAACTGTTATTAAAATTGTCTAAGCTTGCCTTTAGTGTCACTCAGAAACAACTTGAATACATGTTTATTACTAGAAGGGTGATGCCAGTGCACTTGAGCACACTGGATTTTAAATTCTGCTCCCCCTTGTATGTAAATGGTCTGAGCAAAAGGAGGAAAATTAATGAAGGCATCTCTATAACACAGCCCACTTCCATCCATTCATCCATTTATCCATCCATCAATGTACATCGACATCTATGGTCAATTTAGCAAGCGCTAAGCTATGTACAGGGTGTCTTTTGTCCTGTTTTCCTCCCATCACCCCCAGCCTGGCTGGAGTTTTGTCTCTATTATTGTAGGGTCTTTACCTTACAATATGAAGCACCTTGAGGTGACTTGTTAAGATCTGAGGTTATATAAATAAACTTAAATTGCACTGAGTGTATATGTCCTCTGATTTTCAAGAGGCCTAAAGTGACTTTTTATTGCTCTTACAACTTAACCTCATAAAGGGTCATCACATCAAGGGGGTAAAACATTTTTGCTAAATTCAAATATAGTAAAATATCTAATTTTACAAAAAAAAAAAATTGACCTGAAGGCCAACCAACAAGTTACTTGTTTTTAAAATGAATTGAAATCTTAAGAATACATTAAAAAAGGTGCAAAAGTGCAGAAAAGACACCTTACAATTTCTGCAAACTTAAGAGATTTAATATGACTGAGGTTACAAACCCCCCAAACAAACACAAAGACATTTTAGCCACCACACATCTGTTAGCATGAGTCACTGATAAACACACAAATATACCCGTGCACACAAGCACATACATGGTGACCTGTACCATGAGGTAATGCTCTGAGTCATCAACCAGCAGCTCAAAGTCCAATTACGAGCGTAATAGGAATGAGAACAGCCTGAACGTGACAAACATGCTGAACGTCACGAGCGCAGTTTATCACACTGACAGATGACCACACACACACACACACACACACACACACACACACACACACACACACACACACACACACACACACACACACACACACACCCCGCTGTGAAAAAGTATTTGCCACCTTCCTGATTTCTTACTTTTCATTGCATATTTGTCATGTTTCAGATGATCAAACAATCAAAACAATAAATAATAAAAAAAGAAAATACAAAATGCAGTTTTTAAATTATTATTTCATTTATTAAGGATAACCTTGGCAGCAATCAAGCATTTAAAAAAACTGGTATGGAGGTTTTTTTTCTTCTTTGCTGTGCAGGAATTTTGGCTCGGTATTTGCAAAAATGTTTTTAATTCGGCTACACGTGAGGGTTTTATGGTCATGAGCACCTTAATCAATCAAATTAAGTACAGACCCCTCCCAAAAATCTTTTTACGTATTTTCTGATCCAACTCTACGATAACGATTTCAAACTTAACTGAAAAGGACCTCATCCTTCCTTTTCACTGCTTCATTGTGAAACATCTGCAGGGACTGTTGAATTTGTTAACAGCTTAAAATTGAAAAAGCTAGAAGGAAGATGTGTTTTCAACTAGTTGGTGAAAGAAAACTGTCTTTGTGACATAACGGCACAGCAATAAGACAGAATTTGGGTTTACTGATGCTTTACAAAAAGAAAAAGGCTAGGAAATCTGTGCACGTGAACATGCAAAGGCAATTGTTAGTCATGTACGTCAATCACCTGATGCGATGACATGTTCAACTTTAAAGCACTTCTTTAATGTCCGTGTGCCTTAAAAAAATTAAGGAAAGAGAAAATCAATCAAAAGCTGGGCAGCTCTGCCACAGGGCTCAGTAAGTAAAGGAGGTGGAGTTTGTACAAAACAGCCTGAGGCACTTTCTTAATTTTCACAGTATATCATTGGTGTCTTCTTTGTGTTCTTCTTGTTGGGCGCTCATGCCTGTGAGCAGCCTGAGCAGATATTAAAATAAATCTCCCATTCAGTGTAGCGGACGCCAGAGTGAAATCCTCTGGATGAATAACATAAGAAAGCCAGACAAAGGCTAATTAGAACCTGGCTATATTTCTGCGGTAATGGGAAATAAAAACTGCCTTGCGGCAATCCCTGCGAAAATCGTCTTAGTCATTACTCTGAGAAATGACCTTGGAGAAGAGATATTGGAGCAAACTGTGGGACAGTTGTTTTAGTGTGGGGCTGCAGTTCGAAAGTTAGCACTTATACTTTCAGAAAGATATGAAATTTGATAATTAAAACATTGGGTGAAGGCCCATTTTCTTTCTAAGTGGTGCCACATGTGACAAAAGGCACTCAAAATGCAAAAGAGCTGATTTCTGCAGAGGATAATTGAAGTAAATCAGATGAGACAGGGAATCAGATGGTGATGGTGAGGCTGGGGGAAGGCTGAGGTGAGGTGGGAGGAGAGATGATTGGTGGGTGTGTGTGTGTGTGTGTGTGTGTGTGTGTGTGTGTGTGTGTGTGTGTGTGTGTGTGTGTGTGTGTGTGTGTGTGTGTGTGTGTGTGTGTGTGTGTGAGAGAGAGAAAAAGAGAGAGTGAGAGAGCGAGACAGAAAAAATAACATTGCTGCTTCACAACTGAGGCGTCTGACTTGGGGAAATAAGACGCCTAATTGAGCGTGACAGAGAGGGGGGCACGTTGTGCCTTCACCACCAAAAATCATCGATGATGTCATTAAAATCCTCCAAGCTAAAACCTAATGAAAATATAAAGGAACAGTGAAGGTATGTTTGTTTAGTGAATCCTAAAACAGTGGTGCAAATTCTTTTCAAAACTGATGTAAAGTGTAATTTCAGTACTTTGTCTTCATTTACTTTCTGGCTCTGTTTCCAGTCACGAATTTCAATTTGTGTTAAGCTGCTTAAACTCAACTATTTAAAAAAAACATAATTATAAAATGTTTTCTAGCTTTTTGCGTTTGCATACAGCCTTTCTTTGGAAGTACACATTTCATCTATAATCCGCAATTTGTTTCTATTGCGTGAAATTCGTTAAAGTTTAAATTGTCAGATAAATTAGTCACCTACCATTTCTGACTTTGCTGTTTGCTCAGCATAAAAGCACCAGAGAAAAGTCTGGACACACAGTGTAGAAAAAACACTGAAGAAAGCAAAGCTGTCAGGTGTGCTGATCCAAGCTACTGCTAAGATAAGAGCAAAAGCCCTCTTAAGGCTTTTTGAAGTGCAGTCTTAAAAACAGCAAAATACTGTTATGAAAAAGGCTCAGAAAAAGAGGAGCAAAGAAGGGAATCAGTGCCTGCTGAGTATAAGCTCATTGGAGTTACCAGCTTTAAAAAGGTGTGGACGTCACAGAGATGCTTCCCGGAGATTAAGTAGTGCGCACCTCCCCTCATCAGTTGCTGTGTCTTTACCAGACACTGAGAAAAAGAAGAGATGGTTTCTGCCTGTGACATTCCCACCATGAATCATTTAGAAGGAGCTGTTATTGTGTGGGGGCTTTGCTAGTAACGGTCAGATTTAAGGCGACACTTTAGTGGCAACCAAAAGATCCTGCAGTGACACATAGTCCACCTGGTTTGATCTTAGTGGGACCATCATTTATTCAGTGAGCCAGGCCACATCTTCAGGCTCTGTAAGGACTGTTAAAAAGGAAGCAGCAATGATGGAGTGCTGCATCAGTTAGCTTGACCTCTACACTCACCAACAGAAATGGTTGCAGACAGTAGAGTGAAAGGGAAGGAGACAAGAGATGCTCAGCCTTGAAGGAACCCCCTCAGGTGATGGAAACTGTCCAGGTGATGACTGACAGATTGAAGAGTGTATAAAACTGATATGAATTAAAAAAAATGTTTTTCTGTATTTAAACATCCTTGTTTACTACATAAATATGAGGTATATATATATTTTGTTTTAGCTATGATGTCTTAACAACCCAACAATACAAACGGATCTATGATCCTACTAAAAATGAGATTAATAAAGAAGCTAGAGATTGACAAAAACAATGGTGAAGGTCATTCCTTACAACAGAATGATAAAATCATGATCATATATTATTGCTTTGCAGCTCATGTTCACTATATGGCCTCTCTCATCCAAATACACATACTCTTCTTCTCTCGTTCCTTCTTTTGTCTGATGGGTCCAGTCAGTGACTCCAGTTAATTTCTTTCATTGTTCTTCTTTTATCTTTTTGCGTTTCCTTTTCAAACGTTTAAACTGCATTTACTCCTCACATTATTACTGCTTTCTGTTGGCTATTCCTCTGAACTTGTAGATTGTCTATAGACTGCTCATTAAAAGCTTTTTAATGACACTCACTGCTGGTAGACTAATATGATGTCAGGGTTTTGCTGAGGCTCACTCCTCCTTCATACGAGGGGGGCTGACAACCAGCCACAGTTGAAACACTTTTCAAAGTCACCTCAGAGTAAAGTAACTTGCTCACTGTCAGCAAGTGCTCTGTGCTTGTCAGCTCTTCTTTTATCTCTGATAGAAGCAGGTACATTTTATCTTGGTCTTCACCCTTTTAACTGTTGGTGCTAAAATGTAACATCTGAGATCTTTTTATTTCATTTTATTTTCTGACTGGAGAGATATCAAGGTTATATAGGGACACTGTTGATGGTGGATTACCTGAGATAGCAAACCACACAAACACACACACACACACCACTAAACACAGCGGGAGTCTAATCAGATACACACCATGTAACTTGGTATTGCCTGCTTTCATCTCATAGGATGAAAGCATTCGATATCTATCCATAAAGAAACAGGGATAAAGATAAGGAGAACGATGCCGAGACGAAAAGATGAAGGGGTCAAAACAAGTGTGTGATACAAGGAAATTTTAAAGAGGACTGATACAGAAAATCTGTAGATGATAGGATGAGGTGAAATCTGAAAGTATCTCTTGACCACCAGGAACAGAAATAGAATCACAAAAAAGCAAAGATGGCTGGAGACAACGCAACACTGACAGAGCTACAGTTTGACAGGTGAGTGTCACAGTGAGCACTATTCTCACTTACACCTGTCATGGGTAAGTCAGAGGAATATGTGTGACCTTTTTAAGACTGACAAATACACACACAATCTGGGTCTGCTAATGTTTGTTCATCCTATGTGAAATGCTATTTTAGTGCTATGCTGTATTTAAAAATCAGACCTCCACAAGTGAAGGGGCACAGCAGTGTGAGCCTCCTCTACAGACTAATGAAGGCCCAGCAACTTTCCACTCAAAATGAGCAATCTTCATCCAGGACTGACTGAAAGCAACGTTGCATCACTTTCTCTGACACAAATTGAAGGTGAGAAAAACCATCTCTAGATCACGGGACAGAAAGGATACATTTATGAGATTACTTTTAAATTCAAGTACTGACTTGATCTGAATGGTCTGCACCTACAAGTGCAAAAAGATCTACATTGTTTGTAAAATTGTACATTTTACAAAGACATAATACTGGTTGATTAAGCTGAGAAACTATACTCCTTTTTGAAAACGATATGCTCCCTTTGAATGTAAAACAAAATTGAGAGAGACATGTTTAGCAGAGACGTGTTGCATCAACTCTTCTTTGAATAGCAAGCAGGGTTTGTGCATCTGGGCCCTACAAGGGTTTTTCTTTTGCAGGAAGCCTCTAGCAGCTATAGAAAAATGCAGGGCATTTGCTTTATCGTTCATTTCTGCTTTCCGCTAACACGTAGGCTGGGTTTCATGTGGCATTTTGCTGGATCTAATCAGAGTATATCTTGTGAGCTAGCCCAGAGCTCCTACCTTAGGCTGCGGGACCGTGGTCTCATGGCGGGGGAGCGTCGTCCCTCCTCATCTGTGATGCTCTCAGAGCTGAAGTGTTTGGTAAGGAAGTGCAGCTCGTCAGGTGTGGGCTGGAAGGGCAGCTGGTGCAGCTTCTCCTGGGATGAACAGGAGGACTGTGAGAGGAGGAGCACAAACGGAGTATAGATTACAACCAGCACTGAAGCTACAGTGAGGAGTTAGGCCGGAGCTAAACTGGGATTAGAAGAACTCTGGGTTGAGTTTGTCTTTGGAGTAAAGTTTAGTCCCCTTCTCATTAGAGGAGAAAGGGACAGGAAAAGCAGATTACTCCAAGCTGGAAATGCCTGTAAGGTTTGAAGGGAGCTAAGCTAGGATTATACTACAGGCTAAAACTATTTTTGCTTGTATGATGTATTTTTTTAAAAGTTAAAGTGCTCTAAATGGAAATTGGCGCGAGGAAATTCTAGCATTATCTCTAGCTGGAACAATTTGTGTCTGTCCTTGCAGGAATTCCTGGTGTTAAGGCTCGTTTCTACACAGAAAAACAGAGTGGAAAGACTGAAGAATGAAGTGCTTGGCATAGCTGTAAATCTGTGTATCATCAAATTATAATGTATGTAGTTTTGCAATTCCACTACTGGAAAGGTTTTCCAAACAAGTTTAAGCTGAACTTCAGTGAATGTGAGTTTCTAAAGCTGACAAGTGAAAAGTCCCCAGTTTGATTTCAGTAGGAGGCACGAATCCTTTTGGGGTTGTGACAGAAAGGGCATACAGCATAAAAAAACCCAGTTAGGGTGAAATTCACACAACAAAGGTCTTATTTGTCTGAATAAGATAAAAGGGAAGGGGGGCTTGGTTCTCTCTTAGTACAATGATTGTGTTAGTCTCGATGCTCACGTTCACGGCTTCTCAGACAACTTAGCCAGCCTGCTGCCTTTGATGCACAGCAAGTCTCATTTTAAAGGCAGGAGCCACAGAGGAAGTGTGCAATTTTAAAAAAGGGAGATGAAAGAACAGCAGAAGGTAAAGGACAAGGAGGAGAATAAGACCAAGTGGGACATTTGACATGTCCCTAAGACTGAGGGAAAGAAAAAGAGTAGGACACAGAAGTACACAGTAAGGTATCAGAATGAAGGAATCAGCAGTGGAGGCTATGGCAGTTTTGCAGCTTTGTAGTAAGTGAAATAAAGTATGTGTTTCTAGTTTTCGTGGATGAGTCTATAGATCACTACAACAGACATACAAATACATGCATAGACAGAGTATAGTGAATTTATTTACCGAGACAGTGGAACTGGGAGTGTTGGTGCCATATCCAGAGGAAGGCAATGAAGCGAGAGACCAGCGTCTGCCATCCGTCCTTAAAAACAAAGAGCGAACATTAAAGAAAATGAATGAAGACATCAGCACTCAATGATCATTTTCAGTGAAATACCACATATTCTCCACAGCCAGAATAACAAGATGAAGCAGTGTCACATACAGTGGAAAAGTATTACAGTAGGTGGAAGAAAAGGTGAAGCGGAAAGATAGCATGGAACCTATTAGAGCACTTCGCTCTCGCTCTGCAGGCCTACTTGTTGTTCCTAGAGTATTTAAAAGTAGAATGGGAGGCAGAGCCTTCAGTTTTCAGGCCCCTCTTCTGTGGAACCAGCTTCCAGTTTGGATTCGGGAGACAGACACTATCTCTACTTTTAAGATTAGGCTTAAAACTTTCCTTTTTGCTAAAGCATATAGTTAGGGCTGGACCAGGTGACCCTGAATCCTCCCTTAGTTATGCTGCAATAGACGTAGGCTGCCGGGGGATTCCCATGATGCATTGAGTTTTTCCTTTCCAGTCACCTTTCTCACTCACTATGTATTAATAGACCTCTCTGCATTGAATCATATCTGTTATTAACCTCTGTCTCTCTTCCACAGCATGTCTTTTATCCTGTCTTCCTTCTCTCACCCCAACCGGTCGCAGCAGATGGCCGCCCCTCCCTGAGCCTGGTTCTGCCGGAGGTTTCTTCCTGTTAAAAGGGAGTTTTTCCTTCCCACTGTCGCCAAAGTGCTTGCTCATAGGGGGTCATATGATTGTTGGGTTTTTCTCTGTATCTATGAAGCGCCTTGAGGCGACTTTTGTTGTGATTTGGCGCTATATAAATAAAATTGAATTGAATTGAATTGAATTGAACCTAATGTGTACAAAAAGCATCCACTGAGACTTTGCACACGTAAAGAGAAGCACCACAGAGTTCACAGACTCGACAGCTCATCCGGTTTCTTTACTTCACAAATACCTTCTGGTTATCAAACATTAGCCAGCTTTTTGTCACTTTCAGTAAATATTCATCCTAACAAACCTGAAGTGCCTCGTTACCCCTTCTGTGTCTCAGCTCCAGATCCAATTAAACATGTCCGACTTTAAAAACATCTCGCAAGTATTTCATTTCTTTTTGTTTTACACTTTTGGCTAAAACGAGTGAAACTTCTTCTGGAGATTTTTGAAGAAATTTATAAAAAGATCATAAAAGCACTTATTTAAATATCTAAAAAATGATTTGTTTTTCCTCTAAAAAAAACAAAACAAAACCCTGTGGTGTTCATTATGATATTTGTTTATGGATATAATTCTCTCTTTTGTTTTTTTTTCTCTCTATTGCCTTTGTGTTCTGGGAGGGTCCTCATTTTTCTCGTGTTACCTTGTCTGTCTACATATTCCTGTTGTCTCTGGACTGTCCCTCATTCAATTTAGTTCCACTTTTATTTTGAAGGTTAGTTCCTCTTGTGCTTTTCTTTGTTATTCCCCCCCCCCCCCCGGTGTCTGACTGACTTCACTCCTTATTACCCTTCTTCTTCAAAAGGAACACTCCTGGTCTTGCTATTTAGGATGTTTGAATTCCTAAAACACAGGTGGGCAACAGAGGAGAGAGTACAGGAGAGGCTAGCCTGAAGAGCCATAACTGAAAATAGATTTCCCCTGCGGAAGTGTTTTGTGAGAACAAATGAGAATGTTTGAGTATTCACCAATAGAAAAAAACAAGAGGATGCTTTTTCATGTCATTCTTATCTCTGCTTATTAAAAAAAGCAGAGATAAATGTGTGTGTGTGTGTGTGTGTGTGTGTGTGTGTGTGTGTGTGTGTGTGTGTGTGTGTGTGTGTGTGTGTGTGTGTGTGCGCTGAGTCATGCAGGACAGAGGGCAGGAAGAGGCAGGCGGAAAAGTCAGAGGTCAGAATGGAGACATTACCTGTCAGCCCTGTGTCCATGGCTGTGAAGAAGACAAGACAATGGTTTTCTTTTTATTTATTTATTTATTTTTATTGCTGTCACACAGACTGAAAAATAGATGCAAATTGCCTCAGTTGGTTTTCCAAACAAAACATATCTGATATAGAAAAAAGTTTAACTGCTGATACTTTGTTGGCAGTGCAGAGTGGCACACTTTTTGTTGCAAGCCATATGTATTTTTTATTTTATGACAACAAGCACAATTATTTTCATGCAAAGCCAAATGAAAAAGCATTTCAAAAAATACATTTAAATGAAAGTGTTTCTGGTAAAATAAGGCTTTTATGCGAGTAGGAACAGTAGGCCCGTCATATCAGACTCCACCACACGGTGTCCCTCTCACCCCACAGTGTGCTGAGCAGCGGCAGCTCTGAGGTCAGTGGCTGGACAGAGAGGGATTTCCAATTCAAATCAGCACTAATGCTCCTTTTCGCTGAGCACCTCACACACACAGTGTCTCAGTGTTTGATGACGTCGTCGGGCAAACAGCCTGCCTGTTCGGCTCAGTCCTCGAATGGAGAGTCTCAGTTCAGTCAAATAGATTCCAACCCCCCCACCACAGCTAGGGATCACAGTGTCTCACAATAGTTCCCGGAAGTTAGCAACATATGCTAGCCACGGCACAGATATGGGAGCACAGATCTTTTAAAGATAAGATATGTAAAATAGTATTTACAAATTTGCCTCCTCATCAGCTCACACACTCATTTACATCAGCAGCTGCTCAGCTCTCATAGGGCTCTCATAGGTCACTGAGTTGTTTAACACTGTTTCAAAGATACGGACATTAAAAGATGAAGTACACCTTATCTATTTGGACTCAACATCTGCAATCTCTTACTTTATTTCTATTTTTTTCTGATGTACCGTAGAACTTAAAACTGAAAAGAACTGGTAAGAGCTAATGATCACTAATACAATCAGTTTGTTTATTGAGGACAACAACGCTTCTGTGTTTTTTACATGGGTGACTGCAAACACAAACATCCTTAGCACATAAATGGAAGTCTTACCTGCGAGCAGGAACAAAGGAGAAGTGTGCAGCTGTGTTGGGAGAGAAGTTGCGAGGACTGTCCAGTGGGCTGGTCCCTGAAAGACAGAAAGACGTAAAGGAATAAGCAGGAATGACAGTAAGACAGACAGAAAACAGAAAACCTACATCTGTGTTCACATGATGAGTTCTTTCTTTAACACAGTGAACACTTTTGTGGCAGGTAATTCAGGGAGAATCACAGGGAATGAAAATCATATCCGATTACCTTACTTCATGGCTGATGAGAAGTTAATTAACTGATCGAGATGTGTTTTGTTAACGTGTGCCATTTTCATAATAAAAGACAATGTGTGAAGTCTTAATCCAGTGAATTTGCTCAGTGAAAAGAGATTTAAGCAAATTACACCACAGACTATGCAAATAGGTAAGAAAAAAATATATATATATATTTTTGTCATCTCTGGACTTGTCATCTCATGTCATTGTTGCTCAGCAACTTTGTGCTACTATTGTTTATATCAGGGATCAGCGCATGTGAGCATGCCAACCAACCATGATCACAGAAAAGAAGATGCAAAGATGCAGAAGAGGAAAAGGGGATGTCTGCAAACACACAACTGGCAACTGAGACTGATGATAAAGATGTGAGATGTCTTTTTTAAGTGGAGTTCAAGGAAATAAAAATCCAAGACAAAATAATAAGGAAAGAGGCAGAGGGACTTTGTTTGTTCTTTTATTACCAAGTATTACTACTCTGATCAAAGCCCAAGTAACGGCTCCCAGTAATAATATCATTATATCTATAATAAAACGTAGCAAAGCTATGTGCTTACTCAAGACAGTAATCTCAAATACAAAATAATATCTGTGCATCAGAAAAAAGAAAACTTTGTCTTTACCAAAAGCTAGTTAACTTCCTTTTACTTTACCCTCTTAGCTCATTACCTACTGACTAGTAAGATGCATTAGAGGTAAATCCAGTACCTGTGTCAGAGATTTGTTCTATGCCAGGACTAATATTTTTCACCTTGCTTGAGCAGTATTACTACAAAACACTGCAAACATTTGCATCCCAAACCAAATACTCGGACTATAATATGCTATTATATTTTTATAAATGTCTTCAGGGTTTAACCAGAAACCTACTCTCGATGACATCACCAAGTTATTTTTGACCAGAATATTTCCTTTGACGCAAACATTAAATAAATATGCCTTCTTTCATCTGTGCAGTATTGTTCATACTGCACAGATGCACAAATCAAACTTTACAGAATGAATTATTTGTGCTACAAGACATCTTCCTGCTGCATTTACCAACCTGAAAATATGAATGAGAAGATAAAAAGGCCCTCATTGTGAAAGCAGAGCATGTGTTAAGTGTTCTGCTCATTCATTTGTTTTCCTTTATTCTCCATCGCTTTAAATTTCTGACCTTGAACAAGACAAGAGCAAAATGAGAATCCGAATGTAAGATGTATGAAGAGAAGAAACGAGGGCGATATGCAGAAAATAAATTGGAAAAATAAATAAATAAACAGGGGAAGTGGCTGTAACAGAAGACAGAGAGGAATGAAGATGGGCTCTCTCACAACCTGATTGAGTGTCTCATTAAGTGAACGAGCACACAGGGGAAAGTAAAAGGTAAAGAGCTTAAAGGAATGACTAGTCTGTCTTCTTGAATCACACAGAAAGGTGGAGTTAAAAATTTAGATTAAGATAAAGTAGGTGAAGCACCTGCTTTTTACATTTACTATTACACTGCTGAAAATATACAAAGAGAAATGAATGCAGTTTAGTTAACTCCTTTTATATCACTTAGACTGATAACACATCATATAATGATTGTGGCAATCAGTGAGTTAATTACTCTAAACTGGATAAAGGGGAAGAAAAAACAGCTTCCCCAAACAAAATCACGTGTAAGTAGCTAAACAATAACTTAGTTTGAGAAACTGGGGACACAAACACTCAATTTCTGCTTCAACTTCAACACAGAAGGGAAACATTTCTCTTCACTGAACACCAAATATCTCCAGAACAGCTTGAATTGACTGTGAAGCTCATAATGCAGCCATTGCCACAGAAGCCACAGATGATCCTCTGTTTAATAAAGCTGACATTTTTTAATTAAATATGCTGACATATCCGAGCAAAAGCAGTGGAATGGATATTCACGGTCAGTATCTGCAGGGAGAAACAGCACTCTGATAATAATTCAGCAGAATGAGGCTGAAAGAAGAAAGGGCGAACACAGATGAATAGCAGAGGAAAGGCTGGCAGCCTCAAAAGCAGGAGGAGA
This sequence comes from Perissodus microlepis, assembly GCF_051167445.1. NCBI lineage: Eukaryota > Metazoa > Chordata > Actinopteri > Cichliformes > Cichlidae > Perissodus > Perissodus microlepis. The sequence goes on along the minus strand of NC_140477.1, from coordinate 24,774,229 downwards.
GAGTAAGTAGTCGGACATTTCCACATCAATTATGCAGTTTTCTCCGCAGCATGTCTGGACAGAGCAGAAACTCAAATATTAATGTGAGCATTTGCTTGCCGTCAGATGGGAACCTCTGTCTGTCTAGTTGGCTGCGCAGAACATGTATGCACATATTGGAGTGAACAGGTAGGTTATTAGTCAGACAGATTGCTTGTTAGTGTACATCTTACTTGTGTCAAATGTCTTATACATGATGTAGTATGGCTGCAAGGATGCTGCTGAAGTTGCATTTAAAAGAACATGGAGTTGTCCCTGGAGCTTTTAGCAGGCTCACCCACTGCACCGATCCTCCCTGTTCATATTTTATACTATACTTAGAACTGTGTGTGCATATGTGCGTGGACATTATTTAAGATCCATGTCTCTCAGCACAGAGAAATCAGACACATCAGCGATGGGTCAACTGGTGTGTTTGTGTTTAGAAAGGATGGTTAGGTCTCCTCAGACGTTTTTGCACGAGAATGTGTTTGTGCTCATAGGTTGATGACAAGAGTACCAGATGCACGCACAGGACACGCAGTCATGTGTTTCACCACAAAAGAAAGTCACTTTAATCCTTTTTTTAATCACCAAAGACCGAACAGACTGTCATGAAACATAAAAACTAGACATTCCTTCGCTATTTGCTCTCCCAGCCTGTGGTATCCTCTTTTATGGGGAAGACACTCACAGCACCTGCAGGTTTTTGCTAAATAATATATTGATATGTATTTAATACTCGTGTGTATTAACACCTTCACAATTATAAGTCCATGAGCTAATGGACTTACTGACTTATAGGGCTAGTCACGATTACGTCGACTATCAAAATCGTCGACGACTAATTTAATAGTTGACGCGTCGTTTGAAGCTTTGTAAGATCACAAAACACGCAGGAATTAGTAGGATTTAAGAGTGTAATAACGGACTGAAACAGAAGATGGCAGCACTGCATGTACAAGGATGCCAGCTGCCGTTAAACCCCGAAGAAGAAGAAGTAGCTCTGTAACAGAATTCATAGCGCAGCCCAGCTCAGTTTCCAACAATGGCGGCAGCTAGTTAGTTTTAATATTACTCTTATTATTCTTTCTGGGTCACAAAATAAACGTCTAACATATTTTCAGGCGAGAATGTAGCTGTGTAAACCTCAAATATCTGTTCAGTTTATCAAGACACTACATATTTTCAAAAGCGCTCCGACGTTTTCGGAGATGTCTGTTACCCACTAGCTCGATAGCTAGAGGGAGGCAAGGCTCACTAGAACCCGTGAGAACACCGGACTCGGCAAATCGTTTTCAAACCCACCGCCGTCTTTCGCTACTCAGGTTAAATGTATATAAGTCACTTAGATAACTTCAAAATGTTATTGTTTGGCTTTTTTTTTAGTATTTTATTTGTTCCTGAGTAAATCGGTTTGGCTGAGATTAAAGTTATAGTTTTTACACAGCTGAATAAACGTCAAGCAGACAACTGATTATCAGAAGTGTGAGATGCTGGAGAATATACTCCGGTGTCCCGTTATAGTTTAGATAGCAAGGAGTTTATTAAACTTCACCGAAACAATCTGCAAATTTCATTAAAATTTAATAAACTATCATCTTGTCTTTATTTTTAGTTAGCACATACCTTAAACACTTAAAGCTGTAAGCTGATGATAGTTATATAAGAGCAGATGCTGCTGGTGCAATAAGCTGTACGTTTTACGTCCAATGGATGCATGATCTGATTAGTCGACTAATCGCAAAAATAATCGGTGACTAGTCGACTATCAAAATAATCGTTTGTGGCAGCCCTACTACATATAATGTATGTTCAACACAACATGCATGAGTGCTGAGTGGATGGCTCGCAAGTATTTTGGACTGAACTCTCCACGTTTTTTGACAGAGATTAGAGCCGACTTGAAAACTCAAACAGACCTGATCTAAGATCACGTCTATGCTTTGTGGATCTCCCATGTGTGTCTTTATATGTACTGCAGTAAAGTGAAATAGCAGCAATGTGTCCATCTATTGATCGTGCAGTCTCAACTGACACCACAGTCAGTTATAATTATGCCACAATAAAATAGATTCCAAAGAAAAATCACTATGGAATCTATGAAAAAACACTGTGGCATGAATTTTGCACCTGAATAAGAAAAAGTGAAGTGAAATGTAAATTATAACTGAGTGCATGTAGTAAGAAGTCTCATCACACCATATATAGAAGCTACTTTGCTGTCACATTTTTAGGTTTCCTGCAGTAAACTGCAGTGACAGTGACCTACTTTAGCAAAAACCAAGACGTATGCTTTCATATCAGATACATGCAAATGTGATATCTACTCTGTGGCTCTTCATTTTCACTTGCCTGCTCCCTCTCCAGTGAAGACGAGGTGGAGAAATCAAAATAATTGGGGAAGGGGTAAAAAGAAATGTGCAATACATGCATATGTATGTATAAATATATTTAGCCTTGAGTCTGTGACATGAAACTGAACAAAAGAAAAGCCATCTCTCTTGCAGTCCTTCATTACAATTGCAAAAATGAGCAGTGGTTTGACAGTATTCATCTCGACTCAGAGCGTATAGCTGCCAATCACAAGCTGACCTTTACCAAATAACAGCTTTCTGTCAGCCAGGAGAGCGGAAACTACGGGCTGGTGAAGTGAAACAAATAGAAAAGATGGAGATATTCTGTGTGAGTAAATGGGGGAGAAGAGAAGAGAAAATGAAGCTTGATGTTAAAACATTACAAAAATATCAAGAGAGGAGAAAAAGAGATCATGAGAGAGGCAACAAGGGATTCATGCAGACCTCCAACATTTAATAAGTCTTTTTTTTTTTTTTGGAGAGGATTGGTGCTCATCAGACCCTCAGGATATTAGACTGAAGAATTTCCATCTGATTAGCAGCAAATGGCTTGGTGATTGAAACTATGATGAAATTCAGGATTATGGCAAGAGCGAGAGACTGAGAAGGGGGAAAAGGGAACGAAAGGACAAGGCTTAACCTCCAGTGGTTCATATTAATCAGTTCGTGTCTACAATGAGATATCACAGCCTGGATTAGACAGTTACAGTGGAAGTGTGGAGCTGTGTTCACACCTGATATGAAACCAAAATTTAAATTATTCAAGTAAACAGATTCAAACTAAACAAAGTGTAACAGGACAGAAAATGAAAAACAGCATCTTTAATTAGTGCTGTTTAATTAGAGGTATTTAATTGCTGCGCAGGGTCTAGGACACATAGATAGCACTGCAGGACTAGTGGCACAGTTACCATGGCAATGCAGCAGCTGGAAGATGTAAATGGAGAGGAGGAAGGGAAGATAGAAGAATGGAGCAAAAGAAGTGTACAGTATTAGTAACAGCAAACCACACTGTGAATACAAACAGGCAACCACAGATCACTTCTATGCACCGCAGATGCCCCGTAGGACATCTATCCAGTCAGATATGAAACTATGAAAAGAAAATCATTATGTCAAATAAGTAATGTATGATGGTGAATTAGATGTTTCTTTTTTTATCCTCTCAGTGAGCTGCCTAAAACAGTTTAAAAACCCCTCTCAAAAACAACATGTCTTTTATTTCCAACCCTTTCCATTGTCTTTTGCTAACTTCAGCCGTCACAGTATTGTTCCTGTGTCATTTCACAATATAATGAAATACAGGAAAATCTGATTAACAGATCAGTGCTTCAGCATACAAGTAGAATCTGTGCACCTTTTAGTCAGAACAGAAACCATACACTAACCACAGGACTACAACCTATAGATATTCAGCTGATATTCAGGGAAGACGGCAATTTACTTTATGGTGAACAGCAGTTCTTGTATAAATGATCATTCACTGACACCAAGGTCGCTAGTCACACAATAGACTGGTGCCAAAATAAAACAGTGCTTGTGCTATGCTGTGGGGAGTGGAGGATGACAAAGCTCCCATCAGTAGCAAAGGCTCGCTGATTGCTTGGCTCTAAGCCTGTGTTTCATAGTTCATGAGTAGTTTATAAAATCAGTATCAGGATATCAATATTTAAATATGTATTTTGGTGGCTTCAGAAAATGGTTTGAGATCAATGTCTGAGACAGAATGTTACAAGATACAGAGATGTACAAAAACAGTAAAAATAAACTTTACATTTACAAAGTGGCTTTTAAACTTCATTTGACTGACTGACCAAACAATACTTGTTTAAACAGTATAAACCAGCACTGTGAAGTAAAAAGTCTTTAACTGAGCTGGATTTAGCTTATTCGCAAAATTTATTTGCATTAAATTGTAAAACGCTTTTAAAATTTAAATTGTTGCTGGTTTTGTTGCTGTTTGTTATTTAACTTTTTTGGAATTTAAGTTTATTTTACAGTGTTAAGAAAACTTTTTCCCATATTGTCCGAAATATTGTTATTGCCAATATAATTTTGAGGCGATATCACCCACCCAAAGAAACACTACTACCACTATCGGGTGAAGGTAAACACAACATGGTAATGAGTGTTTCTCTGTGTCACACAGCCTCTCCTTAATATTCTCTCCTCAATATTTTACCATCTTTACATCTTTCATACTCATTCAGCTCTCGCTCTCTCTCCTCCCATTCAGTTACTGCCACCAATAATCCTTTTCCATTCTGCTGTTTCAGTCTATATTTTGATTCCTTCGCTCAGTCCCCTTCAGGCACCATCAGTCATAGTTTTTCTTTTTTCCATCTCTTTTCCATCTATACATTCGAAGGGTGGTGGAGGAGAGGATGGGTGGGTGTGTGGGTTGGTGGGTTTGTGCGCTTGTCTTCCTGTCAGATGTGTTCAGAAGACATTTTGTTAGCACACATTTCATCTAATCATTTGGTGTGTGTGCATACAGCTTCTAATATCAGCACACACAATTTTTCATAGCGAATGTACGTATGATGGCATGGTGGGTGGAATCCTTTTGAAGTGACTCTTGCCTGCTTCTTCTCAGGAGTATTTCAAGAGTATTTTATAAGGGTGAAATAATTTTTTTTTTTCTATAAATATGTCAGTTTGTCAAAGATCAAGGCAAAATCTTATCTTGATGTATTTCCTGCTGCAAGATCAGCTTAAAGTTATAGACACTGACCTTACACAGGAAGACAAGAAAATGCAATACCAATTTGCCAAATTTGATGAAGTGGAAGCAGCTTCCCAATGATTTTATGTGCTCTAGCACATTACAAAAGGCTAAAGCACATAAAATCATTGGGAAGCTGCTTCCACTTCATCAAATTTGGCAAATCTAAGTCACCCAGCAAATCAGTGGTTATGTAAAATTATTGTCAAGGTGCTTGACTTCTTTTTATCTGATGAGCTTAAGCAATCAAAATTCTGTCAAGAAACTACTGCTAATTGTGCCAGAGTGCCCTCAGATTATACAGTCCAGAAAATGTATACACTATCCAAAAAAAAAAAAAAAAATTCACCCATATTGGGGACTCCCCTGTTGTCCAAAAACAGTTGGGACATGGATTCAAGATCTTTAGGGAGTTGTTGGATGGGTTTGGGGAACTGGATGCTGACACGTTATTCTCTGTGTTATGTGGATTTCAGAGCGAGTGGATCTCACAGAGGCTCAGTCAGATTATGAAGTAAGGTGTCTGGAGACTGTGTCAACTTCAGACTCTTTTCTTTGTAACCTGAAAATAGCAAAGAACAGCGAAGGTGTGGTGCGACGTACTATCCTTCTGTTATCAGCAACTGCTCTTCCTATGAGAGTTGTGCCTCGTCTTCAGAAGTGTGTTCGTGGCAGTAACAGTAAGTGACATTTGCATGAATGCCTTCGACCCGTGGTTTCCCAGAAGAACATTGTATTGTAACAAAATAATCACCTGCATGCTCAGCATATATGCATATGTTTCAGTGATTTTTAAAGCTATACAAATATTGCAGGAATGCATACGAATTCAAGCCAATCAGCAAAGACAACCATCAGTCTGTCTTCTGTCTTGCATTAATGTAACGATATCTTGATGATGTCAGTTTTAAAAGTGTGAAAATCTAAGTAATGCATTGGTAACAATCTATACAATAATTAAGATGAAGTAAATATTTCATCTTAATTATAGTAACACGGTGTTAAATTACAAATAATAATATTTACTAATCAATAATAATGGCAACATTTATTTAAGGAGTAGGTTTGTTTAACAAAAAAATACTTATTTTCTAAATATGTTTCATATTATACAGATAAGAGAAAATTACTTTAAAATCGGAGAACATTTTGCTAATATTATTTGCTTATTATTTAGAAAGATTACATTTTAAAATAAAACTTTCTTTACTTACCCGGGCATTTAAATGCTTTTGTTAAAACCATGAAGCAATTTTACAATAAACAAAATAAACAATGGAGTCATTTTTTTTTTTATTTCAGATTTCAAACTAATTAGTAACCAATGGATGAACATTAAAAGTACTAAATATTCAACAGCAACAAACTATTAGCTAAAGCATCATTATAAAAAACAATGGTTATTAATAAGTGTTAAAAATAAAAGTCTGTCTGCGGCAGCTGACCGTATGTCAGCCTGTGCATTCATTCACACATTCAAAAATCTCACTGTGCGATCTCAGTGTGCTACCGGAGCTGTTAATTGAGCTTCGTTGGTGTGTGATTGTAAACAACACGACTCCATGTAATGCAACTTGTCTGCTGTTACTACACACTTTTAGCAGAACAACAACATGTGAGCAGAGTCAAAATTTCCAATAAAACAACACCTAAATTATCACCTTTTCATCATAATTTATTCAGCAACTCTTGCTATGCTACCAGTGAGAGTGGATTTGGACTACTGAAACTGGTACTATGGATACTGATGATATTACAGTATTGAGTATATCAGGTCTATAGTTTGAAACATCAAAGGCAGTTTATATAAAGGAGTGTGTGTTACCTGTGTGTCCATGCAGAGGTGAGTGTGGCCGTGGCAAGGTGGGTGAAGTGCTGGACGTGACAATCAGGCTCTTCCTGTTGCTTGCCCGACAACTGAGAACAAAAACAAAGGCAATTTAGTGACTTCAGCTTAATCTAAGTTCAAATTTGAAACAAATAAAGTCAGGGTAATTAACTCTTTACATAAGTACAAGGATTTCATAGAACCTTCAATGAAGGACACACATTCCTGCCATGGAATTTGCTTCTATAAATGTTCCTTGGGATTTCATAGCCACAATCACCAGTCACAGACATTATGAAAGCACATCATAACCTCACACACTCTTATGAATGCTAAGTTAGTCATTTGTTCTTGTTTACTCTTATAGACTCTTATAGAGTGAGGTGCACTCAGCTGAATTACATCTTATGCAGAAGATGTAGTTTTAACAAAATAAGAGACTGAAAGGTTTGGGCTGGGAAAAACAGATAGGCATCGTTAGATGGTACTCTGTAGGAGACCTCAGCTCCCCTTTGGGCTAAGATGCTCATACGGATGTGTACATACTGCTGTACCAAAGACACTCGTCGAGGAAAGAGCAATCTGCTTTAAAGCTGTGACATCTGTCCCTAGACAGAAGGAGAAGAGGAGGAAATGAGGGGGCAGTCTTCACAGCTAACACCTCCAACATAAGCTCACAAGATTATTCGACTTTGCTGTTTACTCTGAAGCTCCGAGCCAAGTGTGCCTGTAATGACTTAGGAAGGGCTAGCTTCACTCAGGGGAAATTACAGATGGAAGAGGATGCTGTGATGTGGCATCCAGGTACGCTGATATGATATCTTTCTAAAGTGACACATTTGCTCAGCAGCCACCTCTCACATTCAGACAACACTGGCTGAGAACAATGCACGTGAAGGCAGATGCCCATGTTGTTTTTAATGAAAATGCAAACATAGTGACTATATTTTAAAAATGAGCATTACACTTACTCTGTCATGCTTTAAGAGTGACAGAGAACCAAAAGCTGTATGCTGTGTGTTGACAAAAGATGCTGCACAATGACTGCTAAACAGTATAAAAGCTAACAAAGCACAGGAAGCTAAACTCAGGCTATGGTGATAGGCACCCAATGTTATGAAAACAGGTGAATGCACAAGGGGGAGGACAAGACCGACTGAGGGAATTAACTGAGAAGAGGAAATATATGGGAAGACTAGACAAACATTAAGTAAAAACCAGAAAAAAAAACCAAGAGAAAATTCACAGTCAAACCAAAATGGAGACTAGAAACCTGGACTACAAAGCAGGATGTTTTTTATCCAGGTAACATCATGGTCAATCCCATTTTATCTACAATGAAGGTGGCTCACTTCTTGCTGGAGTATATTGTTTTGGTAGTTTTTGCTGCAAACCTAACCTGCTCAGGTTATTTTCCAGGTTAGGGAGCAATTGGTGCAAAATCAACACCTACTGACCAATTAACTTTATGGAAAACAGCAGTCACTATTACTGAAAGACGTCGTGCGTGGATGGTAGGAGTGTAATTCAGAGTGTAATTCAACACTGTAACGTCTTTGCATTTGCCTGATGAACATCAGTAAAAAGTAGAGATTCTATGACACAATTTTATTCCTTGATTTTTATTTGTGTTGCCTGAAAATCTACAAAATGTTTATTTTTTTTAGCCTTGATATACCCTTCTGAGAACCAGCCTATTCATTTCTGTCCTGTGTAATGGACATTTGTTTTTGGTCAATATCTTTTGACTTATTTGAGCTACCCTACTAAGTCCTGATGTGCTTAATAGAGGACATCCTGGGCTTTCCATTGATATGTCATGAGTCTGGGTATTCTGTTTTAGTGCCAAAGAGGATGGAAATCGAAGAAATGTTCAATGGGAAGACTTTTTTTTCCTCGGTTCTCAGAAGATATGGTCCTTAAACAGTACACCTATACTGCGCTTACAGATCTTCATTTTAAATTTGCATGTAGACTAAGTATAACTTTGAATTCTGATGATCTACTCTGACCACTAAGTACTACCAGGGCTGCAGCTGAAAGAGCAAAAACCAAAATGATTTTCTATTTTAAATATAAACTTAATGAAATGCTTGATTTTAATCCATCAGATTCTCTCGTGTCTCAATTTGGTGACGTAGTTGTAGTCAGATGTCCCACACCTTTCATGTGAACGTGCAGAGAAACCCAGAGTTAACTTAGCGAGTTGATAAGCAGCTTTGTATGACTGCTTATCTTGATTTCCAATGTTCAGTGAATTCAGATAACAGAAAGATAGCTGGGGTATGCTGAACTCTGCTCACACTAAACCTGATAACAGACGCAGAAGGACAGGCACCAACAGAAAGAGGAACAGACGAGGCAACACTGAGGAAACTAAAACAACTAAACATGGAGACATGAACCAAAACTAAAATGAAAAATGAAAATTAAAAAATGATAAAACGCTGTAATATCGCAAATACTTAAAGACACATAATGAAATCTAAAGCAAAACTCAACAAGAATCAGTTGCAGACACTGACAGTGTAGTTATACTTGTTCTACTTCTTCTACAAGGACTGGGATGCATGTGCAGTTGGCCCGTCGTAATGTAGTTTCTCAATGGCCAAGTCCAAAAAGCAGACTAACAACAAAAACAAAAAGGTATCCTTGAGCTCGCTTTCTGATGATTGGGACCTGAGTGGAGCCTAGCTGAATTGTGAACATGGAAAGCATCACGAAGGCTGTAAAGGATCTCCATACTGCAGGATAACTAATTACCTGGAGCTATTTTAATCCCACACACAAGACCAACAAAATTATGATTTATGTCATTTACTACTATTCTCTCCCTATGCAGCTGACGCAGGTTTATATCAATCTATACAGCAGCCTGTTGAACTGCATCTCTCTGAATGGAACCTATTTCAAAACTATGCGTGTGTCAGATTATGACGACACTGTCTTTTACTTTTCTTTTTTGTTTTGAAACTTTAGCAGTGGATAAAAACAGTGGTTTGTTAGTAAAATGTTAAAAACTATCAAAGTTATTTCGTAAACTTTAAGGTTCTTGATCATGACAGAGCTCGTATATTGAAACATTATTATTGATTATTGACTCATTAACAGCATCAAAGCTAAAAGCAGATATTTTCTTTTAAAAAAGGGAAAAAAGGGTTGAAGTACTTTACCCTTTATAGTTAAAACAGAATGGTTGGCATTTGTTCATCTTTGATTGAGTACAAATCAAGCAATCTTGTATTATGTCTGTACAGAAGACAAATGCTAAGTACTTCCTTTCAGTCCTGCTGTGTGTATATTATCCTAAATTGTAGGAAAATGTATTTAGAGAACAAATGGACAGACAAATTGGGACTCTCCTGGCAAATTGTCTCGATGCCAGCAGGTGTCGGCACAGTAACAGCATGTGTGTGCTGTGTTAATTGGCCCATCACATCTGCTGGCTGTAATTATGCAGTTGTGTAGTGGAGTGTTTTTGACAGGCTAAACGCACCTGAATGATCACACAACACACATTTTTCCACAAAGAAAAAAAATAGTTTGAAATCTCTCTTAAGTATGTTTTTAAATTCTTGTCAGATATGCTCTTAATCTTTGTTTTATGATTTCTACGCCTAAAGTTTAGGAACTTTAGTAAATCTTACCCTAGTCCTTTAGTCTAGCTTCAGAGTTAATATATTAGAATTGATATTTAGGTAATGGTAAAGGTTATGTAAAGGGAACAAAAAGCGCATCTGGGATTTTAAAAAATATATTTGATAATGGCAAAAAATACTATGTGTAATGTAGATACGATATTCTGTATGCAAATGCATGTATCTTCTACCATCTGCTGAAATGTGCCACTTCAGAAGTTTGTGGCAGCATGTAGTCAACACACAAACCTAAATGACAGATGAACTGCCAAATTAAAGATTCAGTGATGTGTGTTCATGGAATATCTTCATCTTACGAAGACACATATATACACCATTTATCTTTTGAAAGTTTTCCCCTAAAGCCTGAAATTTAAACGTCGAAAACACAAACACCTACACAAAAAAGGCCAAGTGGCCTAAGGCAGGTGATCATTAGGGAATAGTAGAAGAGATGTACAGAAAGGGTCAGCTGGAAAGAGAGATGAACTGGTGACCAAAATTCAGAGTCTGCAACAATGACTACAACTTCAAATATTAAAGTAATGGATTGAATGAACAACAGGCCAGCTAATTAAACAGTTACATGGCCTTAAGGTGCTATTAGAAGAAAGGTCATGGGGTTTGTCATCAAAAAATGTTAAGCTGAAGTCTTGATGCTGCAAATGAGAACAGATGATTGAGGCTCCAAAATGTATAGGCTTCCTCCTCTGGAGAGAAGGGGTGTGGTCAAGAAAGTCAAAGAAATCTGATCATTGGATTCATTTTCAATTTAAAATTCAAATTATAACCAAAAGTCACATTTCTTGATGCATGCTCAATCATCCAGGTAAGTAAATCTCCAAAAGTTGATTCTGTTCATCTGGATGTAGAAACACTGAAAACGCTACGCTACGTCCAGAATCAACTTTTGGAGACAAAAGACATATTAGAATTTTTCTGGATCTGTAAATGCCATCCAAGCCTTCAAAGAAATCAGGAATGGTTGCTGAGGTAATTTGTAAAGTTTTAAAATGGAAATCTTGAGGTAAATGTGGAAAAGGTGATGTTGGTTTGACAAATGTCTGCCAGAAAGCAGAAGATTCAGAGTAACAACAAGGGATGAGAAGCGAAGAGAAGAAGATTAAGAGAAGCAAAGGAACAAATGAACCACCTTCGCCAGGAGACGACAGAAGGGTGACAATTATGGCTTGCGGCTCTGAGAGTCCCGCTAAAACAAAAGAACTGTTCAGCATGTAAAGGTTTCTTTACAGCAACCGTCACTCAGTCTGCTGCTGTGAACAAAGTTAATGAACAAATCATAGTGACTGTCTCAACAATATGGAATACCATCAGAGTCACGCATCAGAAACGCTTGGGGAAAAGAGGAAGTGAGCAGGTGCCTTCCAGTGGAGCTTAATTTACTGAGGCAGAGGAGTTTCCATTAATGAAAAAACAATGTCAGCTTCTTTCATCTGTTACTGACCAGAATATAAAATGAATCTACAACATGATGCTTTTAGAAATCTATCGAAGCTCTTCTACTATATTGCTGAAGTGAGATGAATATAGTATGAGCGATAAAAGTGTTATTATGATCATTATGACTCTTCTGCCAATCATTTTCTTCTGCTTATACAGTTGTGGGGCAGTTGTCCCAGCTGCCATTGGACAACATAGAGAGAGAATCCCGAGGCTACAACAAGGAGGAGGATTTTATTTGTGGTTTTATCTTACTGTTTGGACTTTTTCTAGCCTTACAAGATCCAAAGAACAAAGACAGCCCACACTTCTGTCCTGCATACAACAGGAATTATGGCACCTATGAACAAATTCTGCACACATGAAGAGAGTGAAACTTATCCAAAGGCAGAACAAAACAATGCACTTCATGTTCAATTACTTCAAGTAACATAATGATTGGAAGTCATGTTTCACATATATAAATGGATTGGCCATCAAACACTGACAGTTTGAAATATATATATAACTTAATGCATTTAGTTTATGCTGACCATAAGACAGTGGAGATTTACAGCCAAATAACTTAAAATAAAAATTAGACTGTGTTTTGTATTTCCTTCTCCCTTCATTAGTTTTGGGTCACCAGCCAAGGTACCAAGGACACATGATGGTACAAAGGTGCAAAGGATACAAAGCTGGTACAGTTAAAAATCAAGAGCAACTCCAGTAAGTTGCTGTTGGTTGAACCACTGTCAACATTAGCTTCCTGTATGTTTATTTCTCACTCACATAGACAAATGTAACTTCAGTACCGAGACTACCAACCTACCTTCCTTCTTTCTCCTGCAGGCATTTTGGATCCCTGCTGGGAAACATGCATCCATTATGCAGAACTGACTGAAGGCTAGACACACTGTCTGTGAGTGTGTGTATCCATGTGTGTGTGGTTCTGTGTGTGTTTGTATGTGTGTGTAGATAAGTAAGCTTTTGGGTACCTGGTATCATCAAAGCAGCAGGCTGTCAGGTAACAGCACCAAGACTGAATTGCTTCTCTGGCTGAAGAAGGATTTATGGCTGAATCTTCAGTCAACATTACCACAGTTTACCCAAGTTAGAATGGCCTTTTTTTCTCTTAGCAGTTTTTATCCAAGTTGATCCACCTGCCCATTTAATAGTATGGTGGAAAGTGATTCAAAGATATCATTTACAGCAAAAGAAAAAAAGGCTTATTTGTTTGTTTCTTAAATATGAGTTTAGGGGATTTATGACATGCCCACCACTTTGTTTTCCCAAGTCTGTAAATGTTCGAACACACGTCTGCTTACTTTATGTCTCTAAAAAGACAAAAACCTTGAGATCCAATAAACTTTTTCACTGTAACACACAAAAGGCACAGTTATAGAAGTAGACATACAGGTTTTGACATGGCTGACAGACTAACAAACAGCTGCACTGGCAGATGTACCCACACACACACACACACACACACACACTAAACAGAAAGAAGGTAAGTTTATGTGGATAAGATCTATAGCGAAACTCATTTCCCACAGCCCACACAATAACTTTGTCTGAGGGTTACAGCCACCACAGGAAATCAAAGTGATACCAGACTGTGTGGCGACATGTGTGTATGCTCCTGCGGCAAGAGCTTTAGGGTTAATGATCTAACAAATGAGAAAGGATTCAACTCCGCATTGTTCTTGTGTCACTGTGAACAGTTTCTAACAAAAAACGTTGCATCAAACTTTTGTTTTCTTTTAAATGAAAAGGGTTTTTCGAGGAAACGTTTTTTATAAAGCACCTTTATTAGAGTGGCATCAGAAAAATTAAAGGTACTCATCTAGATCACTGTCACCGTCACCAACACTGTAAAGATAAAGAAACTATGAAACACAAAGCAGCCAGTGTTTCTGGGGTTCCTATTCAAACAGTCAGTAAATTACAACAGAAGTCAAATGGTTCATTCAGTCATTTATTAACTTAGTGGCAGGTCTTAACTATTGTACTATTTTGGTTTTGACGTCATGTGCACATTGCCCAAGAGCAGGTGGCAGTTTAGCTCACTGGGTGAGCAGGCGACCCAGGTTCGAGTTCAACCTGTGGCCCTTTGGTGTATGTCTTCCCCCTCGCTCACTCTCTCCACTGTACCACTATCCACTAAAGGCAAAAATACCCCAAAAATATAATAATAAAAAAAAACCTTGCCCAAGAGCTGCCATATTGAACAGGATACAAAGCACCGGTTGCTAGGGAAAAATGTGGTTGGTGGTTCCTGAAGGTTGCTGGTAGTCACTGGGTGACATTAGTTGCAAAGAAACTGCTGGACCAAAAATTTCCAGATGATTAATTTGCTTGCTAGCAGATGGTTGTCTGCAGTTTTCCATGTCATAGTAAACCTAAAAACAACTATATACACAGTGGACACTAACAGCATTTCTCAGAGAATATGAAATAGTATTTTCACCTTAAATTACCATCCCTAGTTCCTATAGGTTAGTTTTGCACAGCCAGCACAGCTTCACTGGTCAATCCACCGATCATGAATTACAGAAGACCTGAAGGATCAGCTGCAGAAGACAGCCCAGGGATCTGGTGTCTGTGCCATGTTTTGCTGGCACAAGATGGACCTACACATTATCAGGCAGTTTTAGCTGACTGCAGTTCCCATTGTGCCAATTTAATGTCAAATAGCAAGTATAAAAGAGGAAATGATATCAAAGAACAGTGGAGCTACAATCTTTTGAAGTCTAAAACTGACAAAAGAAGCACACTTTTGTTTTAAGCGCAGGCTAATGAAACAATAATGCAAAAATAGAACCATTTTGCATTTGAAATGATGTTAAAACTATACGGCTAAAGAGCTAGAGAGCTTAAAATAATCTGTATGTAGACATTTCTGTAAATGATGGAAAAGTAAAATGTATTATGCTTCTGATCCGAATGTGATAAACGCTGCTACAAAAAAAGAACACAGTTTATTTTAAAACCCTCAGATCAGTGCAAATGATGACTGTTATGCCTGATTACAGCTTAACGTCATCTGTCGACTGTATCCACTCCAAAAACTGACAGAGCCTGTTGCTATGCAGAAGTCTCACTTCACAAGCATTCTTCCCTTAAAAACACTGCTCTGGAGGTAACAAAAGAGCAACACACCACAGGACATGGTGACACGTGTGTGTGTGTGTGTGTGTGTGTGTGTGTGTGTGTGTGTGTGTGTGTGTGTGTGTGTGTGTGTGTGTGAGTGAGAGTGTGTGTGTGTGTCAGCTGCTACCCCTGTTATTACAGGGAGCAAAGAAAATTGCTGCTTCAAAGTGATAAGTACAGCCCTGTCTCTCCCTCTTGTTCCTGTTGGAGAAGCTACTTCTGCTTTGACTGACAGAGAGGAGAGAGCAGAGAAGAAGAGGGGTCAACTGAGAGAACGACACATGAAGGAACACGATGCTCGTTGTCAAATCACACTTAGGTATGTCACTGTAAATATGGTCATATCGAGAAAATAGGATAAAAAAAAGAATTTGACAACAAACGTGCACACTGCAGATGCCAGCACCAAATGACAATAACTTATACTCAAAAAGCACCCTGTTCATACATCAAAACACACATCCAGTTAGCTGACCTTCATTTTGGAGCTGCTCCTGCTGAGCATTAAGACATGCAGGGAAGAGGAACGATAAAAGAGAGGAAAACGGAGCAAAACACAGGCAGTGGCATGAAAATAAAAAAGGCATATATGAAAGAGGGAAAAAAAACTCAATGAAGGTAAGATAATGGAGGCTACCAGAAATGAAAGAGAAAGGATGTGTTTGTACCTTTTGGAGCGCCGCAGCATGCTTCTCTCAGGCAGCGAGAAATTGGAGAGCACCGTCCAGAAGGACTCAGACATGCTAACACTAGTGCAGTGCAATCATTGCTCTGACACGGCGACACTCGGCAGAGGACGCGGTTAACGAACAGACGCTGGCTTCCACCTGCCACACCGGCAACATCAAATGTGTGTGAGAGCTGTTAGTGTCTCTCCTCCCGCCTTCCCTCTTCTTATTCTCCCTATTCTGATCCTTTCTCGCTGCACAGTGCTGCCTCCTCCCTTCTGTCTTCTAACCCCTGTGTTTCTAAGTGGAGCTCAGCTGACTTCAGTTTCAGCTGAGACACACTTGTCATCAGGTCACAGATGCTCACAGACAGATATCTGAATGCAACCAATACAGAACTGATGCAGAAAAGAAACACACTTTCTACTTAATTTAAGCACTCAAAGCATTTTCTGCTACAAGTCTCATTTACCCAGTTATACTAAAATCATGAAGCTATAAATGATTAAATCACACACACATTCATGCAAAACTTTGATTTATACCTAAACACTTGTGTAGGTACACACTCCAACACATCAGGAGCAACTTGCGGTTCAGTATCTTGCCCAAGGTTACTTCAATACATGGACAGGCAAAGCTGGAGATCAATCACCGACGTTCTGGGTGGTACAGTAGATGACCTGCCCAACCAATGAGTATGGGTGATATAATATCTATTTTTCAATTCTGCCATGTTGTTTATTCAATGGTCTTCATCCCTTTAGCATTGCCCGGCAAGACCATGAGCGTTTCTCCCAAACTCGTCTCTGTGTTACGTTGACTGTTCGATCTAGTTGAGCAGAAGTCTGAACAAAGACTAATCAAGTATTCTTCCTAATGGCCAGCAGAAGACAACTCCTCTGATTGCAAAAGAAATCTAGATATGATATGGGAAAACAACCTTAGGAGTATAGACTGAGAATAGTCACCCTGTCATCAGAGCATGTAGAGAGAAAAATGGCCCAATACTTTTCAGCAAGTGCAAGGTAAGTTTGCTTTATCTCAGTGTGTGATCGGAGAACTTTGGAGAAAGAAAACACTTTGGACTGCTAAACTGTTTTCCTTAAAATAAAAAAGAAATTATCTTTTTCCATTTACTCGGGTTATGTGCACCTCAGGAGGTAGAGCAAGTCATCTACTAGTCAGAAGGTTGGTGGTTCGATCCCTGGCTGCTGCAGTCTGCATGCCAAATATCTTTGGGCTGCTCTCTATCCTGCTCGTTCCTCTGAGAATGTTCGATAAGAAAACACTTACGTAGAAAAAAGTAGTTGCATGAAAGGGTGTATAAGGATGAATGTTCAAAGTGCTTTGAGTGGTCAGGTAGCGTGAAAAAGCGCTATAAAAGAACTAATCCATTTATCATTTTTGTATAATAATATTCTATATCTAACAATAATAATACTGATGAGGTGATTTCATTTATTTGAGTTCCAGCGGTCAACCGCATTTGCAAGTCTGGTTATTTCATAAAGTCAAATTCAATGCAGAAGATTGTGTGTTGTTGTGTTTGTGTGAGTGTTTTTGTTTTCCAACATAAAAGATGGATTTAAACTAAAATTAAGAAGCTATAAATGATCAAACAAACAACCCTGCAAATGGAAGCTGCTAAACAAAGTGAGTTGCTCTTTAAAAACAGCAAAAGAGTGTTGTAAGTGCTTTCTTGTGTCACCAGATGAACACAGCTCATTAGTGCCGTTTGCTGGATGCTCTCAGCGGTCTGTCAGCTATAACACCAACAAAAGGTCGGCAAACTGAGTAATGGGGACAAAAAAAGAAGGAGAGCACAACACACACCCCAAAAGACCAAACAGTTATGAGATGACACGCAGGGTGGGTCTTACCTCCAAAGGAAGGGGTTTCCCCACTGGTAAACAGGGGCTGACAGAGGGCCATCACAGTAACAGAGAGAGGGAGAGGAGGACGAAGAGGAGAGGGCGAGGTTGACTACGGCGGGCTGAATGACAGAGGGATGAAAGGAAGAGGGGGAAAGCAGGTGCTGGAGGAGGCTGTTGTTGCCGTGGCAACGCAACTGAGCTGGTGACCAGATTCTGCCAAAAGAGGAGGGAGGGGAGGAAGATGAAGAGAAAAAGACGCAAGGAGAGATGTGTGACGATGTGTGGGTGTGCGCTGGGCGGTTTGACGCCAGCCGTATGCTTTTTTTCAACTCCCTGCCTACTGTGCCTTTAGCTGGACCAGAGGAGCTACACTGTGACAATTTTTACACTACACTGAAACAAAGTTTAGCAAAACCTTCTTTGGTTAATACTCATGGCTAGGGATGGGTACCGGTATCCGGTGCCATGATGGCACCGGTTCTGACATAAACGGTAGTAACCAGACCGAAAAGCAGCGCACATTTCGGTGCTTTATTTCGGTGCTTTTTTTTCCTGAGATGTGATACACTTTAGATTCTAGCCAATCATTTTACGTTTCTGAGGATAGTAGGCGGGTCCAGGTACGTACATTCTTTTAGAGCAGAGCTACAGATTAAAAATGCCCAAGGCGAAGCGGTCAAAAGTCTGGCTGTACTTCACAGCAAAATATGCAAACTCAGCAGCCTGCAACAAGTGCTTTAAGCTGATACTGTGATACTGTCAAAGGAGGTAACACCTCAAATCCGATGAAACACCTGGCGACACATAGCGTTTTTTTTAAAAGCCGAGAAATGCACCGTATTTGATAGCTTGCTGCGAGACCTCACACCGAGCATATCTACTGCGGGTGTGGTGCCTGTTATCGGACCCGGAGTTAGCAACATCCCCCAAAAACCCGAAGAGTAGAGTCCTGGCCCCTAGCCCTGCCAGTGTAGCAGAAATGATGACGGATGATGATGGCAGCAGCAGCCGTTCTTCTCTGCGTGAGTAGCTTAATGTTGTTCGTGTGTAATTTACGTTGAGTAGGCTAACCACGTTATTACATTAATGCTTGTAAGGTGAACTAGCAACATCATCATAGCTACATGCGGCTGTCTTCTTGTTTAATGGCAGATGCTCCCTTCACCCTGGCCAAAAAGGCTAAAATGACCAAAGAAAAAGTGGAAAACAGTTAAACATGAGAGGTTTTTGGACAAAGTTTGTGTTTTTTCCATTGTTTAAACACTGCTTCCAGCCAAGAGTGATACCATATATGCCCCATAGCTGCAGAAAAGGCTAACATTGTTATCTTTTTACAAAAAAACAGCTGAACATGAGAGGTTTTTGGACCAATTTCGTGTTCTCCATTCTTTAAGCACCGGTTTGAGCACCGTTTAAGCACCGGCACCGTTTCAAAAGTACCCGTTTGGCACCGGTATCGGATAAAACCTAAACGATACCCATCCCTACTCATGGCTAATACTTGCTCTTCTTTGTCTTAATAGTTTACTGACATTTCGATGGTGCTCTCCATAGCAATGACCTCAATGGGTTTCTTGCAAATCTGTTCTTAATAATGATTAATTTAGAATTCAAATTTGTGCTTTAAAACTGTTTGTACTCTGTAAAGAAATTCAGAAATACCTTAGATCATGTGTACATACAAGCACAGAAGTTTAAACTACAGTGCTTAAGAAATGTATTAGACTACAACCCAGTGTGAGTTTTATCCCACAGCTACTATAAATTACCAGCATTGCTAATTACCAAAATCATTTGTTAATATTTCCATAATGATTAATCCACCAGCAAGTACAAGCTCTTTAATCAAATGGTGGTGAATCTCTGTAGATGCAAGATTCACCACTTTATTTTTCTTTAAACTGCCATCATTGACAAAGGAAGCACTTTAGAAAACTGTAGTTTTTCTGTCTTTGAATTTGGACACTGTTGTTTCATTTTGGTGTAAGGAGCTTGGAAAGAAAAGTGTCCGAGGCATCTAATAGCATTGGTGGAGAGTCCAATGCTCTTAGAACTGAAGAGCGGATGAGAGGCGCAACGTCTTCAAAGAAACTTAAAGAAGTCCAGACGCTTTTCTTTCCACACTCCTTAGACTACGATGACCTGGATGACTGAGAACCTTCACAGACATGTTGTTTCATTTTCTTTCTCTTCTTTTTTTTTTTTTTCAAGATTTCTTTTACAAATCCGTCACTGCATTCTCCATAAAGAAGCTTAAGATGTTTCTGTGTAGTGAGATAGTTGGGTGACAGCATGCAGATAACAAGAATGCATCTATGGATGTAGAATAATTCTGATTCAGTGTTAAGATAACAGTGGTGGTGAATGAGGCCTAATAGCACTTGTTTCCCTGGGTAACCCCAGTTCTCTGACAATCAAGATAGGTATCTCACTATAGTAAGCACCTTCTGGTGTGACCAGTCATGGACACTAAACTACCACCACATCTTTCAAAGACAGACCGATCACTTCAAGGACACAGCATCTCACTCAATCTTCCCCCTCCCCCAAGAAGCTAATTCTTCGGGGAGTGATCGGGGATTTTCTTTGACTGGTACCTGCTGAGAGTCTGGAAATCACCACAATTCCTGAGTCGACCTATGAGCCAGCATTTTTTTTTCCCTGGAAGGCAGATACACAATAAAGAGAAGCCAGTATGGGTGAAACATGCTTTCTCTTTCTAGTCCCTGTCAGTACTCTTGCTGCATCAGTTGGGATCAACTGAAAGCTTTTCAGGGAGTTTTTAGAACATCCTAATAATAATAACGAATTACAGTAGTCCAGCCTACAATTAACAAATGCATGAACTAGTTTTTCAGCATCACGACAGGACATTTCTAATTTAAGAGATATTGCATAAATGGAAGAAATCAGCCCTACATATCTGTTTAATACGCACATTGAAGGACATATCCTGGTCAGAAACAAGATTCCTCACAGTGTTACTGGAGGCCAAGGTAAAGCACCAGCTACCACCATGATTGGCACCAGTAGAAGCCATAAATACTAATGCTCAGGTTAGCAAGCAAGCACTTAATGTGCTAGCTTGATAAAGTTCAAGTTTTAAACAATTTGACACCAGCTTACCCGAAAAATATTGTCACAAAACAAAAATGTAATTACAAAGTAATAATTAATCCTGAAACAAAAACAAAAAATAACAATGGTTCAGGACCAGTGAGGAGCTCTAGTGATCTTCACAGGAAAGAAAGCAATAATGCCTGGTGTTGGGCCAAGGGTTATTAAGGGAGGTGTTGAAGACTGTGTGTCCTTGACGTGATAGGTCCGTCTGATACAGACATATTGGTAGTGGATCTTCCACTCAGGTCACACCAGATTGTATTTCTCTACGGGAAATACCGAGTGACGCCTGAACGAGAACACAGGCTCCCTCACAGTTAGGGAGGGTTCCTCATCTGAACTAAACACCACGAACTTGTGAAACTAAATTTAAGATGTTTAGTCTTTGTACATGTTTTTACTTATCCTTTGTAGCTTATTGTGGTATGAGAATATGAGATGCCATGTTTAAATAAAGGCTGGCTTAAATTGCTGATCAGTTTACTGCCCATTGTTTGAGTAAACTTTTGCTAAGACATTCAGTTGGTTGTGTAGAAACTATACTTTTTTCAGTAACCGGCTGACAGTATAACAATTATACTGCCTGAACATACACCACCCGAGCAGAAGTCACTACTAAGTGTCCCCAACATACTGTCTGACTGCCTGCAGATGTCCCCTCACAGCAGGTAGAAAGCCTCACATACTAACTTCTCACAGCCAGAGATGGCTGGACACAGTCTTGGATCAGCTTCAAAGAGCTCTGTAAGTACTCCCAGGGAGGCACCGGGTCAGCAGGTAGACTGAGCTAAGTCATAGCACTAATGTGGATAGAATTGGTCTAACTCAATCAGTTTTGTCTAACTCACTAGGTTACAGTGAGTGGTAGTGATAAGAAGCACACACTGTTTTAGGTTTAAATTCAGCTGTCAGTTGTCACAGCTATGCAGGGCAGAATGACCTTATGGTGTTGATCTCCACGTCCCCTCCCCCCTGCTGGATGGGGCAGAGTGGGAGAGACCACCTAATGGGAGGTCAAGGGCTGCACACATTTTAGTATCTGCAGTTTTTACCTAACATACTGTAAGGCCATCTGTGGTGTGCCTCTATAATTTTTAACACACCAATTTTGGAAGCAGAATTAAAGACAAAGTCGTCATCAAATGCTAGCCTGGAAACTAAGTCACACCAGCTGGCGTAGCAGTGAAAAAAAACAACACTGTGTCCCAAATATTAGTGTGGAGCAGTCTGACTAGTAGGTGTTTGGAAGGTTTGTAGTGACGGTGTCACATAAAGTTGATTGAGATGAGCTGAAAAATACCACTGAATATTATGCAGTGTAAGACGATGCATGTTGCTTCTCTATATTAACAGAAACATATCAGTCAACTCGAAAGCTTGGGGGGGTGGGGGGGGCTTCTTATTTTAAATAACAGCAGTGTGCAAATTCTTATAAATAAATATTGCAATATATTATTATTATTAATATTTAATTATTCTGGAAGTTTTGCGTAAACGCAGCTACAATATATTTTCTTAAAGGAGAGCATTGCCTTAATAATCTGTTTATTAAGGCAGAAAGTAAGAAAAAACAACATTAGCTGTATACACATGTGAGAGAGTGCAAGCACAGAGTCACAGTAATCTGTTAAGCTGATGAAGGATTTCCCTCCCTGCTGGGATCTCACTCTGATACCTTCTCGTGTTCATGGCTCCTCATGGTTTCCATTTCACTGACTCACTATGTATGTACACTATGTGTGTTCAGCACTGTGGATGTATGTGGGTCAATGATGTGTCACCTACACAAAGTTTCCGTTTTTATTTGAAAATATTAAAGTTTAAATTGATATCGATACCATAAACGAAACATTTCACTCATGTATGCACTAACTTTCAATTCCCAAAAGCAATATGTAATTTTTTATATTTTATATCATCAATGCTTTTAATTCTCTTCTTTGGTATCAATTTTTTGTTGTCTTAAATGGATCATATGAATATTTCCAGTGTAATATATGAAGAGACTTTGTCCAATGATGTCCAGTTTGTGAAATACAGTATGTGGTTAAACAATAAAAACAACTGATGGGGATGTTATTTGAAATTAATGTAAAGACAAAGCTAAGCCTCTTAAACGTCTGGTTGGCCTGTAGTTTGCTAATGTTGCTAACTCTTTTTAAAGTGCTAAATGTACTTTGGACTGTGGGAACTTGGTCACTATTAGTGATTATGAACGTGCCATGAAGTACGAAGTGGCCCAAGCATCAGTTCCTGAGCTTGTCCTATTCCTATAAGCTTAAGATGAGCACTTTTCTGTTATTTTCCTCTTAAAATAGAGACTAAACAGATAAATCACAATATTCACATTGTTGATCTTGAGGTGGTACTTTTATATAAGAATACCTCTGTCTGTTTAGCACAAATAAAAGAGAAGGAAATGGGATACAGCTCTTGTTGTGTTGATATGAACCTAATCTTCATTCGCTTTCACACACAAATTTGAACATGCCGTGTACACACACTCTTACTGGAGGCGAAGTTGCGGGGCTCCTGATCGCTCCCTCCTCCTCTTCATCTTGTGTACTGGGACAAATGAATCAGCTGTAATCGTTAATAATCCACCCGCCTGTATCAGCTCATCTGTCGGTCAAATACATACTGACCACTGAGCAGCTCCTCCAAAGGACCAGAAACTCTCATGTAGTTTAGTTTTCCATGGGTCAGACTGCTGACAGCACCTTCATGTATAAAAGAATGAGCTTAGCCTTTGCTACGTCAGCACCTACTCTTATCTCCACACAGAGACTCAGCTGTATGAGGTATCTGGGGTAGACTGCTCTTCCACCGGCAAGCATGGGCTTGCTAATTCACAAACACACACAAACAGAGTGTGGAGCTACGTGCAAGCAACACACATATTTATCTGAGCTGGATAAACAAATTTGGTGTGTGTTACACAAACTCAATTGACCTTTCCTCCTTCTCATTTTGTCTTCCTCTGATGAATCCAAAGTCTGTTAAAAACACAAAATAAATCCTTTTGTTTCTCTTCTTGCATAAAACGTAATCCCAAAGTCAGAGAGAACATTACGTTCTGTGTTGTCCCATCAAGTCAGAAAAGAAAAAGGACCAACTCCTTAGTTATCAGTTCCTGTTACCGCTCAGCCATAGCAAAAGTTTGGAGGAAGTGTCCTGCCTGCACGTCCCCAGGAACAGAGTGCCTGCCAGAACCTCCCCGGGTACAGCCGGCCCTGCTAATCTCCCTTCAGTTCCTTAAAAGTCTCAGCCTGTTTGGGATCAGACCGTCCAAGAGAACTGACTGAGTCCTCGACAAACAGCCTACAGAGGGACGGGTGAACAGAAGGCTCGAGGGAGGGGTCAAACAGGGAGGTGGGAAGATAAAGAGTGGAGTAAAGCCTGACGTCTCCTTCTGTGCCGTTTGGCTTGGCTTATTATGGGAGAATTTCTAGAGAACATTATATCTGGAGAAAATATAATGTTTGAAAGACTGTTTTAATTCTTTTTAACCTGTTTAAACTTTTATTCCACATGGTTTTTCTTTTGGGGTTGTCTTTGTGTTTTGTTTTGTTTTTTTTGTGTTAGATTATGTAAAATAACTGACAATGACTGGGATATGTTAGAAATTAAACAGTTTAACAGAAAACACTGCTTAACCACTTTTCAAACCACTTTTATTCCTGTCACATTTACCAAACTCCTACAAAGTCCTACAATTTTTATGGATTCAACCTAAAATTATTTTAACTGACTCCTCTTCAGATGGTGTTTTTCTTTGGGTCAGGTTTTGAGCATACGTTAACACCTAAAAGAGAAAAGTCAACACAGGAGACACTTTCATGATGCTATATTAGAGCATGTGTGAGGTGCAGCTGTCCACTTTCTGTCTCTATTCTCATTTCCGAGAAGCTTTGGTACACTGCTAAGCGCGACGGGCTAAATGCAGCTCATAAGCCACATCGCTAAGTCATAAACAATGACTCCAATCACAGCTGGCTTTGGCTGCGTAGTGAAACACATGCACACACAGTTCGGTTCATTTGGAGTGATTACTGAGCTAATATAGAAGCTGCAGCAGGACACGAGAATGCCATTAGAAACTATACTGGGTCTTTGTGTTTGCCTCTGGACTTGGAAAAGTTAGATTAAGGGGTCTGGTGGGGTCAGAATTTATTAGTGGAAGTTAAAATTAAGGTCACTGAGGATTCTCACAAAATAAAAGTGAGCATGAGTGTCACATGATTCCCCCACTGAGCTCCTTTGCAAGCCCCCAAACAAAGAACGCTTTTTCTAAATGTCATCTTGTGTGTGTGTAACTGACCTTATCCCATCTTGTTACTGACGTCTGAACACAGCAAGTTTAATATGGAGGGGTGAAGCCAAATTGTAATTCAATTAGAATTTTTTAGTACCAGAATAATAAAATAAAATCAACTGCTCATTCAGTCCACCAGATGGTGGTGCTGAGTTTCTAGTGAGGTAAGCAGAGTTGAGATTGCTCATTAAACAAACATGGTGGGCTCTGAGGAAGAAGTTAGAACAACCATCTGAGTTTAAATGAAACTCATGGGCTTCTTTTGGATTTTTTAACAACGCTGGGACAAAGAGACGGAGATGAAAAACAGCCTAATATTCAGGGAACCAATGATCAGCTCTGTAGAGTCAAAGATTCGAAAGGAACAATGGGAGGGGGAAAAGTTGTTTTGGGGTTGTTGCTACAGCAACCATTTTTATACTTTGAGTGTTTGTTTATTGAAATTTACCACAATTTTGGTGGGCTGGGATCAGAAAAGAGTTCAAACATTGGGCACAATTTTATACACCACCAGAGCCAGGAGGAAAAAAGATCTAAAGAAATACACGTTTACATCTTATGCTCTGGGCTGTGTCACGATTTTAGCAGCCTTTCTCAGTACTGCTGATGCTAAATATTCCTTAAAATATTCCTAAAAATGCATTTTATTTCATATGATTTTCTCATCATACTTGGAATTGCAGCCTCACAGGCCTCAAATGCCTGGAAAAGATGAAATATACATCAGTAGTTCCCACGTTGCTCATTAATGGAAGTTGTTCATGTGAGACGAGGGTTTATCCTGGAAGATAATACGGATTGTGAAGATGATTGTGGGAAATCTTTTGATTTGCAAGTAACACAGAAACCATCCAATCTTAGCTAAGTGGTGTTTACTTTAACCAAACAAAGAAGTAATGAATATCAATGTTCATTGAGAGTCACATCAAACAGAGTCAACACCTTGTGTATTAATGTGATTGGCCAATAAAGCTGATTCTAATATAGGGCTTCAGCTATCATCGCAGACAATGATGCAAATATTTTAGTGATCCTGTGAAATCAACTTGCAATTTCTCTGCCTTTGAAATGGAAGCTCAAAGATGGGGGCCAGGTCTGAGACCACTTGCCATTTTCCAGCTGACTTCGGTGCATAGATATGCCAAATAAACTGGGAACAAATGGCAATAAGGCAGTTTCCGATCAATCTGGGTCAAGCTGGCATGTGCAATCTGTTTGTGATAGTGCTGCCGTGATAAACTGTGATAAATCTCAAATCTACTGCCGTCTGTTACAAATCTGTTCATCAGATGTGTAGTGCTGTACCAAAGCCAGCGACAGACTTCCCCATACCACACTGCACCACACGTCAGGTGTGACTATCTGCCACAGACTGGGCTGTTTCTAAAGAGGGCCGGTTCTCACATGGAGCCTTTTTACTGTACCTGAACATTACAAGCACTTTATACAACATGCCTCATTCATCTAATCACACACATTCATACAAGCATCTTCTGCTTCACACTGATAAATACACTGATTCTTTGGTATGCAAAGCAGGGATCAAACCACTGTGCTACAGCAAATTTATAATATACAATTATTTTAAAAAAATAGATGCCACTAGTACTGTACCTCATTTCCCCAAGTATGCCTCTTTTTATAAGACAAAATGAGACATGCTTTCTGGTGTTAGATGCACTGTAAACTACTCTAACAAACCTTAATAGCTCTGATTTGTGTGTTTTGTCGTTTCATGGAGCAGACAAGCTCCACAGACTGACTCTGGGAGACTCAATGTGTTGGGCACTGACTGCTCAACCTCTGGTTGACCACATGGTTGTCGCAGCTACTTCTAATCTGTTCTAGAAAGCCCAAAAATTCTGTGCAATCATTTTCCAACCAGTGTTTTCCTGGTCATATGGAGATCATCGTCCTAATTTTATTCTAGTTTAACTAAAGCTTCATAGATTACTTTTTAATGACAGTAGGCAAGAATATATAATATTACCCAACACTAGTGCTGCTAGGGAAAACATTCCCTCAAGACATTTTTTTAAGATATCAAGTTCTTGAGGAAGGCAAGAGGAAGGTTGCAAAGCATTTGATTCCTCATTTCCTAATGGACATGGAAGTTAACTTAACCTCCATCATTTCTGTTGAGACCTGCAAGAAAAAGTAATCATTTTGAGAGAAGGTTCTTCTCTTACACTTTCCAGGAAGAAACAAGAAACCCTCTGCAGGACTGCAGAACAGCTTTAGGATGACTGAGCACATTCTGGCAGTGATTTGTTCTACTGTGAACCCACATCGGCACAAATATGGCCAAGAAAGACTCAGAAAACCTATAAAATTCAGAAAAAGGTTTTTTCAGTGAACAGAGAGAAAGGCCTAATTAATTAAATGACACAGGTCATGTGTGATTATAGCCCAGAAGTAATTTAAAATTCCTTCTGAGCTATAATCAGCAGAGGTATGTTTGTTAAATAAAGAGGGAGAGAAATGAATGAAAGAAAAACTGCTTTGGACATGTTACAAGAAGAACATTGTACTGGTATGAGGAAGAATGACTGAAGTGATTACACTGACCAGCTGATCTATCACAGAGTAACTCCATGCTGAAGGTTTTGCCAAGGCTCGCAAACTCCACATTACCTCAACATCAAGATAAATACAGAGAGACCTCAAAACACTGTCAAGGGAATGTGACTAAAGTGCAAAGGCCTTTAATAATTTCTCTCAAAATATTTAATAAGTGCTTAAATGCCATTCTAGTGCAATCATCTGAACTGTTATGATGACTGCACTAGAATGGCATTTTCCCCAATGCATCTCTGACTTTTGGTAGGACTTATCAGCATGACATTACATTAGAACTTTGGCCCGCACACACGCACAAAAAGATATAAATAGGCCTGAGCACACAAACAAACTTAGTGGCCTCTAAATAATAGCTCTTTATCCCTTCACTTCAAGCTCTGCTCAATACTAATGACCACTAAAGATGAAATTTAGGATGAAAGATATTGTTTTCCAAAGAAATTTAAAGGATCCGTACAGTCAGAGGTGTGTATAAAGTTGATTGCTTTGCACCATAAAAACTTTCCAACCATTTCCATATAAGGCTGGAAATAGACAAAAGGCAAAGAGAATGATGGGTACTTACAAGCTGCCTCTTCTGGGAAGGCTCAGTTCCTTCTGAAAAAAAAAGGCAGAAAGAAAGACACGGTGTCAATACTTGTCATTGTATGTCAAAAGCACTACATCTCTTTAGACATGACAAAATATCAGTTGGATCTTTTTGACCAAAAAGTGTCACTGTGACATAATTTATACAGGCAGCTTCAACATGAGACCCCCGGTCATTGTGGTTCAGTGCGACCAATATAACACCTGCGTAAGGGATTGAGACTTTACTGCTCAACCAAATGTTCTGATTAACAATTTCACTTCATTGCTGTCTTTTTTGCACATTCTTTTTATCATTTGCTTCCTTTCCCACATGCTGAGACAACGTCTGACTTTTGTTGAATGACAGTGAAGAAAGCAGCAAGAGCTATTGCAAATTCAGCATCACTATCTTGTGCTGTGGATGCCACGCCCAATGGAAATCTGCATGTTTACACGAAGTCACATGACTGTTTTTAGTCATGTTTTGTTCAGTTATTTATGAAGTCTTGAAAAATGGCCTTAAAAAAGAAAGCTAATTATTACGAGACATAACAGCAGTTTTATTGGTTAATGGAGCTTTTTAAAAAAAGGAGGGTACATGAGAGTAAGAAGGTTTTACGTGAGATCAAATATGACTAATGTCTCCTTTAATTCTCACTGTATTTATTAAACAAAGGAGTTATTATGGTCGCATTCATTCAAAAGCACTATGTGCTTCACATTCTAAATGCTTCTCAGTATTAACAATATGTTCCACCTAAACATACCCAGTGTAGCACCTTTAATTTATTAGGATACTGTCATTGTTTAACCTCCTAGGACCT
Source organism: Perissodus microlepis (assembly GCF_051167445.1). Taxonomy (NCBI): domain Eukaryota; kingdom Metazoa; phylum Chordata; class Actinopteri; order Cichliformes; family Cichlidae; genus Perissodus; species Perissodus microlepis. The sequence continues at coordinate 24,745,116 of NC_140477.1, read as the reverse complement.
GGTGTCCACATATATGGACATCACGTTTTGGGTTATTTAGACCAAAATACTTAATTTTGCTCTACAAGGGCCTGATATCCACTTACGAGGACATTATACTGCCACTGTTCTATCGAAGTTTTAAAGTTTTTACATTCATCGGGCCCCAATATGCCCAAATATCAAAGAGAAATCAAAAATGCATGCTGTGGAAGAGTTCGGGTCTTAGATGGTTAAACATCTGGCATTCAAACTGAAGTCAAGTAACTTTTACTGCGTTGGTAACGTAAATGTAAAATGAACGCATGCGTTCAATCAAAGATTGACAAGAACTCAGTTTACAAAATGGTGAGTTTATTTGTTCAAGTGTGATGTACTGTCAACAAGTGACCACACAGTGGCAGTGCAGTGCTTTTACAATCATGGGTAGGCACCAACACTCATAAGTTGAGAAGTAACGAGGCAAAACAAAAAAGCAACTCATAAGAAGCAACAGATATTTCCAAGTGTGAGCACGTGAGCAGAGTCTTGATTTATACTGAGTATTACTTTCTTTAATGCATGAATGTCAGTATGAGTGAAACAGGGGAACACAGAACTCACATGTGTTGCCCAACTCAGCCCGAAAGCAACATTACAGCCCTCACAGAGAGCACGTTTAGTCAATACTGCTAATCAGTGTTTCTGTGGCAGGTATCAGGTGTGTGTGTGTGTGTGTGTGTGTGTGTGTGTGTGTGCGTGTGCGTGCGTGTGCGTGCGTGTGTGTGTGTGTTATTGTCCTATGGCTTAAGCTGATAGACCCTGACGAAGTGTTAATGGTGTTTTTCCAACTACAACGGTTGGGAACCCGGCAAGCCACAGTTTAAACATCTGATGATCTCCCCTACACACATGCACACACACACACACACACACACACACAAAAGAAAAGTACTGACATGATAATTTCTGTTTGCTTTGAAACCATCCCTGGAAATATTAATTTACCAACTGATTAGAACTACAAATAAAAAAATAACGTTTATTTTTTATCAATTACTTATCTTACAAACAGTGGTTTATGTCTGAGTGTCTGCACCATTTAGAAAATTATACTACATCTGAAACATAACATTTTTAGATGATCATCTAAATGCCCACATCCATAGATGTATATGACTAAGCATAACTGTGATTTTGTACATCAGGGTTTTGGTTCAGCCATGGCAGGGATGAAAAATGCAGCATCCCCTAATCAGGATCAGTTTCAATTTTTCTTGACATCTTGTTCTTTTAGTTTTAAAGTAATCATTCACTGCCACATTGAATTAGAAGACTCTCTATCGAGAGAGAGAGAGAGAGAGAGAGAGAGAGAGAGAGAGAGAGAGAGAGAGAGAGAGAGAGAGAGAGAGAGAGAGATACCTCTTGGCTCTGTTTTTAAACCTGTTTTTATCTTGAACACAGTCCTGCGTGGGACGGCTGTGTGATCTGAGTCAGATAGGCTCTCTTCATATCTCTCTGCACAGATAAGCTTAATGGGCATAATGGAGTTCAGCTGAAGTAGAGTGAGTGGGTGAGTGAGAGTGCAGCAGAAGTCTGCAGAGGTGTGCTATGATAACATCAATCAAAATGTGGCTTTTTTTGGTTTTCACTTAGCCAAGCACAGAACAGAATCACAAATTGACCAATTAGCTTGTTTGTGTGTGTGCGTGTGTGTGCGTGTGTGTGTGTGTGTGTGTGTGTGAGTGCGTGTGTGTGCGTGTGTGTGCGTGTGAGTGCGTGCCTGTGTTCGTTCCTGTAGGTCAGGCTGGAACCAGGAATCCTGTCAGTCATGTAAACAGATTTCGTTCAATCCCAGAGGGACAGGAAATGGCTCAAGTCTCAAAAAGAGCAGCTCCCTTTTTTTTTTTTTAAATAATCCTAATCATGTTTCCCTCGCGCCTATATTTACACTGCTGTTGTAAATACCTCGAGACATAAGATTATTTAAGACCTTTCTATCCCCTACTTATTAACATTTTCTAAAAAATTAAAAAAATAAGAAGAAATACAAACTCACATTACCCTTGAACTACCCCGATTCCTTTAGATTTGGATTCCAAGGAACCAGAGATAATTTCTTACAGAGGTCTTGAGCAATAGTTCCCTATGCTCTTTGAAAGTTTTTCTTTGGACACTGACTGCTTCTTCACTCATTTTCAGTCAAGCTCTTGTACCTGATTATTTTCCTGACCAATAATTTGAGTCATTCAGGTATATTAAAAAAAACATTTTAGTTAAGGGATGAACCAGTGTTGTGTCTTCATATAACAAACGCCTTGACAAAGAAATTTTTAAACTGCATCTTTAGGCGCTTAGTTGCTAGCAGGCTGTGACAAAAACATATTTGCTGTTTCCAGTTCTTTAGTTGAGTGCACACACAAAAAAAGCCAAAAATAAGTCCCAAAGTTGGTACAGTTTATCTTGACATGCTGTGTGGTGTACCCTTAAAAACCTGAAGAAATTAGATAAGCAGGAAAAATGACAGCAGGCGAATAGCAACACAGAATTGAGAAATAAAATGCAGCACAGACCGCACACAGAACCCATAAGATTGGTTCTGTGCTACTGTTCGCTGAAGACTAATCAGAAATGGTTCTTAGTGGACGGGTGGTTGTCAGGAAACCATTCTTAAGGAAAGGACGGATGAAGTTTGCCAAATTACACAAGAACTGGAGTCAAAATCAGAAGTAACAGGTTTTATGGAGTCATGAATCCAAATTTGCTATTTTTGATTCAAATCGTCATCAATATATATGGAATATATATATATAGAGAGAGGCGCAAAAGTGAGTGTCTACAGCCATATTTAAAACCAAAATGATTATGAACACAGAAGAATGCTGATGTTGATCCACCATGTGATGCTAAGTTAAGTGTCTTACTGGCTTCATTTGTCAGCAGGACAATGGTTTCAGACACATTACCACTGCATTAAAAGCATACATGGACAGAAGCACACAATGGAACTATGAGTCATGGATTGGAGTCCTTAACTTTACTGGATCAGCATTGACAGAGACTGGAACAAAATGAAGCCGATACCTATCGCACTCTAGAAGCTTGGAAAACTATTCTTGAAGAGCAGTTAAGAAAATGACAAGAAAACTTACCTAAGAGAGTTTAGGATATGTTGAAGAATTGAGGTGGCCATACCAAATGCTGACTGTCACGCTCAAAAGAATTTTACAATTTCTGCTTTAGCCTTAGATACTGTGTTTCCGTGTCTGTTAGGGCATACTTCAATAAATTATTGCAGCCATTCATACCTTCAGGCTGTCTCAAGATTTTTGCACAGTACAGTTAATCACTAACCACATGGCACCATATCACTACGCCCGTTACTTTTAGGCCTAAAGACTTAGGCCCATTACACAGCAAGCACACTGCGAACCTGTCGTTAAGGGTACATGAGAGACACACGCCGAACTCATTGTGTTTTTGATGGGGGAAAAAAGGCAGTTTGAAAATAATAAAGTCAACATCAAGCAATGATGATCCTGATGTTAAAAAAAATAATCAGGATTAAAAAACAGAGATTATCCATTCTCATAAGAAGGCAGCAGCACGGAGATTATTTTTACCATTCCCATATCATTGCATAGTATTGATGCATGTTTTAAGCTATGATCGCACTTGTTGCTGAATGCAGTTGTCTCATTGGGGCCAATTAATCGGTTCTGACCAAACAAAAATCTGAAAAAAATCAAAAAACAATATTAAATAAAATTAACATATTCTTAAAAAACTCTTCCCTACCTTTGTTATCCATCTTCAGCGTTTCAACCTTCATGTTATTACCATTACATTAGTCGCTACCTTTTTTGCACTTCACCCCCTCACTTTAACTCTCCTGTTTGCATTAACAGCAGAGAGGAAAGCGACAGGAAAACGGAAAAGAGGTCTGTCTGTGTGTTTAAGTACTTTAAGCTCTTATCAGCCATCCGCCTACACAGAGATCTGTAATGTGAAATGATGTTCGTCTGAAACATTTGTTTGAAGGTTTATTGCTTTATATTGTATGTTTTCTGTGTTTTGCAGCTGTTCATATATGATAATCAATAATAATAGTCAGAGGGAAGCCTGACAAGGGAAAAGAGGTGTAAGTCTAATTACCTAAGTGACAGAACTGTTAAGGTGATGTTCTTTTTTATAAAATGTTGTGTTAGTTTTGTGCCACATGTAGTGGGAACTTTCCACATAGTTCAGCTTTTATCTTGTCCGAACACAGAATATTTTCCCAAAAGTCTTACGGATCGTGGCACTTGATAAAAAAAGCCAGTGGGATTGGTTTATGTGTTTGCATTTTTGCAGAAAATACAAGTTTATGTATACTTACTTTAGCATAATAATCTCCACAAATAACACAACTTATGATTTAAAATGACAGAGGAAATGAAAGCGGCTATAAAGAATCTACACCACTTTCACATGATATCAGTATCACCAGCACTAAGGTTCTGTGTTCCCAACAGCTTCTGCGGCTTCATTTAGGAATATGTTAGCAAATGCCTACTTCATTTCAACTTTCTTGTGCTTCAACCACAAGAAAATTACTAATGCATGTAGTCATGGCCCACAGAGCTCTGATTTAATTATTGCAGACTCAGAGGAGACAAGCACAGAGTCAGCCGTAAAACACATTTTTTTAACTGACTGATTTTACTAATGAATCTATCTGGGTCCCATCTTAGGACTTGCAAAGCTTAGTGCCAGAAGCACCTCATACTGGTAGTCTGTGATTCTGCCATTCCAGACAGCTGTGGTAGTCAACAATCATCGGTGTATTCATGGCAGCCTCATAGTGATTTGCCAAGTGTGTGATAGATAGTTCAGGAAATGGAGCAACAGCAAACCCATTACAGCCAACTGGGGCTGAGCTGACCCACTGTCAGCAGGTGAGAGAGATAAAGAGTCGAGATTCTCCAACAAACACCTAATAGACAGGAGGGCTGACCATCACCACACAGTCAGATGGGACTGGGCAGCTGTTTTCTGCTGCACCACTCCTGCTGCTTGTACTGTAGCAGTGAGTGAGCTGATTCAGCTGAAACAAGTCCCATTCTTAACTCTTTGAATGTGTGCTCTCAAATTTGCTCTCAAATTGTACAGAGAGCACTTCCAAGGATCAAAATCAAGTCATAAAAGAGCTTCTATCGAGGGATCTGTACTAAAAACTGTCCAGAGGTGCACAAGAAGATGCCACTGAACATTAGATTGGCCAGATTTAAATTACGTGTCTTTGTAAAAGAGAATTTCAATTCTGAGATACATATTTTCTAAATGAAAATAAAAATGTGACTGTGAAACAAGCAAACAATGTTTTCTTACAAATCAAAACACTAGCTCAGTGGTATCATCATACTTGCAAGCTCTGATAACAAACACTCACCCAGACACAAAAGCAGCAGCATTTATTCAAGAAACAGGTCTTTAGTGCCAAAGAGTCCCAAGAGAATAGCTTTTCTTCTGAGTGTGTGTTACAGTGTGCGTAGACTATCTGCAAAATGTCTGCATCTAACCAATTTATGTGCACTGCATGCACACAACTGTGCCACCCAAGGGCCTGATCATAATAACATGTTTTAGTTCACCTAAAAACATGCAATTAACTGGAGGATGCAGGGGAGCTGAGCTCCACCAGAGACAATTAGAGCTGCAGCAGCAGCCAGCAGGCAGAATTCATTATCAACACAGTGAATATTGATGACAAAACAGTGACAACAAAGAGACTCCACGATGGCACACAGTGCACAAACAAGACACAGAGCCGAGGCTTAGAAACACACTGATGTTTACCAACTTGATATTTCATGTGAAAATTGTCCAGTCGAAGAGGAGAGTACAGACAGGGCAGAGAAGTCACACTCTGAATGTGCTAAAACAAAAGATAAAAGATGCCAAAATCGAATGTTTCATTTTACATCTACTGTCTTTAAAAGCTTTTAAATGAAATCAACATCAATCACAAACTTAATTCCAAGTACTTTAAGCAGCCCGTTACACCATTTGTCCATCAACAGAAATGATTGAAGCTCTTCAGCTAACTACAGTTAATCCTCCTGCCAATGTGGAGGTCTTTAAAACAAGCTCTAAAGCCACTGAGTCATACACATGTGACCTGTGAATGTGAAGGACATCTCTAGTCAATCACACACTGTATATAAAAATGCTGCTATTCATATGGAACATGCTGCAGTGATCAGTATATCTACTGTATGATCAGTATCACAGTATCCTTCTGCATGCTGGCCTGAGTACAGCCCACTTTCGGATGCCTAAACTATTTGGTAATGACATGAGCACGAACATGGTGAGCTGAGACGCGTTCATTCCAGTAACAACATGCTACATGTTTCCATCACTTGTCTGTTGGTCAAAATCTGATAAATTACTTCATTTATTATTAACAGCATTAATAACTTAAATGCATCGTTGGCCACACCAGTCACCTCACTGCAGCCTAATTTTATTATTGTGTAATCAATCCAGCTCAGCTTCTGGTGACTGACTCGGTTTGGCCTTGGTTTGAGAAAACAGCTGTTACAAATCAATCTTAGCAGTAACCAGACACGGACAAGGAAAGACTTTGTAAATATTACGTCATCCCACATACAGCACCATTACAAAGGCATATTTTTACAAATTAAAGTCTAAAGACTTGAGGCTGAGTTGGCTGAGTAATCTCTGATAACTACAGTAACATTTGTTTTCTTCTCATGTGCTGGTACAGAACGATGGAATAGGTAATCATTCTGGGAAGGATGTGGAAGTGCAAAATGCAGAAGTCATGTTTTTCAGGACTCTGCAGCGGTATTACGAAAAAAACAAAACAAAACAAAATTAGCAAAATAAAGGCAGACTATCCATTTGCCACTTATTGACTAAATATTTTTTTCTTTGTCTTTTAACGGGGTCATTTTTATTAAACTGAACATTACTGTACGTGGGCTAATAAAATACACTAATACAACTGGTCACAATATTAACCTATGTGCATTAAGACAACAGGTATACAGAAACTTCTAATTTTAATTAAAGAGAAAGCGAGTAAGAAAATGTAGGCTGTATTAATGAAATGCTAATACTTATACATATATAATACAAATCTGAGATGAATACGGGGATGTTTCTATAATAATAATAAAAAAAACTTTAAATGAGTTTTCTAATGAATTATTATTTAATTTACTTCTGCAATTTCAAGCAGCAATGCCGCCGGTGAATAATGGTATACCACAGTACCGCGGGGAAATTAAGAATGAAAACACAGCATACGAAAATATATGGGAAAAAAAGTATAGGAAATCAGAGCAGGAAAATATATTTTTAAGGTGAAATACAGTATTTAGTGGTAGCAACATAAAGTTGCACTAAGTGAATGAGCTAACGATGTGGTCCATTTTGAGGACATGCAGAGTCCTAATGATCGCTCTGCTGCTGCTTTACAGCCAACAGGAGACACTCTGAGCTCCAGAAAAAGGCCTGCTGGGACCAGTAAGACTCTAACTGGGGGCTGTGTGGGTACCATGGAAAGCGTTATAATTTACCTGGGCCACACACACTGACACATTAATACAACTAGTCTCCCTTCCTCAGAAAGCAAAGTGTCTGTGTAAGTGTCACCAGGGGGATGACATCCATTTAGGATGCCTTTTAATCTCCCAAATGAACAGATATAACTCTCCCAACACTAATGCTAATGAACCCAATTACTGTGTTTGTGCACTAATGTGTCATTGCAGACATTTTAAATGTGTGCGTGTGTTTTCAATGATTAACATGACTGAGTGAATACAAAGTGGGACTCTTCTTTTACAGCCTCCTCTCAGTTAAAAGCGCAGCTGTGGCCAGCCAATGTTAAAGTCTTTATGTGACGGCGGACCTTTCTAATCACTACTTTCTAAAAGCAGTATTCAGTACTGTATGTCCTCCATCAGTTAGTTTCAACTGTTTCAATTTTTTTTTTTAGTTAGCAACAAATGAGCATTTTTAAATAAAATGTGTGGCTAATCAGATGAACAATACAAAGTAAGTATAAAAGATTGTAATCTGCTACAATGTTAAGTTGCAAAAAACTCCCAAAAAGGTTAAATTCCAGAGGATTTTTATGGTGCTCCATTTTAAACTGCATCTGTAACAAGTTTCACTCATAGTTTAGCCATGGGCAGATGGCAGAAAGCTAACGTTAGTATATATGTGTAGTGTAGTGTAGACTGAGCTAAATGCATTCACTGCTGACTGCCCAGTATAGCACAGTAAGTTCAGTACAAAATCTTATGGTCAGCATGTCCTGAGAACCAAACTGTCAAAGGACTATTTATGTTGATGTTCAAGCGCTCCTGAAAAAAATAGATAATACTACATCTACCTGCAACGGTTTGGCTGTGCACCAGTAATTAGCCTCAAAAGCTACAGGGTTTTCCATGCTATTTTAATTCTTAAACATCAATATATTGACACACTAAATGGTTCCCCACCAAATCTGGAGATGGATGATGTTTCCCAAAAAAGCGGAGGACGCTGCTTTTTTTCTTTCTTTCTTTTTTTAAATGCAGCAATTGTGTCTTATGTGTATTCTTAAAGTTGCAAAGCTAGGAGATTCAAACCCGCAAGACAGCAAAAGCTTTGTCTGTTTATTTAAGTTGAAGCTTTTCTAACATCGTCTACTTCAATTGTCTAACCATATTTTACTACATTTATTTCATTTATGTCAGAATGATCTACGTGCTTTAGCTGTCACACTAAAAATTATGGCCATATTTTTTTGTTTGTTTTTTTAAGTAACTGCTGCATTCATGGACCATGAATTTCTGTACTATTACACATCTATATCTTACATCAGGCTGGTACATGAGAGAGAGGGCTGATGCCTCTTCATTAACAAGAACCAAATTACAGTAGAAATTATGTCCAAGAAGAAGAACAGCAAGGGTATTTATTGTCTGCTCTAATTTGGCATTCGAGTGGACATCAACTCGTCTATTTCTACAGCTACTGTTTCCTTACAGCTGCACCATTCATTCATCAGATTGCTCTCCACACTTCCTGTGACACTGCTGGATGTGCCTTCATGCAGCTGTGGGGTCTCTCAAACGGATGTCCAGAAGTGTACAGTTATCTAGAAAGCATGTTGGTACTTGTCCCCTGCACAGAGAAGACAAACTGCTAATTATTTCTATCCACGAACAACATCACGCACCTACCAACACACACACACACACACACACACACACACACAGAAAAGCGCGTATCTGGCTCCATCAGCTCGTCGTAAGTTCCAGTAAGCCATTGCTTCCTCCAGCGAGATGCTAAAGCCACTATCAGAGCCAGGAGTGAAAACAAGCTAATCCTAATTAGAATTTACACATTTAAATAGAATCTGCAATGCTTCACTGGAAGGGTTTTTATCTGCAGATAATACAGAGTGGGAGTGGCAGAGTGGAGGGGAGAGGAAGGGTTGAGTGTGTGTGTGTGTGTGTGTGTGTGTGTGTGTGTGTGTGTGTGTGTGTGTGTGTGTGTGTGTGTCTATGCCGGAAAAAGAAAGAGAAAAATAGTGAGAGAATGAGAGAGAGAGAGATTGGCAGGTGGATGGGAAACAAGCTTCCCTACAACAATTAAAACAAAGAGATGTCTGGTGTCTGTTTCAACATGCTGAGCTGAGCTGCTCCACACTGGGACTGCGTATTCAGCATTCACAGAATTTGAGAGTGTGTGTTTGTGTGTCTGTGCGAGAGAAAGAAAAAGACAGAAACATGGACAGATGCTTAACAGGAAGTCAAAGTATATAAGCCTCAAGTTTTCTTATCCACATCTGTTTTTACAGGGAAAAAAAGAAAGATAAAGGCTTTGACCTAAACCAACAATCTATAACTAGTATGTGACATGGTTTGATAAAACCTTTTGATTATAATGAAATTATAAAGCAGAAGCCATTATAAAGCTCTTGAAGCTTTATTTACAGCAAGTAGAGGTCTGCCTTTGAACGTTTCAGCCAAGTTTTTCTTACACAGTTATCCAGCCTACACCCCATTTTAGGCAGATAAAGCCCAGATTGTATACGATACATAAAAAAAATCAAAGACTTGTTGGCATGCATAGATCATCTCACTGGGTTACCTATATAATCAAAGCAGCTCATTAACAGCTTTCTCGTAAACATGTTTTTAAATTGATGACTTGGATGAGTGTCTCTTCCTGCAGGCAGTTTGGACACTACAGGTCCAGATGTTGACTCGGCGTAATGGGAATTCTTCCTGACTGACATAGGTGAGATTTTACCTCTGTCTTCGCCTGCATGCACACACGATCTGACGCAGCTCAGCAGCTTGTTTGTGATAACAGAACCGACATCGCCACGCGCACGGAGGCAGCAGCTTCACAAAAATGTGAAAAGTGGTTTTTGAAAAGGAGGTGAGGCTGCCTCGCTGTGATGTGTGTGACCCAGATTTGAGCAGGGCACTCAGATGATGTTGGTGCGAACCTCTCTCTGCTTTGTATGAATACATTAAAGCAGCAGGCTGTGCTCAAGCGCATGTTACAGAAATAAAGTGTTCCATATGTACCTTGTGTCTGTTACTCTTGTCATCCCTCTGTTCTGGCCTCGCTCACGTCTACAGTTTTACTTTATTATGAAGAACCTGGACCAGTGTGCTCTGCTGCTCAGCCTGCAATTTCATCTTCATTTGGCTGAAAACTACTTCAATTTATGTCTTTCTGCTGCAAACTCACTCTTGTCTATCATACAATACATATACGAAGAGTAGGGCTGCCACGATTAGTCGACTAGTCACGATTACGTCGACTATCAAAATCGTCGATGACTGATTTAATAGTCGACGCGTCGTTTGAAGCTTTGTAAGATCACAAAACACGCAGGAATAAGTAGTAGGATTTAAGAGTGTAATAACGGACTGAAACAGAAGATGGCAGCACTGCATGTACAAGGATGCCAGCTGCTGTTAAACCCCGAAGAAGAAGAAGCAGCGTCCCAGAATTCATAGCGCAGCCCAGCTCAGTTTCCAACAATGGCGGCAGCTAGTTAGTTTTAATATTACTCTTATTATTCTTTCTGTGTCACAAAATAAACGTTTAACATATTTTCAGGCGAGAATGTAGCTGTGGAAACCTCAAATATCTGCTCAGTTTATCAAGACACCACATATTTTCAAAAGTGCTCCGACGTTTTCGGGGACGTCTGTTACCCACTAGCTCGATAGCTAGCCGGGGTTCAAGGCTCACTAGAGCCCGTGAGAACACCGGACTCCCGGCAAATCGTTTTCAGACCCACCACCGTCTTTCGCTACTCAGGTTAAATATATATAAGTCACTTAGATAACTTCAAAATGTTATTGTTTGGCTTTTTTTTTTGTTTGTTCCTGAGTAAATCGGTTTGGCTGAGATTAATAATAATAATAATAATAATAATAATAATAATAATAATAATAATGGATTGCATTTATATAGCGCTTTTCGGGACCCCTCAAAGCGCTTCACAATTCCACTATTCATTCACTCTCACATTCATACACTGGTGAAGGCAAGCTACAGTTGTAGCCACAGCTGCCCTGGGGCAGACTGACAGATTAAAGTTATAGTTTTTACACAGCTGAATAAACGTCAAGCAGACAACTGATTATCAGAAGTGTGAGATGCTGGAGAATATACTCCGGTGTCCCGTTATAGTTTAGATAGCAAGGAGTTTATTAAACTTCACCGAAACAATCTGCAAATTTCATTAAAATTTAATAAACTATCATCTTGTCTTTATTTTTAGTTAGCACATACCTGAAACACTTAAAGCTGTAAGCTAATGATAGTTATATAAGAGCAGATGCATGCTGGTGCAATAAGCTGTACATTTTATGTCCAATGGATGCATGATCTGATTAGTCGACTAATCGCAAAAATAATCGGTGACTAGTCGACTATCAAAATAATCGTTTGTGGCAGCCCTAACGAAGAGTAACACTCTGCTGTCACAACTAGATCAACACCCATGGTACAGGCTGAAACTGTTTTTCAAGCTCTAAATTATTACATTTTCATAAAATACAACACCTGCACTGAGGGTAACAGAGCCAAGGCACCAACTCACACCGCAAAAGCCACAAATACAACCTTAGTAACACAATAACCTCAACACTTACCAGAAAACATGTCAGGTTTGTCTTTATGTGTCAAAGAAAAATTTTGGAAGAACATCACTACATATTTGTTTTTGTTTTTTTACAAAGCTAAATTTGTTTCATTTCTGTATTCATCACACCCCTAAATGTGTCACGTTGTCCATTTGCTTTCATGTTCAACAGAAGTCCTCCTTAAGTTACTTCAGTGTCAGCAAAATTAGAATCCACAACAGAATTTTGTTTGAGTCTCCACTAAATAAAGAATAAAGAATTTTAAAAAGCACTGCAGGCCAGAGGGCAAATCAGCTGTTTACCACAATGATAACATAAAATGCCAAGCACCACGCAAAATAGTTCTTCCTGGTTCTGCCAGAGGTTTCTTCCTGTTAAAAGGAGTTTTTCCTTCCCACTGTCGCCAAAGTGCTGTCTCACAGGGGGGTCATATGATTGGGTTTTTCTCTGTATGTAGGATATACCTTACAATATAAAGCGCCTTGAGGCGATGGTTGTTGTGATTTGGCGCTGTATGAATTGAATTGAATTGAATGAGATTCAAGAAGTGTAAAAATCTTTTACATTAAAAAAAATAAGACTAGTGACAGAGCAAAGAGATGGAAGTGCAAAAAGGTGGATGATGAAATTCGGAAGCAAGAGAGCAGGAAAAAAAATGAACTGATGAAGACTTTAATGGGATTAATTAAAATGGAAGAAAATGACAATGAACGGAGTGGCACAGAAGGAGAGAGACTAACGATTAGATAGTGAGATGAGACTGAAAAAGTAAGACAAAGAACAGTTTGATGGGCAGCTAAAGAGGGAAATGATTCCCAGGAGGGGAACCAGAAATAAGAAAGAGTGACATGTGATCTGTCTGCACGAGCATTCTTTCTCTGTCTCACCATCCCCCTTCTCTTCCTCCAATATGCTCTCTGGCAACCCCGCTCACAGGTCGCCCTCATTGTTACAGCTGATCTGCTTACAGTGTGTGAGGGGTCAGGGTGTCAAGAAAGCATAAGTATTGGGGTTGAAGAATGAGCAAATATCAGTGCACATACATAACAAATACATATAATTCTTAAGATAGCTAGCTGTTTTTTTCCTTATGGGAGTGCTTTCTATCTAACATCACACACATTCATACTCCAATGGATGCATCAGAGAACATCTTGAGGTTAGTATATTGCCAAAGGATATCTGGAATGCAGACTAGAGCACCAAAAGATCGAACCACCAACCTTCCGATTAGTAGCTGAGCTGCCCTACCTCCTACCTTACCTCCTGAGCTACAGCCATAACATTAGTTTCACTACTGCTAGCATGAGGTGATATCTGTGCCCTACTTAGGTTGCATAGACAGTCCAACTTCTCCAGGATGGCACATCAATATGTGGTATTTCCAGAAGGATTGTTGCGTCTCCAGCATGGAGGAGGTTCCAGGAGACTTTTAGTTACTATAGGAGAGCTGGACAGTGTTGTGGCAGGTCCTTAAACTATCAGGACTGGTATCTGCCTCTGCAAGATACCAGTGCAAGGAGGAAAAGGATAAGCACTACCACAGCCCAACAAAATGACCTACAGCAGGTGTAAATCTCTGACCAAACAATCAGAAACACACTTCATGAGGGCACCATGGAGCCCGGACTACCCTGCCATATTATTTTCTTTTAGGGTGTCTTTGAATTCAGCCCTCTTTAGGTTGATAATATTTATTTTCTTGTTCCTAACACATTAGCCAGTATAGTATATCAGTATAAATATCCAGCATGATTTTTCCCCATTGAGATCTGATGTGTTTCATACCCAGGGGTTTTCCAGGAAAACCCAATGATCTGTGAAGGAATTAGAAAAATATTAGGTTTAGCTAAAGGCAATTAAGGAGGACGATCCCAATGTTAAAAAGACCACTTTAAAGGAGTTTGTCTGAAGGTGTAAGTTTCTCAAAATGTAAATAAATGTTTATTGTTTTCTACATGCCACACAAAGTCTGAATGTTGCTCAGTATTTCGTGTAAGAAAAGAAACCGTCCTAAGGCAATAGAACTGAGGCTGTGTCTTACAAGCAGGAACAGTGTGGTGTCTAGACATTCAATTTCACACTCCTTGAAGTTTACTGCCTGCTGGCTAAATGCAGCCATGTAGACTGACTCAACGAGACGGAGGAGGAGAAAGGGGAGTGCTTCAGGGTTTACATATGTGTAGGCAGATGAGATGAGGTCTATACAATCAGCATTTTGTTCACATTCAGTGGGAGAAATAATGATTTGATCCCCTCCTGAATTTCCAAGCAAATCATGACTTAGAACACAGGTGTCCAACTCCAGGCCTCGAGGGCCGGTGTCCTGCAGGTTTTAGATGTGTCCTTGATCCAACACAGCTGATTTAAATGGTTAAATGACCTCCTCGACACGTCTTGAAGTTCTCCAGAAGCCTGGTAATGAACTAATCATTTGATTCAGGTGTGTTGACCCAGGGTATTATCTAAAACCTGCAGGACACCGGCCCTCAAGGCCTGGAGTTCGACACCCCTGACTTAGAACTTTGCAGAGAACTTTACAAACTACCATTTGGCAACATGAAGCTTCAGCTTACTCCACAGATTTTCTACAGGAGACTAGTAGGTCAGCTAAAAGTTAGGCTATTGCAAGACCTTAATGTGCTTCTTCTTTAGCCATTCCTTTGTAGCCTTGACGGTATGTCTTGGGTCATTATCATGCTGGAAGACCCATATGTGACCCATGGTTAGTTTTCTGGCTGAGGGAAAGAGGTTTTTGTCCAAGATTTTACAGTGCAGGGCTCCATCGCTTGGCCCCTCAACGTGGTGATGTTGTCCTGCTTTTCAGTAGGAAAACAATCTCAAAGCTCTTTGGTTCACATACAGCAGTTTTCTTCCTCCAAACATGGCAAGTTGAGTAATGATAAGGAACTTGATTTTGTTTTCGTCTGACCACATTACTTTCTCCCAACTCTTTTATAAATAATTAATAGATATTTATTGTCAACGTAAGACAGGACTTTACATGTGCCTTCTTGAGCAGGGACCTTGTGGATGCCACAAGGTATCAGTCTATGTTAGTTACTGTGGTCACAACTGCCTTTAGATCATTAACAAGTTCCTCCCAAGTAGATTCCCCACCTTTCTCAAGATCATCTATGCTCCAGAGCTCCAGACCGAGGGTGACTTATATCTATTATTTTTTGTTTCTTTCAATTTGTAAATAGGAACAAAGTGCCACTTACAAAACAAAGACTTAAAAAAGTCTGAAGAAGGGAGATTTAGAGAACAAAAAATAAAAAATCTTGCTTGTAGGTATCAAAAAACAAACAATAGAATTTGTGTTCATAGTTTCAGCTTCTCCTTCCTGCTTTCTCTCATTCCATCCTCTTCTTCTTCCAGAACAAACAACAAGAGACCCAGCCAACTGTCAAAGTCCAGCTAAGGCTACTAAGCTCAGTTTAACCTGTTCTTGGGGCTGAATGTGGTGTTACAATATCTGCTCAATGAACATTTATACAAGCCCTGATCCCCAAACGGGCTCTTAAAGTACAACACATGGCTGCTACATATTCAGCTACACAACACATCTAAAAGTTTAAGAAAAAGTCCAGTTCATGCAGGGAGCTCAAAACTTAGTATTTGCACATGAACGCTTCTGATTTTAATCATATTCGCAACATAGCGTTTATCTGGAACATCAGAAACATGGCTATTCACCCATATATATGCAGTTACCCTAACTTAACAGTTACCCTATGGGCTAAATCATAAACTCACTTTGGGTTTAGTTTGGAGAGTAAGAATGACATTTAAAGAAGCTTCAAAAAACCCCAATTGTTTTTAATGGCTATGATTAATGACGTTAATCAAAGTCATGGTGTCATGTCACACTGCCCTGCACTGTTTTGTAGCTATATTGTATTGTATGTACGGCATACAATATAGCAAGCATGTCATGCATGCTGTGCAAGAACAGTATATGAAGGTCACTAACAAAATTCTATATGAAACCACATTACTTTTTGCTTCATCAGAATTATAACGAGCCAATTTTGGAGTCTGTGCTGTGCTAGAAACTGAGCTTTTGTTGCAACTTGTAAGTAATGGATGCTGATGATGCTGAGTGCAATTAGCCTACCAGTCTTGGACTGTACTTCTAATGAAACGCAGTCCATAGGCTGGCAACCAGAAGACAACATTGTTTTAAAACTATATTTTGCATTTTTAATGACTAACTACCAGGATATGATGCCTACATGTGCATACATATATCACATCTGAGGATGCTGTATAAGGTATTTATAGGCAAACACACTTATTACAAACTTGTACTTTTTTGCGCTAGAGGACCCAGAATCTCCTAAAGAGCACTTCAGTTTGGTAAAGGATCCCGGTGGTCTCAAGCTATATTTATAGGAGCTGTTTGCTCAACTAGCAGTAATGCCAGAGCTCATTCTCTTTCTCTTACCATTTCCAAATATTCAGATATATGTAGGTTTGAAGGAAAAGAATGCAATGCAGTGGTGCTTCTTCTCATCAAAATATAACAGAGGAAAAAGAAAAAACCCAAAACCTTCAGCAGAGGGTTAGCAAAACATACTAAATACCTACGACTCTTTATTTGTATATATTTGAAATGTGTGCTCTCACATCCAGATGCTGGGGCTGATGTGTACTCCCAGTGCCTCATTAGTGGGCTTTTATTTTTCCATGACGCAAAGTAGCCTTAAACTGTAAACTCTGAGCCATATTCAACACATTAAAGCTACTATGTATAAATTTAATAGAAATGTCAGTATTAAAACTGCTATCTATGTGTCTCATGGTAGTACAGTAATATAGCCATGTGCAGTACTTCAAGTAATTTATCGTATATAATTAGATGTCTTTAAAAACACTGATAAATACTAAATTTTCATATTTAATTATTTAATTACTAAAATTATAGATACAATAGGTGCCAGCCTCAGTGTGAACCTGAGCTAGAAAAGCAGCTATGAGGGATGGATGGATGGATGGATGGAATAAGGGGTAAACTCTTTACAGAAGCATCTTGATAAAGACCCATCTCCAGATGAAAAAGTGCTCTGCATTGTTCCTTCAGGAAGTCTGATGTTCCTCGGATGGATCAATCTGACATGTAAGTGACAGTGAATGGGATTGATGACTGATGCTGGACTTATTTAAGCACTGTGTGTTTGTTCTGTCCCTGTCAGTTTATCACACTCTACAAGTCAGTCAGTGTCCTTGAAGTGTCAACAAAAGAGACATTAGTGTAGCATTTCCTGTAGGAGAAGAGCTGATGTGTGTCTGTGTTTGCGATACATGCCTTTTATGTTCAGATGCTAATCAAGTCCAAGGCTGTGAGTTTGAATCTAGACAGAGGCAGTGTGGCCTTTTGTTGTATGTCTGTGTCTGTTCAGGCTTTTCTGTATTACGTCTGCACACAGGATTATAATAAACAGCAGAGGTTGGCAGATATAAGAGAACATGACAGCTTTCTGACTGGAATTCAGACAGAAAAAGCTTCAACAATGCCACAAGCTTCCACCTATTCACATTCCCTAACCACCCATGTACACAAATCCTTGCATTCAACATTATTTTCTGACAAGAAGCCTCTGTGTGCTGAAATCTGAATCCACCCACACTTGACAAGAAGGAGACATCTGATTACGACAGCGATGAGAAACTTCCACACCAGATATCTAAGTCTGGGAATAATTTCCCTGTCGACCTTCTGGTATCATTCCAACTGCATCAGCTGTTGGAATAACAGCTGATTGTCCACAAACACCATCTGCTCTCACAACCCCAGGGACTAACAGGGTATTTCTGCTGGCCTGACACAATGTGCCATGGGTAATTAAATACCAGATTTGTGGTGCATTCTAAAACACAGAGGTTACATAAACAAATATGAGAAGGGGGAAAAAACTACTTTGCAAAAAGAAAATTCACGAAGGTTAAAATGGCAGCATAACCAACTGAGACGGAGCACCAATATAGGTCAAATATGCCTTAAAGAAAGGACACTAGTGCACCTAAAATCGTATGAACATGTTATTAATATGAATGAAATGTTCAAGCTGTGCTAAGAGGTTAAGATAAGATAAGATAACCTTTATTAGTCCCATGCGTGGGAAATTTGTTACTGTGGCAAATAAGGAATACTTTAAACAAAATCTACCCAAATAATGTGATAATGTTTCATCTGAAACAGAATTCCTCTGCTATACTGCACAGCAAATTCCATGGCTTACATATAATGATCGGCACAGATTGCAGTTTAGTGTTGGATAAAACACAACCTCAGTTTAGTAAAGTTGGGAAAAGAAAAGCCAGACAGCTAATGAGTCACAGTCCGCTAGGGAGGTGAGAGACACCCAATCACTTTTGTTCAAATATTAAGAGTTTAGCATGTCTGATGTTTTTTTTCTAGACACAAACAAAAAAAATGGAACTGTGCTCTCTTCTCTTCCATAACTGAGATTGTGGATGAGACAATAAGTCAAACAGTGCTCTACATCTCTTTCAATTTCTTCCCCCCCTCCCCCCCTCCCCACCCACTTGTCTCCCTCTGCCGTCGTTGCACTTCAACACCAGAATGGCAGCAGGCTTGCCACCCTCCAGGCATTGGCTTTTATCATGTTGAGAGGTGTATGCCCGCAGGACGACAGATAAAAGGAAGATGAAGGGCATGGAGGAGGAGGAGGAGGAGAAGGAGAAGGAGGAGGACGGTAAAGGCGAGAAAACCACAGTGGTTGATGAACAATGAAGATAAGGAACAGACTATATGCAACACAATAGACTGCATTACAATGTAGACAGAAGGTTGATAATCTTAGATTCTTACTAACTTTAAGTTAATTGTGATTTTAAATGTAATTAATTAATATGTTTCTGTGTGTATATGTATATATATATATATATATATATATATATATATATATAGGTTGTTTTGTGAAAGATCTTAAAACAGAAACTAACATACGAATTCTTAAGTTTTAAAGCAATCTTTTTCCTACTTGGCACATAGCCCCATTAGCCAATGACCATCATGGCATTTAACTCCGGAGGTTCCGGAAGCAGCTATCAAGGTTAATTTGAGGTCACATTTTAGAATTCCCGATACGAGTTTTGGAACTAGCACGACTGCAGGGCATGACTGATAATTATGATGTCAATCAGTTGTTAACTGTAACACTCAAGAACTTAAATTGGGAGATTTATGTGGCAATTTATGCATGTCCACAGAGAGCTTTCTTTTTGGTGTCCAAACCAGGAAATTTATTTAAGATGTGTCTGCTTTATTTGCCATAGTAATTTAAGTATGGGACAATGTATCATCATTGATAACAAATGAAATGCTCACAGCATTAAATGTTCTTTGTCACATGTCTTCCTCTGAATATTTGGTTTATTGATAGACCAACAGGAAGCTGGCAGAACTCGATTTCTCACAGAGCAGTCTATTAGCAGCTCTGAGGATTGTCAGATAGCGTGGAGCAGCTGCACAGTCTGATTTTCTGGGCTTCTGATAAATAGCAGCTGCAGTGATTTCAACAGCACAGCGAGGCAAGGTCACAAGTTACTGCTCTGCTTAAAAGGAGTACAATATCGATTTACCACCAAGAGCAGAAAAACATAAGAATAAAAAAGATTCTGAGAGGGGAAATCAACAACAGCGGGGACGAAATGCTACTATAATTCCAGTGGAATTTATGTGTGCTTGGATAACCCCAAACTGGTGTAAAAACCTTGTAAATTTCCTCAGACCTCAGGATGGAAATCAAGAACTTATTTCATATTAACTAACTGAAATCATATGACTTCAACCCTATCAATTAATTTATCAAAGTTTTTTTGGTCAAAGGGAAATGTTGTATTATAGTTGACAGGTGGACATTGTTGCTTTACAAAATAGTTCTTTTTAGACAAAATGTGATTAGTGTATAGAACATATACAAGATTTGCTTGAAGCTTTTATGCCCGAACTACTTGAAGCAACTCTTGTTCAGCTGAAATTCATTACAAATCATTTCCATCTTTGTACCTGTAAGTTTGTTTGTTGCTAGTATGTTTTAAATTAAAGAATTAAAATAAGCCGCTACAACCAGCAATAACACGTCAGTGTTAGTTGGCACTAAGAGGGTTATCTGCTTTAACTTCATTCAGGAAAAAAGCAAGTGGAAGGATATTCTAATATTTATATCACACACGTAATAATGGCACTGAGTTGTAGCTATTCAACACTGGCATATTAGCATCATGGAAAATATCCTCGATGTCTGAATCATACCTGGCTGACCTGTGAAGCTGCCTCATTGGTCTCCTTGATCAAATTCAACCTCAAACCGTACCAGCTGACCGAGCGCCTGCATGCCAGAGACCTCCTGTCCCTGTCTGCTTTTTCATTAGCCTGCAGTACCCACAGACGAGCCATTGCAGAACACACAAGCACTCTCAGAGGTGCTCTTGTAAGACTGTTCTGTTCCCAGTGAAACCAACACCCTTAAGAACGCCTAATCCATAAAGGAGATTTGTCTGTTTACTTTTAATTGGCTGGATTTTTCTCTCCATTAGCCTGATCTCCCTTGGCTTGATTTGTTTAATCTCAGTTTCACACTCTCACCTATCTAGAGTTGCTCAACCCATTTTGGTTTGAGATTGTTCTTTGGCCAAAAAGTAAAATTATCCACAGCTGGGAAAGGAAAGCAACAACAGATTCTCTCCATCGATTTGAGAGGCACAACCATCATAGTGTATGATTAAAAAAAACAGGAAAAGCAAGCGAGTCAGAACAATCAATAAACAGAAGCAAATAAGAGAAAATGTATAGCTAATCTGAAGAAAAAAGAAAAAAAATCCTGTATTAATCCCAACAGTAGGTAGCAGCATTATTCGCCGATTTATATGAGACACTGAACTCTTGCCAGATTGTTCTTAAGCACCATTATGGGCCCCCAAATTGTGCATTATGCAGAAATGACTCCAACAAAGTATATAGATGTCCTTAAAGTAAACAAATCGTCAAACCATGTAAATGTATTGAGACAAAACACAAGCAAAAGAAAAAAGAATTTGACGACAAAAGCAGAGATATAACGAGTTTTCTGGATTAAATCACAATTCTGAAAACTCATGTACTCCTCTGACTAAAAACTCTTTGGTGGACGACAACATTGTTTTGGCCTGTTACATATACATAATGACTATAAATGAGTACCAAAAGTATTAGTGTACATTGCCAACGGTAAAAAATACGTAGTGACTAAAAGTAGCCTTCATAGAGATCCAAGAAACCTTTACTAGCATGCATTGTCTTTACAAGTGTCTTCATGCACATGGAGCTGGTATCTGTTCATGTAATTTACATTTTCTGGGTGGAGATTAAGAAGAATCATGATAACGGCTGTGTGATTCTTTCCTTTTAAAAGACATTGAGATACAAAATAAGTGTGAGTCAGTACTTTTTAAAGACTGTCTGCGTTTGCACTGTGTTGTCACTCTGGGTTTACAGACATTTTACATTGAGTAACTTAAAGTTATAAATAATTCATATAAATAATTTAAAGTCATAATTCTTCCTACAGTAGGTTTTGTGATATCCGTCGGTGTGATTTGGGGGAATTTATAGGATTGAAACTTACAAAATTACCCACCTATTGTTTTGCTCTGTGTCTTTTGAATTATTCGATGCTGAAACCTACGAGAGGAAACCAGCTGGTATATAATTTCACCATAGCGTCTTTTCTGAACAAGAAGAGCTTATGGTGAAGAACAGTCTTTAAATTCATGCGACAGCAATTTTGAATGGAAGCTGATACCAGCTGATATGAGCTGCTTTCCTAGAGCTCAGACAGGCTGATGTCAGCACAGAGCCATGATAAAGATTCTTAATTTAAGACATAATCAGAGACAGACAGGCTTTTGTTTCAGTCTGCTGCTGTTGGAGTTCTGAATGGCAGAACTAATCCTATTTCTCAAATGACAACAGAACACATGCACACAGGGAAAAATACTCATTCTACACAGACAGAATTTGCATTATGCATTACACTGATCAGGGTAGAGGCAAGCTCAACCCTATAGCCCAACAGCTGTGGAGCAATAAATAAAACATGTTCATAATAAACACAAACAAAAGGAGCAGACGCACTTTTATTGTGCAGTTAAACTTAACCCACAGAACGTTATACACACATTTTACCACAACCATATGTACAGCAAGCCAACAAGGCCTTGCTGGTATTATTGAAGCAGAGACTTAAGACAGCTGTATTAATGGCTATAGCTCACCAACTCCTACATATTCACCCTAGAAAACAACACAGAGACACCAGAAGACAGCGAAAAGAATACCGATCCGATTCGATCCACTAAGCTTAACATGACAGCTATCTGTTTGACCTTTCACCCCGACCACATTTTCTTTTACTATCTCTAACCCAGCAGTCAAGTAGGTGACCTGTGCTCTGTGTTTGGGTTTGAAAGATCACACTACTTCATAGTTTCCGGCTGACAGTGGCCTGACAAAAGGCCGACTGCTGACCTCAGGCTATATATCTTATCTGACTGGGAAGCTAATAAGAGAACACGTGTCCTCACAAGTTTCAAGGACAAGCCAGAAAAAGGACACTGCTCACACAAACCTTTGGTGTGATTTTGAGGTTCCT
Source organism: Perissodus microlepis (assembly GCF_051167445.1). Taxonomy (NCBI): domain Eukaryota; kingdom Metazoa; phylum Chordata; class Actinopteri; order Cichliformes; family Cichlidae; genus Perissodus; species Perissodus microlepis. The sequence goes on along the minus strand of NC_140477.1, from coordinate 24,722,318 downwards.
ACAAAGAAAAGTCTTAAAGATGTTGACAAGTCTATCCATCTATTTGTCTGGAAATTTTTAGTTTTAATACTATTCATACACTTTTGCATTACATCTATTCAGTTACATTTAAAGACTGTTATGTTACTTGTACTACCACCACCACCACCACCACTACTACTACCACTACTACTACTACTAATAATAATAATCATAACAATAATCATAATCATAATAAACTGCTATAACCAAAAAGAACTTCACAAATGTCAATAAATATAAAAATATAAAATCATCATCATTATCTCAAAATCCAACATTTGACAGTAATAAACAAGATTGTAGACAGACCAAAGTTACTGTTGTTAGATATCCTTTGTGAGCTATTATTTCACCAGTTTAACTTCAACTTCTGTATTTTTCTGATGGTGGAAAAAAAAACGCGCATCTTTATTCCAGTATGTACTTCAACAAACAACTTTGCTGTTAAAATGCTTTCCTTTCGGTGGCCACCCTGACACTTCTTCCAGTGTCATTATAAGTCTACAATGTCCCTTTCAGCAACCTTTTGAGCCATGATGGTTTATTTTAAAACCCAATTGCCTAATAGTCTCAAAGAAAGCTCCAGATATTTATCGCTTTAAAAGATGACTGACCTTTGGCCAGAATTTCAACTCATAAATATATCTAAAAAAGCATGGTATTTCATGATATTATTCTTTCTTTTCAGCGGATAAAGGATTTTGATTGTAATGACCCAATTACATTTCCTACAGCACCACAAATCAAATTAACATGTTAGCTTCAGCACTGGTACCATTAAAGAATGAGCAAACACACACTACAGCCTCTAAGGGCCACAGATTCGGACTGCTGGTGTCATTAACACTGGGTTTTGTGTTACTTCCCGTTTCATTTTGATAGTCTTTTGTCTACTATTTCGTTTTGTTTCCTTTATCTCAGTATTTCCTGATTTGTCTTACCTGTTCCACTCTGGTGTGCCCTATCCCCCTGATTAGCCCTAATTTGTCATTTAGTATAAACAGCCCCAGGCTCCGCACATCCTTTGTTGTGTTGTCTATTATCCTACATACTCCCAGCCAGTTGTTTAGTATTGTGGATTCAGTTTAAATTCCCTGTTTCTTTTTCGTATGGACTCTGTTGTTTTAAATAATCCACCTTTTAAATAAAGGTGCTTTTTCAGTTTGTTCAGCGAGTCTGGTTAGTCTACATTTGGGTCCATGTCTAGCAATTCATGGCAGCTGGTTGTGCTTTTAATCTGTCCAGCCGACAGGGTTTGTATCCAACTGTGGGCACTCAGCCATAAAGAGATTTACAGAGAGTAAACATCCCTTCCAACAAATATACCCAGCCCAGACAGAGCTGCTGTGTGCAGATGAACAAATGATCAGTTGTCAGTTTTCGGTTTGTCAGCTTGGCAAAATCTTCACATAAGGACAACCATACAGCACCATTGTTACCCTGTCATTTCCTATGATGAGACGTAACAGTGAAAGAGTAAATGTCTGATTTAAGGATGAAGCTTTAAAACATTGAACCTCACAAACTATCAGCTCTCGATTTCTGGTGAACATGAGCGTGTAAAAACTGGTGCTGAGGGAGAACATTGTTTCATTAGTATTTGTCAACATTACAACGATGTCAGTATTAGTTATTGATCTCTACATGGAAATACTCGAGTAGTAAATGATGTTGTAGTTGTTCGAGTATAACACTATGTGCAGTAATAAAAGCATACTGGTCTTTGACTGTCTAGACATTGGTGTTATTTAGAAAATCCTTTTATATCAATAATTCAAAACCATTTTAGCAGTGTGTTCAATTAACCGATTAACTGTTGTTCACAAATAAAAGCACTAAAAAGCTGTCTGCGACCTGACACTACAACGCTGTGACGTGGAAAACAGAGTTAATCTAAGCAAATCCAGGTTGTCACTCCTTACAAGGTGGCCTCATTCAAGCCCCAGTTCCTCTCGACACAAAGCTATTTAAACACCATAAATACAGTACTAGAACACCGTTTCATCGCCACTGTATGCAGAACCTTGTGTCCTCATTTCTCCTGGAAATCTAACAGTGTAAGGCAAGACCTAAAGGAAAAGAGCTAATCTTAGACGAAACCTGTCTCTAACACGTGCATTTGTCCTTGGCCTCTCTGGTTTAGGATGTAGATGACACCATCTGCTGACTCAACATTTGTCAAGCTTCTTTTTCAGCTTTTCAGCCGTGTGCAGGAAAGAAGGAAAAACAATGCAAACGAAAAAATGTATCTTGGTTTAATGGATCAATCTATTTTTTAAAATGTTTTTTTTTTCAAGTTGTTGAAAATCACATATCTATCGTTGTTTACATAGCCAGAAATTCACATTTAACAGAAATGTGCATTTAATTGTTACATTTGCCTTCAGCAACCTTCCTGTTCTATAGCAACGTAATGATAATGCAACCAGCTGGCAACCAGATGAGTCGAGTCCCCTCAAGTTATACTCATTGAGAAAGACTCATTTAGCTTGATGGCAACATGCTGGCAATCTGTCTGCTTTTATAAATGAGGCAATTATTTGCAAACCTTCACTCTGAGAGTGACTGCAGTCAGTCCACGTAAGACTGCAACTGTTTGCAGAAAGGTTGCCTCCTATCAGCCAATCTGTGCAATCGCCTTGCAATCAAACATGGTCACAAGTGTGCAACCCCCCTTAAACTATCTGCAAGCATTTAGTCACCACTAGCTGCAATCAGTCCCAGAGTGATTTCAATGTAATACAAACACCAGGCAGCCAACAATGTATTTTTTCTTGTAGATGTCAGGAGGTTGCTGTCCTATTTTTAGTCATGTGACTGGACCATTAGCTTGCACTGAATTAGTGCAAGCTAATTATCTTGCACTGAATTTAATTCAAGTTATCTCAGGATGGTGATGCAAGAGGTAAGTCCTCTTTGTTCATAGTCTTCCAAAAGTATTTTAATTTACTGCAGTATCGATATTTGTATCGATATCACCACTCAAGATGCTCCACCCCTAAAACTGACAAGGTAATTTGTAGTGGAAGAATGAACCTATACACAATTGGGCTTGACAACACAAGCAGGGATGTTACATGATTTTACATAGTTCTATGTAACCTGAATTAATTTGTTTTTAAAATTCATTCAAATGGATGATAGACACTGTCTGGTCTAACAGCAGGATCAGTTTTCATTCCATTTCACATTTGTAGCCTTAAAGTTAGTAGTTTAGATTTTAGACTGATGTTCTTACTAATAGAACATGGAGCTAAAAGATAACAAAACTCTTATATAGTCCTTCCTAAATTAATTGCTTGAATTATGAATGGTTATTATTTAAAGGTGTGACATGAACCTGACAGGCTGTCCACATTCTGAGTGCTATGATACACAATTGCTTATTGTTGTTCACTGGGCTGTTGCATCATTTACCGACTTCCACCAGAGGGAAATTGGATAGGCCTGGTGATATGGTTTACGCATCTGTTTAAGTGAGTGTGAACAAATAATGGTATATTGTGATGTGATAGGGTCAGTCTCTGTGACTGCTTGGGTGCATGTTTGAAGAATGCAGCAGCATCAAAACTGTGCATATTCAAGTATTCTGAATTCTGAACCTCTCCTTTCAGTGCAGGACAGTTTATCTCTGCAAACTACAGAGAAATAATATGCTCTAGTCTTAAGTTAAAAAATGCACACACGCACACACAAACAGCAAAAAAAAGCACTAGAAGCCTACCTGCAGGCCCCTGCGTCTCAAAATACTTGAGTCATCCATGATAATGCGAGGTTAGGTATCTTTTGTTTTCAAAGCAACAAAGTTCAGGCACTTTCTAGGAAGTCTGTCCACATGGAAGTAGTGAGATCAGAGCCTCCACCCTTCTTTACTGTCCGTCAAGGCTTTACTCATCAGGTTGTCATCGTTTTCCATTTCAATCAGAAGCTTTAAGAGTCCTGTTTTTTCTCTGAGACTTCACTGAGGTGATCGGTTTCAGGTTTCAGTGCCAAATAGATGAGATTCAGTCAATAAGGTGGATAAAAATATGTGTGTGTATATATTGATATATATATACAAAATCCAATGCTGTTATACTAACTGTGGAAGGAAAATAAAAGCACAGAAGACTGGTCTAATGTTGATCTCTTCCATTTCTTTATCTCTTGTGTGTATTCAAACTTGTTGTAGAGAATGGTGAAAGCTCATCCTCCGTATCTTCCCTGCATGTTCCATTCATTTATTCAGCACTGGACACACCCCTCAGAGTGTACAGTGAGGCGCTCAGCTCCTTTTTTCTGGTTTCTGACTCTCCAGTCTCTTCATCTGTCCTCCTCCGTTTGCCTCCCACCCCTAAGGCACTAGTCCAGAGGAAACTCTGCTCCTTCCATTATTCATGTGCAGCTTGCAATAGAAATTAATGATGACGATGAGGCCTCAGGGGGTGGACAGAGGGAGGGGAAAAAGAGACTGAAAGGAGGCAAAACATAAATGGGAAGGCACCAGCTTGCTTGCCTCTGGCTTAATTAGAGCTGAGCTGTAACAAGGTCCCAAAATCACTGCAAAAACACAAGCAGGCAAGCAGGCTTCCAGAGTTTCTTTCTATGGAGGGATCAGTCAGGACTGACAGGCCCTATGTGCTCAACCTGCTAAGTGACACTCAATCCAGAGTTTAGAGAAAAGCCTGCTTTTCCTCAATCAGTTTTATGGCTTGAGATTAGAAAAGAAAGACACACAAAGCTGTTAGACTCACCAGACGACTAGAGTGTAGACTAAAAAAAAAGTGTTTGTTTGCTAGCAGTGATTTACTAAGCAAGAAGGCACCTCGCATCCATCTCCATGCCAACCAAAAGGGCCAGATTCCATACAGTTAAAGCCATAGGGGTCTCGCAGACACGCACACAAGCATCCGCCACACACAACCCCATCATGCATGTTAGTCATCGCTTCATCTCTGCCGTCCTCTCCTGCACCTTCTCCTGCATCTTTCAGTTTTCAGTGTTTCTCCAAAAGGCTGTGGGGAGGAGGAGATCCAGATCAGCTGAGAGTAGTAACACAAGGGGACGAACAAGGCAGGAAGGATGAGCGTTTCCTTCTCTGAGAAGAACAGATGAGGATTCTAAGAGGATTCCTTCCTTCCTCTTCTCTTGTCTTCTGTTCCTCAAATCTCTGCGTCCCCTCTGTTGTTGCCTTTCTTTGCTCTCTCTGATGTGTCAGTATGCTCACATGCTCCAGCTCCTCCCTCTGTTCTTTTTCCACAAGCTCAACCTCTCTCTCTTTCTCTCCCTCTCTCTCTGCAGAGACGGCCTATCAGGCACAAGCAGGAGACAGAGGCTTTGCTCACAATGAATGGAGCGAGGACAAGTGCTCCGCCTCCCTCTCCACTCGTGTGCGCTGTGTATCCGTCACTATAACCTCGCCTGGTTCTAACCAAAACAAGATGCTGCCTTTGCACCTTGCAACACGCACACACAGAGCAATGTGTGCTTAATGCATCATTATTTTATACACATGAATTAATCATGAATGCACTGATCAGAGGTTTTGGATGATCACTTTTTCACACAACTCTCTTTTTAATTTAAAAAAAAAAAAAATTATCCCTGATGGTTTGTATGTAAAAGTATGTGGACACGCAAACATACACCTGTGTTCACCTGTGCTTAAAGCCATAGGCATTAAAGATGCTGGTATTACAGCCACCGCTTTCCTCATCTTACAAGAACTTGGAGGTATAACCAAAAGCATGTAAGTGAGCCTTTATAAAGCTTCAAAGTGTCTCATTTCCCCTTTAATATTACATAAAAAGAGTTAAAAACGTATTTTACCTTGTGTTTTAAGATGAAGATGAAAAGAGGGTGGATGTAAACACACAGCCAAGGAAACTTTCAATTTCTTTTCAGAGAAAGAAAATAAAGGTTCAGCCAATCAGTTGGATCAAAAATTTATCACAATAACTGTCACTTGTAAAGCTCTGAAATGTTTACTTTTTCTGGATATATCTTGTTTTGACAGGTTTTGGTAAGTGACACCAGAACACTATTTTTAACTGGTGATCCTCCTCCACAAACAAGAGAGACGCAAAAAAAAAAACAGGAATGGGGACAAAAAAGTGATGGACGGATAGATTGAACTGTAGAGAAGGCAGAGCGTCTGGAGTCCTCCTACACACCACAGAGAGCGATGTACTGATGACTCACAAAGACATGAGAGAATGGTAATGAGAATGAATGGATGGTTTGAATAACCAAGCAAAAAAAAAAAAAACAAGCAGAAGAGAGAGAGTATATGTCTGCTGGTGCATGCATATATATATACTGTATACAGCACAAACACAACATTGACCATGGACAGATTCGTCTGTTTAGCCACTGCGTAGAGGGAGATCAGACCCTGAGTAATCCGTATCAAACTGAGCTCCAGCAGCCCTGTCTGGGCCCCCATCCTCTGGTCAAAGCCCCAGTGTTAGTGAGTGCAAAGGCCAAAGGGGCCACACAGAGGAATGTTCACTTAGCCACAAGACTGGTGGACAGTAGTGTAGTGGACTGAATGCAGCTTGGCTAAAATTAAAACACATACAGAGACACTGAAATGAAAGTAGTCTAGCATGTGGGCGCCTACACTCACACCCAGTGTGAGGTTAGAGGTCAAGGGCAATAAAGGCATGATACACATGCCTATTATTATCCTGTTTCTACAACATTATCCCTATAATACTCGGATTTAGCGTAACATTGCGTCCAGCACCCACAAACTCACAGGAACATTTTGTAAATCAGCTACAACATGAACATCGTATTTCACCTTCCAACCAGATGCCAGACTCATCATGATGATGACGATGACATGATCAACGTGTCTTTCAACATCATACTTCAGGACACAAATTAGAATTATTAAAGCTATAATAAGTACTAAGTACTTAGCAGTATGTACCTACCCATTTATTAGTATTACATTTTGATACTGGAAAACTGGGAAATCTGCCTTGAACCCATATTTCTAACATAATCCAGTGTGTAACAGTGACCTATGCAGTGTGGCTGTGCAGAAAATTAGTTAGAAGTTGTGTAATTATAAATTTAGTTCACTGTTTAGGAAGATTGTTTTAAAGAACCTGTTTTCAGTATAACCTCAGAGATTTTTGAACAGAAGGTTCTGACTAATAGCTCTGGGCCACAGCTGACTGTAAAGAAATCTGTCTACCAAATACACAAGATTTAACAGCATTTGTGTTGTCGTCAAGTTAATGGGCCATTGCAATGTGGCTCAATCAATAGACAATATGAAATCATGTTATTGATACCTGATATTTCGTGTTAAATTGGTATCGACTCTCACTCTGATGTTGAGGGTTTGGAATACAGGCTGTTGTGCCAGACACGATGGTCATCTTCTTTGTATAATAAAGGAGCTGAGATAAAGAGCTCCTGTTTGTGTTGCTTCATTCATCAGCTTGATGGGTTGGTCTACTGTTAGTCAAACTGTCCTGCAGCCAGCTGGCTGGCTGTCTGGACAGCAGCCTGACGGATATCTCAGAGTCATGCATGTGTATACAGACACGCTGAAATAAAACAATCGGAGTAAATGAGTTTCAGGGGGAATAAAGTTATTATAATTATATAAACACAATACTACATTTGTCCAGTGCGATAATGGACAGTCCTAAAGAAACAAGCAATTGGAAGATTAATAGAAAAAATAAAAGCATTAACAGAGAGCTGTAGAGAAAGGTGAAAAACAGCACTATGCAACAGCCCCGCCCGAAAATGAAAACTATGAAATGAGTAGTAGGATGACAGCTGTGTGTGTGTGTGTGTGTGTGTGTGTGTGTGTGTGTGTGTGTGTGTGTGTGTGTGTGTGTGTGTGTGTGTGTGTGTGTGTGTGTGTGTGTGTGTGTGTTCTGCATTATGCAGACAGGTTGCGTGCTGCTCTGTCTGAGCATTGTGCTGACGGTGTATTTGGATGTGTGTGTCAGACAGGACAGCAGGAGAAAGCTCAGTCTGAATAAATTAAACATGAAGGTGTTTGGCACAGGATGAAGAATGTGAACACAGTGTTATTCAACTCCATCAGTGACAGGAGGCAGAGGGTGCAATTTCCACAATAATAGAGACCAACTAAAATGCACACACTTGAAAGAGCTGCGATCTTACATAACCACAAATCACTTTTCAATCCAGCTTTGCCTTTCAACGCACCACTTCTTTATCATACACAAAGCTGTTCACAGCTGCAGCGGCTTAATAGCTCTACGTATGGAGATGTGGTTCATTTGGTCCAGGTAAGAGAAATCCGGCTGAACAGTCCACTTTTCTTTCTGTGCTTATTCTCTTCTGTAATGACCATGGTTTCTTTGTTTTGCTGTGAGAGATGGTGACATCATTTTTGGGTTTCCTGAAGTCTGAGTGACTGGTCGACTTATTCTTGATTTTTGCAGATGGTTTATATAGAACAATGTGATGATGCTGAAAGCAGATGAAAGCTAAAGAGAAAAAGCGAACGAAGAGAGGGAAATAAGAGCAAGAAAGATGTGGACACACAGCCGTTGCATAAAGCTTTGTCCCCATCGGGGCATTGATTAAAAAAATGCTGAGTAAGCCTGAAAAGGCTTTACACTGTGAGAGGGAGAAAGGGCAGATGAAAGAGAGGATAGAGAGAACTAGGGTAGAGGTACAGAGTACAAATTAAGACAAAGACTAATGTGGCCTGTCTTCCCTTCAAGTCTCAACTTTTGCATGTAAAGTGGATTAAATGAAATGTATGATTAGAAAGTGGTAGATAACATAATTAGGAACTACAGAAATGAAGCAGTCTGGGAAACACAGAGTAGCTGTGCGTGGATCCAGCGTGGCTCAAGGACCATCTGTGTGTAATGCTACAGCTTTTGAGTCACTTGTGCAATTAACAGTTTCGGGTTTGGATTATTAATCACTGGATAACTGTGCACTGACAATAAGGAATCTGAAACAGATTTTAATTTTATCTTGGCTCTTTTTTAGATTATCTAAACTGAATGTTTAATTTTTGTTATTTGTCATTTTCTCTATGCTACAGTAAATGCAACAAGAGAACTAAAGATGTTTTAAAAGGATTCCAATATGAATGTTTACATTCAACCACTAATCCCAAGGGAAACAATATTTAATAATCCTAAATAAGATCCAGAAGGCTCTGTTCTCTGTCAGTCACACTCTACAGTCATTTCAAGGCTCTCAATAAAGGGCAGAGGAAGCCAGACTCCAGTCCTCATGATAAGGGCTAAAGCTAAACTTGACTATGTCTACTGTCAGGGGTAAAGACATAGTGAGAAACAAGCTCTTGATGATACAAAAATCCAAATGCACACACACAGACACACAGATTAGGACTGTTGTATCAGGGGCTCGCCAAGTCAAATCTTCTCTCTGTATCCTGCTTTGAATTGAGCTCTATCATGCAAAATGTGCTTTGGCGTACTGTGCAGCTATAGTAGGTCAAAAGGTTACACTGACGTAAGATATCGCCGTGCATCTATATGTAAGTAAGTAGGTGTGTGCATGTGTGTAAGTTCAAACTCAGTTCAAAAGACTGCTGGCGACTGCAGCAGCTCTGGCTCAATGCGCAATGCTGTGTGTGTTTAATGTCTGTTCAGTCAAGCCACAACAAACAGCAACAAACACTGCACCCTGTTTCAAAGTGATGATAAGTTCCTAAAGACAGACATGCTGTTCCATCCTGTTCCATTTTCAATGCAGGGCCTTTACCTTACAATATAACCTGCCCTGAGGCTGCTGTTGTTGTGGTTTGGTGCTATACGGCAGTTTCACTAAGGACCCATTTATCTGTGACACAACGGTCACTTCGCACGCAAACAGTCATGTCGCCACATCTCTGTACTATTTCTACCAGTCCCGAGGGCGCTAATACTCATTGCTGTATTCGCCTGAATGACAGGTGTCACCACTCAGACAATCCTACCAAAGGGTGCCTTGTGCCAGCAGATGGGACATCACTTTTGTTGCCCATAAACCATAACTTATATGTACCCTTTTCCCCTCAGTACCACTTCAGAATGCAAGCAGTCACATTAAAGGACAGAGCGAAAACGCACAACTCTTCTCTCTTAATAGATTTTATCAAAGCACATGAAATCCTGCTTGTTTATCTTTCCCAAACCCTTCAGCACACACCGGTGGATATTTGCCATCTTGAGTTTGTATGTATCAAAAAAAAGGCTGCAGAGAAGTACTGTTGAAAGTTTTACAAGTAGGGCTCGAGCCATATTCTGCACAATAATACTGCTCGTCGGAAACAAGACAACACACGATCATTTCTTGCAATAGGTACAACTCGAAGAGCACCAGGACTGACATTCAGACGTCTGGCAGATTGAAAGCATACCCCTTTAATGGAACCTACATTTACATCCAGTAAAAGTAGGAAAGATGCTTTACTGAGTCGTACTGGACTAAAGTCCTGCGTTGCTTTACTGTTTGAGGCAGACTTGAGTCTGGCATGGCCCCGAATTCATGTAACAGTTCATAACAGAGAGACAGAAAGAGAGGATGATACATGAGGCAGGTTGACATATGAGGGAGGATGACAAGATTGCAGGTAACACAAAACAACACACAAGCTAAATTATTCTTTGCACATACTTTTACACTGGAATATTTTAATCAATCTGTTGATGACATTTTTAGTCTGTGCATTAGCTCTAATCGGAAGATAAAGAAAAGCCACGAGTAAACAGAAAGAATTCAATACTAACACAGGGACTTCATTCCAGGAAGACTTTCCAACCTCACAGCAAAAAGGAGAGATGTAGAAGAAAAACAGATCAGAGGAGGCAGGCAGGGAGGGGGAGCTGTGTGAGATGGAAACACAATTCAATTTCCTCTCCGTCATCAGAGATGGAAGATACTGTCAAAACTGAATTACCTCATCCCAAACAGAACAGGACATTGTTTGAATGTATTTGTTAATGTAATTGAAGCGCAGGAAGCATCCAGCATAATGCTACACTGAAGCCTACGTCATTTCTGATAAAATACAAAACCAATGATACTGTATGTTATCTTTACCTACCTCCTCCTGCCAGGCAGCTCCATATCCAACACCCTTTGTCCGATATATTTACTTCGCTCCACTGACCATGTCCAAACCATCTCAGCATTACTGCTCTTTCTTTTTCTCCGAACTGCTCAACCTGAGCTGTCCCTCTGATCTGCTCATTTCTAAGACGTCCTAAACCTTCCCTTTCGGTCTTGCTTCTATCCTTAAATCACAAATCAGCCCTGACATTCGTCTGCACCCACTCACCCTGCCTGGACTCGTCTTCACCTCTCTTGCGCAGTGTCCATTGCTTTGGATGGCTTACCCCAGACATTTAAACTCATCTAACTTTATTACATCTATTCCTTGGAGCTTCATTGTTCCACCCATCTCCCTCACATTTACACACTTTTGCTTCCTCTTCTCTCCTGTGCCACCTCTCCAGGCTTTTTTCCACCTGCCTCCTAATCTCAGTACAGATCACGATGCCACTCAACAATTTTGAGTGCCTTTAAGGTGATGCTTTAACTCGATTATCCTTATTGAACCTTTGCTACTTATTATGTTCACGCTGTAACCAAAGCATTATTATTATTATAGTCTTGTAAATGTTTTCCGATGTGAAAGGAGAATTAATCGTCTGTTTCCTCTAGTTACTGAAGCACAGACTCAGTTGAGGTTTCTGGTTTTCATTTTTGGACTTCTTTTAAACATTTTAGCTTGTAAATTACATAAAAGTTCCAGGCAAATGAATCAAGTCTGCTATTAGCAGACAGAGTGAGAGAGAAAACCAGATGACCGTGAGGGGTAAATGACTAGACTATACCCAACATACCACTGTTGGCAAGCATTGCAAGGCTTTCTATTATAATGAAAATCTAGACAGGAGCAGACCACATCAATCTGACTTATTATAATTGCTGACAAGGCTTAAAAGTTTACTCTCTCATTGTGCAAATGGCCTTTATTGTTATAAGGCTGATTTAAAACACCTAAGTACGCACATTCAGGACAAAGAGAAGGAGGTGAACAGGAAAATAACACACAAACTGCCAGCAGACTAAATCTGATCATTGATTTTCTGACATTTTCGGACCCAAAAATGTGACCTGTAGCCCCAACTGTTATGCAGATTATGTCGTCGTATATCGTAATCAATGTCTGAACCCCAGAAGGCATGCTAGCCGACACTTAAACTCAGTTATCTAACGCACAGCACTGCTGAACTGTCTGGAATGTGTTTCCCTCTCATGTCACTCTGAAAGAGGACATAGCTCCCAAGAATAGATTTTACCACCTCTGGCGTTTTTAGGACCTTCTGTTCTCACCCAAGTGCAAATAAACTAGTTTTGTTTTCACAGGACTCTGTGTTATACTTTGTAAAAGATCTGAAAGTATACCCTTTGAGAAACTACTTCCATAGAATATGTCTGTGAAGGGCTCAGCCATCCACGTCATTGTAATCTCAAGAGCTTGGACAGAAAAGCGACTGGACTTTTTTGAGTTTCTTGAAGACGTTTCACCTCTCATCAGAGAAGCTTCTTCAGTTTTTCAGGCCTAGTTCTGGTCTGGAACATTCAGCAGTGTGTTAACAAAGTTCCCAGCTCCAGTGAATTCACCCCAAGGTCAGACTGTACAATGCTCAGAAAAACTGCAAACTGCAGGCCTGAGTTCGAAGGTTAAATGGTTCAGTCACTGAACTCCTCTGTAGTCCAAAGTATTCTCGAGTGAATTGTGTGACCATCTGTCCAACAGCTAAAGCTTGGTTAAAAATTGTGTAATGCAACATCCCGAGCACACCAGAGAATTTATATAGAACGGCTATAAAAAGAAAAGAATCGAGATGCTTGGCTGCTCCAGTTGAACCCAGACCTCAACTAAGTAACATTACTGCTGATAAAAACTATGTTAAAAGCTACTGAATGTGTACTTAAATGAAGCCTGAAGCCTTACAAGACTGGGAATCATACAAGAATGATTCCCAGTCTCTTCTTTTCAGTAAGAAATACAACTCTTAATTTATCTGTAACAGCACAGAGCCGAGGTACTGGCACTCAGCCTAAAAGAGTTTCATCATGCAAAATGAAGTGTTTCGTTTCCATCCTTCTGTCTCCTCCATGTATACCAGCTCTATTCTGCCTCATGCTTCTGTCAGAAATGGTTACTATGTCCTGAAGGAGTCAAGCGGGATGTCCTTGGACGTTACGCTAGAAAGTGGTGGGTAAAGGAGTAGTCGATGTTAAGTGGAATTCTCCAGACAAAGACCCTTTGTATGAGCTAGATTGAAAATATATTATCATTATTTTTTTTCATATAAACAAAGCAAAAAAAAAACAAAAACTAAAACCAGACCAGAGTCATGGAGCAAAAACAAAACAATATGTCATTTAACTTCACATATTATTATCACTATGAACTTCAATTCTGAAAACCTTTTCTTTCCTCTGACTTCCAAGCTCTTTCATGTGATACAGCCATTGTGAAGTAAAACACACTTTAGTCACTTTAAAGTCTATTTTTAATAAAAGTTAGGTGGGGAAATCCACACCTGTGACATTATTTCATCCTCTCTTCCAGCCCCCCTTATTGTATGAAACTTAGAGCTCTATGAGATGAAGATGTAACCTTGCAATTCCCCTCCAAATGGCATTTAAATGCCTACTTGTGTATTCAGACACTTTTAGATTTCGGCTGCATGAGTGACTCAGAAAGCATTATAGCTCATGGTGAGACATGATAAGTGTTTCTGAAATCTCTCTAAAGAGGATTTGTGTGGTGCATTTACATGTGATGGAAAGGAAGTAAGGACAGTCTGCGTATATTAAGAAGGACCAAAGGACACTTTGGCTCATGCTTAGCTTGGTTTTAAACATGAATCTTTTCTTATTTTTAACTATTTTGTGATTGGATCTCAATAAACCTGAAGCTGCTAGACAGACCAGTCAAACCACGTAGCACTGCTGAAGTGATACGCTAAATCCCCTTTGAGTGGTGACACTAATCAATAACATAACTGGTCAATGGCAAGGCAAGTTTATTTATATAGCACAATTCAACAACAAGGTGATTCAAAGTGCTTTACAGAGACATTAAAAAACAAAAACAAATAAAAAGCATGATTTAAAATTGATTAAAAAAACAGTAGATAAAATCAGTAGTTAAAATGTACGTTCTGAAATTTAAGCTTAAAAGTGTGGATTTGGTGTTTTATTCAAATGCAGCTGAGAATAGGTGAGTCTTCAACCTGGATTTAAATAAACTGAGTGTTTCAGCTGATCTGAGGCTTTCTGGGAGTTTGTTCCAGACATATGGAGCATAAAAGCTGAATGCAGCTTCTCCGTGTCTGGTTCTGATTCTGGGAACTGATAAAAAAACGGATCCAGATGAATCAATCAATGAATCAATTTTATCTCAATAGACAGAAATGAATGCATTTTGCTATTATTTCTAATCATTTAATAAACAAATATACCTGCTATGTGCAAGTAAATGAGAGCCCAATTAAGAAAATTCAGGGTATAATGATTTTACCATGGTGTCAAAAAGCACCTGTTGTCTAGGAATCAAAGTGCTTTTCTGTAATCAAAATGAAGAAAAGAGCAAACAAACATCTTCATGCAGAATCAAGCCTTCACAAATGACTAATGCTGTGGCTGTAGCTTCATTAAATGTGCCTGTTAATAACCAAACTGCCTAACAACTGTCAGCATATTCAGCATCAGTGATTAAACTTATGGTTATTTTTCATGCTGCACTCAGTCACTAAAGAGCAGGGAACAGGGTTTTTTCCCCTAATAATTAATGCCTACAGTACAAATCAATACATTGTACTGTGATGGATATCCAGCAACATAATGCAGGAGAGAAAAAACACAGGAGGAGCTGGAAGGAGATAGAAAGGGAGGGGAGGAAGAAAGAATCCGTAATAGGATCTTCTTCTAAAATGATCTGGTCGATAGAGATCACATATCTGCTGAAACTGATGATTCCCCCCACCACCACCACCAAGCCCCCCGATAAAGAAATGGAGATCAGGTCTGCAGTAAAAGTTTTAAATGAGTTGTTACTGTTCGCAACTAAAACTTATAAGACAGGCTGACCTAACAGGAAAGTACCAGGTTGAACAGAAGCTGAAGAATGAATAAAAGAATAAGGATATAAAAGGAAAAGACAAACAGCAGGGGCAGCATGAGGAAACACAAAAGATGGGTAGCAGTGCTATAACCCTGTTAGTGTGATTTATGTTAGACATTAGGTTTTAGACTAGATAAGGCAGGTGGGTCAGCTTAGACTTAAAACCACATTTTAAACTACATAACACAGAATGTCCCTGCTCCGCTGCATCAGAGGTAATAGCTCACTCTCCTAATTAATAACTATTCAGTGTGTGTGTGTGTGTGTGTGTGTGTGTGTGTGTGTGTGTGTGTGTGTGGTGGTGGGGGGGGGGGGGGGGGGGGGGGGTGCTTTAGTGCATGCGTGCTTACAAAGCATAAAAAGGTGGAGGGTGAGTTAATAAAACTAAGTAAAGCGGGTTTCCATAAAAGCCATTAGGCTATCAATAATTCAACCATGGCACTTTCCATGTAGCTCAATCAAACATGGTTGGTAGTTTAACATACATGCTCACACAACCTACTAATGTTCTTAGCATTAAGCGTTAAAGAAGACACGAAACAGCACTTTTTAGCAGGTTTTATGCAAAATTAACAGAGTTGGAATTTATTTGGAGAAAATAAATGGAAAATAAATTGCTTAGGCTGCTGCCCCCGCGACCCGGCCTCAGATAAAGCGGATGAAGATGGATGGATGGAAAATAAATGGATTTAAAATGACTTGAAGTTAAATTAGAATTTAGGTTTTAACTCACCTCATGCTGACATTTGCTGTGGGGCCAGTGAGGAGGAGAGAGCGTTATAGCAGAAAACGAAAACGAATAGCCAGAGTTTCAAAGTTTCAAAGCTCTTAGAGCGGCCCATCAGCAGCTACTCTTCAGTTTTTATAACAATAGTTTAACAATAGCTTATTACCATCTAAATCAGGACATAGTGATCTTTGAAAGTTTGAATAAAACTGTGGAATTTAAACAATTCACTAATTTGAAGTTGACATTCATATTCACAGTTACTATTTGACTAGTAATCGTTCAAATCTACTATGCCTACTTGTTAGCTAGCAAGCCGCTTTGCTAGCTAACAGAAATGAGTGACACGACTGAGGTCACGTTATCAGGCCAAAAACATATATTTAGTGTAAGAAGGCATAACATTACAGGTGTGGTATTAGCTATACTAAAATAAAGACAATATAAAAACAAACAGGACCCTCAACGTGAAAGAACGAACCCATCACAGTCTGTAATTTAAAACTGACCTCATAGCTAGCTACAACAAAATAAACACATTTTAATAAATTATTGTAAAAAATTATCCACATCTGCCTGCAGCTTCTCTCTCATTCACCGTTACAGTACAACCTCAGCTCTGCTCTTCAGGCAAATATAACTGAAACAAAACCAAATCCAGCCCTTCACAAACTCTAATTCAGTTTTAGCTGTGGTTTGTGTAGTGGCGGACATGCAAAACGAAATGGATAGACACGTCTTCACTGCACATGCAAGCTAACAAACTAGCTAACGCAGCATCAACAAAAAGGCAGATAATCTGAGGCTGGGATGTGAATAGCCTACATCTTAAACTATTGTAAAAAGGCATCCATTAGGCATCAGACAATTACTGTTTGCAAGGATCAATTGTATTATCATTTTGACTTTTAAATCTACATACAAGCAAACCTTTCATTGGCAACCTGCATCTCAATCTTTATTTATACATACAAACATACCCCAGTGAGAAGGCTATGAAAACTACATTTTCAGTAAGAATATCTCAGTCAGAAGTTTCCAAGGTGAAGAAAATAATCTCAAACTATGTTCGGTTTGTCCAAAAATGAAAGATTTTTACCTGGAAGGTGCAGTCGCCCCAAAACAAAACGTATTAATTATTGTTCATAAAATATGCACTTCAACCAATAATAATAATTTCATAAATGTTTGAAATTGTTAAATGAATTTTTTTTTTTTTTTTTTTTTGCAGATTTAGCAAATTGCTGAAATGAAAAAAAAAAAAAAAGATTATTATTTGATTATTTGATCAAATTCCTTTGTGAATTAATATGAGGAAGTACTTTACAATGCCATATCTGAAATCAGAAGGTAAAAAATGCGTTTGTGTTTTTCTTTACCCGAAAAGGTACCAGAATTTGTTAAGAAACATAACCAAGATCCAGTCTCATTTTATCATTTTGAGAGAGACAAAAGAACTAAATGAAGTTTGTCTAGTGAGCTGAAAACTAATCAGAGAGAGTGAGAGCAAAGAAAAAGAAACAGCCTAATGAAAAAGGAACAGTGAGTGGAAATGTGTTTGCTTATGACTGAGCATTCCTCAGAGCAATGTCCAACATCAAAACGGTGGATGTTCTCAAAGAAATGTGGGAAACATATGATACAAATAAAAACAGATTTCTGACAATAAAAAATAAAAAAACAAACAGATGTACCAGTCGTTCAATTTAATTCTTAACATTTTAATTAATGCCCAATGCCAGTAAATTGTAAATGTGATGCAGCCATCTGGCACCAGACAGAGCAAAGAAAAAACACCATAACTCTCTTAATCTATGCCTGAAGCTTTTATTATGCCTATTATTGTCAGTTATTTTGATGGTGAAAGAATGAGATTGGAGACAGAAGCGATGGAAATGAGCTTTCTCTGAAAGAAGCAGCTCCTCCTGGGTTAGATGTTCTAAGCATGTCCCACTGGGAGGAGGGCCCAGTGGGACATACACCCACGACATGCTACAGACATGCTATACACCCACGACATGCTACAGAGACTGCATCTCTCGACGAGCCTGGGAGAACCTCAGTGTTCCCCTGGGTAAGCTGGAGGAGGTGGGCTGGGAGGAGTTCTGGACTTCGCTGCTCTATTTTACACTTAAACTAGTCTAATACCAGTTAGAAAGCATAACCCAGGACATTGATGAATGTTACCAAGGTTAAAATGCTAACAAAACAAGATAAATGTGAATCTACAAATGACTCTTAAGAACAATATCAATACATAAATAAGAGAAACATTTAGGGGAGCAAAAAATTAAAGCTGAAAAACTGTCACAAAAATGCAAATAAAATAAGGCTATGGTGAGGCATGATGCTCAAGACTAGTCTAAAAGATAATTAAGTGTCATTTTACAGCATTTTCTGACTTTGAGGAAGCAAAATGAAAGGAATTAGCTGCAATTTTCAGGTAATTTCTGGGAAAGATTTTTTTTTTTTGCTCAGTATTAATGTAACTATGTCAAGGTTACATCTGACTAAAAGCAAAATTTAGCAAGAGGAGGCGCGCCTCCAGTGTATTAGTGACACAATACCAAGTGTTAATCATAAACAAAATGCTGAAGAGGATTTTTAATCCTTTCAATATTATTATTATTATTATTATTATTATTAGTAGTAGTAGTAGTAGTAGTAGTACTTCCTCTGACAGAGCTGACAGCAGGTACATAAGACCGCACAAAGCTCCTTATTTCACCTCCATCTTGCATTCATCCATCTCCAAGCACCTTCGCTCACCCTGTGCAAGTTTTGTTATTGCGCTATTGCTTGATTTATTTAGTCAGCCTGTCACACTGCTGCCTACCCCAAACTCCCCCATCCTTCCTTCTACACAATATTTTTCATCTCATCACAGCATGCTCCACTGGAGATGCTGAATCTCTTATTTGCTGAGGTGTGAGATGGGAAGTCAGGCCAGCGGCTGGCCCTGCCAGCGTTCTCTCTGCCCTTCACATTTGACAGCCAAACACTTTGGTTACAAATACTCTACTTCAGCTTCTCAATTAACTACAAGAAATGACTTCACAAACCCAAAAAACCCCGAATCCCAAGAAACTCTAGGTTCTCCTTCAATTCTCTTCAGTTCGCCTGTTTAAATTGTATTCTTTTTATTTTAATTTGAATAGTGTAAGTCGAAAATGTCCTTGAAATGCCATCATATAGTTGTTAGGCCATATCACCCACGCTTGTTGGAGAGTCGAGCTGAGCAGACTAAGTGTCGCAATTTATTGTTTATAACAGTGGGTGGCTGTAGCTCAGGTGGCAGAGCAGGTCAGCCACCAATCAGAAGGTTGGTGGTTCGATCCCAGGCTGCCTCCTGGCTGCATGCCAAATATCCTTGGGCAAGATACTAACCCCATGTTTGCCTACTTGTGGTGGTCGGAGGGCCCGGTGCCGCCTGTGTCCGGCAGCCTCGCCTCTGTCAGTGCGCCCCAGGGCAGCTGTGGCTACAATGTAGCTTGCTATCGCCTGTGTGTGAATGGGTGAATGACTGAATGTAGTGTAAAGCGCTTTGGGGTCCTTAATGACTAGAAAAGTGCTATACAAATGCAGGCCATTTACCATTTATAAAGCAGGAAATAGTTCTAAAGCTTCTTGAAGGCCATTTCAAAGCTCTGCTTTAGACGCTGCCTGCCTGTTGTTCCATTCACCCAGGCTGCTTCTGCGGAGGTCAATCTATGACTGATACTGCTCAACTGTGTGTTTTTCTATCCAGGTATGCTTTTAATGCATTTCCACCATGCATGGTGGATCAAAATCTGAGAGTATTTTCTTCTGATTTGACAAGAATCCCAACATGACATGGCGAAATGCATTCCCAAACCATGACAAAGCTTCCACCGATGTTTCCCTTTTCCCCTTCCTAAAGAATGAAAAGAATGAAAGCCACCCTATCGCTGAGACCGTTTCTGATGCGGCTTTGGTAGATGGGCCAGATGCACCTCTCAGGTTTTTTAAACAGGTCTTTGCTAGATTTTTTTCTACTTCTTAAGGACATGACTTTCAGATGTGTTCGCCTGCTGTCGTTAATTTCATGTCAAGAATTAGGCACTAGTAACAATGTGCCTGGAGATAGAATTTCAAAGTGGTTCTTTGCCAAGTTATCTGTTACAGTGGTCCCTTGCGATAATGTGGTTCAGCTTTTGCGTCTGCGTCCTGATTGGCTGTAGACCAGTGTCAATCAATCTTGTGTCGTGTCTCCTGTCCAATACAAAATGCGTTCATCTTGTCAAATTTACATAAATCTTCAATCGCTAGCAGTGTGACTCTGAAGTGCTGTACTGTGTGTTTGTAAGTTTACTCCCCAACAAACACAACAATCTCGACGAAATGTTTTGCACTGTCAAAGACACCTGCAGTAGCAACCAAAAGGCAGAGCAAGATGCTAACCATCGCACAAAAAGTAGAACTTCTGGACATACTAAAGGGAGGTAGAAGTTACCGTATTTTGGGGACCATAAGGCTCACCCCATTATAAGGCACATTAAGCGAAACAAAAGAGTCAGATAAGTCAAACTTTACTCAAATCATTCTTCTTGCTTCCTCTACTTCCGTACCATTTATTCATTAATGTTTAATTCTCTGGCAGCTGCTGCATTCCCATGTTCTGGACCTGATAACAGGCTTTGATCTTTGGTTTCATTCTATAATACTGGACTTATTTTTCTACCAAGGCTTGAACTTTGAGAGTGTTTAAACAAGAGAGGAAAGTGTGAAAATGTTCGTGCCTGTCTGAGAAAAGTGTATAAAGCGTGTAGTCAGGGGTTTTACAGCCTTGGAACATTTATAATTATTGTAAAAAATGAAGCTGGCTACTTCGCAGATTTCATCGATCACAGGTTATTTTTAGAACGTAACTCCGCGATAAATGAGGGACCACTGTATATGCAGACATAGCACTCATTCATCCCTTGAGTTAGGTGTTGTTTTGGTGGCTTAAAAACATTCTTATTACTGTCAGGTAAAAGACTGGAAATGAGTGCAAAAGTAGCCAGTGATCAAAGGAAAACTGAAAGAGTACTGTTGCTCAAGACCACTTTTAAAAAATGACTGCAATGTCTGTCTTCTTGGAAGCAAAATATCAAGACTTAAGACTTTTGTACATTACTGTAACTTGATTTGTATATTCTACTAAAAAAAGGTATTTTGAATTAGCCAGTTCTTTCTTTGCTCATGTTCTTCCTGTGCTTTGCAGGGTTTCTTCCCATATTCCAAAGACATATATGTTTGTTGTTTGTAAAATGACCGGGGATGTGAGCTAGTCAAAATGAAAAGAATAAAGCTATATAAGCTATATGAATGAATGAATTGAGTTCTCAGTAAGACTAACAGAGCTCTTGATACAGTCCATTTCCATTTTAAGTTCTGTTACAATACAGGTATGTAATGGCGGTAAAAAATGTATTTACTTTCTATAAAAAAAGCTTGTTTAAAAAAGTAGGTATTGTACATTTTGGGACTTGTTTTTGGGATGTGCAGTGTTAAGCTCCAGAAAGTCAGGAAATGTTATTGTGAAACAGTGTTAATGTGGCCTATTATTACCTTGACACCAGATGGCGCTATTGACAGCAGACAGACTCCACAGCAACTGAAAATAATATTTTTATATAATAAAATCACAAACTGTATAAGAGCCACTTTTAGATAAAGGAAACAACTGCATGTGCCTCCAGTATGGCTGTCTATATAGATACTGTATACAGTGTATGTGTTTATTATGTCTGTGTCCTGAGACACAGAGTGTGTGTGTGTGTGTGTGTGTGTGTGTGTGTGTGTGTGTGTGTGTGTGTGTGTGTGTGTGTGTGTGAGAGAAAGAGAGAGAGAGAGACAGAGAGACAGAGAGAGAAGACTAACAGTAGTCTAAATAAGTCTCAAAGCACTTTACTTGGTGCTGTTGTGCTTTTGAGGAAAAGTGTTTCTGGAAGGTAAAATGAAAAAGTGTTCTTACACTTGGCCCATATTCTCTAGGATAGAAATTCTTACAGCCACTGGAGCAGGAAGGGTACTGATGATCAGCGTTTACATTCCAACAAGCACCAGATACTGTCGCTAGCACAAAAACCTAGCTCGGTTCCAGTTGTTTACGTTTCACAAAAGAGGTCCAGTAAACAACCTCAACCTTGGCCCCTGTCTCGTGTGTTTTATATAGCAAGTATTTAGCTCACTGCCTAGACTGTGTATTCTGTACAGCACATTGTCAGGGCAGTAGAGATATTATCCTGTATCACTACTATTGCACTGCAATCCTACTGCTTCTGGCACCTTGTTTCAAAGGATTCACGCTTCAAATTAAGTAGTGTATATTCAATGACAGTAACTCATTAGAAAAGAAGAATGGATGCCCTTCATTTACTTATAAATGCTGCTGCCTGCAAGCTGCAACTATCAATAAAACATTCTTTGGTTGATGCTGGGCTTTTATATTGTCAAAAATATCTTTAGTGCAAATTTTCTTGAAACAACATGATATAGTTTTTTGAGGTTTTTTCTTAGTCATCTTTGATGTCAAAGTTTGGCATGCCACTTCACCAGCTGTCTACGTCACTGTCCCCATTAGTCACAACAGAGGAGATACGGTACGAGCACAGCAATTACTCAACATGTCCTCATGTATATTTAAGATGCAGCTGCCTCAGCCTGTTCCCTAGCAGCTCTAACACAGCAGCATGGTAAAGCTCCCTTTAGGCCAAGCCCCGATATCTGCAGACAGCAGGTGTGCGGCCTATGTGCTGCATGTTGAAAAACCGCTTTATTTTCCATCTTAATTATTTGCATTCATGTATGTCTTGCAGAGAATATCCACCCTGCTTCTAAGATAAATATGTAACAAGATACATGTTAAAGTGTTGAGTTTCAACTTGGTAGGTGCATTTTTCACTTTGGGCCATTTCCTGACAAAAGCAATAATACTAGGGATGTGCAAGCTGACCATCTTGTTACAGCACAATGTTCTTCTAGAAAAGGCCCTGGACGTTCATATGGATTGTTATGTGACCCGCATAAACATTGTTTATGTAAAATATGCAAGAAAACTGTTGCCACTAAAGGTGGAAACACTAAGACTGGTTCACCACAAACACCACAACTGGTTCGCCTGACAATATTGTGCAGGCTCCGGAAGAACTACGAGGTTAAGTTACTTTATTGTTGAAGTGTTAAGCAGTCATGTGTTACATTTGCTTATAATTTCCACGGAAAACAATGCATACCCACAACCACATCTTACTACCAATTTATCACCAGGTAACCTTTCATCTATGTCTTTGGACTGCTGGAGGAAACTGGAACACTCGGAAGGGACTCACGTGACAACCCAGGTCTTTTTAACCTAGAAATTAAAGCTGAGGTGTTACACTTGATTACATAGCTGCCTTTAAAAGTCCTAACTAAAAGTCCAAAGACAAAAGGGAAGTATAAATCATAAATAAAACATGGCAGGACTGGTTGTCCTATTCCTAATCCTATGACTATAGACTAACTATGAAATGCAACTATAAAAACTAACAGCTGTCAGTCTGATGAGTCACACTGGACTAAAATATAATGTGTGTGAAGCTTGGTTTAGTAAGAGATGCAAGGAAAGTGAAAGTCTACCAAGAATACTTTAATAAACGTACCCTTGAGAAATAACCACCTGGGATTATTTGCTGAACTAGAATGACTCTGCACATTGTATTTTCCATTTTGAATCCATGGTACAGTGGCTTCTGGCTGCACTGACCAGTTACTCTCAGAGACTTTCAGAGTGAAAGGCTAATTATGAAGATATCCAAAGCGGCAAAAGTAAACTGATGACATGATTCATTTTAGATTAATGTATTTTTCTCCACACTCACTACAGATTTTATAAATGCACTGTCCACACACCTGGCACAACAACGTGGATTCAGTATCAGATTAATGGCATGCTGAAGTTCTACCTATTAAACACTGCCATCTGTTGGTAGCATTCAGCTGCAGTCTGTTAAGCTTCTCGTCATTTTCACATGCTTCCCTGTGCATGAGACAGATTCACTGCATGTGTAATCATTATGTGCACAGAGAAGAAGGCTGGAGATGAATAATAAATTACAATTTAAATTAATAATGGAAGGTACTGTGTAAATTACTAATGTAGTCAATACACACTTCTAAAGCATGGCAAACACAGAGAGACGATATCCATTTCATGAATGAACAGAAAGTCAGGGTTCATTCAGAAAAAGCTAAAGATTTTGAGAGAGCTTCACAAATTATGATTTCAACATATCTGAGGATGTTTTGGATAAATAATAAAGCAGAGGACAGAAAACCCCTTTGAGTCCTTCAATCCCTCCTGCAACCAACAGGGGTCACAATAGAGCAAAGGAACACAAAAATCAACATCAGACATGTCAGGAACCTGCATTTACACATAATTCATTCATACTACAGCTCTATCATGTCAGCACGGCACTGTGCTGCACGTTGACCAAACAAACACATAAATGCAGATACAAATATACACATCACATGAAAAATCCTCTCTCTCTCATTTCTGTCTCAGCAGTGTGCAGCCCTTTCTGTGAATGGGAAGTGTCTGTACGTGTCGAGCTGGTGGCACGCACACCGCGCGCACACACACACACATAAACACAAAAGCCTGAGTCATCCTCAGTCTACCTCCCTGCAGTCAGTTGGCACAGTTTCAGTCTAACACACAAAATCTATATTGCGATGGACTGGCTCACAGTGAGTCTGCAGGCTTTACACACTACGTTTAGACTACATTCATTTTCCTAAGACCACAAATACATTTAAAAATCTTGTTCTTACACCCCAGTCATAAGGTTGCACATTACATGCTAATTGTAGGACTCTATATATATGAACCATTTGTCCAATAATTTTGCATGTGATGTAATCTGAAAGTCATCTGAAAAAGCAATACTGGGCTTGGCTGATATCTAGGATGGCACAGAGAACATTTGGAAGAATCACAATTATCTCCTGATTACTTCTTCAAGACTTAATCTGAGTGTAAATAACTGTAAGTGTGATTTGTTTTGTAGATTCCCTTTCAACATATGTGCAATTTTTTTCTTTGATACTGACCAGTCCGGTGAGAGAAGGGGCAGACTGCCCCAGAGCCTGGTTCCTCATACGGACCAGGTTGTTGGCCTCTCCTCCTGCAGATGCTCCCCCAATAGCCCCAGGTGCTCCAAAAGTCCCAGAGTTGCCTTGACAAGCCAGCTGACTAACTCCAGCATGCAGACTGCTGGACAGAGGCAGCAGCTGTTTACCTGAGGAGGTGGGGGCAAAGAGGAAACACATCTCAAACCTCATCACTTTGACCTTTAGATCAATCTATTGCCCTGGAAGGCCAGGTCAAAGGTCAGATCTGACATGATATTTTAACTCCTTAGATGGTACTTTCTATATATTGATACATTTTCAAGCTGACCTTGAAGACCTTGGTGGTCATAAGCCAAATTTCGGTGGAACGATATCACGAGGCCATTCTACGCCCCCATGACATTTTATCAGAATTTATCAAAACTTTTTGACCTGTCGTGTTAAAAGACAGAATAGTGACACATACGCAAGTAAACACTACCAAAAACATGATCTCCTCGGTGGAGGGGGATTGTCACCACATGACCTCTCTTTGGTAAAATGTGGATGTAAATGTGAGGTGGAATTTTCATAGATAACACAGGAGCCTGGCACAGCTAAAGTGTGGGCAGGGCCACATTTAACTAGACTTAGAGCTTCTAGTTACAAACAAAAGCTCAATATATAAAAAGTAATATTTGCATATAAAAAATATTCATATTAGAGAGTAACGCCATAAACATAAATTTATATTTCTTTTAAATATTATAAACTTCATGTTTTGATAAATAAATGCACTCCTAGTTTATTATTTACACATTTCTATATTTTCCTAACCTAAAAACTAATCCTACATAGACATCATCATCTACATGGACATCTTGGTCAAGGGATTTTGTCCTGTTTTCAGATATGCAGGTGTGTACACGTGTTCATTACCAGTCATGGCCATGCTGCTACGTCGGGCCCGACTCTCATCCTGGCTCAGCTGTCGGTGCAGTTTGGATTTGGTAGCAGCAGTTGCCGCGGGTGATAGGTCAGGATTACTCAGCTTCCGGAAGAGCAGAGGAGGAGGAGCTGCAAACTCCTTCTGGAAAGAGATGAGGAGGAAAGAAGAACAAGAAACATTAGACTTTGCTCACATGTGTTGGGTCATACTGCTCTCAAATAACCTCTGGTCAAAGCAGCACACAAACTCAGCAGAATCAGATGTCATCTCTGCCATAAAAGTAGAGTCACAAAGCTTAAAGTAAGACACATGATTCATCTTTTTTTTCCCCATGTTTCCTTGATATCTTTTACAGCCACCGAGGTCGAAAATCTAAAGTTTCAGCTGGTTCCAAATATACGCAAGAGGAAAGAAAAAACATATACATTTGCCGATCACCCTTGCTAATGCCAAAACCGCTCTGAGCAGTTGCGATGTGGGCTTAACCACACCTCTGTAGGTGTACCTGGTATCAGGTGATATGTGGTATCTACATCCCACCCCCTTACAGATGCTACTATAACAACATAATCAGACTACCTACTGGTAGTTTTAATGTTGTGGCTAAAGAGATTATGTAGATTAAATAAGCAGTAAAAGATAGCAGGGTAGAGTCTATAGTGAAAGAATTCTTAAAAATCTTGGTTGCAGGTCATACCTCAGTTTATCTTCTTCAGCATACCTGACTGTGATGTATTTCCACTTTACTCAATAGTCTTTAAACATTACAGTTTCACTAGACTAGCATGTAATCTCTAGGTAATAACAGTTCTACATAGACATCACTGAAGAAGAAGATGCTATTTGGGTGACAACGCTGCAGATGTTTGAATAGCAGTTTCAGCCTAACCACATTTTTGTTTATTTTACACACAAAACAAAGGGACACACATTACTTGATTTGATGCTCATCTACACTTTCTAGTTATTGACAAAGTTTTAGAAGTTACAGTTGAGGGTTTTTTTTATATATATATATTTAGGAATAAAAAATTCAAAAATAAATGTTTTGTGTAACTTAAACTCACAATAGTGCAGAAAAAAATCCCCATGAATGCAGGCTTACAGCCAAAATTAAAGCAAAGCACCCACTAGCACCAAATCTACTTTTCAAACTACCACATCAGACACACACACACACGCACACACACACTGTACTGTTTCCCATGCTATTCAACTGACAGACAGTACAAGACTATGCTTGCTGTGTCATTAACACTTACAGCCACAACAGCCTCTCCATCAAAACTCTGCAGCTGCAGAGCAAGTGGAC
The DNA here is from genome assembly GCF_051167445.1 of Perissodus microlepis. Taxonomy (NCBI): domain Eukaryota; kingdom Metazoa; phylum Chordata; class Actinopteri; order Cichliformes; family Cichlidae; genus Perissodus; species Perissodus microlepis. Next base: position 24,695,053 of record NC_140477.1, on the reverse strand, counting down.
AGCCTAATTCAGTTTGTCAGTTTAATAAAAGAAGGTTCCTCTGGACTTCCTTGATATCCCCAAGTACAGCCAACACACACAAACACAAACGCAGAAGGTTCAGATGATTTTGGAAATCTCTTTTGTTGCCATGGAAACAGGGCCTGCCTGGGCTCATATCCTCCTCTCCGTTGCGCGCAGCCCAATGCTTGACAAGGCTTTTCCAGAAACATCTGGACAGCTCACAACATGCACACACAGAGCTCCCAGACGGCCACATGTATGAAGGAGTTTTAGTGAAAGCTTCCGTTAGTCTCCAACCGCGTCCCTCAAACCCACTAAACACAGTGTAATCATGTGCAACCTGTAACCAATACTTAAAGCTGCAGTAATGAATTACAGCAGAAGATAAATATTCAGTACCTTCATGCAGTATTAATATGTAAACCTTATGCACGTGTTGCTTCACATCAGCCGCCACTCAGCTAGAATCACACATTATACTCAGTCACAAAACACTTTCACACTTCAGCCGTTTCTATGAAGGCCAGAATTCATTGAGGATGAGACACTGAAGACTTTTCTAAAAAAAAAAATATTTCAGACATAATTCTTAAATGTGCATTTATCCAAAGTCTCCCAATGCAAGCTACTTTAATAGCTTTTCTGCCTGTTTGAATACTGTGTGAGATTATAAGAAGAGCTTAGAAGCGCTGTCACAACAGGTCGACAACATATAAGAGGTAAACAGCATATTTTCATGCGGTGCTGTGGGCAAGAATCACACAAAAGAAATTTATTATACAAAAATATACCCACAGGCAACAATGACTGGGACACTTGAAAATACAGCACATAAATGCATGCATGAACCGCTACACATTTATGACAAGCAGGAGTCAGCCTGCTTCATTTTAATTCATTCAACATGTCAATATGCAGACTTCTGGGTGAAATTATAGCATCTGTTATCAGTATTTGTATCTCTGCACAATACAAGGACGCAGCAATGGCTTAAATGCTAATGCTGATTCTTCAAGTCCCATACCAGTGGGTGACATCCCTGTCTGTCTTTTAAATACAGTCTGTGACATGGATTCATAACCTGACTGCAACCAAGTGATTATTCCTTTCTCTTGCACTTTCTCTCTCTCGCCACTTAAAGTGTCTCTTATTTTATTTACTTATTTGTTTTACAGTTAAGAAGCATGTCATGAATTTTCATGTTTCTATATAAATGAAGTATAACTAGTAGAAGAAAGAAGCAGCAGATACAGAATATTGATTCTGAAGTGGACAAAGAAAAACAAAAACTAACAGTATAATCGCAGTGCCTTGTTTCTGCTTGCAATGAGAGCACAACTCTCCCTGGCCAATGTAAGACTGATTACTGTGTATCATTGCACCACTGTTGATGGACACCTTGAGTTGCTACAGCCACGTCTGTGCAACTAATGACAGGATGTCTTGTGGGGAAGGAAAGTCAGTGATTACACAGATTTTTCTTCCCCGCAAGACACGCAGAGCACTGCAGCACTGGCTGAATACATTTAAATTGATTGTCGCCCTCATTCAACTTGCTGCAACTCCAACTGCAACCAGCAGGTGGCAGACAGAACGCAATCTGCTAAGGAAGCTGTGATTACAAGTAATCTGCTGATCCAAGCTTCTTGTAGAGTCTAAAATGAAATGTATTAACATAGAGGACAGCAAAGAGGAAAGAGGGGTGTGTGTGTGTGTGTGTGTGTGTGTGTGTGTGTGTGTGAGTGTGAGTGAGAGAGAGAGAGAGAGAGAGAGAGAGAGAGAGAGAAGCATCAGCTGTGATCCATCACACACACACACACTGTCACAGAGTCAGCTTTACAAGACTGCTGCTATAAACACATACTGTACATCTGTCACTGGGAAGTAAACACAGATGAGAGCTAGATACATTTCCAATTGTGATGGGTGTCCAGGTATTAATGGAGCAGATTAGTTCTACCTGCTGCAACAAAGGAAAGTTTTGTTTGCAAAGGGAAATCAGTTACGGGACAAGAGGATGCATTATTTACAGTGATGCTACTCCTGATGGTGGGGTGCAAAGTTAGCTTGGTGCTACATCCACAAACTGTACAGGTTCAGAAATGTACATCAGTGCTAACTAGCGTCAAGAAAATGATTAATAACATACTAAAATTTCTTGTCCAGTCTGTGTATTATTTGACACTTAATTCCAATAAAAATGCACCAAAGGCACGGACAGTTCAAGTGTGGCAATTCAGTGACTTGAAACACTGAAGGTGAGACCTAGAATGGAGCTGTCAATCAAATCAGCCACTAGGGATGGGTATCGTTTAGGTTTTATCCGATACCGGTGCCAAACCGGTACTTTTGAAACGGTGCCGGTGCTTAAACGGTGCTCAAACCGGTGCTTAAAGAATGGAGAACACAAAATTGGTCCAAAAACCTCTCATGTTCAGCTGTTTTTTGTAAAAAGATAACAATGTTAGCCTTTTCTGCAGCTATGGGGCATATATGATATCACTCTTGGCTGGAAGCAGTGCTTAATCAATGGAAAAAACACAAACTTTGTCCAAAAACCTCTCATGTTTAGCTGTTTTCCACTTTTTCTTTGGTCATTTTAGCCTTTTTGGCCAGGGTGAAGGGAGCATCTGCCATCAAACAAGAAGACAGCCGCATGTAGCTATGATGATGTTTGCTAGTTCACCTTACATGCATTAATGTAATAACGTGGTTAGCCTACTCAACGTAAATTACACACGAACAACATTAAGCTACTCACGCAGAGAAGAACGGCGGCTGCTGCTGCCATCATCATCCTCATCATTTCTGCTACACTGGCAGGGCTACGGCTACACCCGCAGTAGATGTGCACGGTGTGAGGTCTCGCAGTAAGCTATCAAATACGGTGCATTTCTCGGCTTTAAAAAAAAAAAAACGCTACGCGTTGCCAGGTGTTTCATCAGATTTGAGGTGTTACCTCCTTTGACAGTATCACAGTATCAGCTTAAAGCACTTGTTGCTGCTGAGTTTGCATCTTTTGCTGTGAAGTACAGCCAGACTTTTGACCGCTTTGCCTTGGACATTTTTAATCTGTAGCTCTGCTCTAAAAGAACGTACGTACCTGGACCCGCCTACTATCCTCGGAAACGTAAAATGATTGGCTAGAATCTAAAGTGTATCACAGCTCAGGAAAAAAAAAGCACCGAAATGTGCGCTGCTTTTCGGTCTGGTTACTACCGTTTATGTCAGAACCACCGGTACCCATCCCTATCAGCCACACCTCTACCTTTAAGCCTTAACAAAGTCTGGATGAACAAGTTAACAGATACTGTATAAATGGACTGACTGTGAAGCTGTTACAAAGGACAAAGGTATCCATAGAACCCAAAGCTTTTTTGTTTGCTTGTTTCACGCTGTAAACATGTTTTTACTGCTCTAAGGTTTTTACATTTTAACATAGGTGTCTATAGGGATTGACTTTTTGGAGCCAGACTCCAGTAGCCACTCCAGGACATGGAGTTTTTGGCATGTCGTTGACTTTGCCACCTGTTCCTCTTTGAATACAAAACGTTGATGAACAAAGCATTCTGCAGTGGTCACTACCAATGGTGCATTATGCATGTAATGCAGCTCTGTAAGTACATTCAGCAAGTTTATGAATGAATGTATGAAAGCAACAGCAACAAAAAAAGGGCTTAAGTGACATTACCTATTAGTCAGCTGGTAGGGACAGAAGGTTGGAGGACAGGAACATTTACTCACTTGACAAAATTACGTAAGAAACTGATTTTGGTATTCTAATGGTATCTGCTATAAAAAGACTATTTTTGTATTTTTGTTTTGAGAACTTCTATTCAGAATTCAAAGCACCCATCTGTGATAAATGAGGCCCTTTTTTAAAGCTTAATGTACAGTACTGCATAGGTACATGGTAACTTGTATTTCAGGATAACAGTTTGGGAGTAAGAACCAAAGAAGATAAGGAGAGGGCCACTGTTGCCTCTTGAGACCTTTGAAATCCAGTGATGTGTATGGTATTAGAGTTTAGTTCTTAAAAAGAACCAAATTAATATATGTTTACACCACAAAGAAGGTTAAAACACACATGAACACTCAGAAAAGCTTTCAGAAAGAGATTTTAAAAAGTTTAAAACCAATTAAGAATAACAAATCCTAACATAATTCAACAAACAATAGACCCATAACCGTAAGAAGGAAGTAAAACCAGTTTTTCACAACCTTCTTCTCCTTTCTTCTCTTCTCTCTTCCTTCTCCAGCTCACAGCTCCCTCCAAACTCATGCTCCTGCTTCACTGCATTTGGGTCGACATTAATCTTTTGTCATGTCCCACAGAGCTCTAAGCCACACTTTAATGTAACATACACCAGACCACAATCCATCACATCTGTCATCAAGTGGGCCTGAAAACAAGCTCCCAGCTTAGCTCAAGGATGACAATCCCTCTATCATTTAGAGAGAGAAAAAAAAAAACTTGTTACAGTGGTACGTGCATCACACGAGTTAAGTAAGTGGAACTGTCCCCAGTGGAGCAGCTCAACCGCAGCCTTGTGACTTCACTGAATCTTACACCCACACAGCAAAACATAAACAAATACATGAAAATATAGATTATTATTATTAATAATAACATGAATAATGATGCAATCTTTTACATGACTTCTCTGACAGCAAAAGACACCGACAGATCCAAAACATGATCAGGGTGCCTTAACTGTTCAATGAACTAAGGAAATGCTGCAAAATTACCACAAGCACTTGCAAGTGAAATGCTGCCGATGCAAGAACACAGCACAGAGCAGCGCGCAGAGTGAAGGGTTAAACAGCAGGTTTCTAGCTGTTAATGTTTTGTTTAGTGGGGAAACTGCCATAGCATCCAACATTTGTGGGTGTTCAGGCTCACCACAGCAGAAGTACAAGTGCGCTGCAGTCAACAGTCAAACAGAATTTAACAGGCCAGCAAGTTTTTTCTATTATTCCCTTCATTTTTAGTTGTTAAACTTTCCTTGCCAATAGAAGATCACGTTTACTATAGACATGTGGCACATACATGTAGGCAGAAAATACAAGAAGATTCAAATAACTGATGTTATATGAATGTCTTTTTTAAGTCTAGTTTAATGGTCAACAAGCTCACTTTCGATTTTTGGGTATCTCTAATTTTTAGTATAATGTTACATACGACATGTTAAAAACTAAAAGATTTAAATTTCATTTTTTTTAACTCTGCTTTTATGTGCTTAGATCTTTATTTCATAACAAAGAGGTGGTCTGGTAAAATACTTGAAAGATTTTAAATTTTTGGAGTGACTTTGAATGATGCCAGTGTTCATATTTAGGACCAGGCAGATATGTGGTTAAGAGAGGAGTAAATCTTCATCCACTGTGAACGAGCATCACTGAACAAACATTTCAACCCTCATTCACATTTTGTGTCAGGTGATCTCAGTACCACACCGTTCACTGCAACATTTTTCACTGCTTTTGATGACGGTTTGCAACAGTTGCCATGGCACCACAGAGCGACCAGTCAAAACAAATGGACGAGCTCATTCCTCAACGAGCGGCTACCTCTGTAGCGTGGACATTGTTCGGTTCTGAAAAGTCTGACACGGAGCAGAAAACTGTACTTTTAAAATTTGCAGTAAACAGTTCCCCACCACAGACACAGACACAACATGGAGAGAGTTTATGAATGAGAAGCAAAAAGAGACGTCAGGTGCTCAAAATAAACCACAGAGCCAAACGTCAGAACAGGCTTTTCTCTGTGGTACGCCGTATAATAAAGACTCATTAAGATAGAAGCGGCCATTTATTAACTTTCTTTAAATGACTGGTTTCACGTGTTGGTCAAAACACACAACTTCAGGTACAAAACGCCCAGCCGAAAATACTTCACACGGGTTGAGTTGCTTCATTTATATCACCAGTATTTGGCCAAAGTATCTGCAACGCAGCATACAATACTGCTACAACAGATATGTTGACGAGCCGAACAACGCATCCCTGTAAGAGTTAGACGGTGCAGTTGATCCGAGAGTGGATGCTCTGCAGTCGACGGTTGCAGACACGCTAGTTTCCCAAAGGCCATACAGGAGCAGGAATGATACCCAGAGGCCTCAGGGAAGCGCTCATGTAACATAACGCAATGCAATGTTTAGTTGCTACCATAAACATATTTGAACCAGCATTAAAAGACAGGTCAGTAAGCCAGCTAAGATCATTCAGTATGTTGCATCATGAAATTATGCAACAACAAATTCTGTCTGAACAGGATAACATTGCATCATATATACTTCCCCTCTGTCAGTGGGTGAAGAGGCAGGAGTGTCCCCATAAGAGCTCAGTGTGTGTATACACATGCATTTGTGTGTAAATACAAAGCTATTAATCAGAGTTAATACAAGGTTGATGTATTCTAGCTGCATTTGAGCCAGAAGAATGAATGCAGAAATGAAAAGCCAGGAAGAAAGCAATAACAGGAAAGAGGAAAGTAGTCAGACAGATGGATGTGAATGATGGAGGCCGAAACAGGCAATGCAGAGAGGGTGAAGTGAGCCAGGACAGCTGCTGCCTATCCTCAGCTGTGGTTTGTGGAAAACTGTTTGTCCACATGCAAAGCTCTAACTCCAAAAACAAGTCATAAAATTCCAAATGACAATCCTCAGTCCCACATATAACACCACAGAGAACAAAAATTAAATGAGCAGAAATACCAAAATCACAAGACTTACTGTAATTAAAGAGGAAAAAAACTCATTGAGATCCTGACATGCAAGAAACCTGTCAGGAAAATATATTCTGATTTTTTTTGTGTTGCCACAAAATGACAGCTCCAGGCATCACTAACTTCATGCTCATTTACTTCAACATAAGCAACCACATCATCTCACTGACACTTTACGTGGGCTCAATGTTCCTTCAAATTTCTTTAAGTAAAATATAAAGGCTCACAAACAGCATTTTGTGTTTAAAAGCTGGTGAGCCCCAGCAGTAAATGAAATGGGAAAAAAAATATTGTTTTTCAAACAGTGACTTGGAACCAAAAATCAAGGCAACTGTTCCCAGTGAGACCGCTATCTGTACAGAGGAACAGGGGTTCATGGTTAATCAGTAAGAGCCCATCATCTCTGCCTCTGGGTGCTGTTGTTCACGGCAACCGTGGCAACACAGTAACAAATGACTATATTACAACCTGTGAATTGGCTGCAGGTTCATTCTCTAACAGAACTGCAGACACTGGACTAAAGAAAACGAGCTCACCACACATTCCTCTTGCACTGCAGACAACGCCCACACCTCATAGAGCACAAACTGTACTTTCCACACGGGTTTGGACTTTTCAGAAATACTCAGACAGAAAGAGACAGGGAGAGATAGGGAAACACAGAAAACCCAATCACAGGACACAGAGTACAGTCCTGCCCATCAAAGCATCAATAAACTTGTCAGAACTTCCTTCTTTTGTATGACTCGACAGTATCTTATTTCTCAAAAACAATCAAATGCTAAAATATGGGTCAGATCCAGCATTTGACACTTCTGTAAACTGGCTCTGTACTTCTAATATAGATAAAACATTCACGTCGTTCACCCATCGCTGCTCAAGGCATTAAAAAAAAAAAAAGAAGATAAAATGCTTAAATCTGAATACTTAAGCCACTTTATACTAACTATTATTAATAGTAGTAACTGAATAAAAGAATTGAAATTATTCTAAAATGGGGTTGTGCTGAAAAAGATTACGTCTGGGGAACAATAGGAAGGCTGGACTGTGGAACAGTGCATCCAAAAGTCTGTATCAGAGCAAATATATTAACAGAAAATGTAGAATATAAAAATTAGACTAGTATTCACTGCAAGCCCCCAATAGCCAATGACTTGTAAAGTACAAGTTGTTAGCTATTCAGGAAATATGCAGATTGAAAGCACTTTTCAGGCCGTTACTATGGTACACACCAGCAGCAGAAGAACTAACTAGCATGAAGCAAGATAAAGGATCAAAAGTTAAGAGGTATTTTTCCAGCTGCTACAGCATCAGATTTTCCTTCTATGTTTTCAATTGTTTATCACTTAAACTTGAACAGTCTTCAAACTGATTCGATGACTGCTGAAACGCTCCAAGACTAACTCTCATCTCGCTGCTATTTTGTGTTGTAAGGTGCGCTTGCTGGACAGCAGTAATCACATCACAGGAAGCCAGGTCACCTGTAAACTATAAACCCAGCTACAAGCTTTTCAACATGTTCCAGGACTCTGTTGAGTCACTACTAAACTTTAAAATCAGTGTGAAGATGTGTCCATTGTCTGCGTACACCCAGCCAAACAGACAAGTAACTCCACTGTCTGGTCACCATGAGGTCATACTTGCCCAACCAAATAAACAGTGTGTTCAGGAACAAAGAATGAGGAGGAAAAGAAGGAGAAGAAGAAGAAGAGTATGCAAAAAACACCCACAAATGTTCCACATCTGCACCGTCTCACTAAGTCAATGTGGAGATATTTGAATACATTCTGTTATCTATCCAGTAAACGTGGTAAACTATTATATGAAGTTTGACAAAGGACGAAAGAAACTTCAAATGATCGCCATCTTTTAGCATCCAATATACAACTGTCAGGAACAGCTCAAATACAGATCAAATGTAACAGTAAGAAGTGCCACACTCTAGTTTTTGCTGCTCACAACTCAACAAATAGATTGTTTGACAATATTTCTAAGTGGGCGTAGTCACAAGTTTACAGGTTTGAAGCACAAAAACTAAAAGAAAGTCCAGTGCACCATGGGAATAACTCTCCAAATGTCTGGAACGACACTGGAGGAATGAAAGCCACAAGCTCCATGGGTATATCAGATATATCAGAACCACGTCACTGTTAAATGAATCTAATGCAAAGCTGTTTTTGTAAAAGATGATGTGTCACCCTGGGAGAAATGAGTAAAATCTCTGGATTGCAGCCATGTGACCTGGGTGTGACGTTAATATGAGGTCAGAGTAGCTGACAGTAACCTTTAATTGTACAATACTTGATACAACTATCAGGATGCAATAAAACAAAACTCCAAAAGAGGAAGGCATGCATTTTAAACCAACACCATAACACTATGACATACCATGAGATTAGGGTGGTAACAAAAAACTATGAAAACAAAGAAAGAAAGCATGATAGATGAGGTGTGCTTTAATCTGAGGTCAGGCTCAGCAGGTCATCTCCAGCCTGCCTCCCTCTCCTAGTGTGAGGTGACCTTCACTGGCCTGCTCAGTCGCGCTGGGGGACATGAAGTAAATAACCCACTGTTGAACCACAGGCCAGATAATAAGATGGTTGCTGTGGATCTCTTCATTAGTAGGTGGAGCAGTTTGGATGCAGCCACATTGTTGGCTACAGTGAGAGGAGACAGGAATAAGCAGTGAAAATGTTAGAAGGGGGAGGTTTCTTTGAGAGCAGTGGGGTGCATTCAGAAAATGTCACAAAGTAAAATGTCACATCTCACCTCCTCATCCTCTTCTGTGCGCACTGAGAAAATTATTTGTGGGAGGAAAAGCTCAACAGCGCTGGAATCAGACCTTTCTTTAGTCATACAAACACACAGATTCATGAGCGTGTTTCAGTTTGGGGGGAAATGATCAGTTATTTGATTATTTGGCCAGGCGATGATCACGGATAAAGTCCAATGATTTTGAACACAATGAAAGTATTCCCTGTTGTCTCACTATCAGATATAAGACACAAGGGGTGAGCTCAGATTCTTGACTCAACACAATGACAATGTGATAGCATGTTTTTATAGATTAAAAGTTTATTTAGTGATCTTATTTCTAATTGTTTCGTTATTTTGCTGGAAAATCTTACTAAAGAATAAAAAGCACTTGGTGAAGAGCCTAACACAAAACACACAACAACAACTTCCATTACAATTCAGACCAGCCTGCCAGAAACAACAGAGTGGTTTGAGATATTAAATAGCTTTTCATATAGCTGCTTGCCTCTGCCACACAGATAAAGCTCATTAAATGTCTGGCTCTCATCCAGCAGCTGAAAGACACAAAATAATGCGTGTGCAATCATGTGTGTTCAGATGTGAGGGGTGTGTGTTATGTGGAGACACCTGGTCTCGAGTCTCTACCCGTCGTTGAAGCTCAGTTTGAAAATGAATGGATGTAACTGACATTATCCAAAGGATCTCTGCTCTCTCCACATAAACTGACAGTATTATTACTGGATCATGTTTTATAGCCTGACATTAACATTTGGCTTCTTTGGGTTGCATTTTTGAAGATAATCATACTGAAGTTTATTTGATTTTCTGTAATTATACAAAAAGTATGTGGAAAAATCTTATTTTGTTGCATGAACCACAACTATGCTGACTTTAAGATTTGACAACATAAAAAAATAATAATTTTCCCAAAAACATGACTGACTCTTGAAAATTTTACTCCGGCCATGCGATTCCATTGTGTCTATATAAATGTGTTCTTGTAATGTGGCCGCTTGACTGAAAAAGATAGAAAACTGCATATGAAATATGTGCAGAAATACACAATAACCTCTGTTGTAAAACTTGAAAAACACCACAGCCTTTGGCAACTAAGAAGCTCTGAGCCATGAAAACAGACAGAGTGAGAAATGGTCCCTAAAATGGCAGAAAGATGCACAGTCAGTGCTACAGTTTGGACCAGAGTGAGCCAAGTTCCAGCTCGTTAATTCAACGTTTAATTTGCAAGAATCAGAGGATTACACAAAATTTTATCCCTGGAAACATTAAGTCTCTGCGTACAACACAGGAAATCCTCAAGTCATGATTTGATTTATTGAGGTGTACCTAAACCTGAACTGGATTTGTCCCAGCAAATAAAATAAATAAATAACTTTGCTGTGTGAATGATGAGATAATGTTGAGATCAATGAGACATGTTTTTATCATAATGTTTATCGTATGTAGGCCACTGAGAAGAACAAAAGCTAAGTGCAATGAATAAGATCCATCTTTATAATTTAAGGAGTAATGGCAAGTCAAAGAACAATCAGAGTCTCTCAGGCTTTGTAGTACAAAGCTAGCATACTACATTATTTCCATTAGGCATTAGTATAATTACTATAGGCATACGGTCTATTCTCATTCTCAGTCTATCATATTATTCCTGACGTGACACCCCAGTGTCAGAAAAGCTTCAAACTCACTACCGATGCCCAGGAAAATATTTTGTATATGCATAATACCATTTATGATACCACGGGGAAGAGCTTTGGTATTTTTAAGTCATATCTCAAAAAATTGAACTTGTTAATTTTCATCTAAGAATCTAAAAAAAAAAAAGTATTTAGGATTAGATTTTAAAACGGCCCGTTTCAGTTCAAGCATGGTTTTCAATAAATTGCATGCTCAAAAAAATGTTTTGTCACGTACCCATTTCTTCTTGTTGCATGTTTAAGCTCTACGTGGAACCTTGTTAAGATACGACCGAGCAAAATATGATTTTTTTGCCATTTTTCAAGTGGTCTTAAACTTTGACTGGGACCATAATTTAACTATTTAAGAAGAAATTCTTACATAGTTCTTGTTTTTCTAATTAAGACAAAAGTTAAAAATGAATATTTTTTAAAGTATGGTAGTAGTTATGCTTTTTCATTCCTTTTTAAATGAAAAAAAAAAAACAGACTGAAAACCAGAACTGATCGCAGGCTGCATTTCATTACTGACCACACAGCTTGTTACAACAAAATGAGAAACATGTTTAACAAATTATTGTAAAAGTAGAAAAATGACATCTTCAGCTCTGCAGGCATGAAACACATCTGATTCAACTGCTCTGTTCCAGAAATTGTTGGTTTAGGGAGCAAAAGATTCCTGAATGTACTTGACTATAGTCATATGCTACAGATAATTTTTAGATTATTCAAACACCTGAAAACACATAATTAGCTACAGTATATGATGAACGCATGAAGAAAAACTGTATAGTGGCTGATATAGTTAATCAAATATAGTTTATGAATGTGAGACAAGCCTGTACACCACCAGAAACCAAGGTATCAAAAAAAAACTCACAAAGACGCACTAAAATCAACAAAGTAATTGCTTATTATATTAGCGCAGAAATGTCAAACACAATGAGCAAGAAAGGCATCGGGAAAATTGTCAACATACTGGTCAAAAGATGTTTTCCTCTCACACTAAGTGACAAAACCTGCCTGTATGTAAAATGCAGCAGGGGAAATAAGGAGGGGTCTCACAGCTGCTGAGTACTTTGTGTCTTATCAAGCAGCCCTGATCTCAGCCCTAACGTTTCATACCTTCCTACACGGAGGCTGAGCCAACATTTAGATCTTTCAATATACTACAGTTGCAAATCACTTACAAATAAAAGAAAAAACACATATGTGTAATGTGGGTATGTGTGCACATACGCTCATTTTTGCAACATGTGTGTTCATGCACATGTGGCACCATAAGAAAGCATACTGCATCAGATTTGGGCTGCAGTTTTCTTGAGCAGCAGGAGATTCATGGAAGCAGTGATCTCTCAGAATACTGAACCATTCAGAAGCTGCATTTACTTGGGTCATTGCCACGCATGAGTTGATGCTTTGTCAGCTGGCAGACTTTTTATGCGATCACTCTACTAATAAAAGCAATACGAATTGTGCAGGGCTGCCAGGTTTTTGATGCTCTGGCACTAATAAAAGTTTACCATCATCTTTCTGCAGCACAAACATGGGATGCAAAGGACAGTGCAGATTAGGAAGCATACTGCATGCAAAACAGCCTTTTTAATGGAAGCCAACATGTTATTGTGTTGATGCATGTCACGACAAGACGATCACCAGACTCATCATCAGTGTGGATCATAGCCAAAAAATGAGCAATTTAATTACAATTTGCAAAGCACATCTGGCACTCTGAACTAAATGTATCAAATGACATGGCAACATAACTAATGGACAATAAATAGTAAAGGTATGACGACACAGTTAATGAACTTATCTCAGATTTGGCTATAATATTTACACAAATGAATCTTTTAAAAATCACTGTATCATATATTAGTGCAAGAAATAATTAATAACAATGGCACTAGGAATTTTTGCAATGCAGCAACTACCCTTCTATTTACAAGGGACCAGGATTACTTGGGGACTTTGGTATGTTGCTACGACTGCGGTGGTCAGTGATCTTAATCCCAAATCTGCCATTTCTAATTTGTAAACTATAAATTCCATCAAAAACTAGCTTCCATATTTCAGTGCTTTCATGTGCACAAGAGGGTGGTGTTGGCAATTTTAAATGGAAGTTAGACAGCATTTTGTCCACATATGTCAAAGAGCATGTCTGGGTGCGGAGCATGAAGATATATTAATTGAAGAATAAAATTTCAAAAGATGATATGATGGAGAACATCCATGGCAGGACTACGTAAGGAACATTGGGCTACCTTTCATCAGGAACAATCTTTGTAGAAGTCTATTAAGATTCATTTTAGGCCTGCAGCTGACCACAGATGGAATTCCCAGAGGATTAGTTTTAAATTCAACTCAAACTAATCCCAGGCAAACAGGGCTTTATTACACTGGACTGGTATTACCAAGGAAATATCCATCGCATGTCTGTTTCTTGCACTGCATTCACACAGAACATCCCAAGTTTGTTAAACTGAAATTAACAACCTGCATTACTTCTAATCTACAGAATAACTACTGAGCAATTATTGAAATATGGCAAAATGTTCCAAAAATGCTTCAATGAATTATTTTTATCATTATGATAGATACGAGTTTGCTCTTTCAGTGACTAGGACTCTTACTGTTGAGTAAAATAAGACTCAGGAATCATGACAACCAGTGCTGTGCAAATGTTTAATTTACTAAAGGTCCTCAGGTAATAGAGCTTAGGTTTATGTGGACTGATGTGAGGTTCTGTTGGAAATATCACCCAGCAGAGAGCCAAGGACTTGTATGTTTAACAGGAAAGTGTCCGTGGGAGGTAAACGGAAAGCTCAATTTTAATAAAGTGGAATTATTTTCTGGTGGTTTGACTGAATTTCTATAGAATACCTCAATTCACATCAAATCTCCTACCAGTGCAAAAATATTTATACTCATTAAGTTGTATTGATATTAAAAAATATAAAAATAGTAGGCCAGTTAAACTATACATAGGCCAGTAAAACTTTGAGCCACTGACCTGGGCCTGGAGCTTCACCACCATGGCTACACCACCACAGGCCTGTTTTCTGGAGCAGCAAACGTTGCATCAGAGCACAGGGCTCTACACCTGATATGACTGATCATCAGTTCACATGAGTCACTATATTTACAGGCCTGAGACATGTAGCGATACGACCTATCAGAACACTAATCCCCTGGGCTACTGCTCACAGCTCACCAATTAAATTTTTGGTGGATTAAACTGATATTTAAACGTGAAAGCTTTAATCGTGGGTGTGTTCTTGCTCCGAGGGCTCAGTAGCAAGTCCAGCTTGTTTCTGTTGAAAATAATATTTGCCAAAAGCGATTGTGAAAGAATTGAGGTTAATGTTCAAACGCTGTCTGGGAATCAGACAGTGAGGTCTCATTACTGCCTAACCAGAGTTATCAGCACTGCTATAAAATGAGATCAGAGCCGTTTCAGTAAAGATTGTAATTAGTCCAATTTATGCTGATATGAATGCTTGTAATCATTTTGTAGTTTTTCCGACAGAGCAGCTCTGAATAATGCCACTGACTCACTGATGTTCCCACTTCCTGTGGTTCAGGGAGGTGAATTGGAGACTGGAGAAACAGCCGATTGCTGCCATTTTTTAATTTCCCATATGTATATATAATTCAACAATTGGTTGCAAGCTAACCGGGCCTAAGTTTAAGTTTACATCTTGCAGATCTTTCCAGTGAATGTGGCACACATATACAGGCATAATAAAAAAAATGTCTTTACTTTGACTGACAAGACAGAACATAAAATGTAACTTTTGCAGTTACATAATTCGACTGTCTGTCAAACCTTCTTGTCTTATGATTGTTTCAGACCTCATTGTTGTGTTTGTGTTCCTATAGTTAGCTGGCAAGGAAGCAGGATGTTTTTCTGGAATCGCCTTGCTGGCCAAGGCCCAAAGGTTAATATCACCCAATCACGACAGGGATGGCCACCCTCAGTCACTTCCAAAAAACATTCATGTATCAAGATGGCCCACACACACACTGTTTGATTTAAACCACAGCATGCTGTAAAATCTGTAACGCCCACTTGAATGCAAGCGAAGGAGCTCATGAAACGTGTGCTGACACAGTTATTGTCATCATTGTAACATAAAAACAGGCCAGAGTAACAGACACTCCTCTGCAATCACTGATCCTCAACCTTGTTTTCGAGGAAAAGAAGTCATTTAAGTCATGCAAGCGACAAACACCTGTCAAACACCAAGAGGTGGGGGTTGGGGCTGTTGATTGGTTGACCTCATTTCACGGAGTAAGAATGGTGAAGGTTGATGGTAGAGCTCATACACACATTTCCCTGTTCTGCTCTTTCTTTCACTTAGAGATCCTGCAGAATACTTTAGCTTTTTGATGTGTGTGTGTGTGTGTGTGTGTGTGTGTGTGTGTGTGTGTGTGTGTGTGTGTGTGTGTGTGTGTGTGTGTGTGTGTGTGTGTGTGTGTGTGTGTGTGTGTGTGTGTACAAATTTATACATCTTTGTGAGGACAGAAAAATTGGCCTGCTACTTTATTTGTGGGGATCAAAAGTCACTTATGGGGACGAAAGGCCTGTCCCCACGAGTTTGAAGGCTCAAAATGTTGTGTTAGTGTCAGGGTTACAATTAGGTTATAGTTAGGTATAGGGTAAGGATTAGGTTTAGGCATTCATCTTTGATGGTTAGGGTTAGGCTAAGCGGCTAGGGAAAGCATTATGTCAATGAGATGTCCTATGTGTGTGTGTGTTCTCCTCCTCAGTGGACAACAATGTGTTATCGACAATTTTGGGGAAAAAAAATACTCCTACTCATTCATCCATCCAGCTGTTGAAAAAAATATTTAAAGTTATTCATAATTTTTCCACACTTCTGCTATGAAAGTTCAAAAGCTGCCAGTTGTAAGCCCTTTCCATCTCCTGTTTTTCCTCCATTAGCTAGCTCCCTGGCAAGGCCACTATTGTGGTGGCCCTCGAGCTGCCTCTGTACCATGTCTCACTGTCAGGTGGATTGTGTCAAATTAAGTGGCAGTTATGACAAATGATTATGTCTGTGCCTGCTTTTACATGGACACATGATCCCAATTATTGTACACAAAAAAAACTATAGAGAAGTTTAAAAAAAATCTTAACTCGGGCAATTATGATAGTTGAATAGCATGTTACTTGTTCAACTTGATATCGCTCCACTTAAGAAAATATCGGTGTCCAAGTTGGTTTAAAAAAATGTCATGACATTCTCTGCTGGAGTGCTCACCTTATACTACCTAGTGCTTTGAGGTGACTGTTATGAATGAGTGCCTACAGGAGGCACAGCCATTTGTCGTTTTCTGTGAATTAGGTTAATGTGACTTGATGCTCTTGAGTATACATTCACTTCTATTAACAACTCAAAATGGAAAATAAATGCCTAGAGAAACACCGTAAGTATTCATTGTTTTCCTTAGTTAGTTAGTTAGTTATATATTAATAAAGAGCAATGTTATATCATAATAGGTTCAAATTTATTGGTTTAATGCTAGTAAATTTTCAAATACTAAAAACTTGTATTGAAAATTTCCTAAACACTAAACATGGCAGAACAACTTCCACAAAGAAAACTCTTTAACAATGTTTAATATTAAATTGTGTCAAATTTGAAAATACTACAACAGCAAGCATAATGCAGGCTTTTGTTCACTGCACAGAGTTGTGCCCATTTTCAGGGACAGGATAGAAAAAGCAAAGTTTAAACGAGGTGGTCAATAGCAAAGACAAACGCTAGGAACGTCCACTAAGGCCTTTCTTAGTAAACAGCAAAGCAATGTGCAATCCAGATCAGTGTGAGATCAACATCACTCAGGTTCGGGGGGGGGGTAACATTATAAGACATTAAGCTGGAGCAGATGATGGATTTTCCCTAGTAAGAGTGTTGTGCTGGCATTTTCACAATTTAACAGACCAAAGTTTAATCTAAAGGAAAAGACTTAACAAAATATAATTTGAGAACGGTAAACAGATAACCACAAACACACTGAATATTAACAAAGGGAAACAAACAAATGCTTTGACTTGTGTCCTTTGTCACTTTTTGAGATTTCTCCTTCCTACTCATTGCAGATTACCACAATAACTAAACCTGTACACTAATACGTGAGATTTTTGTATAGTCATCAATAGGGCTCATCTCAGCCATAATTCTCGTTAATGAGGGCTTTATAATTAATGTCAATCATCCTACTGCATCTGCGCCTTCCCATTAGTGCGCTTCTAGGCATTCTAAAATGGCACATAAACCATTTGGGCTCTATCAGTCTGTCCCCTGGCATCTGCAATGCAGGGAGAACTATCAGCTGGAGTCCCAAAGGTCGTTCTGGCTCAATGGCTCCTCAGCTGCACCTAACCCATAAGTGGTTAAAGGCTGGGAAGGAAATCACTCTCCCGTATCAGTGAAAGGGAGGGGAGGAGATTTAATGAGTACCCTAAGCACATCTAATGAACCGGAGATGTTAACAGCTACTGCTACTGTTGACAATATGTAGAGCTAGGAACAGACGAAGTTGATGAGGCTGGAAGCGGTTTGACTTCTTTATCAATAGCGAAGGATGGACATTATAGTGAGCATGGGGCTGGACACTATGGAAAGAAATCCATTCTCTCAGAAGAAGAAATGTTCTAAACATTAGCTACATGGTCATATGATAGAAAAAAAATGTTGGTAGTGCTAGATGTTTAGTGCAATGGTTTTCAAACCCTGAAAAAAGTAAACTTCTTCAAACTGATGGACAGATAACAGTTTACAAAGAATTAAGGAGCTACAATGTGCATTTTATAGCTTAGAAATGAAGTGAAAGTGAAGTTAGTGAAATAACAAAACTCCCTGTTCCCAGCCACTCCTATTAACACTCTGCTGTATAGTACACATTTAAGCTGCTGTAGATTTCAGTCTACCTCAAGTCT
The DNA here is from genome assembly GCF_051167445.1 of Perissodus microlepis. Classification (NCBI taxonomy): domain Eukaryota; kingdom Metazoa; phylum Chordata; class Actinopteri; order Cichliformes; family Cichlidae; genus Perissodus; species Perissodus microlepis. Next base: position 24,676,926 of record NC_140477.1, on the reverse strand, counting down.
GCCCTAATTAGCTTGATCATGTCAGGGGCTTAAGCAAGGAGCAACAACATGTCTGTCTTAAGTGAGAAGATATTACAGTTTATCCTTTCATCTCTCTTTCAGCTAGCAGAGAAAGAAGAAATGTTTTCTCTGCAATCTATGAGAGCTATGAACTCCATCACATATAGCTGCAATGTTTTGGCTGCAGAGAAAAAAATATTAATTAATTTAAAACATAATAATATTATTTGCAACAAAAACAAATCATATTCAAATACCCTTTCAAGAAATCTAAGGTCGCTTTACACAAAAGTCAGAGCTCAAAGGCCTCAGTGAACAGGTGGCATTTGAACTGTCTGTTGAAAATACTCAGGGATGGAGCCTGTTCCAGAGAGATGGTGCAGCAGCACTGAAGCCTCTTTCCCTAAAAGACTGGCGTCAGAAGTGCAGACTACGCCTTTATCTGCAGAATGCAGAAGAAAACATGACGTCTAGAAGAGAAGATCAGAAAAATGCTGAGCAGCAAAAGCATGTTGGGATTTGTAAATGAGGAGATGGATTCGATAAGAGATACGGAACTTGACTGGTAGCTTAGCCGTCATCATCGCCAAACTCCAGCACGTAAGTGTTAGGGTGATGTGTTTAGGTAAGAACTCCGGCAGCTGAGTTCTGAACATACTGCAGTGTGTCCAAGGCTTTGATAAACAGACCAAGCAGGAAAATGTTACAGTAGCCCAGGTGGGAAGTACTGAAGCTATCAATGATGGTTTCAGCTGAAGAGTCAGGGAGCACTAGCCAGAGCTTGGACATATTTGGGTGGCAGTTTTAGAGATGGATTTAATATGTAATAAAAATTAAGGAGAGTGGAGGAAGCCCAGGATGACACCAAAGTTAGGGAAAAGGTGAGATAGAGGTGCAGTTTGGCCACTTTTCCTGGCTGTGACCTGGGAACCACAACCACAGTTCAGTTTTATTATTGTTCAGTTTGAGAAAATTGGTTGACATCCAGTTTTTGATGTCTACGAAGAAGCTGACGAGAGACAAAGGAAGACCTTACCAAGGTGCTTCTCTGGTTTGTCTGTCACAGATGGAATTGTGTTCTCCCAACTTCAAGCAGATGGTCTGTGACCCTCCCTTTCCTCAGGACCAATAATCAAGACTGCGAGGCTGAAGCTCATGCGTGCCCAGAACACGACGCTTTCCAAGCCCTGGAGGATCCACATTCTTTTGCATACTTTTGATATTTTATAAAGAAGTGTGTCATGTTACTGGATTTTGTTGGGACCTGTCGCCACTATATCTTGCAACCTGTCTTTATCTGTGCTTGGTCTAATCATAGAAAACTGACCACTTCCACACTTTTGAGTGTGACCTTTCTTTGGTATTATCTCTTCCTGAACAGCGGATACATTTTCCTTCTTGGCTTTACTCATCAGGACATCCTGGTTATTGTCATTTTTTTCTCTCAGAAGACCAGCGTTACACCAACCTTACATACTGCCTGAAACCAAATTATTGTTTGTCTCATCAAATATTAAAGCCTACATTCATCATCGCCATTGACATTTTTCCCCCTCTATAAAATATTGTGATCATTTTATCGCCCAGCACTACTCGCACCATGTTGGAAAGTTCCAAAAATATCCATTATAAAAAGGAAAGCTACCATTTTTCCATTTTTTTACATTCAATGTTCAATGGCATTTACATTTAACCCTATTTTGAATTTGTTTAAAAGATAAAGGAGAAGTTTGATTACACCTTGCAGATTATGTGACTTCAATGATGTAATAATGTCCTGTTTGTTTTAACTGTGGTGACTGTTTGCAGTCACCACCGTAAAAACAAGCATTCTTCTTCCAACTGTCAGTATGCAGGTCCCACATTACAACACTCCAGTGGGTGTTTGTATGTGTTTATCCGCTGTCCCTGGCAACATATTGAAATTCACGCTGAAGTTAGAAAATGACATCCATCCTCTGACTGTATGAAATGTTGGTTATTTTGTGGGGGGTTTTATTGTAACAAGGACAGTGTGTAAGTGAAGACATCAGTGACGAGTGATCCTCCAGGAGCAACTGTATGATCTGATGATCTGTTTCTCATAAAGTAAGGACGATAAGCATAAAAACCACATATTTGTGTGGGTTTTCTTTACAAGACGGCAACTGGCTGTTATTTTTAAATGAACATGTAGAAATCATCATCAAGCAAAAACGGAAATCCATGCACAGCTCTGACCTCTAGCATGTGCAGCTTTTCTCCGAGGACATCTCTTTGTTTTGTCAGAAGTAAGCTGTTGTCACACATCTTACAGAAACCCCAATTATACACATTTGCAAGAAAATAAGAACAGCCAACCCTGAAGTAATATAGCACATGATTCACAGCCTTCCACAATGTAAGCAAATAGGCAGATAAGTCACTTAACATGAAAACGCCCTGTCTGCTCCTTCACTTCGTCACGGTTCACACAAGAACAAATAAAACTGTAGCAGCACAAAAACATCTGTCTTTCTTCCCATGACACAAATATAAAGCTCACTCCCTCAAACTTCCCCAAAACCGAATCCTTCCCCTGAATCTAAACTGCCTGCAAAGAAGACATTTCCTCTTTTAGGCTGATTTTGGGAAACATTTGGAGCTCCACCGATGACTTCATATTTGGACAGAGGTTTTCTTATTAGAGGACTATCTTTATAGTTTTTACAAACAAAGACAAATAAAATATAAAACTGCCTTAGTATGGCTCCTGAATAGTATTACACACAAGCTGCAAGTGATTTCAATTCCTAGCAGCATTAAAATAAACTTTTACTGAATTCTATCAGGAATTGCACTGTACAGTATTACCACGCAACCATGAGTTATTACGGACTCAAATATGATGTCATATCAATAAAGTCTTAAATATTTTAATTATTGGTTTAGTGAGGTAAAGTAGCCACCAAAGGGGCATGCAACAAATCTGACTGTAAAATTGTGGGTGCAAATCAATATTTACTATAACAGATATGCTAGGCTGATAGCCGGTGCTAAGCTTCTCATACTTCTTACTTCAAAAAGTCTTTACGGAGAATGTTGTAAAATCTTTCAGGACATCACAAAACATTTTGAACATTTAGCCAGTTGAATATTATTAAAATACTTAGACATATGGTACTGCGATAGCAATCAATACTGGCCTATACCTGTTTTTAAACCAATATACTGATGCATCGCTTCTAGAAGAGCAACAGCTAATAACAGCTAATAACTGGTTAAAGTAGATATATGTGGCAGACAGTTGTTTATTTTGTGCTTAAGCCTCATAACCCTCTAAATGTGCAAATGCACAGACTTTCAGACTTTATATATGTAGAATCAATAACTTTATGGGAGGGATGAACCCTCCCCCAATATCACTTATATCAAATAACTGGACTGAAAAAATACTAATAAAAAATACCTGAAATAAAATTACCAGTTTGATCGCACAGCTCAAAGCCCCTCTGACCTCCAGTTCTGATGCATTTTTTCTTAAGGTGCAGGTTTCCCAGGTATCCCAGACTGGCATTACAACTACATGTTGAACAAATTGGGCACTGAATAGATTAGCACAAGGCCAAATAACACCAAGTAATGAGCCCACTATGGATAACTTGGTGTTAGTTGGTGGTGGATTACTTCTACTTACTGATAAATTACAACAAATCCAAAATCCATACTCTTTGACAAAGCGCAGATTTGCTGCTAGAGCACACTTTAGTCTTCTTCAGTACTCCACTCTACATTACATGCCTTCGTCTGACAAACCAAAGAATGTATACAACCTACCATAGTAGGAAACAGCCAGCATCCACACTGACTGAGCAAAAACTGTGAAGCTCCTGAATTAGGTCCCTTTTCTCCATTAGGGAATGAGTCTTTCAAACATGTAGAGCTGCAGGGACAGAGCATCTCTGTACATGTTTTACTGAAAGCGTATATTTCCTGAGAGGATTAACTGTTCATTAGTAGTATGCTGATGAAATAGACGGACATCATAACTGCTTGTTTATTCTATACTGACTGCTTCATTTTTCACACAACCTCACTGCTGTGTGACTACATGCTTACAGCCAGTTTTATAACTACTAGCAATAGCAACTAATTATGATGGCATATATTAACTCATCTAAGCCAAAAACCATAGTTATTAGGAAAGTTCTGGAAAAAGGTCTACATTGCAGAACTACTAATAAAAATGGTTTTGCATAAAGGTACCGAAAGCAAAGGACGTCGCTGTTTAAGTGGTTTCTAGCAATTTCTGTGGGCTCATGAACTCACAAGGGAACGAGACACGTCCTCCTGACATAGCAAGGAGTATCGAAAGGCTTTTACTACTCACCGCATCTTTCTCCTCTCCTCCACTGTCGTGCTGCTCCATACTGCAGAGTTTCCTTTTGTTTTTATTCTCAGTCCTCTTCATACTGACTGTAGGAACAGTCCTATCGCGCCCCGGATTGCACCACTTCACCCGCTTTCCTGTGCAGTTTCCAGTATCCTCTCGGTAACTTCACTTAGCTGGCTAGCACAACGTGTCAGGTCGGCTGCTGTGGTTTTCAGGGACACCTCAGCGCCAAACTGAAATGCATGGCTTGCTGTTGCAGTTTGTTGACTTGCGATTCCACCTATGAGTTTGCTCCGGCCAGCCATTCCCGACTCAGAGCCCGGCTACACTTCTTGTGCTGACTCCACATCTGGAAAACCCGTTGTGACAAGCTGTCAATCAGCCTTCTTGCATGAGCAGCCACCGGTGTCTCCTTGAAAACAATAAAAGGGCAGTATGCGCTTTTCACAGGGATAGCTTTATATTTCTAGAAAAAATGTATCCGTGATGCGCTTTTTTGTGCCGTCTGTGGCAAATGTTCATTCAACCCGATTTAAGCTAGCGTCTTGCCGCTGAAACACTAGCTGAGCGGCTAGTCTGGCTGCCTGATAGCGTCTACCTGCCCAGAAAGACCGCGACACCCTGGCAGGTCTACCTTCCCTCTTAACGCTTCCAGATGATTCCCCAAGAGCTCCACGTCTTCCGTCTCTGCCTGGTGACTTCTTAGGCGACATACATCATGTCTCGGTGTTCGCCCATCCTCACATAAAGGCTGATCTCTGCGAACACTGAGTTAACCTCGCTGTTGAACTGCAACGACACGGTACAGCTCAGCTTGTTTCCTGGCTCTGACACGACTGCTGGGGTGTCAGGTTAGCAGGAATACAACATCCGGTCCATTAATACCAAAATAAAAGTATGCAAGAAAGGACGGGAATCCACATGTAATAAAAAAACAACAACTATCTATCTAACTAACTACTAAACAAATAAATATATAAATAATAAAAATGCAATGACTATTAAAAATAAATATTAGTGATAACCTCTTTGTCTCTCCCAGAGTGTTCAATCTTTGACGTCTTTGTAGTAATAGAAAATAAACCAGATAGGGATAACATTCACTTACTTTGAAGCGATAATAATAATTATTAAATTGTATTTATTAATTTAACCAGGTTAGTCTCACTGAGATCAAAGATCCCAGTGGCACTAACCACTGATCTCTTTTACATAATAATTATAATAATTTGGGATTTTCCTGATGTGAGTGAAATTTGAACATTGACAATGCAATGTGATATCGGTAACTGTCGTGGTAAAAGAAGACAAATATACTCTACTGCCATTTCAAAAGAAGAAAATATATTTTTGTTTATACTGAATGCAATATACGGAAGTCAATATGTCGTTATATTATGTCAGTATTGCATTATTATTTCATTCTATTAAGTCATTTTTCGCAATTTGCGCAAGTGCAAAAGGTTTTATTTTGAAATGCTAATCCCCTTCACACCTCTGGTTTCAAGCTCATATACACCCTCCGCTTGCTAGAAATTTCTTGATTTTGGAAAAAAAGATGATGACGATTATAAAAAAATCCATGCAGACACATGAAAGAAATTAACTTTTTTTTTTTCTAAAATTTAAAAGCACACTCACAGACTCAGACACCTTATACTAATTCCTTTATATATACCGACTTGCTTTTGCATCCTCGTAGTGTTGGGGCTGTGAAACAATTCCACGAGGTTTGTTGTTGTTTGCTGCCACCTATTGATTAACAACTAAACTGCTTCGTATGTGTTTTCTGTGTGTATGTTTAATGAGACCGTGAAATAAACAGATAGGCTTATAAAGTGATGTATATTTTAATGTTTCATATATAGCTGCATATAACATTTACATATTAAACAATCGTATATTCTATTATCTAATAATATGAATAATTAGTGTGTATTTTAGGCGCACGTGTTGTTTAATAAAATCCTTTTTTTTTCCCAAAGAGGGAATTTTCTTGTCACTTTGACATCCTTGTATTTAAACCACATGGCAATACTTTGATAAATTGTGCCATATATATGACAGTCAGATTTTCTTTTATCCCCACAGTAGCCTTATTCTATCTTTCACTGGTAAACTTCACCGGGTACACCTGTTCAGTGTTTCATTAATGCAAAGATCTAATTAGCCCATCACACGTCAGCAACTCAATCCATTTAGTCCTACAGTCATGGTCAAGACAACTTGCCGAAGTTCAGGTTGTGCAGCAGCAGAAGACCGCACCAGGTGTCACTCCTGTGCTGATTAGGATAACATTGACTGGGCTGATGGATCTCAAACTCTGCTGCAGCATACAGATGCTTTCATTTAGTTTATCTGGCATAAACAAAATAAAAGCATGCCAGGATCCATCCTATTTGTACCAGTAGTTTAGACTGGTGATGTAATGTGGGGGACATTTTCTTGGCACACTGTATGTCAGCATCATTTACTCTACTCAGTCTGACTGAGTATTGTTGCTAACCATATCCATCCCTCTCTGATCTTAGTGTACCCATCTTCTGATGGCTGCATTCAGAAGGATAACACACTCAAATAACCTCAAACTGAATTTTAAATATGACAACGAGATCATGATAACTTACCATTTTTCTTTTTTAATGCTCTGATATTTTGAGAAGCACTATGTGACTTTTGTCTTGAAAGGTGCTTCCCAAGTCATTGCGTTTTAATCCATCAAGACACATTTCTACTTTTTTCAGTCACTACCTGTTGATATACCTGAAAAACAATTTAGGTTATGGGACAAAATTATATCCAAGTTTATATGGAATTTTCATAGACCGAGAATTAAATTTGAAACACTACAGATAAGAAAGGATAAGGGGGGTTTGGCACTCCCAAATCTTGAGGCATACTTTTATGCTGCACAAATCAGGTACATCATTTGTTGGTGTGACAATGATTATGAAGCCAAATGGAAGAATTTAGAAAAATCAGTACAAGGAAGAGAAATTCAAAGCCTTATAGGAGACAGAAAAGAAACAATGAGAGTAATTAAACAGCTGAATTCAGTCACTCAGTTTACGCTTAAAATACGGTTTAACCTGATACGAAAATACAAACTAGAAAAAGAGCTTGGATTAATTCGATGGATAGCCTATGATAAGGGTTTTACACCCGGTTCTATGGACCAAAGATTTAAACGGTGGATTCCTACTGGATTAACAGCGATGTGTACACTAATTAAAGATGGGAATTTTATGAGTTTCCAGGAGATTAAACAAAAATATGACCTAAGTAATCAAGATCACTACAGATATTTACAGATTAGGGACTTTTTTAATAAAGAAGTAAAACATAGTGTAGATCTGGATAAAAATTCGATAATTAAAACCATAACTGAAGTTTACAAAGCAAAAAAAATTAGAATAATCTCTACAATTTACGAGCATATAATGGAGGCAAGAGGGTGTACAACAACATATGTAAAACTGAAGTGGCAGAGAGAGTTGGGAGTGAACATATCTGATGAGGAATGGTCACAAACCTGGAAAATACAGCAGTCAACAACATCATCACGTGCCTGGAGACTGCACTGCTGGAAAAATGTAATTAGATTTTTTATAACACCCAAAATTAAGAACAAACATACCTCATTACCACAAGCGTGTTGGAGGGGATGTGGAGAGGTAAATGTGAATCATTCCCATGTGTTCTGGTTCTGTCCCAAGATTACAAAATTTTGGGAAGATGTTCATTTAGTTATAGGTAAAATTCTGGGTTATGCTGTATCTAAGACTTGTACATTATTATACTTTGGTGTCATTACGGGAAATGTGATGAAAGAAGATAGATACATATTGAAAATTATGCTTGCTGCCTGTAAAAAGGCAATTACAAGAAAATGGAACAAGATAGACCCACCATCACAGGACGAATGGATCAAAATTATAGATGAAATACAAACCATGGAACAATTGACCTACAGAATAAGGACTCAGGAAGATCAATACCATAAAAAGTGGGAAAAATGGACTGAGTACATAAACCCAACAGGATAAAGACCAACACATTGATAATGAGAAATGATCAAACTGTAGAAACAAGGAGATCCAACATTTTTTTTTTTTGTTTGTTTGTGTGTTTGTTTTTTTGTTATCCTACTTGTTGTATTTATTTTGTTGTTGTTGTTGTATAGTGTATAGTGTTTAAAGAAAAACAATAAAAAGAAAGTTTAAAAAAAAAAAAGAGACACATTTGGGGTGTAGTAGAATTGGATATTTGCATTATGGATGTGTAGCTGGCCTGCAAATTTGTCAGCTGCCCATTCAGTTGACCACAACTCCATATTATGGTCAGTATAGACAACAAAGTCCAAAGAGTGTTTCCAGCGCCTTGTTGAATCTTTGTCACAAAGCCAATATGGAGTTCAACTCAGTGTAACTAAAGAAATGGCCAGTGAGTTTACCCTTACTCTTTAGTATAAAATAATTCATAAATTTCAAAACATAACAGGAAACAACTCATATTTTCTGTGCATCATGTCTTCTTTAATTTAACATGTATGATCACTTTTTAATTTAAGAGTTTTAAAATTTTAATCTTTAAATTTTTATGCCTCTGCTTTCATTTTGTATTTGCATTTCCTGCTTTTATAGCTTTTCTTGCTTATTGTTGATCTTATAATCAGCATTTAATATTGTTGATCTAAAAAGAGAAAACCTAGTGACACTTGAAAGTATTCCGTAATTTTGTGTAAGTCACATGTACATCTATTGTTATTCTGTTTTGTTTTTATTTTGAACAGCATTTGAGCGCTGATTAAACACGGTTTATGAAGTGTACAGTATAAAGAAACCCTCACTGTATTTGCAAGGCTGTGCTTACGGTGAACAAAATAAAAAACATGTAGTATAACTTGAGAAAACTACAAACATGACAGATATTTTTGTCCCCTTTTATTGGAAAGATCTTCACCACAAAACATTTTAATAAAGAGAACAGTCTTAAAAATACAAATGGCCTTCATCCAAAGACCATCTCTTCTCTCTGATGTACATACTACCGTTAATATGCACATATATGAAGGGTGGCTCCTAAAACAGCTCTAACACTAAAAGAAACAAAACAAACCAAGTTTGACCTTTGACCTGTAAGGGAAAACAGTCCAAAACTGTTTAATCTCTTTTAAACCTGATTTAACAACATGCAAGTTGTCTACTTTGGTTCATTTTATTGCTTCTTAACTACACTCCTACAGTATAGTGCTGTTTTATGTGATATAGATAGCTAAAAATGCCTGGGCCAATAAAAGTGCTTCATACTGATTGTCACATGCATTCATCTAACAAATAATTTTCTTAAATCAGTTCAGTTTTAGAATTAAAACCGTTGACATGGCACTTTAATACTCAAGCTTAAAAACAAAAGCAAAGAAACACAGAGCTATGTATTGCACAGTAACCCCAGAATTTCCATTTTTCAGTAAAAGTATTAGAGGGCAGTAAAGCCACAGTTCATGCACAAAACAAAACAGGTGACCTACAAAACAGAAAAAAGTCACGAAAACAAACTAAACAATAATAATAATGATAATAATAATAAACACAAGAGGAGCCAATGAAATAAAATAAACTGTGAGTGTCACAAAACCTCTTCCAAAGGAAACGCTTCCAGAGACGTGTTTATTTTTTTAAATATCGCTGTGACAAAACAGATACTGACAAATTTAGCAAAAAACAAAAAATAAACATAGAAAAAAAAGTTGTTTTTTTAAAAAAAAGAAAGAAGAAGAAAAAAGGAGATGCTATGGGTTTTTTTTTTCTTGTTACAAAAATGAACTGTCATCCTTTCTGGACCATTTATTAAAATGTATCTCGCAAGTATCTTTTTTACAAAGTTTATCAAGCCTGCAAGTTGATGATGCCAGACCCCCATTTTAAAATATCTAAAGACAAAGGAAAGATTGTTTCCATGTCTAACAGAAAAAGTGAAGTTGGAGGGTGAACGGTGAATCAGTGACACTAAGCTGCTGTGCTACTTGAAAGTAAGAACATCATCTACCAGCTACACGACCGACTGCATGTCTTTTGATGGGTCTATGTTCTTTTTTCATTGGGATATTAGGACAAAACTAAAACATAACTACCTCTGGGGAGTATGGCTTTGTTTTATCACAATGCTCACACCACATGCATGTAATTCTACACACTGACTACAAACATGAGCCTCAACAGAGGCTAAGAGGAAGCACTTTGGATTTTGCTCTTTAACTCTCCCTTTTCCTGCTGGCATTAAACACATTTTTTGCATTTTAAAATCCCTGCTGAAGTAACAAAGGTGAAGCTCCTTCCTGATTTGTCACTTTTAAACTGTGAGTCAAGGGCATCCTCCAGAAATTGCTGATTAATTTGCTGATAAATCTAAAAGTTTTCAAACTGTTTTAAATTTAGTTCTATTCTTATTAAAATTTGGTTTAATAGTAATAATGCAAAAAGACCGCATCAGACAGACGCTATGAATCATAAACAAACTTCAGCCAAACTGAGACTTAACTCATATGAACAAAAAAAACTTTGAGTTCCCTCCAGGAAAATCCTGCAAACATCCACACAAATTATACCATTGATACAAATAATAAAATAACACAGACAGAGATGGCAGTGATGATGAACTCTGAGCTACAGGAAGACTTCCTGCAGGGGGAGCTGGCGGTGAGTCCATCCCTGGGCAGGAGAGGAGGAAGAGCTACAGGGTGAAGTTTGGGGCTTCATGACACTCCAACCAGGAGACATGTTGAGCTCACAGAAGCGTCCGCCTGAGATTTCACCTGAAAGACAGTTGACAAGAGATCCAGGAGGTTACTATGGAGTGGATCTTATTTATGCACCATCTGTTAAATGTAAGTTGTATATAATTTAAAATGTTACACTTGTAAGTAACTTTACTATTTCTTTTTGTTAACACCAGTATCAGCTTCTGATTGCTGTTTATCAGTTTTCCTTTGTCCCCTCAAAATGCACATATGCAGAGCAAAACCAACCTATTGCTCAGCCAGTGGTATTAGACATTTACATCAATTTGAGTTCATAAAAAATGTATGTGTATAAAAGTAAGTATAACAGTAACCACATATAAAGCCCAATAATCTCTTTTGCAGTTAAAAATGACTGTTTTAAAAATATATATTTTTGGTTCATCTCCATCAGACATTGCATTTCTTTGCACTTATTACTTGATAACAGAATCAAAAGAAATAGTAATCCTGAGTAAGGACTAGAGGCCACATTCTTAAACTGGTCAGTATGGTCTCACTGCACTATTTGCTTTTCTAGTAAGCAAACTGACGCGACTAGTTATTGTTTTTGTCCAAATGATGATTAGCAAGAAAGACGAACATTAGCATGGAAAGCAACGTGTTAGTGTTTGCTTAGTCTTTTACATACAAGTGTTTACCTGTTTAGTAGTATCTCAGTCAGCCTTACATGCTGCATGATTATGTAGTATTTAAGTGGCTTTACTGGCTACATGCAAACATTTTTGATATATACTGTAGGTTCTTAATCAAAAAGCAAGCAGCTTCACCACCCAACACGCCAGACTGTACCTTTACCAGGCCAGAGTTGTGAGGATGAGGATGAGGAAGAATAAGAGGAGGAGAGGAGTGAGGGAGGAGAAGGAGGAATGGGAAAAGGAGCTTGGTGCAGGGAAGAAATCCTGAGTTCATTCTCCTGAGGACACTCAGTAGGAGACAGGATAGAGGAGGAAAGGTAAAGAAAACAAACATCTTTTTCTAATGACCAAAAGTGTGAGGGATGTTATCATCCACCCACTTAGTTGTTCTTACTTATGGGAATACAACACTCATTGTGGATAATGATACCAAAACCAGGATTAATATGAGGCAACGAGTGAACTGACCTGTAAGTTGGTCTTGGCTTTTCTCAAGACATCGCGTGTTCTCAACACTGTAAAAAACAAAAACAAACAATCAACATCATTTCTTTTTCTTACATAAACTGTAACAACAGTGAAAACATTACACATGACGATGATTACACATGATTACTGAAAATACAAAGTAATCTCAGAGTCAAAATCTCAGGCTTCTCATAAATGCTCTATTTCAGACTCTATGAACAAGAAAGGCATGCCATATGAGGCACCTGTGGCTCAGGAGGTGCAGCACATCATCACTAATCAGAAAGTTGGTGGTTTGATCCCCAATTTAAAAGTATTTTCCAAGTGCTGTTAAATAGCGAAGGATTTTTTAAACACAGCTTTTCCAAACATCCTCGTTTTATTATGGATGCTTACAGTATTTTACTTTGGACACAGGAGCCAAATTATTTCACAAGTTCAAAAGTGTTCGATGCTAAAAGTCAATTGTGCATCCCTTTTGCTGGATAACAGTCATTTGTTGTCTCACACACATCATCTTAGCAAATTTCTCAAGTTCCTCCAGATTTGATGGTCTTTTGCCATTAACCTTGGTCTTCAACACCCCACAGTTTTCAGTGATATTCAAAACAGGAGTTTGTGCAGGCGAGTCGATAATGTTCACTTACTCGTACTGGAAAACAAAGTGACAACCTAGATCGAGTTTTTCTGCCGACTGCTTGAGGTTTTCTTTCAAAATCTTCACATATGCTTCTTTCTTCATGATTTCTTACATTCTGACGATATTCCCACGTCACCTACCCATTGGAAGGTTGGTTGTTCGATGCCTGGCTGCTTCAGTCTACGTACATGCCAAATATCCTAACTTGTAGAAAAAAGTCTTTGTGTGCATGAGGCAAGTTTTGTAAAGTGCTTTTAGTACTCAGGTGGAGTAGAAAAGCACTATATAAGAAACAGTCCATTTCCAGCCCACTGCGTGTTTCACTGTGAGGATGGTGTTTTTGGGTTGCACGCCTCTTCAATCATAAGCAGGATGTGCTTCTAGTATATATAATCTTTCTCCAGGTTGTCCTGGAGTTTTCCTTGGACTTAAGGGTTAAGTCATTCACTTGTATCTTGGCAGCTGTTCAGGGATCTTTAGATACACCTCTCACTAGTTTTCTTTGAATTTCACTTCCTACCTCTACCAGGCTTGTTCTGTACCGTGTGCCTCTCTTTGAACTCTCTCTTGTCACTCCAGTTTTTGACACTTGAAAACACCATGTATATAGATCTCAGTTTTAGACGAACTTAGTCTAACCCTCAGTTTTAACTTGATTTTACAAGCTTTGAGCACTGCATAGATGAAAGACGGTATTACACAGGAATAGTTTGTGCTGAATACATAGAAATTTTGTATGCTTTATAAAAAAAACCAAGTTTATTTAGAAATGCTGTGTCGAAAATCCCTTTCTCTGTAAAAAAATGTGCTAAAGAAAATTTTGACAATAACATGTATGAATGTGTGTGTGACTGGGTGAACGAGGCTTGTAGTAAAAAGCACTTTGAGTGCTTTGTTAGAAATGAGAAAGTACCAGACAATTTATCGTTTCCCATACCCCTTTTATTGCCAGCTTTGGCATGCAACTCTAGCTGTGACCACAGAAGCCCCGCCCACAATCTGTTCATACCAAGTGTAGCCAATAAAAAGAGACGAGAGCCTATCTACACTTAACACATGGTTTTAAATGTGCTACTAGAGTTTTTTGGAAATGTGTACTCACATTGGCTGACTATAAAGTGCTCCATGCTATCTTTGGTGCCGCTGGAGCTCTTCACTCTCTCCATTGTGTCCTTTAGAGCCTGTTCTTGCTCTGAGAGCTTCAGACGGAGAGAAAGGACCTCCTCCCTCAGAGACTGATCCTAAATAGCAAAAGACAGGTAGATGGCTCTCTAATCTCTTGGAGATGCATACACTGACATGCAGAACATGTGAGTACAACCTGAAATAATAAAGGCAGGTGCAGCAGTTGCAGTAAATGATACATTTTTGCATAAAATCTGTTTATTTACTCATATCCAGCTCCTTTAATCTTTGGGGAAAAGTTAGTAAATCTTTTACTTCTAAGTAAAGTATGTGCAAAGGCACCTAACAGGGTTCACCTCACAGGGGGCAACTGTATCACCCTCATGTTTTTCTATCAGCAACAAGCTTACGTAGTGAAACTTACTCTGCTGTGTAGGGTGGTGTGATTCTTTCTGAGAGCCTGAGGAAAAGGAGCAGGATCATTTAACCCTGACAGATGTTTAAAAAAATGCTTTTGAGCTGAATGTTTCTGTTATATAAACTTCAAATGTAATGGGAGTTAGATCTAAAAGTGGCAAATTAGATATATATATTTTTATATAGGTTTAAAACACTAATTGATTACATATTATAGCAGCAATGTAATATGTCAAAGTCTGCTTTTATTAGAGTTTTTTCAGTGATACAAATGCCCTCATCCGGTGTTACACTGGTCCTGTTGTAACACACCGTCTTGCATTAAACTGAACATTTTAGTCAATTTTAGTAAATACTTTTATCAAGAAATATTTTTTCCACTTCTCTATTTATGTATTAATGCTGAGAAAAGAAATCATGCGTGGCAGTGATTTTGGTCTCTCGTTTTTAAAATCCCAAATCAGATTTTCTCTGTGACACCAGGAAATACTTTTCTGACCTGTTGGACTTCCTCAGATTTAGGCAGAGCTGCTCTCCAGAACACGCGAAGCAGAGCCTCAGCCTCATCCAGTATCTGCCGCAGAGTTTTAGTGTCCAGCAGCAGCTTCTGAACAGAACCCCAGTCTGAAAGCTGGAACACAAAATGCATGAAGTCAATATAATGTGCATTAATTATGAATATATTTATTTCTACTTATGTATGAGAGGTTTTTGCCAGGGCTGCGGCACTTGTTCGCGTCGCTTCTGTTATGAGAAAAGTTATTTACAGACCTGACAGCACATTCCAGAGTCCACCCCCTATTACAAGGCACTAATAATTTTTATCTCATCAGCTCTGGACTTTAATGAGGACCATAATTTAGTAAATGAATCTCAAGTTATATTGAATAAAAAGAGTTTTGAGCTCTTACCTGATGAAAGGAGAACTCCTGTGAGGTGCTCAGAGAATAAAGAGCAGTCTCCATCTTAAGGAGGAGCGCACTTCCCTGGAGGATGTGCTGCTGCAGAACTTTGAAGTCATCAATGTGGCCAACTGCATGGCGGCCATGACAGTTATAAAAACAGCCATCTGTGCGATGTCCATGCAGGGTTGAGCCTTCTGGAAAGGAAAACGAAAGAACTGTGTCCAGTGCAGTCTTCTCTCTATGGATTCACTTATTTGATTTAAGAGTACAGAAATCCCACATAAAAAAGAACCTTTAAATGCCTAAAGTTACAGGTTCAAACTTAAGCCAGGCTTAAGCCAGGAAGATGTGCAATAACTACACATTATCAGTGACATGAAGCAAGGAGTTATTATTTGAAAGAATTGTGGATGTGGACTCAAACATACATGGTTACTGTTATTTCCTTTTTTGCTCAGAGATAGTGTTCCCCATAGCCAACTGCTAATAGTTTCTGGTTTCATGTAAAATTATTCACACTGAGGGATACCTGAGCAAAGCTTGCGGAATAATGTTTTCGTGCTTAAAGTTATGACTATTATGGGTAGGATTGCATAGTCACAGTGCAAGTGCTGCTTGAAATCTCTCACCCTGATCAGTTGCTCCAGTTTCCTCTGTGTGTTTCTGCATAGCATGCAAAGGAGAGGAAGGACTGAAAAGTCCAGTGTCTCTCACAGGTGGAGAGGGAACGCTATCTGTGGAGACAGATTCCCATCAGTACTGACCTTAAAGTTTCCTTGTTAATACATTTTTGTAATTGTAGTGCTATGATCTGCCATATTTGTCAGGATTTTCAGAAACAGTCTAGGTGTTTCAGATATACTGACCGCTGAAGAGCTGCCTCCTGGCTTGAGGCTGCGTGTCAGCTTCTCTGCTCAGCTGCTGCTCCAGCTGAATGTGCAGGTCTTTGGGATCAAAGACTGTTGTGCTGCCACTGTCTTGACCTGTTAGAGAACACACAAATACTGGTGATTAACAAAGAAAGTAGACAATCTGTGTGGGAGCGTGGGATTGAGAAAAGAAGCAGGTCCTCATTGTAACTTCAGAAAAGTGACACATTAGATGATTTTCACAAGGAAGACATTTTTAAGTTCACAAAACACACACATGGACCAGTTTTCATATGACTGCATTCCTAAACAGAAACATAATTCCAGCAGCCGTCTTTTACGAATGGCAGCTCATAGAAAAAATACCCACCTGGAAAATAGTGATTGATGCCAGTGGGGTTCATTCACTAATATAGGCAAAATTATCCAAACAAAATAAGTGTGCATGCAAAATTTTTGGTCTGATTAATGAAACATGTGCAATGTTTTTCTACTTTTATTTTTAAATGCTATATGACAAAATATTCTGTGATATAAAGTGAAAAGGTTTGACATCAGAGATGATGTGAAGAAAAATAAGATAGCATAAGAAGGAAGCAGGTGGAGGAGATGTAGAGCCTCCAGCCCACTGGGAAGTAGCAAACTGGTAAGAAATGAATGCCATTGATGACATCCAGCCAATATGCAAGTCTTTTTAGTAAATGCAGCTTTAATATGCTAAGCATTTAGTGTTAGGTTTATTAGCTAAAGCTTGAACATACACTTTTTCACTCAATCGTTTGTGTTGTACGTTACATTTAAATCTTTATTGTTATTTAACTCTATGATTTTTTTTTTTACATTGTTCTGGAAAACAAAATAATTGCCAAAATAAGTTTAAAACATAAGACAGACTGGTATACATGTGGTCTGGGGAAGTTTTAAATTTGTTTATAAAGTATTAAAAAAAATTTCATGTAGGAAAAGACTGATGAATTCTCGATACGCGCGTTTTTCTATGCACTTTTTAAGCACAGTTTTGTGTGTGCACCATGTTTAGAATTAAAAATATTACTTCTAGAATACTTAGAGAAATTTTGCATTACTCATTTTCCTGCCCTGCGATAAATTGGCCACATGTTCATGGTGTATCTTGCGTCTTGACTGCTATGATAGACTCCAGGACCACAATGTCTCTGAATTCAGTAAAGACAAATAGATGGATGGATGGATGGATGCTTTTCTTCACTACATCGAGTTAAAGCCGCTCACTGATCTGAACAGGCGACTGTGTGTTGATTCTTACCAGTGGGCGCATTTGTGGTGACTCTCCCCTTTTTGCGATACACCTGCAGCTCACACTGAAGAGAATGGACCAAACTGCGGCTCTCACAAAGCTGCTGCCGGAGAACAGTCAACTCATGCTGGAGCCTGAGGTATTTCATAAAATGCATGAAATCATGTTATTTATTACCTATGATTTCTTTAAGATATGTGTTTCCTTCAAAATAGTCCCACTAAAATGTCTAAAAAGTGTTAGACTCCAAGTATTCCAATGAGAGAAACAAACAGGCTACCTGTTGACGGTTTCCTGGTTCCTCAGTCTGTCTTGTTTCAGGTGTAACATCTCCTGACTCTGAGCTTCAGCCTCAGTTTGGAGCTTCCTGGTTTGCTCTGCCCACTTCTCAGCCTCTAGCTCCACCTCCTTCACCCTGGAACGCTCCTGGAGCGCCACCTCCCTCAGCTGCTCTGCCTCCTTAGTGCTCTCTGCATGATACATAACAACAGAGCAGAGTGGATATTTTGATTTTGAACTTTTTTGTCTGATTTCAGGCAGGGACATTTAAGACTCACATTTACAATCTGAATAAATAATATAAATAATGACTCTTGAGCTTATGACATGGTAGTAAACATTAAACTGTACCTTTGGTAACCTGCTTCAGCTGATTTTGTAGACTAACATTTTCCTCTTTTAGAAGTCTAATCTCACTGGCAAGCTGGTTGACTGATTCCAGTCCCTGGATGTAAATATTGGTAGGAGCACCTTTGGAGGAGATAGAGACAGCAAAGTGAAAAATAATAAATAAATAATAAATAATGACAGAAGAAACCATCTTTGTAAATTCAATTTAAAGCAATAAAATTTCGATAACATATTTTGTTAGAACTAAATTCAATGCTTTTCAAAACTTTGAGCCCTGCAGATAACACGAACAGTGTGTTCGTTTATCTCTGTTACCTTTCTCAGTGGTGGTTCGGGCCAGTTTCTCCTCCAGCTGTTGTCGGAGACGGTCGTTGGTGTGGATGGAGTCCTCCAGTCTCTGCCTCAGACTCCTGATTTCCCTCAAGTGCTCCTTCATCAGGTCTGAACCTGTAGCAGACAAAGCGCAGAGTGAGTGTCTGTTGTGAAATCACCATCCACGCTCACCTAATAAACTAATAAGGCAAGAAAAAGATCATTTATTGTCAAAAACAGCGACTGATCACTCACAGCTGGCTTAACAGGAGACAATAACCATATTTTTGTTTTTTGGTTTGTTTTTCATGCACTGGTTATTTTTGAGTATTTTAATTCCAAACATGTCTGGATGTGTGTTTAACTAAACCCTTTCAAATGTCATTGCATATTTAATCCATGTTCAATAAAACAAAACTTCTTATACATGATTTAAAATTTGAGATCATTTGCAACACAGTGCTCACAAAACATTTAATATGTTTCAGATCAATTTGATTTTATTTATAGCGCTACAACAAAAGTTGCCTGAAGGTGCATTCACAGCAATTCTTGTTTTTTTTTTTTTTTTTTTGGGGGGGGGGGGGGGTATTTCTTTTAAGGCTATAAGAAAATAAGAATAAAAATGTGCTTTTAATGCCTCAGCTGAGGAAATACAGTTTAGACTAATTTACTACACAAGTTTGCTAAAAACTGATATTACATAAGCATACCCAGGCACTAGTGTCAGTAGGGAACTTGTACATACAAAACATTGAACAATTTTCTAAACATTTTTAACATAAACACCCAGAAATCAGAGAAATCATCGGGTACATTAAAGCTTTACCTGTGTGACTGTTGCCTGACTGGTACCCTGAGGATCCTGATGACAGGTCAGCTCCAGTTCTCACTGCTCGATTTCCATAGCTCACATCCCACAATGCACTGCTTTCCAGGAGGCTAGCCCCAGCTTTCATTGTCAAGCTGGCATCCAGACTACTGTTGCTAGCAGCACTGCTGAAAGGAGAAGGTTGGAATCCTTGGTAGGAGAGAGGCAGTAAGTCAAAGGAGTCCGGCTGCTGGTAGAGAAATGATAAACCCTGAAGCGGTTTGGCTTGAGGAGTAGAAAACCCTGCAGAGGATGAGAAGATTTAAGGAAACAACTAAAGGAAAAGCGGATAGCTTATATATTGTGTAAATACATGGTCTGCTTTGTGTGTGTGTCTTAGAGAGACCAAGAGCAAGATGAAGGGATTTCTCCTGACATCGGGAGCAAGTTTGTTAATCAGCCAAATGAAATTTGTCTGGTTGGGGCTTTCTGAAAGCTCTAATTCCCATGAGTGTTTTAAGATCACAGCAAATCCCTCTCCAGCTGGAGGCTCTGGCTTCATTAAACATCAAGTGCAGAACAGTTGCTTAATGAGTAAGAAAGTACAGTGTGTTAAAGATAAAGGCAAAGGGATGACAGTGAGAAGAAAGACAAAGGCAGTTGGGGAGAAATGAATTATTAAAGCTGGTCAGCTCCCTCTCTGCTTAACTACAAGAAGCCATCTTATAACTTTTATTATAGTGTACAATTCAGAGGCAACAGATGATCAAGAAATTAGTAGAGTACAACTAAATGTAATGTAGATGGCTGTTGCTATCAAAGTTATGTGCTCTAATTATGTGATGCTCTTTATTAAGACACACAAAATGTCAGAAATTCAGGATCTGCAACCAAATCAGATCATAAAATCAGCCTTTAGCTGATCTAACAAATCCCCCACATATCTTTTAGAAAGTAAACAATACAAAGTAATTCATTTGCATCATGCCCCAGTATTTTATGGGGCACTAATTACCATATAATGCACCAGCACAAGCATAAATGCGGCCAATGACATCGCCATCTTATGTAGGTTATGTCATAGGGTCCAAAAAGATCCCCTGTAGAAGTCTAAATCATTTCTAATGATTCAGACTTCTGAAGCATTCAACAATTGTTGAATCGATTACTCAATTGTGAATTGAGTAATCGTTACTCTTAGGCAGACTAAATCCATTTTATTTCACCAGCAGTTGCTTAATTTTGAAAAGAAATTCAAAGGATTGTTTGTGGAAGGAATCAGTTCTTGGTTGCACACTCCATTGAATTTGTTAAGTTTAAAGTGGGTCAAACACAAAAGCATGCACAGACATGACGCACTGCCTTTGTCTGCCAGCTGCCTTTGTAACATCTGCAGCTCCTGGTGCACCTCAGTCAGGGAGAAACCCATACCCCCACTGCTTTGGCAACGGGTTCGCAGGTTGGAAGGGCGAGGATGGAAGGGCAAGCGTGTCTTCTGGGTGGAGGAAGTGGGGGAAGTGTGAAAGGAAGTAGGGCTGAAAACTGAGACAGGAGCTGGGAGAAAAGGGGAAGGTAAATATGATAGACAGACACAAAAAAGCAAAGAATAAAGAAAGATATAGCAAGTAGCAGTTCCTATCTACATGAGCTGAAGGACATTTTCTGGGGTCCTTCCTACCTGTCTGACTCTGCATGCCTGTGTGTTGGGAGCTGGTGGATTGCATGCTGGAGCAGCTATGACAGGACTGGGTTCTGTGAGATGAGGTGATAGATGGAGGGATAGATGGATGGCGTGACACTGTTCCATGGTGACAATCTGGAAAGAAAAGACATACACTGCAAAACACTGATTCTATGCATTTTATGATAAAGAGTTGATACTGCAAAGGTCAAATGCCAAAACTGCAGTGCGGGACTCGCTCATTTTGTTCTGAAGAGCATTAAAATGATGGTTAATGCTCTGCTGGAAACAGATCATCAATTGCAATTTCCTCACACATGAGTAACATTTGCATGGAATTACACAAATATTCATAATTGGAATTCCCTCTGGACTGTGTTGGTTAAAAAAACAAAGAAAAACACTCGTACCTGTGCTCACTTTGGCAGAAATCCGTGATTCATCCTGACCAAGCTCACTTGCAGCATCGACATCAGAGCTCAACTCCAGGTCCTCAATTGTGGATCCATGCTCATCGGACACATAAGAGATGCGATCTGATTGGTCGGTGGTATCAGAGAGGGCATGACCGCTGCAGGGTGTGTCAGAACGATGAGGATGATGGTGCTGCTGATGCTGGTGTAGTCTGGCACGGAGAGACTCAATGACCTTGTCCTTCTGCTGCAGCTCTTTACTGAGGCTGTACGCATGTGCGCGCACACACACACACACACACACACACACACACACACACACACACACACACACACACACACACACACACACATTTTATTTACCATGGTCAATGCACAATACAGTTATCGTGTCAGATATAGCTAAAATGTAATTCTCCCTAATTATTAGGCCACAAATAATGTGCAGATAACAATCTATTAAATTATCATAAAAGCATTTATAGCCCCCCCCACCCCCGCTTTCCCACACACAGACACACAAAGAGAAACACACGCACAATTTAAAATGAAAGGCAAAATGTTTAAAAGTACTGAACCCTGATTTCTGTGTGCTGAGGAATCTGAGAGTAGTAGCTGCATGAGCTGTGTCCATGTGACTTAAAGGATAAGTATTATTAAGTAGTGCTGTACCAGGTGTGTGAGTCACCTGCCTGCTCCTCTCACAAAAGGCTTTGCTGACTGCATGCTGTTGCTTTGGGGAAGCCTCTTAGTGACTAACACATACATGACACTGCATCAGATCAAATGTGTAAGAATCTAGACTGACATTAAACAAGTCACACACACATTTTTTGGAAAGCTTTGTTCAATTTCACTAGCCACACTCAGGTCTGATTACTGCTACACCCGATGAATGAAGAAATAATTTCAACAGAACCTTTGTGACAAAGTGAAGTAACAAAGTCATTGACATCTATCAGTCTTGTGAGGGTTAGGAAGTCATTTCTACGGCTTTGGAACTCAGACCCATGGTGCTCCACAAATGGATAAAGTTGGAACAATGGTGAGCTTCCCATAAAATGCATTGATGGAACATCCAGGAAGTCACAAAATAACCCAGAACAATATCTAAAGAACTGCAGGCCTGACCTGGCTCAGGAATGGAGGAAGGTCAGGTTCACAATTCAACAGAGGCTCTGCAAAAATGGCATTCATGCGAGCGTTCCAAGGAAAACAACTGCTGACCAAAAAGAACACAAGGGCTCATCTCATATTTGCATCTTGATGAGCCTCAAGACTTACGGAAAAGAGATTCTATCGACAAGTTGGACTTTGGACACAACACTAGTAACCATCACCTTTGGGCTGAGCTACTCTCTTGGGCTCTGCCTGCAACCCATTATCCATCAAGACTGCATACTGTCAGACGCTTTGCCTTTACTTAAGCAGCAGTACGATCTCAAAAAAGAGGGGAAATACCTCATGCACAAGCATTTAACCACACAGCATGCAATTAATTTGCACAAATGTAATGTCTTTGATATGCTGCTTCGCTACTTGGTGGTGACTCTCAAAGTGGAACCAATGAGAACCAATAATTGAATCGATAAGGAGTCGAATGGATAAATGATATCAATGATGGAATTGCAATTGCTGAATTGGTATCAAGTCTCATCTCTAACTGCACCTCATGGTCACTTGTCAGAACGATTTACCTGTTCAGCCACAAGGACCTTCCTGCTCACAGATGGCTTCACTCCTTCTGCTCGCCTCCTTCCGACTCACTCCCGTGAAACTCTCCACCCTCCACTGTGCTCGACTCCTCATTTCTGGAACCCAATCTGTCAGCATCAGCTAATGCTACGTCTACCTGTTCACAGACCCTTTCTTACCGCTGATGTTGAATGAAACTCCAGCTCACACACCCTCGCTGATCCTGAACTATATAAGCAAACGTTTGCCCTTCGTCTGACACTGTTCATTGGGTTTGGTATTAATGTAATCATGACAAACACAGCATTTCATAAAAAGAATGCCACACCATTAGGAAAACACTGTGGTGTAATGGTGATGGATGGAGGTTGGTTAAAAGGATGGATGGATGGATGGATGGAAGGTTTTGGAGGGCTCCAAGGTGCAGCTACTTTCCCACATGGTTCCATTTAGGTTTGCATAGCTTTTTCCATTTAATAAATGAAATCATCAACTGGGCAGCATGGTGGCACAGCGATTAGCAATTGCCTCACAGAAAGAAGTTCCTGAGTTCAACTCTGCCTTTCTGTGTGGAGTTTATATGTTCTTTGTATTTCTGTAGGTACTCTCCGGGTATTTTGGCTTCCCCCCACAGCCCAAAGACATGCAATTAATGGGGTTAGATTAGCTAGTCGTTCTAAATTGCAAATAGCTTTGAATGCCTTGCAACAGACCATGATCTGTCCAGGGTGTACCCTGCCTCTTGCCCTATGTTAGCTGGGATAGGCTCCAGCTCCCAGCAACCCTGATAAGGATGAATCATTTAAAAGCTGCCCTTTGTAAAGGGGGCAAATATTTTTTCACAGCACTACACATCTATGCCTGTACCAGAAAAATAACACCTGCAGGGCTGATACCTAATGGCAGTCAGGGTGCTGATGTCCAGCCTGTAGAGGTCTGCGTGTCCCTCCAATGATGTGTCTTTCCAGACCATCACTGACCTACCACCAATATCTCTCACATGTCCTCAGGGTGAACATGCTCTCATATGAGAAAAACACAGGGTCCTAGTGGTGGACTTGCCAATTCTGGTATTCTATGGCAAATGGAAACCGGGCTCCATGGTGCTCAGAGCTCACTAGTGGACGTCAGGCCACCCCCGTGACTCTATCCAAATGTGAAACTAGTGAAAGAAGATGGATAAGGAGGGAAAAATGCCAGAGTCCTACACAGATGTTATTAATTTAATTAACACCAAAACAACTGAAACTGAATAACAACACCTTCTCCTACATAACTGACCAAAACAATATCCAGGACGTTTTACTGACTTGATGCTATACTCTGATTGAAAATTATTCTTTTACTTTTTTTGAGCAGTGTAGATTATGAATATTACTTTACAAAAACCACAAGTTACCCTTTTTGAAGTTCCTTTTTGTCTTTGCTAAACTACAGACGAATTCAAGAAATAGCCAACCAAGTGGATTAGTAAGGTGCTGGAAGACTAGAGCTGCTAGAACAGCCTCGGTCCATCTTAGCACTGATTGTCCAAGCCTGCTGAACTCTAATGAAAGAATGGAAGAACTCTAACATGCTGGTCAACAACCATCAACAATAATCTGGGGATTAGATTTGGTGAGTGTGAAGGGCACATTCATCAGAGGATGAAGGCAAACACTCAGAACAACAAATTGATCTCTTATGATAGCACTAGTCTGCCAGTTTCTCTCACTTCAAACATTAACTCTAAACAAACTAGATGCTTTGCTCATATAGTTAATGCATAAACATGACTGTAACTGAAATAACAGAAGCTTGTTATACTGTTTCAAATTGATAACATGTTTCTTTTTTTGTGCTGTCTTACTTGTCGAGCTGTGTGAGCATTGCTCTCCTCTCCCTGTCGGTGTGTTTCTTCAGCAGCAACAGCTCTCTCTCCTGAGCTTTCCACTCCCACAGGGAGAAAGAGAACAGAGAGTCTCTGTACAGTGGGCTGCTTTTAGACAGCATGACTTTCCACAGAGGAGCCATCACCCACCCTCAGTCACCCTCCGCTCCTAACACCCTCCACCTGGGTGAGCGACCATGCCTCCTCTGTCTGCACCGTTTCTATTGAACTCTGCTGCAGTTTGTTCTTCTCTGCTGGGTCTCCAGAGGTAACGGAGAATGGTTCACTGGCATAGATGCAGAGATTCCCAAAATGTGTGTGACAGAAGGTATATTAGACAGGTAGGGCATAACACAGCAGGAGAGACGACAGAGTGCGCGGGTGATAAGGTGAAAAGCACAGAAAATCCTCATTAGGTTTGGGCTTCCCAGAGAGGGTTGTGGGTGTGATCAACAAATTGAAATCAGGGATAATTGAAAAAGAAGAAGATAAGAAGATCAGCAGAAATGTAAAGGTTTAAAAGTGGAAACAGATAAATTACTCCACTCCCTGAGGAAATTCTACTCTCCACAGCTCTGTATACTTTTCCTTTTCTGATGTTGTTGCTCCTAGGTTCACGACCGCTTGAATAATTCCCTGAAAAGAAAGCCTCTTGTTGCTACTCTTGACACAGTCTTTCACTCCACCAGCAAACGCACAGCTGCAGCAGCAGCAGGCCTGAGGCAGAGATGTAGTGACGAAAGAGTAAGAAGGAAACAGAGCTATGCATCTAAATCAAAGTCCAGATCCTGAGGGCTTATATGTTCATGCTCCAGCAACCATCAGAAAAAAAAACAGCTGAATGAAAGATCACCCACAAAGCATTGCTCCTTCTTTCTTCTGCTTGCTGATATGTTTTCTAGCCACACCAATCTATCCATAAAAACATGTAAGCATCATCTTAGCTGCAAAAATGCAATCACAAAATGAAAATGGTTTTCTTTTCAAGGTTTCAGAATATAAAAAGTATCCTCCACTTAAAAAGCTTCAGGTTGAAAGAAAAATCCCTTATGCCCAGCCTTCTGTCCATAAACACAAAAAAATCCAGGTTTCTGGTGAGTAAATCTTACATAACAGAAATCGGTGCTCTGCTGGATGCATAGTGCCACGCGCTGCTCCTGATACACTGAAGCAAAGTGACGCTCTCTCTGACGGGCTTCATCGCTCACGTTTTCTCTCTTTCTCGCTCACTCCCTCTGTGTGTGTGTGTGTGTGTGTGTGTGTGTGTGTGTGTATGCGTGTGCGCACGTGTGTGTCTGTGTGTTTAGCTCCTCTTGACCTATTTCTGTCCCCATTTGAGGTCTTAATAACTTAACCTGATTAGAGGCCATGCCCTGAGCCAAATGCAGCAAAAAGCCTAAGCAGTATTACGCTATCAGTGCAGTCACTCATGTCATGTACTGTACATTTGGCCTGCTATCCATGTTATGTAGATACTGTTGTCAGAAAAACAACCCCAAGTGTGAGTTCTTATTACCTGTGATTACACTTTAACAACTTACAGCAGCCATGTGCATAAGACCATGCAAAATATGTACTAGTGTCAACGCCTATAAATTGGTGGAACCTGACAGCCTGGCAGGAAATTCATTTTCTAATATGAGTTTAACACTGTAAAAAAAAAAAAAAAGTGCTGTATTTTGAGTGAAAGTGGTTTTAAATAAACACAACATAACGCTCCCTTCCAGCTAACATGGACAATGTTTTTAAAGACAACCAACTTGTACAGGATTGTCATGTTGGTTCAGGGATGGTAAATATAATTGGTTTGTGTTTTTCTGTGTTGTTCTGTTAAAAACAGTGTAGGTCAGTATTTGCACATACAGATCCATTTAAAACGCTAAATAGTCATCAGGCAATTAGTGTTTTTTTAGATTGCATTTTAGCAAAAATGTCTGAAACTTTGCGTGTTTAAACATAATCGTACTTTACTAGCTAAAATAGATACTGTAATTTATTCTGTGTTTATTGCACATTCTATGACAAGGGTTCTGGATCCCTGAGGCATTGTGCTACTTTCAAAGAAACAAAATCAGTGGTAAACAACACAATTTTCACACATCTCACCTGTTTTTCTTGATATAAAGAAATCTGTCTGATTATTCATGCATTTACAAGCTGACACACATAACTGACCACACCGTTCAACAGTTCAGTGCAACCCCATACACACTGTATGTACACTCGTAACCAGAGGGAAGGCTACATTTCTGCCACAGAAAACACACTCGCTGATTCTCCTTCACATCTGGTCAACCATCTGTGCTGGAATAACACGCTGGCAGATTACTGCAGGCCTCCCCCTGTTTACGTCTCTCTGAGGACGAGCTCTAATTATTCATATAGCACTGTTTGTTTTTCGAGATTTGACCCAGCACTCACTTTTATCCAACAGCAGTGGTGGAGCTCTAAGGACCAAGCCAGCGTTTAAGTGTGTTTACGGTAATTGACTGAAATTCATGTAACTGTTCGTACTTTTTAATGAGCATTAAGTATTTTTGTGACAGATTTACAGTCTGTGCTTTTGACCTCTCGGGCAGCCATGTGATTCTTTTCTTCTCGCTCATGCATGAAAATTGAAGAGCTGTGTTATGAAACAAAATTCAATGTTGTGTTACAAGTGATTGAACATCCAGGACATTCATTGCTCAAGCAAAAGAAATGAGCTGCCAAAATCTGTGCTTATAGCTTTTGCTTAATGGAGCCTTGTAAAACTGTTCTTTCATCATAAAGCTGTGATGATACATTAAATGGCATTGAACACACTAATCAGGTGCCTGTGTGTTACAAATTCTTTAAACTAAACAGCTTTCTGCTGAAGAAATATTAAAGATTTATACTTGCGCTTGAGGTTGTGGATTATTAAAGAGAAACTAAGATTTTAAAAGCTGGACATTTGATCAGCAGCACTGTGTCAAATTAAAGCCAGTAACCAGATTCTGGATGGCATTACCTTGGCCTCCAGTAACACTGTGAGGAATATTGGGGTAATTTTTGACCAGGAAATGTCCTTCAATGCACATATTAAACAAATATGTAAGACTGCTTTCTTCCATTTGCACAATATCTCTAAAATTAGAAACATCCTGTCTCAGAGTGACGCTGAAAAACTAGTTCATGCATTTATTACTTCTAGGCTGGACTAATGTAATTCATTATTATCAGGATGTCCTAAAAACTTGCTGAAAAGCCTTCAGCTAATCCAAAATGCTGCAGCAAGAGTAATGACAGGGACTAGAAAGAGAGAGCAGATTTCTCCTGTTTTGGCTTCCCTTCATTGGCTTCCTGTTAAATCCAGAATTCAAAATCCTGCTCCTCACATACAAGGTCTTAAATAATCAGGCCCCATCTTATCTTAATGACCTTGTAGTACCATATCACCCTATTAGAGCACTTCGCTCTCGCACTGCAGGCCTACTTGTTGTTCCTAGAGTATTTAAAAGTAGAATGGGAGGCAGAGCCTTCAGTTTTCAGGTGACCCTGAATCCTCCCTTAGTTATGCTGCAATAGACGTAGACTGCTGGGGGATTCCCATGATGCATTGAGTATTTCTTCTTCAGTCACCTTTCTCACTCACTATGTGTTAATAGACCTCTCTGCATTGAATCGTACTTGTTATTAACCTCTGTCTCTCTTCCACAGCATGTCTTTTATCCTGTCTTCCTTCTCTCACCCCAACCAGTAGTGACAGATGGCCGCCCCTCCCTGAGCCTGGTTCTGCTGGAGGTTTCTTCCTGTTAAAAAGGAGTTTTTCCTTCCCACTGTCGCCAAAGTGTTTGCTTATAAGGGTTCATATGATTGCTGGGGTTTTCACTGTTTTATTATTGTAGGGTCTACCTTACAATATTAAGTGCCTTCAGTCGACTGTTGTGATTTGGTGCTGTATAAATAAAACTGAATTGAACTGAATTGCAGCAGGAAGTCAGACTTGACATAGATTGTAAGAAAAAAAAATGACAAGAAAATGAACAAGGCTGCCGAGAGGAAGTGGAATGTTCAGCTTTTAAAATCTTAGTTTTTTTTCCCAGTAAACACAGAAATACATGGTTTTGCTGACCCTCCCCAACTCAGAAATATGTAGCTATTGATTAGTTCTTATAACAGCTTAGACTGATCTTAAATACAAGGAACTTGAGTTTAAAAACTCACCATTAAGCATTATAAATGTATAACTCTATTTTAATACACAGAACAGCTAGTAACTGTGATGGCATGGATTTATATTTCATTTCATGTCAGAAAGAAATGCAACTTCTTATAATTAAGCTTGTCTGCTTAAACAGGAAAGTATGTAATTATTTTAGATTTCATATTTTAGTATTGTCCTACATTCTCCTGTAATGTTAATGGACCAAGCTGCTATTTCTATAGTTATTTCATTGTTATGTAATTATAGCTTAGTTATGTTAATATATCTTGTGTATTGATAGGCTTTAATCTTAGATTAATTTTAAGTATCACCCTGAAGGTGCATCAATGTGGTATTTGAAAATGCGAAAGCTGTAAAATGCAGAATGACAATATGGTGAATTATGCCATTTTTCACATTCAGTATTCAGTATAATGTTTGATATTGACCGAAAACATTATAGCCCCCCCCCCCAAAAAAAAAAATAAAAAAATAAAACATTTTATTATGTGAAACATCTTTGTGCAGCTTAACATTTTGGATCACAATAATTGTGAAGTGAAAATCTGATAGTGGAATATAATTAATTTTTACACACACACACACACACACACACACACACACACACACACACACACACACACACACACACACACACACACACACACACACACACACACACAAGCTGTAATGAGGACTGACCGGATGGCAAGTAGCTCTGTCTTATCTGGGTTTTCGGAACAATCTCCTGTTTGAAAACAAAGAAAGAGCATCAATATCATTAACTGTTATCTGCACTCCCTGCTCATGAGAAATCCATGGTGTCGTTTGTACTTTCTGAGACTTCGCATCTGGTCTGATTTTAAGGCTGTACAATGAAACAACAAAAACAGACTCACTTCCACCAAATTTGGCATTAACTCTCTGTGCCAGAGCACTGCTCTGAGCTAACTGATCCCTGAAGCTCTGGCCCATGTAGTAGTCGATGTCGTTGGCTCTCAGCAGCTCCTCAAACGCCTTGGTTGTGTCTCCCAGGTGCTGGGTGAGGATGCTGCACACACCCTGACCCTCTCGTAGCCGCTGGCGGAGGTGAGACAGTTCTTTGGCCTGAGCCTGGATCAGTGTGTCGAATTTTCTGCACAATGAAAAGAAAGAAGAATGTAGCACACCTGACAATGTGTAAAATAATACCTGAAAACTTTTTTGCTTCTTTTATTGTTTGGCACTGTCTCATTCCATGGTGAAACTCGCTTCACTGTAGGCAGTGTCGTTGACGTTATTTCCTCTCATCTGAGGATGACAGTTTGGTTCTTCTTCCAGATCTTTGCAAAGTGGTGATGCATCTAAACAACTTTTACTTGTACTATTTGAAATGAAGATCTTGAACTATGCAGTTGGTTACAAACAGCTCCAAGAGACCTTTCCAACTGTAAATCTACAGTTCTTCTTAAAAGTCATTAAAGATGTAATTATTCAGTCTTTCAGAACCCAAAGTTATCATGATATGCTCATGCCCGTTGCTCACACCTGCTCCTAATTTCTTTGGACTTACTT
The DNA here is from genome assembly GCF_051167445.1 of Perissodus microlepis. Classification (NCBI taxonomy): domain Eukaryota; kingdom Metazoa; phylum Chordata; class Actinopteri; order Cichliformes; family Cichlidae; genus Perissodus; species Perissodus microlepis. Next base: position 24,646,304 of record NC_140477.1, on the reverse strand, counting down.
CCTATGGGGGAAAGATTTCTCTATATATTTTACCTGAGTCAGTGTCACAGTGTTGGAACTGAAGCTTCACTGAAGCCACACAGTTTATTCATAAATGGCAAATGGGGCAGCATGTTCCCAACCTCGTGTTACTTAATCCCCTCACTGTCAGGCTGCCAAGTTTACATAAAAGCATCTGTGGTTACACTTGATTACTAAAGCTTGATACTGACAAGCACTGTTTAAATGGGTTTTTGCTCATTTTAGGCAATTTCTGTCAATCAACCCCCCCCAACCCTCCACCCCAGCGAGTCCATATTAGGATTTTTTGTAGTGTCTTTTAAAAATTATTTTCCTGGTTTATTTCACCATAAAGTTACCAATAGATACAATTTTAATATATTTGCTATAATAAAGCTATAATGAGCATTAAGCTATTAACATTTTAAAATGTAATACATGTACAGGACAGACTGAGCGTAGCTGTGGATAGAAATTTTAAAAAATGTAGAGGAATGCTGTATAAAGCGCTTTATTCAATTCATCATTATCAGATGAAGGATTTTATTAATGGCATTCAAAAGGAAAATAATCAGTAAAAGACTGAATTACTGAAATTTACTGGAGGGATTTTACCTATATTTTGACAACAATAGTAAAAGTTTGATTTAACCAAGTCAGATTTGCAAGCTTGTAGCTTTTTAATGAAGATATTCCTATTCTTCTCCAACAAACGACTGAAATTGGTGATGGGCACTGGTTTGTTGTCTGACAACAGGATTGATCTCTATGCCTCAGGAATTTCCGGAATTTTACATTTTTGGACTACGACAGCTTGGCGTTGCCTGAGGTTCTGCAGAAGCAGACTCTTCCTGGCACTATTTAGGGTAAAAAAGCAGCCACTCTAGAACTGTCAAATAATCTGTTTATATTGGTCTGGTTTATGTTCTTGGTGTTGGCACAAACACTCATTGTGTTGAACTGGAAACAAAAGAAACTACTATCCCACCCCACCAACAATGAAAAGAGTTAGAAAAAAAGCAAAACAAACAAAAAACTGCATCGCATCGTCTTTCTTACCCTGGCAAGGTGGCAGACACTCCATCCTCTGCCGCAGCCTTCTTTCCACCTTTCATCAGCTGGTCCTCCAGTGCATCCACACGAGACGCAAGCCTCTCTAGGTCCTTGTCTGGGTGATGGGGTGAACCTAGTTGACCTCCCTTAGATGACTGCCAGCCCTCATTATCCTCTGCCTGGCTCTGTGAAGCTGATGCCTGGATGGACCAGTTGACCTTGTGGGGTATCGAAGGGCCATATTCACTAGAGGTAGAGAGGGAACGGAGGCGGCTCTGGAGCCCGGAGATCACTCCCTGGGAGCGGGATAGCTGTGAGCGGAGGTCCTTAACAAGGTGCTGGAGAGAGGAGGCCTCGTTACCATAACCGGAGCTCTGGGTGGTGGTTTTGTCATTGCTGCTGGCAGGCCACCATTGGGAACCGCATTCCAGAGACGTACACATTTCTAGGTCATCAAACTCTGTCAGGAAACATACAATGTGTTCATCAGATTCAGACTCAAAATCTGTTTCCTGTGAGTGACACTGAAATATATGATTGAAAAAACAAAGCATCAGTAACATCAGTTAATGTCATCTTAAGGCCCATAATCTGGGGTACTTTAAAATTATGAGATATGTGTATAAAACCTAGTAGCAGACTACCCTTTCATCCAAATACAACTCTGGCTCTCAAAAACATTCATGGCGATCACTCAGAGTAGCTTCTATTGATTTGATTTCCCTCTAAGGGGTCAATGAAGACCAAACCACGCAAGCAAAGCACACCACAGTATAATAGAGCAGCCAGGAACTCTCATTTTACAGGCCAAGGCTTCAGGTCAAAGTTTTTCCTTTTATTTGACACCCATCGAGCTTTTAAGCTGGGAATGCAAACAGTGCTGAGTAGACTGCACTGGACGGTGAAGAGAAGGATACTGTTTGGTACAAAGGCTGCACTTGGCTGCCCTCTGCTGTTTCTATGATACCCCGACAAATAACACTGACGAGATGAATTTCAGGATATTTACGGACATTGTATGATTAGAAACAACTCTTAATAAAACATTAATCAGAATTGAATGACATTACTGATATAAAATTCAAAACAAAGGGTCTCAAAGAACCACAGAGTCTTTTATATGGTGATAATAATACACACCGGGGCTGCTGGTGTCTTCTCTCTCAGCTTCATTTTCACTGCGGCCGCAGGTCTCATAGCCCAGATCCTGGAGGTCTACCTGGATCTGTTTACTATCCTGCTGCACTGCTGTCTCTGCTGCAGGGATACAGAAGAAGAAGAAGCTTTATTTCATTATGTTTGACACTGCTGGATCTACTATCCTCGTCAACTTCATAGCATTTTTTGGACCATTTTGAGGTCTTATCTTATTATTGACATCACAAATTCAGTATCACCGCCACATTTGTTAAAAGGATAAGTGTGAAGTTTGTGTCCACTCACTGAGCAAGTCCCTGTAATCTTTGAGCTGCTCGGCCTGAGCCTGCACTGTGGCCTCAGAAACCATTAGCCTCTCCTGCAGCGCTTTCCTTTTCTGCTGCAGATGAACTGCCTTCTCACAAGCTGCAGAGGACGCAGTGGCCTGTTGTGAATCTGCGAACAGCTCGCCACCCAGGTCATTGTACTGGTTACAGACAGGGGGGAAAGATCGTGACTGTCAAAAACAATTTTAAACACCATGTTTGGCTTTTAAATTGATACTTTCTTGTTTTTAATTTACACCACACCTTACAGAATGGTGCAATAATAGTATATTTAGGATCCTCCCACCTGTGACGATTTACAGTCCAGTGGCAACGTCTGATGTCTGCTGGCTCTCCTTTTCCTTTGTTCATCATTGCTCTGGCTCTTGGCCTGGGACAGGCAAAGCTCTCCTTCCCAGGCTTCCCACAGTTCAGAGTTTTCCTCCTCCTCTTCTTCTATGGTCACATCCAACTCATTTTCATCCTTGTCTTCACCATCCAGTGCATTCTGCTCATCACTCCGTTCACTGGCAGACTCCAACCCTCCATTCAGATGACGCTTTACTTCTTCATTCTCTACCTGCAAGCTGAACAGAGCTTTCCTGTAACAGAGGAAGGTTAAAATAAATAAATAGATAAATAGCTATATGGATAGATAGACTCTACTGTCATCTAGTGGCCAAGAATAGATTAGTGTTGTCAGAAAATAGTAAGCTAATTTCAGCTTTGCCACAAGGTGTCGCTATGTGTAGCTCCACACGCTTTGATTTGACAGAGTTTACACCAGCCCTTCCTGATTAACTCCAACGGCGATGTGTGTCTTCAGCTGGAATCATATGCATTAACCGTTACACTACTGGAGACAAAACATACTAATTTGGAGTTTAAAATCTCAAAAAATGACCTCATCTGTGATACTGAAGAGAATCCTGCTTTCTCCAGCTGAGCCTTCAGCTCTCCCAGCTCTCTCTCAACCAGCCTCTTCTGCTCCACCAGCTGTTTGACTTTGATTAGCCCCTGACTTTCAAGCAGCATGCCGTGGGACAGATTCTTCTCTGGACCTTCAGAACTCTGTACACACGCAGAAGTAAATGAATCAATAATTCTGATCAAATGATTAGAAACAGTACATTGTGCATAATATTTATTCTGCAGGATTTATCTATGCAAACAAAATGAACAATAACAGCTGAAGGTTGCTCTCATACCTTGGTGTCGGTCTCTTCTTCATCGATGCTTTCAGTGTATTCAGTGTTCAAATCATCAGCCTCAACATCATCCTCAGCGCTCAGCTCTGCAGGAAGCAGACCAAAGACAACCAAATCAGAAGAAGATCAATCTGCTTTTTCTTTTACTTCAATTTTGAGCATTTCAGAAGTTTTACAACTGAGTGTGAGACCATCACTTGCTCAATTCTTCTAATATTATTCACCCTCAGAATCATGCTGGTAATTTGTAGCACAGCCTTGTCTAACAGTCTGAGTGTTAGGCTGTATGAGTTTGATTTTCTTGTTTATTGCACTCTGCTGTAGTTTAAAGGGGATTACACTTAAGCCCTAAAATGGGATCCCAGGGATAGTCATATAGAGTTTAATCCAGAATTTAAAACCAGCGAGAAAGACTTAAAAGACGGATGGAGAAGGCTTAAAAATTCCTAAAGATGACAGGATGTTGAGTGTTCTGAGCCTAGGAAATAAAGTTGTAGCTGACAAAGAGCTAAGGCAGGACTGCCTCACAGTCTATGTTTAAGACGGGTTACTGTTATGAAGACTGGTAAAAAGTGATTATTCATTTTAATATTGAATTAAAATAATGGAAGAAATCTGTATTTACCTCACCAGTAATGATTATTAGCATTACCAAAATGTCTGTATTTGCAGATATAACAGTTATATATTAAGGTATCAGTATGCAAATTTACTAGTATCCAGATCAGATACAGGGGCAGGTTCCTCTTATGTGATTGATGTTTATGTCTATTATTTCCTGACAAATAATGAATTAAAAAAATTAAAGATAAATAAATGTGACCATGGCATCAACTTAATCTCTATATGCTAAATGTCAAATTATGACATTTATGCATATTAATCAGATGTTTCAGTCTGACACATTTTCACTCAGTGAGGGGGAATGAAGGAGAGATTTTCCTCTGAAAGGTGGACTGTGTGCTTGTGCCACTGTGTGTTTTACGTGAGTTAATACTGAACATTGCACATTAAAGAAGGAAAAAAATGAGAATTTCAGCTTTTGCAATTATTGAAGTAGAATAATCTGAAACCTCTGAAATCACAAAGGCATTAATCAGGTACAGTATGTTTATTATTTATTACAAACCACTTTGAAGGGTGTTTGGCTCTGGACGGGTAAAAAGTCAAGGAAAAAGGTGCAGAAATGCCTACAATGCAACAAATGTGGCTTCTCGTGGTGTCTGTGCAGACACACATATATTATTCAGTTTGATACTTCATACTTACTGTGTTCTAGTGTGACATTCGTTAATTTAACAACAACGACAACAGAGCAACTGGACCAATAGTTGTTGGAATGCACAGAAGCGAACATGCAAACTAAATATACACAGTCACTGTACTAAAGACAATGTGCAATGTGCTCAGATTTCCATGATCTTCAGACAGCATGTGACTTGAGTTAAGTATACAGAAATCTCAAACTTGCTGCAAAAAACATGCAAAGGCACACAAACACCATCATATAAAGGTTACATTCTGAAGCGCACACTACCACAATATTTGCAGTTATAATCATAATGATGATGTGTTATTCAAAAAATTAAAAATAAAATGCCTTGCTATCATTTACACGCAAAAGAAGCAGCACTAATTGTGCAAAATCACAATAACCGCACTACAACATTTATAAAGTTATTAAACAAAATGTTCTTTTTTGGGACGCTACAAGCTCAGGTCAATATCCATCCGTCCGCTTTCATCTACTTTCCATGTTAGTATTTTCACACCAAAAAGTTTCAGCTGATAGATTTATGGTACATATCCCATCACCACAGTGCAGTAAGCCATTCTACAGTCACCGCTCCCCAGTGCTAGAAGTGCTGCTGTTACAGATACTGTCCCATGCTTCTCTGGTGCCCACCTCCAAAGTCAGGCTGCCTGCTGTTAGGCCGGTCACGGCCTAGGACAGGGCCTCTCATTGGGGGGTTATCCTCCTGACCCAGTCTCTCCCGCAGCTCCTGGACCTCCTGGGTCAGTCTTTCCACCAGAGGGAGGCCTGAAGGATCCACCATCTGCCTCTGAAAATCCTGCAGCACAAACAAACATGAACTCACACGCATAGAACTCATGACATGTATATACATACAAGCATAGGCAACATACACACACTATCAGCTTATTAGACAAGAGGTTCTACTATACTCCACAGATACCTTCTGTATTCTCACACACTAACCCTGATGATCTCCTCCTTAACATGCAGAGTCCTGTTGAGGGAGTCTAGCCTTGCAGTCTGACTCCTGGTAAGTTCTTGACTCTCCTTCTCCCTCCTGAGAGCTAGAAAAAGCTCCTCCTGCACTGCCTGAAGCTCCAAAGCCAAGTCTGCTCCAAAGTCAGGCTGTGATCCAAAACCTGAGCTCAGCTGTTTGCGAAGTTCCTGGAGTCTTGACTTTTGCTCAGTTATGACCTCACTCAGGCGGACTGCAGAGTCCTGGAGGGAGAGTGTTGTCAGGTTTTCTGTATATTCAACCTTTTCTTTTCACTCTCGGATTTCACCTGCTTTATCTGCTCTACCTTAATATACTGGTCTCTGCTGTTGATGCTTCTGAGGAGATCCTGAACTTCCTTCTGGTGCTCCTGAGCTTGATGGGTCCGGTCAGCCAGTACTTCCTGGAAGAGGCGGTCTTTGAGGTGGAGCCGGACCTTAAGCTCTTCCAGAACATCACCTGGAGCAGACTGGATCTGAGCCAGCAAGGAGCAGCGCAGATCCTGCAGATGAGATAAGAAACAAGAATATATTTATTGGTTAACACGATCCTGGGAATATTTCTCTGCAGGAACACATGTTACTCTTCCTGCCGATCTCGCTCTACCTGAGCCTCCTGTGTGCAAGTGTGCAGTGCCTTCTGCAGCTGGTTGATGATGGCATCTCTCTCTCTCAGGATGCAGCTCTGCCTCTCCTCACTCTCCTGCTGCTGCCTCTGGACGTTCCTCCAGGCATCACACACCTGCTCCAGCTCCAGAGCCTTACCCCGCAGCAGTACTTCCAGGCTCTGATACAGACACAAACATTCCAATAAGGAAGCAAGATGAGTCAACATACTGCCAAGAAAAAAAGATGAGTTTATTTTGTGTGTCCTCTTACAGTGATGGTCTCCTCATTGCTGGCCAGGACGCAGCGCTGTCTCTCTAGATCTCTCTCCTTTTCTCTGAGCAGCAGCTGCAGGCGACGAGTCTCCTCGTCTTTCTCCTCCATGCAGCGGAACTTCTCATCCACTACTTTCTGCAGGGTTTGTGGAAATAAAGTTGTTTTAACCTCCATCTAACTAAAATGACATGTTTTAAAATCTAAACCCACAAACTCAACCATCTTAGACTACTAACAATTAACATGATATAAAGGAGTTCACAGGACATGTTGTGTTGGTCTAATTGTTTTGGCTTTTGTCATGTGTTGGCGAGCGTACTGCTGTGTTTACCTCCAGAGCTCTGTCTCGCTCCTTTATACGCTGGCGAAGTTTCTGAAGCACAGAGTCTCTTTTCTCCGTTGGATCCTCCAGGAACTCACAGCAGTCCTGCTGGACAGCAAACAGACCGTCAACTGCAGAGTAATTACAATCCTACTTATCCACAAAGACAAAATAAAGCTTAAATGGAGCTGAAGTTTTCAGAAAGCGTCTAGGGGCTGTGAGAGCAACTGCAGCTCATCTTACTTTTAGTTTTGTCGTTCTTTGCTCAGATGCGGAGCATTTTAAGCATTAGTCATGTGCACTTCTGTGTTTATTATACAATATTGACAAGAATGAGATCTGTTTGTATTTATTATCGTCGAACATGATGGTTTGTTTACTGTTTACAGACTGTTTGATTGTGTCCAACCTCCACCAGCTGTTCTTTGGTCTTCAGGGAAGCCTTCAGCTCGCTGATGATCTTCTCTCTCTCCTCCTTTTCTCTCTGTCTCTCTCGCTCACCCTCTCTCAGTTGCTCCTCTCTCTCCTGGAGAGCTGATCGAGCCTTTTCTAGAGCTAGCTGCAGCTCCTGAGTGTCGCACATGCACAACATGATAAAGTGAAAAGAACCATGATGCAATTAAAACAAAGAAAAGAAGAATGACGAAAACACCCTCATTTAAAAAAAAAAGTCATTTTCTCACCTGGTTGTGTCTCTCCGTGTCCCTCTTGTGTTCCAGCGACCCCTGCAGCTCTTTCTCTAGTCTCTCCAGGGCCCGGTTCAGGTCCTCCTGAGCCCTGACTGCCTGACACTGGGCTCTCTGTCCAGCCTGCAGCTCCAGTTGAGCTTGGAACAGAGAGGCCTGCAGAGCCAGGACCTCACCCTGACCTCTAATAGTCTCTGCACCAGACGCCTGCAAGTAAAACCAGTCAGGTTAGAAAGAAAAACACAAAGGGCAGGTGAGGAACCAAACAGGAATGAAACTAAACTCAACTCTGAAACATGTTTTTATTGTATGCTGAAAAATTATTTTAGATAGGCAGCTTGGTAATTAATAAAACAGACAAACAGTGCTTTGTGTGGAGGACCAACCTGCAGCTGCTGCAGCTGGTTGCGGTTGGCAAACTCTTTGAGTGAACACAGTGTCTTATTTTGCTCCTCAATCACCCTGTACAGCTCTGCAACCTGCACAATCAAAGGCACAATTCATGTGTGAAACTGTGGGGTTTTCAGCACTTCCACCTCTGACCTTACTTTTATTCTCTCTGCAATGCTCAGATTTTGAATTCCCTCTTTTATTTACTATCAAGCCTTATTTATCACTACTGTACCTCTGCCTGTTTGGAGTTTACAGTATCAGTGAGGTTCTGGATATTTCTCTCCTGTTGCTGGGCATCCTCTTGGGCCGCTCGCAGCTCAAGCTCCATTTCACCTAGACGCTCCTGCAGCTTCTACATACACACAAACACCCAGAACAAAATTCCACATTATCTGGAATATATTATGGCATGTGTTTGTATGTTTTCACCCACAGTCCAAAGACATGCATGTTAGATTCATTAGCAATTCTAAGCTAGCTGTACGTATGAATGTAAGTGTGAATGACTGTCTGTCTGTGTTGGCCTTGCAAAACACCAGCGATCTGTCCAGGGTGTGCCTTGCCATTGGCCAAATATTAGCAAGGATAGGCTTCAGCTCTCCTAAGAGCTGTAGAAGTGGATATTTTGACAGTGTCATGTTTCAAGTTCAAAGTATATGAAGGCAAAAAGAAGATGAAGCTGTAGTTTTGGAGACTGGTGTCTTTGTACCTGGTTCCTCGTCTCGCTCTCTCTGATCTTGGCCTGCAGTGAGCGCACCTGATCCTGGGCCTTCTGCAGCTCGCCAACACACTGACCTGCAGCACTCTCATAATAACTGAGCTGACCCTGCTGATTGTCAATCAATCGCTGAAAAAGAGACAGGAGGAAGCATGACAGATTAGCCAGTGAGGAGAATGTGTTAGTAGATTATGATGAGGTATGGAGATGAAACAGTACATTTTTATCATAATACTGATGATTCATGAATACAGTTGTTAAGTCTTAACATTTGTTGATTACAACGTTATAGTAGCAGTCTGATTAGTCTGCTTTTCTTTGCATCACATGTTACGAATGTATACTTGTGGGTTATTATGAGCTATGACAAACCTAAATTGAAAGTTTGGTTCTTAACCAAGGATTAAAAGTTATAGTCCTCCAGATAAACAGTCTTTTATTATTGTTGCAGCTGTTGTGTGGATGATGGAGTGAAAGTGGAAAGTGATGTCAGCTTGGTGTCGGATGGCTTCCTCTGGAAGTGGGTGTTGCCATAGCAGCATTTTGTTGACTTCCTTGTTTTTGTTTTTATGAGACTGTAATGATGTGATGTCACTCAGCCCTTGGAGACATTAGCTCTGTGTGCAGCCTTTTCTACAGTCATTTCAGCTGTGTCCCAGAGCAACACTGTGTCAAGCAGTGTGGTGAAAAGAAAGAAAGCGTAAACCAACTGGATTTGTACCAGAGGAACGATCGCTTCATTTTCTATATATTAGCGAATTACACTAGAATGGGGCTAATATTTACATCACTATGTTGTCTGATTTAATTAAATAATCTGATATGCAACATAATGCAGAATAAGATACTTGAAGGGGCTTAGAAATTGTGTCATCCCCAGTTCATTTCTGAAATGTGTTTTAAAACAACAGTCGGGAACATTTGAACATTGATTTCTGGTCAAAACCATTAATCAAATCCTACATACACTAAAATATACTTTTCCAAGGCCCTTTCAATAAATGTGAAGCAGATCCTCCCCCCCCCCCCAAACATGGTCTCAGTAGTCAGTTATTTAACAACAGAATTCCCCATTTGTGAGCCTTTGGACATTCTGTATTGTAGTAAGCAAGTATCAAATAACAAAAAAAAAATTTTGACTCGGTGAGCCTCGTATTTGCTTCAGAAAACAGTGTTTTGGGGGGGTTGGGAAGCTCATCTTGTAATTAGAAGGTTGCTGGTTCGATCCCCAGCTCTGTCTGTCTTGGTCGTTGTGTCCTTGGGCAAGACACTTCACCTACCGCCTACTGGTGATGGCCAGAGGGGCCGATGGCGCGATATGGCAGCCTCGCTTCTGTCACAGCCTCACTTCTGTCAGTCTGCCCCAGGGCAGCTGTGGCTACAACTGTAGCTTGCCTCCACCAGTGAGTAAATGTGAGAGTGAATGAATAGTGGAATTGTAAAGCGCTTTGAGGGTCTTGAAAAGCGCTATATAAATGCAATCCATTATTATTATCATTATTATTATTATTTTTGTATGAACCTAGTCATAAATTGCACTGTAAGACAGCTGCTCTACATCTTTGGAGGCCAGAGAGTGATGAGCCAGAACAAGACCCAGAAAGCTTCTAACAGTTCTGCTGATATTATACGTTGAGTACTTTACCACAAGGGTACAGAAATCTCAGCAAAATAATCCAGAGTTTAGTTCTATGAATGACATATTTGTTTCTTCATTCCTGGACTAATGTGTGCACTGTGCAGTTTTGTGTATTGCATTACAATAGCCGTATATGTTTGACAATAATAGACTATCACATAGCTGTTGTGTGTCTGTACGCTCCTTTCAGACTGAACCACATTTTAACTGCACATTAACATGACAATAGAAGTTATGAAGCTGCAGTAGACAGAAGAGCCTTTACAGAGTGATGGCCGCAGACCTTGGAAACGGTTTCCATAGCAACGGAAGGGTCGCTAAGATACCGTAAAAGAGGGTTATTTATGCTTCCTTTGAGGGTAATCAAGGCGGTGAGTGTGTTCAGCTTTGTCAGCAGTGGAGGAGACAAGCAAGAGAAGATTCAGAGGGGTCTGACCTCACTCAGTGTGGATGCTGGTCAGAAATAGTTTGCTTTATTCTGACGCCCCTACATCTGATTCTAATGTGGAGCAAATCTGACACTTGTCCCCTAGTTTGTACTCACTTTTTTTGATAAAAAAAATAACTTCAGTGATTGTAACAGGATTACACCTGGGTTTTAAATTACTACCTATAATTTTCCTACAAAGTTCTCCATATTATTATATTATATTTATTTATATTTTTTTATTTATATATAGTGTGTTTTAGAGTTTGCAACTAATTTAAGGCTGTTTACAGCTGCAAGAAGTCAGCACTTTGACTGCAAATAAGATTTTAAAGCAACCCAACCCAGACAAGTATTTTATAAAGTGCAACCCCACAGACTATTGCACCTTTCTCAAGTCTGAGAGGCACCCAGATCTTTAGGCTTTGGAACATGCTTCCCATTAAAAAGCTATAACTATTAATCCTGCAAATTGAATGAGCTAAGTTAAAGGCCATCCAGTATCCAAGGCTTCTGATGTACCTGCTGAAACTGAAATGGCCCACACAGAACATAATCATCCATCCACTGCTCCTCCATCTCTTCCAGCTCAGCCTGCAGCTCCTGTTGGGGACATGGGGTCACGATCTCTGGTATACTGTGGTGGGTGTGCAGCTCACAGTCTGCCGTCTCTGCATAGGGTGACCTCAGTGATAGGTGCAGGGGCAGTGACAGTCCTCGCTCTGGTTTGGTTTTGACTAGAACTGGGATCTTGCTGCCCCTTCGGGATTTCACTGGCCGGTGCTCACAACCCCGCAAGAGGGTCAGCATCATCTCAAACCCAGACAGGAAGCTCTCACATGGGGTCTTGTCCCACTGAATGTCTCTTCTCACCATTGCCTCACTTCCATCTTTCTCTGGGTCAGTTTCTTCCTTCTCTTTATGATCTAAAGGAAGACAACTGACATCCACAGTGGTGTTGAGAGACTCCACAGATGATGCAGGACTGGAACTCTTCTGCTCACAAATGGTCTTTTCAGTTTCCATCCCAGCAGAAGGTGACTCAAAGGTGATGGCTGTATCAGCTCCAAGGCCTCTGGCCACAAACTCCACTTCCTGTGTGGCTGTTGAGCAGCGGGTAGTTGGGCCGCAGGATGTGCTTCTGCGCCCGAGCCTTCTAGGAACCTTACATACAGCCTCATAATCAGAATCAGCAACTCGAAGTGCAGCACAACCCCTACATCGCCTCTGCTTGTGACCAGAGAGGGAGTCTGCTCCTGTGCACTGGTGGAGGTGGTGGTGATGATGGTCCAGGGCAGGGTATTCCTTATCAGCCCATGACTCATACACGGAGAAGGTAAGATCATCCTGGATCATGTCTGAGTATCTTACATCCTGGAGTGATGACAGATCCACCACAGGAGCGTCTTCAGACGCCATCTCAGTCACGACTCTGACACTGGATGGAGGGGGGACCACGCTGCACTCCTCTGAGTTGTTCTTCCGGTACAGGCCTCCAATACACTGCCTCAGCCGGTCTTTCTCGAGGAGTAGCTTGTGGAGACGCTCCAGAGACAATGCCTCCACTCGGGCAATCACTGTATCAAAGCGGTACATGCGGTCTAACATGAAGGTGCACTTTGAGCACGCAAACTCACCACGGCCATCCCGGGTCAGCTCACGGCCCAACGCGTGGGAAAGCAGCACCTGCAGATTGAGCTTGGCTGTTGGGTGGAAAATCCATCTGCGCTGGTTGCCACAGAGCTCACGGGCACAGATCCTGCAAGTCTCCTTCATCTTTACCACATCTAGCATCACAACACGTGGCAAACGGATAATATAAGAGAGCTTTAAAAGTCACTTCCTTTTGATGCATGTAAGAATTTCATTGCAGGGCTGGATAAAAGATGATGCTTCTGTCCCGAACTACTATCATTTGCTGTTTTTCCCAGTTATCCATTAAATGGATAAAGGGGGAAGATGAATTCAGAGTCCAGAGTCAAATCTGAACCAAAGTGAAGCTTGGGCAGAAATGTTTTATGATACTGCAGGAAAACAAAGAGGTGGCAGTCTATTCAGACATTTTATTTATCGGTTTTGTAGGCCCGTTAATGGAGACAAACACACTGCAGCAGCATCGTAGCCACGTTTCCCTGATTACTCAAACCTTTCGATCGGGCTGGTACGTCTGAGCAACGTGATCAGCGCCTTTAATTCAGCCAAAGACATTTCCCCTCGGAGCGGATGTGAACGAATCTTCTCTGTCATGGGTTTCACTTCCTTGGTGGGGAAGCACAGACTTTTACTCAAAACTCACTCCTGCGCTGAATTTCAACCCTGCCGTTTCCACCTGAACGATCCCGTTAAGTGTTTCACAACAGCGGCTTTTTCTGCCTTTGAAATCAATGACGTCTCTTTATATGACAGCATCTCTCTGCCGCAGCTGCTGCCAGGTAACAACCGGAAACGAACACGGAAACAAAACGCGATTTCCTTCCTTAGTCAGCGATTTGGATGTTCCAAGGTTTACCGGCTCCCGTCTGCGTCCCCGTTCAGCTGTGTCCACTTCATCAGCGGAGGCTGTCAATCGTCCGGGTGCTTTCAAAACGAGACGAGGCAACGCGGACTGAAACCGAAGATCGTGTATCAAAGAGAAGATGTCTCACTCTGATGCTCGAAATAATCTCGTGTGCCAATCCCGGGGTTCTTTTTTGAAATCTGCCTTTTCCCTCTTGTGACACTAGTCCACTTTACACAATTAATCTGGCCACAGATGTGCTATGGAAACAGTACAACTTTGGTAATAACGACTACGACGGCAACGAGTTTCACTACTGATTTCTTTTCGACACCAAAAGCCCATCAAAAATGTTTTAACACAGTCAAATCAAGCCAAATTATTTTTTGGTGTCTTTGTGTACTCTGATGTAATATTAAATGTTTCTCCTGGATATGTGTAGTTAAACCAGTAGTTTTTAATAAATGAATTCCCCCCAGTCCATATTATCAGCGTCAGAGTGGGACCTCGTGTGGAAGGCAGGACTGAACCATTTTCTTGGCTCGGCTGAACGGTGGGGTGGGGTTGGTGAGCCCTTCCCTTTAAATCTAGTGATTGTCTTTCAAATGAAATTTCTGGATTTCTTCAGGCAAAAGATGAGGCCTCTTAATTCACTCTTACCGTAACCGTCAACATAAACATTTATGTTTCTCCGTAAGTAAAAGTTCCTATGTTAACAAATGGTTAAGCGAACAGTAAAACTGGAGTGCAGACGCAAGGTAAACAGTCTGTGCTTACACTTACAAAAATAGTTTATTTTGATTGTGTTATTACTAATGTAACGTCATCCAGTCATAAAATATTATTAATTTTAACGTAGTCGCTGCTCATTTGTATTGTAAATCTTTTTTTTTTAAAGATAACCAAACGTTTTAATATGATATTTTGATCTCTCCATGTTCAAAATGACGAAATATAAAACTAAATAAGGTAGGATTTCCCCCCGGAAAATCTTAATGTCATTTACCGTTTTTATTTGGCTTTTAATCATGTTTGTGGAAATCTATAAGCAATCAAATGGCAGTAACAAGGACTAACACTACATATGATGTTCCATGTGCAAAACCTTCTGCTAATTCCCTTTCAGATCATCCATATTAAATCAGGGTGTGACCGCTTGTTTAATTAAAAATCTTACTTTTCATTTCCAGCTTGTGTGTTTGGATGTGTCAATAAAATTAGCCCTGTGTGTTTTCCATCAGGTTCATTAAATCTAATCTCTAAATTGTCAGCATGGAATGAGTTCATGCCTTTCCCAGGGGCACACACTCCCAGTCTGGCCTTGATATGTGTGTCACACAGCATGAAAGGGGAAAGGAGGGAGGCAAATGGGCTGTTATTTCTCTGGAATTGATGTCAGTGAATCACATGACACTTTAATCAAGAAGCAGCCCACTGTCCTCCTCTTAAAAGAAGCCCCTCCAACACACACACACACACACACACACACTTAAAAAGCATCATCCATCTTTCCTTATTGAAGCAGGCTTGCTGTGTTGTTGATACAACTGCTCTCACATGTGATTTATTTTCCTCAGAGTGTGTGGGCCAACACAGAACTCTATTTTGGCCCTTGCTGCATCTATATTTGTCACCCTACAAGCCACTAGAGACACAACACTAAAAACTGATCATCTAGAATGAGGCACGCAATCAAAAATCCATTAATCCTAATCAGAGATAAGTACCAAACAGTGCTGACAGACTGCACCCACTGTTTACTTTTTTCTAAGTGGCAGAAATACCAAAGGGTGACAGCAGAAAATGAACACTGATGCAGACAGAACAGATATCCCTGCCCAATTTTTCTCTCTCAGATGTGTCAGTTGTTGCTGTGCTAGTTAAACAACTGATTCCTTCTGTGTGTTGAGCCGCCAGGAAAAACTGATTTAATCGTAACTGGTACTGATGAGGAAAATGAGACTATATTTGCAGAAATATACTGTACATATGACATGACTCTGCACTGACACTGATCCTTGCTGATGCTCTTTAAGGAACTGTGCCTCCTAATTTTAGAAAGAGAAACATAAGCCTTTGTTCCAGCTGAAGATTAGGATACAATAATAAGTGAAACAGAAACTGACTGGAACTTAAAATAGGGCTAAGGCTGGAAAACACAATAACTGGGACCTGCAGATGGACGGTGACCTGACACTCTGACAAGACACAAAGGGAGACTGAGAAATTATCTACATACAAGAGAGTGATTAGGGAAGTAGAGACAGCTGCGGTAACAGCAGAGACAAATCAGGAGTAATGAAAAAGGGGAAGCAAAACTGAACGCACAAGAGAAACAGGCTATCAAAATAAAAGAGGAAGCATAAACAGTGAGACAGAGACAAAGACACATGAACCTGACAAAGAGGAGACAAAAGATGAAACCTGGGGAAGAGACAAAAGAAGCAGGATAGGAAATAACTATATAACTTTGACACAGAAAGACCGAGGCCAAAGACAACTACAAGAAACACGAGATGAGGGACTGGCAAAATACGATGGAAAGTATAGAACTCGACACACAGACAGAAAGAGGAGACGAGACTGCCTGCATACATGGGACACTAGGAGGACACAGGGATGAGACGAGTCTGGACATGAAAGGGAACCAAATGAAACAAGGAACTGATAAGTAGAAACATGAATAAACTAGGAAAGAGTGGAAATACTAAACTAGGAGACTAAACAGTGAAAACTAGAATGTAATCATAATAAAAACTGTTTTTTATATAGCACTTCTCTACACAACTTGCTTCATTCACACAAACACTTTCCCCCCCTCAAAGCATTTTCTACCTAACATTCACACACTCATTTGGCATGCAGACTGGCGCACGCAGAGACTGAATCACCGAGCTTCTGAGTAATACGTGATCAGCTCTACCACCTCAGCTACAGCCACTCCAGAGGTGGATAAGGGGAATATATACTCAGAACATAGGGAAGAAAACTAGGACCCATGCCAGTGTTTCACAAGAAACAAAATTCAAACAGTTAAAATGTTTTTGTTGATATTTTAATTATGAACGTGATATTACCCTTTAAAGGGTAAATGTGCAATAGTCTTGAATGTATTTTTCTTTTACCTGGACCTTTTATGATGACAAAATATCAGGTGTAGAAACTTCAGTTTTAAATTATGACATTGCTAAAATCCTAATTTTACTATCTAAACAAGCAGTGCAAGCAGTGAACATATATGCTTGGGTGTTTAAAATGAGAGGAGTATTAAATCTGATGCTACAGTCATACTGTATGTGCAGTGTGGATTAAGTAACAGAAGGTGGAGCTACTTGTCTATGAATGGAGAAGATGGGCCTCCTTGTCTGAGATGCACACTACCAACAAAAGCTGCCAGTAAAAATGTAGACGTGAGATTGGGTAGCTATCAGAATATAAATGCAGAATATGCTGCAGTGGGTAAAAGTTCAAAGATCTCACAATTAAAGTTTTGTCCTACCTGCATCTGTGCATGAACTGTGCACTCGTGCTCACACTGCAAAGAAACAAGTGCAATAATGTCACACATAAACCACCAACATGGTTTCCCGTTACTACTTTATAGCGCTCACAGGTCAAAACCTTGATTTTGAGCTACAAAGGCAGCTATCCCCATCAACACCTTCTTTGTCCACCTCATTATTTGTTGATGAGGTGTGTGTTGATGCTCAGACTGCATATTTTAGGAACTGCATCAGGTTCAAAGTACAGTATTTGTTGAAAATAAGTAGAGATGGTAAAAATGATACATTTATTCAAATGCAAGCAGAAAAACACAAGCATACAGGGGTTTACATGGTCCTAATAAGGTGCACATATTTTTAGCTTCATGGTGGCGTGAGCTGTCTACCGTGCCAATGTTCCACTGACCCACATGCAGATATAAAAACAGTTTCATATCTTACTGGGTTGACCTATCTGCTGTTTGAGCCAGAACACTTAGGACAAAGTGACAGAAGATGAGAAGGGGGGTTGAGGCAACCAGTAAAGAATTTAGACCAGGGCTGGCACACGTGTCTGGACCACAGTCAATGTCTGGAGTCCGTCTACTAAGCAAAAGACCTTTGGATTTTTTGAAAGATGAAAAAACGTTGGAAAATATTTAATATTCCATATCCAAATATTCAATGCCATTGGACCATATGAATGGGGGAAAAATGGATAGTTGTAATGCTGCGATATAATTCAGAGGCAAGTCCTGTTTTGAGACAAGCAGTACAATAAAGGGTCGGCAAGGTTGTGTGTTGATCCTACACAGAGCCTCAGTGCAATTGTCAGACAGTCATCTACAAACTGTAGCCGTTTACTGTCACCAAGGAACAGTGCCAAACAGCTGGTTGTGGACTACTCTTGCAGTTGTTGCTCTTGTGCAGTTGTTGGTCCTTCAGCCAGCTTGAGTGAAACTGAGAGCTATAAACAAAACCATGTTGCTCTGTTTGTGTGCCAGCTAACCCAAAGATTGTGCAGAGCTCCTAAGTTGGCTAATTCTGAGACTTTTTTTTGCCTGTAGCCTGTCAACCCTTTCTTCTGAGGTGGTTGGATTGGTGCTATCAGATCCTAGCTTGTCAAGTCTGTGTGTCCTGCATTTTTCTTTCCTCTTTCTCTGGCAAAGATTCCAGAGAATCTCCCATCGCTGGTGCTTCCTGACTCAGATCTTGGACTTCTGCCGCCAAAGCCCAAGTTACCTGAGCCAGAGGGTCCAATGTTGCCATAGTCATTATCGTCTCACTTCTTGACCGCCTGACAAGCTCCTCCTCCACTGTTGGCTTCCTGCGCGCCTTCCAGTGGGGATAACACCTATACTGGTGTTAGAATCTTTTCCATCTCCTCTGCCACCAGGTCGACCCCCAAAATTAAGCCTCTGCTCTGTCCTGCATTTGGGTCAACTATCTGTGCTTCTTTGGTTTGCCCCGAACCCACTACCAGATCACTCCCTCTGCTGTCCCTGGTCCAAGCCACAGAAAATGAGTATCACTTACAAAGACTGTCACACCACAGGTAATTAGCTGCTTGGATATGTGCGCTTAAGGTCTTCTCTTCCACTTCGTTCTAAATCTAGCTATACCCTTACAGCTGAGGGTGTACTGCTGATGTGAAAAGTAAGGAGCAGCAGGCTATTGGTTTACTCCTCATAAATTATGTAAATATACACGAGGGACTCTGGGTCAAAACATAGTTTAAAGACCTTCAAGAAACCTCTGAAATAGCACAGAAATGTAAGTCTGCAAAAGTTATTTTGATTATCACATCTTATAATTATTTTATTTGATAGAGACTGAAAGAAATAAGTAACAGAATTATTTAAAACATAAAAGAATTAAATGTCTTTTTTTGTAACTAGTTGTTAAAAATAAAGGATATTTTAGGCATATTTTACTAACTGTAGGTGTTTCTCAAGTTAGTTAGATAAATAAACAGCTTGTTGATTGTACCCATAATACTTTCTTTAATGTCTCTTTCTTACTGGTTGGACTCTAGTGACTTAATAAAACTGACGTGAATACTGTGGAGCACTGGGGCTCAACAACACCTGTCTAGTATACCTCAGATAATCACTATGTGCTTTCAGCTGCACATAATAGGAAAATAAATCACTTATTAGGGTCACCTGAACTCTGTCATTTCTTCTTCAGTTTTATAGCAATAAAGTATAACAATATTTGCAATATTAAGAGTGTGCGTGCATGCATGATCGCCTCACCCTCTTATGTTCATGTAAGGAATATCATGAAAATACCTCAGTTTTTCCTTCGTCTTTGTGCAGAGAAGAGGAAGGGTTTTGAAGTCTCACTTCAAGCTCTTTGACTCGAAGATGCAGTGAATGTTTGTCCTGTGTCAGCTCCTCAATCATTCTGGTAAAAAGAAGAAACAGAGACAAGCATTAATGTAGCTAAAGCTGCAGTTTACCCCTGCTGATATGGGGTAAGAGGCATGGCACATCACCAATCTGTTACTTGTCTGCGACAGACCAGAACACGCAAAGTCCACACAGAAAGACCCCGACCAGATGGTGGAGTTGCACACAGGGCCTTCTTGCTATGAGCCAACAGTGGTAACCGCTGTGCCACTATGCACAGGTATTTATGTGCCACCAAAATGCAGTCACATCAAAAATTGAAAAGCTGGTGTTTTCAGGTGATAAATCATACACTGTGCAATGATTTGTTTTTATGAATTAATTATTTATTAAAACTAGCACACTGATAAAAAACAAAGTGAAATCAATCAAATTAAACATATGGTGAGGTTCATCAAACCCCCCTCTGAAAAACTCCAATGCACTCAAAATGTACAGTGCAATAAGCTGTTTTACACAAAACTGGGATTTTGGTTGCAAATCTGTGGTTAGCTACATATTAAATTACCTGTCTTTGTCTGTCAGTGGCTGCAAGTTGAGTATTCCACCAGAGGCTTGATTCTTCTCCAACATCTGTTTCTCAAGAGTGAGGTAGCGCTGGGTCTCGGTGTTTGCCAGTGAGGCCATCCGTTCAGCCTCAACTCGTGCCAGCTCAGCCTCCTAAACATATGCATGTTCTCATCAGAATAAATCTCATTTTGCCTGTTAGTACCATGGAACTGCTTAGCCAGTGCTACTATCTGTACCTCTTGTAGTAGCCGGACTTTGGTTGCCATGATTTCCTGTAAGTGGTTGATTTCCTCCTGCTGCACCACCAGACGCCGCTGCAACTCTGCTTCATTTTGATTAGACAGGCTCTTTGCCGTCGATCTGTATGAGTTGAAATGAATAACAATGAACTTGTACAGGAAGTACTAAAATAAAATAATCCCACACGTATTCAGCCTTCCTAACCACACCACAGTTTAGTAAAAATTCAATGGTACGTGCATCATCTTCGAGCTTGGGTCCTCTAGCAGAAGCCTTCAATCCCCATCTTGGCCAACATACTATTCCTAAGTTGTTCTCAAAGTATCTAATGTGTACTGTTTGCAAACCTCAAATCGCACACCTTGTCTTTAAAAGCAACATAATTCATTGGATAACCTGTTGCAGTGTCTAAGAATAATTCAGAATGAATAATCAATGATTTTAATATACCACACTGGTTTTACTGGCTAGCTGTTAGCGATCAATCCCAGAGCAAAGGCTCCTTCTTTGCCGTCTTCATCCTGTTCTTTTTCTCTCCCTCTCTCTGCAGTAATGGTGGAGTCAACAAAAAGTTAAATGTTACAGTGAAACAGACTTTACAACCCATTAAAAGGCACACTGATCTGTGTTATTTATAGCAATATTCAAACTGAATACGGGCTGCTGCTGGCCATTGACAGGTAACATGCTTTTGACTTGCTGTCACCTAAACTGGAGCCGTACTATTAAATAACGAAGCCCAATTTGACCAGAAAAGGAATAGAAATCTTTAACTAACTGAAATATTAAAAGAATAAAGAACGTAAGCTCCTTGGCTGACAATGTGCGATATGGCAGCAGACTAATGGCCTGAAAGCTAAAATTAACGAATAATATCTGCTGATCTAGCCAACATTAGCTAACAGAATAAGCAGCCACTTTATAGGTCACAGCATCACCCCCACATCATAAGAACAGTTTGCACATTTGCTATATTTTAGGTTGCTGTTTTTTAAATCAGCACGGCTGATTTGTGTCATGAAATGACCTATTCATCTTCTTTCTGCCACAGCAATGCAAGTCTTATTTGACTATATTTGAAACCTTACAAAAACGTCACAAAAATGCCATTTAATAATAAATCATCGTAATAAATCATTATGTGTTGCTTAAACAGCTATAGATGTATTTCTGGCTAGGGGTTTGATAACTCTGATTTAAAAGCAATGCTGAACTACATTTAGCTGTAACAGTTATTGGTTAGCTTGATTTCTCCCTCAAACTGGGGTTACTCAGTAAACAGTGAGGTGACCTTTACAGGCTTAGCAAGGAAAAATATATTCAGACATATGAAAATAACATTACAGCTTTATATTGAGCTTTTGGCCAGTAGAGAAAAACCTTTAATACTTTAATTTTATATATGAATATTTTCCCCAAATGTTTACACACATTCCAGTACATAGCAACAGCCTCTACCAGGCTTCTATACTTGGCTTATCAAGAAAGTACTTGTGCTCGTTTTGGGCTTTCATCTTTCACTGTCATGTGACTAATTTCACATTGTTCACACTATGGTGGGCCTAGACCAGTGGTGGGCAATTCCAGGCCTCGAGGGCCGGTGTCCTGCAGGTTTTAGATCTCACCTTGGGTCAACACACCTGAATAACATGATTAGTTCGTTACCAGGCCTCTGGAGAACTGCAGGAGCTAATTTAGCCATTTAAATCAGCTGTGTTGGTTCAAGGACACATCTAAAACCTGCAGGGACACCGGCCCTCGAGGCCTGGAGTTGCCCACCCCTGGCCTAGACTGTGGGCAATCATAGAAAATTGTCTTCTAGTTAAGGTAACTAATAGCACTGGTCACTACTGCTTTGAATGTATCATGAAAAGTCTTCAGATTACTATGTATCGTTGCTACTGGATTGCTATCGTTAAACAATCCAAGAAAACTCATTGATGAGTAAAAGATTATGGATTTAGCTATATTAGAGTTATATATATATATAAGACAAAAACACATTAAATAAATTAAAATTCAGAATTTTGGAAAGTTTCAAGATGACAGAAATTTGTTCTTATGCCATTCATATGATGACTAGAGGTTGCTTTTATTCTTTTATGCTCTTATTTTATTGATTCTGATTTTGAAGTGTAACTACAGTTGGTTCCTCAAATGTCCGATTTTACTGACAGTCTCATATTGACAGAGGTGTGAAATTCGGGTGAAGTTGGTTTGGGTTAATGTTAGGTCTTTTAAAATACAAGGTGTAAAATAGGAGTAAGTGTCATTGCACTGGGTCCTTGACCCAGTGTTTTATAATTATATTATATTTATATTTTCAGTTTTTGCCTCAGTGTTTCATCCTTTGTTACTGAAATCTTTGTTGTTTTATTTTCCTCATTTAGTTCTCCCTCTTCTTGATTTCCTGTTTAATAGTCTTTGTCTCTTGTCTAGCTTAATTAATTTCAGCTGTGTCTCATTACCCTCCTGTGTCCACCTCCTTCAGTTACCTCATGTGTATTTAAGACCTCCGTTTGTCTCAGTTCTTTGTCTTTAAGTTTTCCTTTTCTTTTTCTTGTCTAAATTATCCACACATGATAACAGCAACAAACTGTGCTGTGATAACAGGAAATGAAAATAATAAAAGCAGCCTTTTCCTGAAAAACATGGACCATCTTTCCCTTTAGGGAAATTTACAAAAAAAAAGCATCAAATGCACATTAAATGGTGTAATCTGAGGTTTGCATCCTGATCTCAGTATTCTGCTTAGTTTATTGTTTGGAAAGGAGAACGGCTGAAGAAAGAAAGGGAGACAGCTGGCTTGTAAACAGGTGCTGGAGCTCATATAGTTCCCAACTCGGCAAACCATAAAACCTCTGCCCTTTACTCAACCTACTCCCATATTCTAATCACCCTCCCCCTTTAAAAAAACAAAAAAACACCCTCTGTAAGACCCTCACTTCTTCTCCACCTTGTCAGTTTCCTACCCTCTTTGTCCTCTATCCCAGAACTCAGAGGGACTTCACAAGCATTTTCGTGCTGAATCCATGCATTCCTTAGAGCTTAGTTTGTGTTGTGATAGCTAGGTTAGTCTACAGGCCAGCAGGCTTGCGTGTGATGAGAGGCCGTGGGGTCCTGAGCTTGCCTTGGCGCTGACGTACTGTTGGACTCATGGGAAACAAACTAGTGATGAAAGGAGTGTTTTTGTGCTTCGCTCAGAGGTTTCCCTGAAGGGATTTCAACAAATCTGTGCATAAGTAGTTGAGTATTCGAAACCGCTTTGAATTTTAAAATGGTTACAGGATGCTAGCGAATTATTTGTTTGATAACAGTGGAAAGGAAAAGTACGATTTTGCAAATACTTACTTTGCTTTGTCCAAAAGCTCTTGTTTCTCCTCGAGTTCCTTTTTCAGACTCTCAACTTCAACCTTGAGTTCAATATTCTGGAAGAAAATCATAGAAGCGGATAAGAACAAACAATAAAAGTTGCAGGTCTGAAATTTCACGCGCATCATATTCAGTGATGGGAATAACGGCGTTACAAGTAATGGCGTTACTAACGGCGTTACTTTTTTCAGTAACGAGTAATCTAACTAATTACTATTCCTATCGTTACAACGCCGTTACAGTTACTAACAAGAAAATGCGGTCCGTTACTATTTTTCAACAAACAGACGGTTGAAGCTGTGTTCAGCTTACCACATCTTATATGCTGCACGGAAGTAGCTGTAAGTAATCTGGATGCTACAGCTTTAAGCAGCTGCGCGCGCTCCCGCGGACGGTAATCACGATCACTGTCTAGCACAACACCTGGAGCTAAGGGGGCAAAACAATCGCATGAGTGCTGCTGTTTGACTGAGGAAGAATAAAGTAGTCGTGATAAGCCAATCACATGACGACTTAAAGACAAAGCAACAAGGTGATAGATACCAGTTTTTAATTGTGTTGATAGGCCACGTAAAACCAGAGTCATAATAAACAATATATACGTGGCGTTTTGTCCTCAATAGTTTCGTCACATTTACTGTCTAAGGACAGTAAGCACTCTCTGCTTATGAGCAAAAAAAAAAACCAAACAGGGGAAGTTTTAGACGTGAGAGAGAGAGAGCAGAGAAAGACAGCAGAAAAAGAGAGAGAGAGAGCAAGTTTTGAGATGTGAGAGATTTGTGACGTTTAGCGTGTTTGGAGTGTGTAGTTAATGTGTTGTCTTGTGTAGTTAGTGTGTAGTGTTGTGGATAGTTTTGTGTTGCGTGTCAGAACAATGAGGTAACTGCTGTCTCCAGGTAGAAAAGGAGTGATACACCTGCTGTCAGACCTGCAGGTATCAGGCTGTGATGTTCTCCTTTATAGTGGACAGAAATTATTTTTTTGGAGTGGCACAAATAATTTGTGTGGCATCTTATTGAATGCAGAACAGCTGATTGTTCTGTAAATAGTTTGAAATGGTTATTTAAAAAATCAAGGTAAAAGGTAAATGGCTGCAAATAACTTTGTTGTTTGCAAAACTTGTGCAGAGGATTTTAAAATTGACAATTTCTATTTGCATTTAAAGTTATGAAATATGATCATTAAACATGTTTGTGGTTGTTACAGTAAAAAATATAACTTTTTCTACTCTGATTTTATGTTTTTTATCTGATTTTAGATCCATTGTGTTAATACAATATGTCAAAATGAAAACATAACTGTAAATTCAGACACGTGAGGTTGTGCTGAAAGGGATGATACCAAACAAGGCAAAGTAAATAGTTTTTAAAGGTAAAATGTGGAGGGAAAATCAAAAGTAGTTAAAAATGGCCAATTATACCCTGGACCCCAGAGGGTTAAACGTTTTTTTAAAGTAACGCAATAGTTACTTTTCAAGTAATGAATTACTTTTAGAATCTTGTAACTCAGTTACTAACTCAGTTACTTTTTTGAAGAAGTAACTAGTAACTATAATTATTACTTTTTCAAAGTAACTTGCCCAACACTGATCATATTTCATGAACAGACTATATATTATTGCCAGACTAAATTTTAGGCGCTACATTATTCTTTTCCTGGAAGAGCTGGACCACTTTGTGTGGGTTCTCTTCAAGTACACTGGCTTCCTCCCACAGTCCAGAGACATGCAATTAGTGGGGTCAGGCTAATTAATGATCCTAAATTGCCCATAGGTGAGAATGACAGAGTGAATGCTTGTCTATCTCTCTGTGTTAGCCCTGCTGGTAGGTTCCAGCAATCCTCATGAAGCTAAGTGAAGCAAATGAGTTACCCTGACTTCAAGAATTTTATTTTACTTTTTCACTCTGCTGTACCCAATTTTAAAAAACAAACAAACAAAAAAACAACCCCAAAGTCAGAAGCAGTGATAATCAATTGACCTTATTTCTGCAGTCGTTGTCATTCGGTCAGTACAGCAGTACAGTAGTATGCCACACGAAACAAGCTTCCAAGTCTCACGTGCTATTCAATATCTCTGTAGCTCAGTAGGTCTATAAATAGGTGGTAGAAATAAGAGCACCTGCTGTATATGTCTCCTTCTGACCCCCAAAAGTGTAACATCCACCACTCCACCCCCAAGTACCCAGCAACAACTCTACTTTTAACTTTTAAATCTTAAAGCAGGAACCAACTGGATGAGGACTGACCATCACTTCACTCACAGTATCCGTCTGCAGTGATTGATGTTTTATGTACACCAATCTGGAATTGCAGTTCAGCATTGCTGCAGTAACTGAGACACAACACAGGTGCTGGACACAAGTGCTGTTGCTTGTATGTGCAAAGAGATGCAACATACACACGTGCATATATTGTGCACCGACAAAAACAGTGAAACATGAAGTGGGTCATTGGGTTTATAGCTGCCACTGGAACACAGGTCAAGCAGTTAGGGCAGTTGAAACAATTATTCTCTAGCAGACATGTGGCTCTCTTTAGATATACTGAGCAGCTTCCACTGAGAGCAATGAATTAAAACCTCATTCCAGGTTAGTATATGTTAAATACTTAACAGTATTTGGATGCCCTTAAAATTCCCAAAATTAACACTGCTGCAGCCCAACAGAAAATCCCACCAAATCACAAATATTCGCTCTAATCAAAATACAATAGAAAGTGATGTATTTACTTTAAAATTTTATTCAAAAAACATCAACAGAACAGACTGTTGGTTAGAAATTGTTAATGCTACCCAATTACCCAGTAAATTTAGGTCAGAGTAATAAGTAATATCACAAACTAATCACCTACTATTATCAGTTTTAATTTACTTTTTAGATAAATAAATACACTTATATGAACATGTAACTGTAAATATGAGTAATTGTGTGGATGCTTTAAGCATCCACACTATTGAGTTCCTCTTGGGACTTCCGTACACTTTTTGGCACTTAACTACTTCCACAATTTTCAGCCGATTTTCACCGTTCAAATTTTAAACTATTCTGCTATTTCTGCTAATGTGTGCTATGACTTTTGGTATTTTTCACTATTATACTTTTTAAAATATTAAGCTTAATTTGTCCCATTGAAATGAATGGGAAACTTCTGCAATTCTGCTAAAATTTGCTTGTTTTTGAAACTTAACTACTTCCTCATATTTTCACGTAGAACAACCATTCAAACTTTAAAATGTTCTCAAATTATTGGCCTATTCAGGTATAAATCAGCTTTTTCAAATCTTTTACCGTTTTACTTTTATGCCTCTTAAAGTTTTCAGTTGCAAAATTGTGATTTTTCACAAAATACACGCGTTGTTATGGTTGCTATGCACTTGGCTTCCAGTGTGCCACTGAAGGTTTTGCAGTCTTCTCTTCATGTCCGAACAACTTCTTGCTACTTGCTCAATTTTCACTCAACTTCCACAAATTAGACATCAAAACGTAGGTATTTTTGCTGGCTTTCCGAAAATGTCACTATCATTGTTGTGGGATTTATAGAATTTTGGCAAATCTCCTCAGACCAACACAAAGTCGCAAAACTCTCCATAGAAAGTCAATGGAGAGCTTGTTCAAAATCACCGCTTGATTTCTGTAATGAGAGGCATATTCGAATCGTCATATCTCCTTAACGAAGCAAAGTTAAGACATGAGGCTTGTCCCAGTATATCTTCAGACACTCCTGACGCTCACAATTCAAGAATTATTTTCTCACCTATTACCGTTCTGAAATGAGTTAGACTTGTTTGAGGGTAGGAAATTCGTCCTTCGCTCAGATTTCTTCAGATTTCAAACTCTGGAAATGAACCACTTTTTTCTCTCGTCATATCTTTTTAATGGATTTCCACAGAGACCTGAAAATTTCCATGACTGTTCACCAAAGCCTGCTGTCTCTTACGGTGAAAGAATGATATTGATACTCCAAATAGATTTAGAGTTAGAAAGCGTTGTTTGAGGGCAAGTCAAGGCAGTTTTTGCTTTGCTCTACTCAGATATGGTGCATTAGAAGTCAAATATCTTTAATAATTCATATTTTAATGATAAATTGTCAACACTTTAAGATTCCCCCATCTCTTCTGAACAAAACGGTGTAAGAATGACCGTTCTAGCCCCTACGGTTAGGAAATTATGGTCATTTGTTTGAGGGGAGTCGTCACTATGAGAAATAGACTGCAAAAATCCTGTGTCTCTGTGCTGCGTGCACCTGTTTTGGCGGGAAAAAGTGCACAGGCTCTCTGATTGGTGGATTCAAATTCAGCAGCTCCCAGGCTTTGACCTAGAAACTTACTTCTCTCTCCCTGTGTGTGTGTGTGTGTGTGTGTGTGTGTGCTTAAAGCATCCACACAATTACAATATTCATAGTTCATCACAGTGTCTCTGGTAAATCACAGTATTTCTGCTATGTTGTACTATTTTTCTAAATCATAGTGTTTCCGTAATGTTTAAGTATTTTTGGCTAAATATATTCTTTCTGTTATCTTATACTATTTCTCCTAAATTCTTGTATTTTTGAGAAGTTATCATGTTTCTGGTAAGTTACAATATTTCTGCTAAGTTCTGCTGTGCTATTGTATTTCTGCCAAGTATTATGTTTCCTCTAAGATATTGCAGTTCTGCTAAGTTATTCCATTTTAGCAAAGTTCCTTTGCTTCTGCAAAGTTTTTACAATTTCTGCAACTTTTCAGCTTTTTCAGCTATTTTTGGCATACAGCTTCAGCTTTAAAGCATCCACACTGCATTTTCGCAGAAAATGCAAATTTTTCTAGTTTAAAAATGAATTTGTGTTATTTCTGTGGATCACCTGCAGTACTTTCATAGGCCACCAGGGGACCTTAGCCCACACTTTGGGACTCACTGCTCTATCAGGTTTACCTTAAAATGTGAAATGCCCTCAAATACCTTTTGTTGTGAGTTTGGAGAGTACAAATAAAACTGAACAGAATTAAACGAATCTGTTTTCAGATAGAAAGCACAGATTTCAAGAGTGGATATGTTTTTAACTTTTCCTTTGTGTTTTAAATTGTCATGCGTTACAGGATTGATGGTTTTCTTTTTGCAAGAAAATATTTTTTTTGGATTTTGACGTTGCTGTAAAATTATACATAACATTAGAATTAATAGATACTTGCATTAGATACTCGCTGGTGCCAGGTAACAGCAATGACAAGTATTTACTGTGGGTCATAGGGCTGTAGCATATTTGATGAAGCATAAATATACTACAAAAGATTGGTGTGGAAAACAGTGATCACTGTTTTCAGAATCATGTACAGCCCTCTGCCCTCATGCAGATCGAGTAGATGAAAAGAAATTACATATGTTTTTTATTTTGAAAGACTGATTTGTGAAGTGGCAGAATAAGTTTTATTTTAGTATCAAGTATATATCATTATTGAATTACAAAAATAGAGAGAATTACATTTTAAAATTCACCACTTGTCTAATCCATGAGATCATCTAACAGTTTTGGACACTGTAACATTAATTCAATCACAACAACAGTTCTATCAGGGTGCTTTATATTGTAATGTAAACACCAAGTCCTATAGCCCAAAAACATTGATGTGGGGAGTGAGGGCATAGGGTATAGGGAGGGATAGGGAAGGAGGGGGGTGTAATAATATTTCTAGGGATCGGGGCCAAAATGCAAATCTTCAAGTAAAATCCATATATATAAAAATGTACTTAAGTATTTAGTTACTAATCACTGCTGCCAGAGAGAGTGAACAATTTCAATCCTTTTTCTTGTGACCCTTGGTGCCTCAGAAGGTTGAGGCCCTCCTTTATTTCTGACTGCAGCACTGAGACAACTGTAGTCACTCTAAATCAGCTTCACAAGCAGAAATGTTTGACAGAGAGTTTGAATGAACTGCTACGGAGCAGCCTGAGACCTACTGTCAGTATGAGTTACTGTCAGACACAAACCTGCATATCTTTGCATAGCATATAACTCCACATCAAGTGCATGCAAGTACAGAACTTTTGGAATAACTTGCATGCGCGTGTCACAGTTAAATTATACACAGACTGTTTTTCTTACTCACCCACTTGTGCACGTCATCACTGCTCTCCTCAAATTTCTGCTGGATCTTCTCCTCCAGGAAGTAGATACGCAGCTTTAGGCTGAAGTTCTCCTTCTTCAGGTCATTCAGGTGCTGTGAGATAGTGCGGTAACCACGGAAGCCAGAGTTAGACATGATGACAGGCTGCTCCTTTGTAGGGGGCACCGCAGCCCCCCATTCAATACAGCATAATGTGGGAAAAGACAGGACTGCAGAGAAGCAAAGCCCTGTCTGAAAAATCTAACTGTTCTGATGTTGTATAGCAAAAATCTAATGCTCTAATCTCTCCCGCTAGTACACTTCAATAGACAAGCGCAAGATCAGAGTGCTGGTCAAAACAAAAAGTGGACATGAGCTCCTCGCTGTGTGGATTTGTTACAGAGGGGCTCAGGAGTGGCATGAGAGGGGAGGATGAGGGGATGTTTCCTTTTTTACCACGAGAAAGGCATTACAAGAATCTGAGACAGGAGTGAGTGTGTGCTGATAACTGCTACAATACTGAGCTGCTGTAGAATATCCTTTCACTTGTGAGTGTGTGTGTGTGTGGAGTTTAATTGGGATTACATTAGCCTGACATCAAAATAAAATCTCCTTGAACTGAACTGAATATGGGCATTTGTACATGAGCTACTCTTTGTATGTTCTCCAGTACTGACAAGAGCTGAATGTTTACAATACAAGTGATGCAAAAACATGTGCTCTACTAATACAAATTTAAGCTCCACAAAAAATAACAGTTGACTCAAAGCACTTTAGACTACAAGCACACTATGCATTTATCCAGTGTTTTATTCTAGAAACTTTAAGCGCCTTATCTACCTTACTTCAACAGCCAATCCACAATCGCCCACAATCTAACATGCATATCTTTCCACAAAGACATATGGAGAACATGCAAACTCCATACAGAAGCTATGAGGTCAGAGTGCTAACCACTACACCGCTGTGCAGCCCAATAGGGGCAAATGTGAATTTCTATTCCATTTCAAATTTACATGGTCATTGAATCGTAAAAAGGCATAACTTGGTCATGCGCAGTTAAAGGGTGTCCTTTGAAATATGTACCATGCACGTAGGACTTTCACTTTATAACAATATAAGACCAAATTTAATAAAGCAAAATAAAAGTCTGCTCTAATAAATTAAAACAATAAATGAATAAATACATGAAAATGCAGTCTCAGGAGTGAAGTTTTCATCTAAAAACAGATTCATAGAACCAGAGAGTACCAAACCACAGGGAGGCACTAATGCTCTACCAAAATTTCTAGAACCAGACGTCTCAGAGTGAACTTGAATCCAGAAGCTATTTAAAGAAACCTTTGCCCCACGGCTGTCACTGAGGAATGCTGAAGTGGGAGACAGTGATCACACATGCAGGGCTGTCCGATGGCAGCACTTCAGATGGCCCTGTGCCACACTGACTGACTGCATATTAAATTACATATGCCTGAATGCATGAACATATATTGTGTACACATACATGCACACAACATCTATGCCGAAAAAGGGGACGGCTATATGCAGAATGTTCATAACTGAAGGCTTTGAACATAAAATGAAATCACTTAGTCAGGGCTATTGAAACTTCACAGGGACTTTGTGCACTTAATTTTAAAAGAACACAGTTTGTTTGAGGTAATGTGTTTCTCCTTCTCCTTTGGAGCGTATTTTTCTCCTTAAATCTCAGCTCACACAGTTCGCTAAATGGCTGTGTATTTGTGTAAAAACAGACACATCTGCTTCTCATAGGGCCCACATCAATCAGTAAAGCAATGATGGCAATGATAGAGTTTCTATTTTTAGTGTTCCTATTTCAGTTACAATGTTATAATAAATAAAGATAAGAATGAAGATAACTGTAATGTGTATTTTTCATTGATGACAATAATAAAAAATAAATAACATTTTGTACGAGCACTGTAAAAAGTAAGAAGATAAGTTTAGCATTTCAGTCTATTTTTTATGAATTCGTGTGTCAGAGAACACTGAAACCCTGGCTGCACACTAGAGTGTGTGTATGTATTTATGTATATACTTGCGTATGTGTGTACTGCACTACTCACAGCTATTTGTCATTAATCAATCCTTGCAAACACAGAGGTTAAACCTGAAATATATTACTGATACAGTAAATATATTAGTGATGACAGTGGTAATCTTATTCTGACAGTCTGACAACACAAAATAACAAAGATTACATCTGAGAAATTAAGCACATGACCACTTCAGGCCAAAATGATCATAAGAGTTTTTCATGACTGCCACAACTACACTGCAAATCAATCTGGAGTTAACAAGAACTGGAGAAGAAATGTAAACCCGAGGCCATGCAGAGAAAAAAGACTAAATTTATTGCAAAGCGGCATGCCCGTGAAATGAAATCATCCTAATTCTCCAGGACTTTTCCAGCATCAGAGCATAATCCAATACAAGAGAAGGAGGGGAGAAAAGAGAACATTATAACTTTTTTTCCAGGCTGTTGCACCTCCAACTTTTACCACACTATGTTTCATGAGTCAGGAACAAACTCAAAGTCCCATTATTAGAATCAGAAAGTATTAAGACCTGAAATTTCACAGAAGAAGAAGATCCATTTTAAATGTTTTCATTGTCCCTTTCCACATTTCTTTTTCTTAAAAAAAATAATCTTATGCCTCTATTAGAAGTTGTTTTGTTACCATGGATGGTAGGAGGGAAGAAAAACAGTTTACTACCCTCTGCCCTCTGTTTAACTGGGAGGTTGCATGTGAGTGTATGAGTTTGTGTGTCCTCCGGATTGGCGGACCATTGGGAGTTTTCCCCCTTTACCGGTAACAGGAGCTCCTTGATGCCAGCTAGCTCAACATTTTCCAGCCATACTCTCTGGCAGTGCCAGCCCGCTAATGCAACTCTGCAGTGGGAATGTCTGATTGTGTTTATTATGCTGCCATGGTCCATGCTTCACGGTGGTTAAAAATTATAATTTGTAAACCTACTTAAATCATCAAGAGAGCCACTAAAAACATCCCCATGAGCTAATTAAAATTATGGACTAAAAAAAGAGGGATTAATGCTTGAAGCATTCTAGAAACCAGATAACACCTGCATGATGGCTGTATGCTGCAGAGTGGTTCTTTACATATGACATGCAATTACATATGTGGCTGAGTTCACCGTACTAGGAAAGACACTAAGCAATACAGAGAGGTGCAGTGCGCTCTGCCACCTGTTAGCAAAAGGGTTCCTGCCCCAAACCCCAGCTGGGGTCTATATATGTATCAGTCTGTGGGTTTCCTCAGTATGATTAATAAGTATGCAAACTCTGTCTTGTAGTCTAAATCACTTTGAGTGGTCAGTAAGACTAGAGTAGTGCTCAATTAATGTCAGTGCATTACATTTGAATGTGCTCAGTCTAAGTGGTGGGTATATTGATATTTAAGACATTAAATTCGTCTTCATTTGATTCGACACATCAGGGTTGGATTAATTAAAACAAACAAAAAATAATAATAAAAAAATTCCCAGCACAACGTAATCTCTTTGTCACTCTAATATTTCATGGGATGATTTGAAACAACATAACATTAAACTACAGAGACCACTGGTTATTGCAAACTGCAGATACTGGAGTGTTGTTTTTAGTACATATAGGACAGACAGTGTAAGTCATGAATTTTGAATCCACAGAATTGTGGTTCAGTGTGAATGTACTTAATACAGGAAGAAAAACTAAAGTCCCTGCAAAACATTATATTACACTTAAATTTTAAGAGAACTTAACAAGCAGGAGAAGGCCATGTGCTACTGTTCTCACACTGAAAAAGTGAAAACCTAGCCTTAAAAGTGAACCTAATACACCTAGAAAACTTTTACAAGGTTGTAAAAAAACAAGAAAAAAGAAAGAAACTTCAATGTATTACTCTGAGATAGAACTATATACAGTTCAACTCTATTTTCCAGTGAATAATCATTTCTTCTCACACCACAAGACTCATAACACTATATTCAATGGTTTGGCCAACCTTCAGAGAAAATGTGACTCAATGTTTGAGATTTATTTACTGGGATAATTCATCAAGAGGAAAATTTAAAGATTGGCTGTCAGCAGAGCAAAGACTGCTGAAGAGAGAGACTCCAAACTCAAACCCAAACAAAATACAGAGAATATCAGTGTCAAAATTCTCAACACAAAGTTAAGAACACAACGTATATTGATTTAATTACTATGTTTAATTCAAAATAAAGGACAAAATGTATCTCTGCCCATCAACCACAGGTGCTGTTTTCTGAACTATCTGGCTAGGTGTGATCTATTAGGCGTTAAACATTAAACCAAATTTAGCCTTTATGGTCTCTTAATTGTTAGATAAGCTCTCTAATCAACAAAAGGAAACAAAAACTCAATTTCTAATCACGAATTTATTCATGATTCAACAAGGATGAGGAACCAAATGCAAAACATGGTAGGGGAGGTAAGGGCTGGTATACTAGGCAGAGGTGCCACGATCCTGAGTCTTGACTCATAGTTGACTTTTCCTCATTTTTACTTCCTTTGTCTTGTTATCCCTGATTAGCCTCACCTATTCTACCTAACTGTACTGTCTTGTCCTGGTTAGCCCTTGTGTGCCAGTTAGTAAATACTGAAATGTCTTACCGTATGTGTTCCCTGCCTGCTTGTTTGCTTGTTTGTTTATTTGTTTGTTTGCTCTTGTTTGTTTATTTGTTCCTATTTTTTTTGGATTTTTTAAAAATGAAATGAAACAATAACTTTTAGTTTATTTAGACATAAATTTAGACATAAAGGGACTTTTTAAAATTTGCTTTCATTTTGGTTCAGCAATGAGAGCTGAAATATGAGAGTTGTATGAGTTTAGTAGGTGTCTACATGACTCCCATCTATTGTTTTTAAAAACTGCAAAAGCATACACCTGGTTTCAGTTTTTTAATGGCACATTTGATTCAAATAATATTTGATTGTGATGACCAGATAGAGTAGCATTACTTAATAGTGGTTTTATAAATATAAACTCTGTCTGAGATTGAATGAAAAAGTGTTCATCCAAATGTTGTTCAAACTTCCCATCTGCAAAATATATATTAATTTCACCGGGAACCTTATGATCCAAGCACCATCAATGTGCCTCATAAAGCAATCATTCAAGAAAGAATTATAGCTTCAAAATCAACAATATTTAAACCTCAAGGCAGTAAAATAGATCTGAGCTAATAAGGAGTTTTTGCCTGTCAATAAGTTTAATGGAACTATATGAATTCCAAAAAAAAGTACTTTTAAGTACTTACACACCTCTTCATGTAGCAATAATTATAGGTAGAAGACATCACAGGGTTAGGAGGATGTCAGACTGAGGTCTCATCACATCTCCCTCCTCACACTGTCTGTCTCTTTGGGTTTGACAGAAGCATTCCCAGATGTGGTGGCAGCAGCTGTGTATGAGTAAAGAATGGTGTAGTGCTAAGGAGGTGTCAGTCGCCCATCAAGGTCTTGGAGTAGAATGGCACTGATGGGTGGAGCGGTTCAACTTAGAGGGCTTCAACGGCTTTTCCAACCCATCTGCCAGATTTAATGCCCCCCCCCCCACAAAAAAAAAATACTGTAACATTTTGACTTTGCAAGTTGATTTTTAAGCATTTACGAGCTGGAGTGTTTATTTTTCAACCCTCTTCCATGCATTGTTTTGGCCAAAGACATACTGTATGTAAAGTACATACTGTATGTAAAGTGTGTTGTATGTCAAGATGAGGTCAAGGCGAATGCGCTACATGCAGCCTGCGGGAGCAGTTTCAGTGTGGAAGTATGGCTTGCATGACTCAAAAACCTTGGCTGGCCTCGGTGTTTAGCTGCAGCAATTGCTGTGTTTCCATGGCTATTTACCATGCATGCCATTGTTTTCCTTTAATGATGCCAAGAGAAGAAGAGGCATGAAGCAAAACAGGATCTGACTCTCTTTAACAGCACACACTGTTTCCAGACGCTCAGATACGGACTACGGATTATTGGTGGATTATTTACATCTTCTCCACAGCAGGGACAAGCAGGCGCCTGGGCCAACTCCATGTTATAATACAGGATCAAAAGCACTCAGCATTGTAAATGAAACTGGAGCCTGTCGGCAAATCATCTCAGCTGACACATAGTTCTTAATGAAATCACATTAAAGGTTATTTCAGAGGAAGCAGAGGACATAAATAACAAGTAAACCCTATTTTATCACTGTACAGCTGTAGCAGGAATCACAGGTGGGGGTTTAGGATTCATTTTGGAGCTGTTTTGTTTTCTGTTGCTACATCACCTCAAGAAAACAGAGCATTTCTGCATTGATTCAAGATTTTGCAACCACCTTCACAGTTGAAGAAGAACGATCAGTCCTGTTTCCCTCCTTCCTTTTCCCATTTGATGAAATCCATTTACTTTTACATGTCGATATTTCCCTCCATCATTCATATGCCAAGCTCCTGTATTTCCAGGTTTTATACCAGCCTCTGATTTGTTGAGATTATGTCTTCACAAACAATTTGCAATTTGTGGTATTCCGTGCGGCTGTTTCAATCCCATTCACAGTTTTATGTATTTTTTGGTCCAACACTTCTGTTATTCGTTTCATTTTATCAAAAGTTGGCTCATTGATTTGCCCATTTTCAAGAAAAGAATACAAATCTAAATTACTGCATTACTAACCATCAGTGTCAACTTAAATTAATTTCAAACTACTGCCTTTTTGCAGGTTCTTACACTCATTTAATTTAATAAGCGCATTTAATTCAGTTTCTACTATTGTTTGTGTTTCTGTTGCCAAAAATATCATAAAAGTTTAGCTATTAAAAGGCTGCCATTCCTGAGACAGATAATGTTTCTTAAACTAAGGTTTTTAAAGTAGGCTATATTTAACTTTAAATTAAGAAGAGCTTTTAACTAAAGGCTAAATCAATCTTTAAATTGACTTATCTAATAAATTACTACTCATGAGTCAACTTATAGTCAAAGCTCAACTATTCCTTCTTTATGTTCTGCACATTCAAAATAAAGAAGTCACTGACATTTTTCAGGCAACAGCTTTGCCCATTCGAGTAAAGCAACCTTATCAAATTTATAGTGTAGAAACAGTAGCTTTTTAAAATGTTATATTTTTATCGGGAATAACAGAAAAATAGTGAGCCAGGAAAAATGCTATGGTGTTGGCTTTGTTTAGGCCTGGTTGGAACCACAGACAGTTTACTACTCTTGACCAGTCATAGGCTAAAAGGTTACAACTACCACGGAGTTAACAGTGTCTTTCAGTTTAACCCACAACTGATGTCGTGTATTTTTAGGGGGGAGGGTGTCATAAATACTATATCTAATACATGTCAGGTGAGATCATTTATCGTTTCTGCCCGACTGAAAGGCCTTCTGGAGCTATTTAACAAGAAGCCCCATCCATCGTTATAAAACTACAATTTTATATGATACAGAGACATACGAAGGTCAGTATCTTCCAGGTGCAACACAAGCTGAACACCTACAACTTTAAATTTTACTGGATAAGTGACTTTAAAAGGCTGGAAATGACAACAGGTCTGTGAGAGTCCACTCACAGAAACGGGATCAGATGTACCAGCATCATTTTCCCTCCTAACCCAGGCTGTCTGAGATATCTGACCCCCGGAAGTGAGTGGAGACTGTGACTGATGCCCCAGAGCATGGAGCTTGGAGCTCCAGCTGCTAATGCAGCATGATACTCCCATAGAGAGAAGGAGAGCAGGGAGCAGGGCCTGAACTCAGGCAGCTTTTGGGGTTAAAACACAGCTGCTGCTGATGGCTACGGGCTTGGTTGCTCTGCCAAAAAGGAAACCTTATCAAAGGAGCACCAAGGAGTCAGTGGAACCCCATGTGTCGATGTCCAAGTTAATAGAGTGAAAGAATTCCTGCCCTTTGGTCTCTCTGACAGAGCTATTGTGTGTCTTAATATGGGTAAAGGATAATCATATTTAACCATGTTTACTGGTTTGCAGACTGTGCACCAGTAGTTATGATGTCACTTTTAGCATGTTCAAGCAAGCATAACTGTTGGTGAGTCACTGGGGGAAAAAAGGCTATATCTCTCAGCTTCTTGTATAAGAAGATAATAATTTAATGTCAATTTGCAGAGGACTGTAGTGGTCACACAATGTAAAAAAGTCTAATCTGACAAACGTGTAGAATTCTATTCCATTAGGCGACAGGCAATAGACATAAAATAAAACAATGCAAAGTAAAACAATCTCTCTCCTTTCATCTCAGACAGTGCTTAAAATTATTGTCACATCGTGGCCCCAGGCAGTTATTGTTGCTTAAAGCTCCGCTTGTTTTGTATTTATAGTATAATGTCTGCCTCTTGGAGCTGGGCAAGCAGAGAGGACAGCAGCTTTTTCTGGTGGCTTATGCACATGCATTGCGGATAAAGCTCTGTCTTTAATGGGAAACTGATGGGAGACCAGCATGTGAGGCCGCTGGTGCTGCTTTCACTGCTCTGAAGTCACTTGTGATCTGCACTTTGTGTGGAAACACAGCTAACATTAGCATGTAAATAAGCTTAAGTGATTTATCATCATAACAGATCTGTTTCCGCTCGCTAACCACCTTAGCCAATGTGTGATGAAAAGAAGATTGAGTGTGGAAAAAGGTTATTAGTAGCTCCTTAAGTACATTAGCAAGGAAGGCTCTGATGATGATGATGGAGAGGTGACAGCAGCTCTTAGTATGTCCACTAAAAAAAAAAGAGGCAAGTTGACCAGGTACAGACACTTTCAGATAAACATCTATGAGAAATCACTTCTTTGAATGAATATAATTCATTTAACCCGCTGTGTTGCCAATAATCCACCTTCATTTTTCATAAATATTTTTTGTTGTTGTTTTATAATTATATTATCAGTTTCAGATATTTGGCCAGGTTTTTAATTCTAAAATTTGCATGGAGAATTCAGTTTTTATTTCCAAAAGCCTTGACTGTTTCCGTTAAAGTGATGCAATAATCATCATGATTACTTCTGAAGGCCTGAACATTAAAGATAACTCTGCTTCGCTGCTTTCTATATGATTTAGACTCAGACACTTGTCTATTAAGAAACATCTTCACCACTGTCACCTCTGTGATCATAAGAGTTACACTCTGTGAGTCATTGGCTTTGGTATTGGCTGCTTGACAAAAGCATGTTTTTAGTTCTACAGAACTGGGAAAAAAGTTGTCAAAGATTCTTCAGCCTCTGCCTGTGTTTGCTTACTGCTGTTGACTCTCACAGTGGAAACACTTGAGGTCTACAGATTGATAGGAAACCTTCCTGCTAAGCTGATTTTACTCAAATCTCCATTTGCTCTGTGGTGATGCCAGGACTTATCAGAAGACCTCATTACAGGTACGCATTCTGTAATGAGCAGATAAAGACAAGAACACACATTCTCCACTATATTTTTAAAAGTTGAAACTATGATTTTCCCTGGATCGTAGATTCCCCAATACTTTGTCTGTGTGTGAGGTGGCTCCCTTTATGTTATTTCCTGTTTTATTTTGATATTTTCTCGTACCATGTGCCTTGTATTTAGTTCCTGCTCTTGTCTTGTTATTCCTGAATTGTTCCCACTGCCTAGCCTCATTACCTTGTGTATCTCATGTCTAAGTCTCCCCTTGCCCTTTGTCGTGTCCTCTCTCATGGTTGTGTGTTTTTCCAATTTGTTTTGCTCCTGCCCTGCTCAATGCATGCCTTGGTTTGTCTCCCATGGATTACCAGCAATAAAGCTAAGTTTGAGCTCATTTCTTGTCTTGTGATTCCTGCATCTGGGTGCTAATTCTGCCTCTTACATATCTGAAGCTTGACAGAAAGAATAATTCTGACAGTTCATTCATCTTCAAATCAACAAAAATGCTAACCTTCAAGGAAACACAAGCAGAGAACAAAGAGAGTCAGCATAATCCACATGTCTAAACAGCAAATCATTTCTAAGCCATCTCCTTAACACAAACTAATACCTGTTCCCATGCCTCTGCTCTGCACACATGAAGGCAGCCTGAGCAAGGCCAAGCAAATACTTTCCATCAGTTTGTGTAAGCAATGATAAACACATTATGTCTAATCATAAGTGTATTTCATGTTACAGTTGGGTCAGAGCCCTTGCAGCCAAAATGCCCAATTTTCCCATGGTTGTATTTCAGAGGGAGAGTAGGTCTGTGTCTCATTTCTGTGTTTATGGCAAGTCTAAATTATGGTATCAAGTTCAGCTCAAATCGAAACAAGTGCCAACTATCATGGCAGACCATCCCATGCAGGCCACTTCTGTCTTTGGGATGCAGTGTAACTCAATCTATCCCTGAATTTCAGGCTCTCTGCTTGGAGTCATTTTCACTGTACAGGGAGAGACAGAGCAGACAGATCTGAAAAAACAAACACAGACCTTCAGAACAAAGTTAGTGGTTCTTTTTTTTCAAATTTTTTCAAAGAAGAAATAGAAACCACGTTTTGTGAATGAAGCCCAGCTGACAAACAGAGGAGGACTTAAATGTTAAGGACCTCCGCGCGCGCGTTTGTGTGTGTGTGTGTGTAAGTAAACCTGAATTTCTGCAGTTTTACAAATCTGGATCCTGCTATTCAGTTGAATCCTTTGTCATGTCATTTCACTAGTTTGCAATGTGATCAAGAGATGCTGATATTATACGGAAGAGCCGAACATGAAAAGATGTGAAAATAGTTTTTAGACCACACTGAAGGTCAAATGAAATTATTTGTAGGAAACGATGTTGAAGGAATATGATTAAATAAAATGGAAAATGTGTTATGTAAGTTTCGACAACCAGATTTTTTTTAAATTCTGTGCTAAAGAACAGTTTCTTTGGATATGATTCCAAAAAAAGTACTAATAAATAGTAATAAAGGTTTACTGACAAGTTGTCAAAGATTGCTGAAAGATTTTAAGACTGTTAATTATCTTTATTTATTGAAAGGCACTTCTAGCAGGTCTATCACTGCACTCCATGTTAGCTGACTCACGTCAGCCAAACTTTTACTAAAAGCTTTGATCGTTGTGCTGTGATTGAAATTAATCTGACAATAATGTACATATTCTCATTCTAAAATTTATAACTATGTATTATCCCCTCTATATGATCTAAACAAAGAGCAGACAGTAACAAAGTGGGACAAGGTTGTACCTAGTTCTTGCAGATGTCTAAATGAGGAAATGGCTAACAGAAAGCATGCTCACAAATCAGGAATAACGAGACAGAGGAAGTTAAACTGAACATGACATACAAGAGACAAAACAACACTAGGACAGAAACTAAGACTTACAAACTTGACAGAGACAAAAGGTAAAGACACACAGAAACTACGAGACTAACTACAGAGACTGGGCATGGAGAAACCAGACAGAAACAACTGAATGGTGAACAAGGATAAACTTTACATAGAGGAGAACAGGATGACTAGATAGGGAAACAT
This sequence comes from Perissodus microlepis, assembly GCF_051167445.1. Lineage (NCBI taxonomy): Eukaryota > Metazoa > Chordata > Actinopteri > Cichliformes > Cichlidae > Perissodus > Perissodus microlepis. The sequence goes on along the minus strand of NC_140477.1, from coordinate 24,605,196 downwards.
GGGAAGACAAAAGTCCAAATGCAGATGAGACTGTGACACAACGAAACACAGAAGGAATAAATCAGGAATAACAAGACAACTATAGATAATAGTACTGGAAACAAAAGACTGCTAACATAAACCAGGAAGTAACAAAACATGGAATCACCAACAGATGAAAACTAGACAAAGCACAGAAAACACAGGCAAAACATGATGAAGAGAAAACAACCCTAATCACCTAGAACAAAACCTGGATATCTAGAAAACCTGAGAAGATAAACACGAAACATAGAAGGGGACAGCACCAGACGCAGGGACAAAAGGGATGTGAGAGTACATAATGTCAGCGTGTGCAGTGTGGCAGGCAGGATGATCGACCCAAACACAGGACTCAAGACGGAGGAAAAAACGGCAGCTTTTATTGCTGGAAAAAACTAAAACTAAATACAAAACAAACCAGAAACTATAAACCTGGCGATGGCTGGAAACACGGCGGGAAACACACAGCATAATGAGAGTGCAACGTGACAACAAGCAGGGGAAGATAAAATACAGGTAGGATAACGAGAGGATGGGGAACGGGTGGAAACACAGCTTGGACCAATCAGACGTAATGAGAAGGGGCGAGCAAGCAAAACTCAAAACACAGGACAAGGACTATCACAATAAAACAGGAAACACACAACAGGCACAGAGGCACGGACTTGATACTGAACAGAAGGAACATGGAGCACAGGGACAGGAGTGACACAACGACTGACGGGGGAACATGAAAATACACATGAAGACAGAATTAAACCTTTACTACACATGAGGAGCACAGGAACAAAAACCAAGAACTAGAAATCAAGAAATACTACAGAACTTAGGGAGCTAGAAATACAAAACAGAAACCAAAAAACTAACAGTGATAAACCAGGATGAAATCAAAGATTAATAACAACACAAAACACTGGGTCACCAACCCAGAACCGTGACACAGAGGGACTCCAGGAATACAATATAAACTGAAATCAAGAACAGAACTAGAAGAGAACTAAATCCTTTGAATAGCAAGGAAACACTAAAAGAAAACAAACTCTGTGCACTGGGTCCTAAAACCAGGGATTCGAATATGTGAGTGATGGCAGTTGCTAAGAAGTTGTTTACTACTCCTCAACTGGCTGGTGAGTGATTGCTGGATTTTGCTTGTGGACGCTAGGTGGAATTAGTTACAGAGGGGTATACAGCACCAAAAACCTAATGGTTGCTTTGATTGCTAGCAGATTACCACGGTTGCCTTTAGTTTGTATAGAAGGCTCACACAGCAAACCCTTGATAAATAACCACAGAACAGCAACAACACTTGAAAAAGTGTCAAATGGAAATGAAGACCATGAAGACAGTTTCCTTTTAAAGTAAAGTTACCTGACCAGTGAAACCAGTGAAACCAACACGTTTGATCTCACAACTCTCAGTGAGTACACACTAATAACAGTTTCCCTTTGTAAGAAGCCGAGAGTAAACATACACAGTTAATTTCAGTGAAACAAAAAATTCAAGTACTTTCTTACATGGTAAAGACTGTACACAATGAAGTTCATGTCTCGAGGCAATACCATTATAGGTACATTACAGTTTAAATTTGCACAAAGTTAATGTATAAAGAATGTCTGTAAGAAGCAGCATGTCATGTCTAAACTACATATATTACTGCCAATTAGCTGCTGGAGGCTTTTTGTGAGCAATTTAACTTTTGAGCTTTAATCCAACAGAACCTCTGAATACACACAGACACACACAAGTACAGTTACGTACAGGACTTTATTAACAGTGTGACCAGTGGATGACGAGATGGCTCTTTAGTAAATGTACAGACGCATGTGTAGATGTTTTCAAGCACCGCACAGCAGTTCAATCACACATGAATGCACTGGTGTATAGCTGCATGTACTATGTAGACTGGATGCGTGCCCTCTTTTTTGTTGTCTGTGGATGAAAATCAAAGGGACAGGAAGTGTAGCTAGAGGGCCTCACTGCACTGGACCATCAGTTGGCAGGATGAGAAGTGACTGTATAATCAGACAAAGGAGGGGAGGGAGAGTGGGAGGGGGGGCTGGAAAGAGGAATGCGTCATGTAATGAGGGAAAGACGAAAGGGAGGGTCAAGCAACAAAAAGATACAAAAATAAGTAAATAAAAGCGATGCAGAAATGAATCCGTGCAGAAGTCACAACAAGCTTATTTCTGAATTTTAGCCAACTAAAACTTACAAGCCTTCACTGGGTTATGTAGCTGTGGTGTACTGTGTTTGTCTTACACACAAACACGCATGCGCAAAAGCACATGGAAAGCTGTAACCTGGATTCAGTCATTGAGACTGTCATGTTTGTGAAAATATTTATCGACAATGATAGATTCCCAAGTCTCTTAGGCCCTAACCTTAACCATCACCACATAGTGCCATACCAGCCTAAATCTAAAGGCAATTATAGACAAGTGTTGCGTGTATACATTTTCATATCTGAACTTGTCGTGTAACATATACACGCACACACCAAACACATGGCATTTTTACAGAAATTTATTGTTAAAAATGCACAAGAAAGGGGGATTCAGGCTTTATCCTATTCTCATGAGAAGGTAGCAGAAGGAAGAATTTCATGGGGTGATTTAGGAACTGAAGCTCTATCACAACTGCTTTCATACATATTTCAGGTTGTCACTGGGGCAGTTTGACCTCTTGCTGGCAGACTTGGGACCACATCTGAGTAGGCAGAGAAATAATTTCATAGAACCAGTTGACCTAAAGCAGTTTCTAGCTGTGGCATTTTCAGTAACAGTGCACGTTTTGCGCTATGAACGCACACACTAGCCTGAGTGGTCAGATCTGTTTATTTGTATCCAAAAAAATCTGAAAAATCAAGCTTGATTAAATAAAATAAATGCCACATTTTTCCCAGTTGCTTGTGTAAAGGCCTTAACTTTAAATATAAACCTATAAAGTCCTGAACAAATTGCTAACAAATTTACGAATTTCATCTAATAGTCTAAAACTTGATGAGTTGTATTTTCATGTCGCTATTGTCATGAATTTCTTTTATTTTCTGTTCTTAAGTTGACAAACATTTGAACAGCATAGAAATGCAGAAAATTACTATGTAGTTGATCTTATTATTACAATGTTATTACCAATGTATTAACAAATTTAATTTTTATATGGTATTGTGCAATTTGATTAATTACCTTTAATAATGCTTTTTTCTAAAACTGTAATTATGCACAGTACTCGGATATGTGTGTAGTGTTTGCAATAAATCTTTAAGCTAATGGTAAAAAGTAACTAAAGCCTTTTAGATTAAATGAAAATGCATCTTCTCAGTAAGCTTTAGATAGCTACACTCTGTCACTGGTTTTATTTCCCACGTTGCATAACCAACAACAGCTGAACATAATTGAGAGTATCTATGTTTGTGTTGTGTGTAAAGCTCTGGCTGACAGCTACCACAGTGTCAGTCAGTCTGTCTGTGTGAAGAATCCAAACATATAATCATTCTGAGGACAGAGGGGACTTCAAGACAACTCAACACTTTGTGGCTTTGAGCTATGTGAAGACTTTAAATGTTTCAGATATCAGGGTTCAAAACTGTTTTGGTTGAATTTTCATGGCAGCATGCACCGCCTGCTAGTCTTCACACCTCTTTTTTAAGTTTAAATGAAATACAGTACTTCACTTAATTGCCAAATAATATTTTTTTTTCCTCTTTGGGCTTACTGTTTTTGATACCAGGTTTCTGCCGTGTTAAATGAATATAAAACTGCACACATGGGAAAACACCGTGGCACTGCCAGTGAATTATATGTTCCCCCAGTGCCTGGCTGCATGGTCCAATGTTGCGGCTGTACTTCATTAGCTATCTCCTCTTTACCTTTCTCTGACAAATTCAATAAATGCTCATCTGGTTCCAATTAGGCTCTCGTTAGCAATAACTGGCCTGATATTTACTAACAGCATTACTCAACACTAGCTGGCTTGGCTTGGCTATACTAATCTGAGACAGGCCACATAGCTTTCTGGGCTTGTTAGTAACTTGCAAATCAACTCTGCCCTTCAGAAACACGTTATCTCTAAAAAGCCTCCACATACATATCCCCTAGTATTTATAGTCAGCAGTTATTTTATGTTTAGTCCCAAGAAAATGCTAGTTTAGCTTACCAGCAGTTATACATTTATCTAATGCTGATACATTTCTATTTACATTTTCTCTATGCAATGAAGTACCTTGGAAGGACCATATAGTTTTAACGAGGTACTACCAAAAGACAAATCAAATAGCATCCAACGTAGATATAAAATACAAACTGGGAAAAGGTGTGGGTCTTTAAATTCAAAGATCCTCTGAAAGTGCAGACCACTGCTCACTGTTTTTCAAAGTTCATGAAAGAATGTAATTGTTTTATGTAAAAATCCATTAATAAAGTATAGTATATGTGGTACTGGAAAATATTGTTATGAACTACTTAAAGACATGTTCAGTAGAGGATTCGTGTTCAGGTTAATGTGTTTTTCAGAGGCTGTCTTGGAGTTGTGAGGTATTTGTATGGCACTCAGATTCATCCACTGTGGGTCACAGCTTCTTTTTTAAATGGAGAATTTGATGGTCTAATTCTAATGTTTCACCGGTAAGAGAAAATATTTTCACAGGGTGGAAAGGGTACTGTTACTTGGAATTCCAATATAGGAAAAAGAAAAAAGAAAAGGGTAGCTTTGAAAACATGTACATTGTATGCACAGCAAACATATTTTAATAGATGTTCCGTATTTAAATATGAAAACTGAACAGATGTACTAATGACTGTTTTCAGTGACAAATTTATTCATATTTTGTGCTCCAGCAATTATTTGTGGCTGCCAAGTTGCAATCACCAGAGTTAAAAACCAAGGACAAAACGGGCAGTTCATTTGAGTTTAGCTCAAAGAGAAAGTCAAATCCAAAAGACTCCCATGTTAAAATTCACAACTTTGAAGAATTAAAAGAATTTAGCTTCTCAATTTGTAAAAACAAATTTATGTGGAATGAACTGCAACTTTAGCTGACTGTTGTCAGGAGTTTTTGGGTCTGTTTCTGTTATTTCTGTTATTGGTGTTGTTTGGAGCACTTGTCTGTTAAACAATTAGGCCTGCTATGTCATACAGACTATTCAAGAAGTCTGTTCTTCAGTTTTGTTGACTGAAATTTTGTCTGTTATTAATTAATATTCATTAGCAGATACCTGTGCACCCCTGCAGGTTATGAATGCTTCTTGTTGGTCACTTCTGGCTCCAGGACACATGACAATATAAATACATATGACCAAATAAATTAATTACTGCTTGTTTATGGTAGTGAAACAACAGTATAGTTCACTGATGTTTTTTTGAATGGTTTTTTTTCACAACAGTGGAGCTCTCTGGCCCAGGGGGATGGGATGTGTTAGGTTCTTGATATTCACACTTGTTAGGAGGATACAATCATTGTATTCATCCTGTAAAGGACAAAGGGTTTTTCAAAACCTAATCAGGTTTTAAAACATGTTGAAATAGCCAGGAGCATGATGAAGAGAAGCTGCTGAGTAGTACTTAAGCACATAAATACTATTGAGAATGTCAGTGACAGACAATATAAGAGCAAATGGAAGAGTGTTAAAGAGAAACAGAGACAGATAAAGCAGTGTGGGACTAATGTAGACAAGTAGAAACTTTCAAATAGAAAAGCGAGCAACTGATGAAAGTCAGGAGTTTCTTTAGCTGCTCCTGGTCTTCCTTTCCCCCCCTCTGCTAGTAATTATTCCATTTCAAGGCTCCCTCAATCATAGATAAGTCAAAGGGTTTACCAAAAAGCACCTGTCCCCAAAGCACAGAAGAAAAACTCTCAGTTTCAACACTCCATTCTAATGTGCTGATTCCAGGAACCTTACATTGGAAATAAATGATGACACATGGGTGCTTCGATCAGTTCCAACTGAGGAGTTTTTTTTCTCTTCAAACATACATTTTTCCTCCCTTTTCTCTGGCAGCTGGATAAGTTTTCTCTGGTATGTGAGGGGGGAGGGAGGAAAAAGAAGGTTGTCTGTACTGAGGTCTGTTCGGCACATGTTCCTCTTTCACAACCTTTTATAAGTTATCCCAACTGAGGAAAAGAAAGAGATTTAACAGTGGGAAAGAAGAACAACAACAGACAAAGTCAGAGTCTGCAGAATGTGTCTGAGGAAAAAAGAGAAAGATGGGTGGAGCAGAGGAGATGACGAGACGGCTTTGATTACGTGCAGATCTGGTTATTACCAGCCTGCAGAGAGACTCTATTAAACAATAACAAATGGAGACCATCAGTCAGTACATCAGTAATAGGCTACAACAAGAAGTCTGCTGATGGGAAACACACATACTAATAGTGAACGCAGGCAGACTAAAAAGATATAAAAGCAACTTCATAAAAATCGAAATTAAATTTCCACTCCTAGGTGTTTTTGAAAGAAAAGTGTCACATTTGCCAACTCTTTGGCAGTTTAAAGGAAAAAAGCCTGTTTGTCTAACGTGTCTGTATTGCCTGAGTTTACGGTAGAGGGCAGTGACTGAAACTTTTGCACCTTTTGGGTGTTTTGGCATCCAAATTTTTTATCACTGCAATTTTTTCCTAAAGCTTTCTGAAATTAAAGTTTACCTAATGTGCATAGCATTTATTAGTTATGTTGTCTATGTGTTATACAGAAGTATCAGTAGAAGCAGCTCTACTGTGAGTCCATCCCAAATCACTAAATTCCCCACTCTGCACTAAGGGTGCAGGGTATTGAAGAACCCTGTTCTTCAATACTCACAGCTCATGGCCATATATGAGGGTAGAAATGTTGACTGGCTGGTAAATTAATAACTTTTATTTCATGTTCAGCTATCTTTTCACCAAAAACACTGGTACAGCGTCTACATAACTGTGGAGACAGCACCAATCCTTCTGTCATCTCCCACACCATTCTCCACTTACTCATGAACAAGATCCCAAGACATGTCAGCTTTTCTACTTGGGGCAGCAAGTCGTGACTTGAAGTAGACACTCCACCCTTTTCCTTGGTTTCAGATTGGGAGGACTAATTCTCATTCCCACCCAATGAACTGCTCTGGCGCAAGCTACGACCAGATGAAACTAACAAAACCAAATCATCCATGAAAAGCAAAGACAAGGTCCTGAGGCTACTAAAGCGCGAAGTGGCAAAAGGTTTCCTTTAACTTCTGTCTGTAAAAAGATTATCAGTATCAGTGAAAAAGGAAACTCTGGCAGAGTCCAGCACCCACTGGAAATATGTCTGATTTATTAATGGCAATATGGACGATGGTTGTGTAGGGATTGAATAGCCCATAAAAACTGGCCAAAAACCTCATACTCCCAAAGCAACCCCGATGAACAAATTTCATCTCCCAAGTCTACAAAATGCATGTAGACTAGTTGAGAAAGATCCTACAAACCCTTGAATATCCAGTATTCCAAGATCAAGAAAAAAAACGATTCTTCCTCCTGAATCTGGGGTTTGACCAATGGATGTACTCTCTTCATTCGTACCCTAGCACAGAAATTTCTGTTGTTTAACTACCTCATTGATTTCTCCCACTCATGGGTGAGTAGTTCCCTCCTTCCCAAACTCTGCCTCTGTCACCAAAGTGGGGCTGAGGAGATCCTTGAAATATTCTTTCCATTGCCTGACTGTATCTTCCACTGAGGTCAGCACCACCCCATCCCCACTGTACACTGTGTGAGTATCACTTTCCATTCCCGAGTCGCCAAAACTGATCATTGATCTGTGACCTAAGGTGTCTGGATAACATGCACTTATGAACACCATTATGCTTGAGCATGACACTTATTATGGAGAAACAGTGGTACAGGGAAGGCCAAGGGAAGCAACCCTCAAGTCTACAAAGGAAAACCCCAACATGCAGAGAATCAACCAAGTATATCCACCCCTGTCCACTGACTCTCACAAAATTTCCAATCAATTCAGATCAGTTCAGTTTTATTTATATAGCTCCAAATCACAACAACAGTTGCCTCAAAGGACTTTATATTGTAAGGTTAAAAACCCCACAATGATACAGAGAAAACCCCAACAATCACATGACCCCCTATGAGCAAGCACATTGGCGACAATGGGAAGGACAGGAAGAATCCTCGAACAGGACCGGGCTCAGAGAGCGGCAGCCATCTGCTGCAACCAGTTGGAGGTGAGGGGAGGAAGACAAGACAAAGACATGCTGTGGAAGAGAGCCAGAGATTAATAATAACTAATGATTAAATATTTGAAGAGAGTCCAGCCCTTCTCCAGGAGACTGGTTTCAGAGCCTGAGCCATGCATCAACATGAGCATAAGAATATCTAGCTGGTATCTCTTAACCTTAGGCACTAGCTCAGGCTCCTATCCCACCAGATAGGAGATGTTTCATGTCCAAAGAGCTAGTTTCAATAGCCAGCAATCAGACTGTCAGGACGTCTGCCCTCAACTGCTACCCAATACAAACTGCACCTGACACCTAGACCGCCTTCTTCAGCCTGTCGATCAACAAATAACATAATTGATCAATGGATGTTGTTTACCAGATGCCAGTTTTTAAAAACATAAAATATTTATTTTTTACATTTAAATATGTAATATTCATACGCTGCTGAAAACACATCAAATTTGAGTGCTGGATTTCTATAAACGACTGGATAATATGTGAAGAGCAAAAGGATACCGTATCATTTATTGGAAATAAAAATGATCAACCTACAGAGAGCTGAATTCGAAGACACCCAAAAATCAAAGTATAAAAATGACGTGACAGGCTAGTTCAGTTTGGAGAAATTTAATTGCAGCAACTCAAAATGGTACACTGTTGTCTGGATGGCCCCCACGTGCTTGTATGCATGCCTGACAACGTCAGCGCATGCTCCTAATGAGACAATAAATGGTGTCCTGGGGGATCTTGTCCCTGATCAGGACCAGTGAGGTCCTTGCAGCTAATGTCTCTAGCAGTCTTTGTTGTTATAATGAAATCATAGTCAATAAAATTTTGAATGTATTGGATTTTTTTTTTTTTTTTTTTAGCTCCACAACAGTTTACATGTTTGTTGCCATTTCCTGAACAAGCTGCCATGAATTATGGTCTTATAAACCAGCTATTTTCCTCAGGTGCTGATTTTTAGGATTTGTGGAGGGTATTCAGACTGTGGTTTCTCTGCCTCTCTGACCCCAGAATGAAAGACTGGCTATACTATTAGAGTAATTCCAAGATCTGGCCTTCCACTAAGTTTTTTTCTTTTTTGTGCCATTTTGTTTGTAACTGTTTCCATATGATTGGTTGGGCTCATGGGAGGACAGATGATGAAATATAACACACAAATCCCATCTAAATAACAGAAAAACACACAATAGAGCTTTCTGTATATCAAATGCACACATTAATATATACAAGCACACACACACACACACACACACACACACACACACACACACACAGTTGGGGTTGTGATCAACTGAGTTGTTTAAAAATGATTTGTTGACATGTTAGAACTCCAAAGCAAAATGTTTTAATGCTTTCAAGGAACGACATAAAATACAAAACTGTCAGAGATAAAACATTAAAAAGTTGTGATTATCAAGGGTGAGTCAGTGTGGTTATGTTATTGGTGGAAGGGGTTGGAAGCAGATTTCTGTGCATTTTTACTGAACAATTATCATCCATGACCAATGCTGTGATCAACTCAATATGTCTTCTTTGACCCAGCGGAGAAGATCACAAATTGCACAAGCCTGGGACCAATTAACAAGTTATAGGCATGCATGGACTACCAGTATACTTTTCAAAGTCGATTTGTCTCTCTTTCCAGCTGGTGGCGCTAGTGCATCTCACTGAAGCCTGTCCAGATTTCCACTGACTAAGATTTTCTACTCTTTCCTATGGCCCACAGGCAATACAAGGTCCTGGTCTTCTGGTTAAATAAAAAGAATGACACTGTGCGTGAACACCAATGCATATACCAAATATTTCAAAGCAAATAACAAATCAAAAGAGAAATTGTGTTCTTCCACCTCATTGTTCAAACAGAACAGACTGAGAACATTTCTGTTTGTCAGTGTAAGGCAGCTAATTCGAGTTTGAGTAGATCTGCTGATTTACTCAAAGCTGAGCTCCTCTTTATTGATCTGCTGCATGTCTGAGTACTGCTGCCGTGAAAACTGACTCCTCTGCTGTCAGCATGTCTTAACACTCATTAGCTCAATCACTGGATACCCTGCAAAAATATGATCAGTACCTACCATCCTTGAAATGCATAGAGTCAAGCAGCAGAATTTCTTAGCAGTTTATCACAGAGGGAACAGGCAAGCAGAGCTGACCCAGGAGCGCTGGCAATATTTAGAACAAAACACACAGCTGTTCACAAGAACAATCAACTGATTAGGAGGATGTATCATTTCATATTTTTAACTTTGAGGGTGCAGACAAACAACAATAGTGTCAATACAATAGTGAGAGATTTGAGAGAATCAGTTTTGGAGCTCTGTATCACAGTTCAATATCTATGAACTAATACAGATTTGGATGGCATTTCCTGAAATACAGACAACACTCTGACATTTATTTATTTACTTTTACAAAAACTGCAGAATGTCCATTTCCTGTTATGAAGGACAATGCTCTGTAAACTTTACTTTGATTTTTAATTTTTTGACAGAACAACTAGTTTATGTCTCAGTGTGTGCCTCTTGTGTCTAAATAGAAGTCATGTCGTAATTCGTGCAAATGACAGCAAAAAACTGAAATATCTCTGAAAGCATTTAGATTTAATGCCCATCGATTTATTGGAATAATATGAATTTTAAAAATCTAACACCACTACCGCTTTAAAAATGCTAAATTGTAGCTGATGTTTATACAGCGCTCACCCCAAACAATTGAATAGTTTATGTTTTATCATACTTTCTTTTTATGGAGCGAGACAGAGCATCAATTAAAGACTCATAATGTCTTAAGTAAAGTGTAGTTTCTAAACTGATTTCCATGTCATGTGAAATCAGTATTTTATTCCTTATAACCCAGGCAGAATTCTGGCTCCCACAGGTTGGCTGTGTGCTCATGTGGCACAATCAATCAATCAATCAATCAATCACTCCCAGATACTATTGATCTCAACTCATTGTGTGTACTGTATAAAGCAGCGGTCCCCAACCTTTTTTGCGCCACGGACCGGTTTATGCCCGACAATATTTTCACGGACCGGCCTTTAAGGTGTCGCGGATAAATACAACAAAATAAAACTAGTACCGGTACCGAAAAAAGAAGGTTTATTCATAACACACGTGAAAAGACCCAGGAAAACCGAGTAAACGATAAAAACGATAACAAAATAATGCTGAAAACCGATAAAAACCCTGAAAACTATACATTTCACACCTGAGCCTCAACTCTCGCGGCCCGGTACCAAACGACTCGCGGACCGGTACCGGTCCGAGGCCCGGGGGTTGGGGACCGCTGGTATAAAGAACACCTATACCATGAATCATTAAGCTGAGATGTCAGCTAAACAATAGGAATTAGGTCCAACCCATCAATATATATGTCCTACTGGACTTTGGATACCAAATTGGAATAATAAGCTGGCCACAGGAGGTGACAGATGCCACTCGCGTCAAGACATGAAAACTCCTTACAAAGCATGGAGGTCACTAACCATTCGTCCAGCACCCTGAGGCTCTATGAGCAACAGAAAGAGGGAGGGGGAGGGGGAGTGAGTGTCAGAGCCACAATACAGGATGAAACATGGAGCATCCGCAAATACCTCAGGAAGATGGGCCCCTGAGATGAGCCGTTCCAATAGTGCCTCAGACAAATGATGATAGATGGGGATGAGGAAGATGAACTATAATGAAAGACCAAGCCTCTGCATGGCATGTACCATCAACAGATCGAGTGGATCAGAGCACAGAGGCTCTGATGATAGCAGCACAAGAAGAGACCTGAAGCACCAGATCCACAGAGGCAGCAGTTTACCAAGGCTGACAGGACCCAAGGTGGCGTGTGTGCAAAGATGCCCCTGAGACTAACCAACACATAGTAGCAGGACGCAAGACGCAAGGTTGAACCATATACACTGAGACAGGTAACGACCTCGCCAGTGAAGCCAGCAACCTTGCCAGTGCAGCCAGTGACCTCAAAAAGAAGAAAAGCACAAGAAGCAAAGAGAAGATAAAAGACTCAAGAGATGAAGGCAATTACCAGAAATGTTCCATTTAAATCACACACAGACCCGGGTCAACTGCATGATCGGCTGTCTTTTTTTTTTTGTCTCTGTACAATATTGAATGCGATCCATTACTGCCACTCTGGTAATGGTAATCCATCTCTGACAGACCTTTCATAGCATATGTGGCTTTTTGGAAGTGAACACTGAGACTGAGGGCAAAATAACAGATTAACAACCCTAATTTGTCCTGAGGTTTTAATGGCCAAAATTATATGCAATCTTCCCCCTGTCTTCTATCAATCTCAGCGTCACCGTGGTCGGTTTGAATTCACATTTATAGTCAGCCATGTGCTTTCAATTTCTTCTGTGGACTAATAAAGGCCATTTGAGAAAGGGGCATTTTGATTGGGTGATTTCTCTTTTTTCTCTTTAAAAACCTCTGGACTGCAGAGTGTGAATGTTTGACAGTTACAAATGCTGCTCTGGCAGGTTCACATTTCTTTCAACCAGCCAGCGAGAGGACTGATTCTTTAAGCTGACGCAAATGTGAAGAGAAGACAAACTGTACACACACACACACACACACACACACACACACACACACACACACACACACACACACACACACACAATCACACGCAAACACAAAACCTGGATTCAATAATCCAGACTGCTCTATTAAGATGAGAGGCCGAACATACATAACCACTGTCAGAAAAACTCAATGTAAAACTACGGAGGAAATGAAAGTTCAACAAAGTTTAATGTGATCCATCAGAATATGGAAATATTTCAGACAAGAACCCAACTGTACTGTCTCTGCGCCATACTGAAAATTAGTTGTTTCCATTTCTTACAGTTTGAGAGCCTGAACTGTAAATACTTCTGCCTGACGAAATTCTGATAAATCGTTTTCTTAAAGTCTTACACTGTGACATTAAAGCAAGACTTCCTTGCTTTAACGGACTCTTTTAACCTGGCTCAGTGGGTTAATGACCCAACGCATGTTAAAGGACATACTTCGGACTTGGTTTTCTCATATGGTCTGGACATTTGTATCAAGGATATAAGTGACGCTGGGATCTTGGATCATTTCCCAGTTATATTTGATACTGGCTTATGCACTAATGAACTACATCCTGCGGCTCCCCTTCGCCCGCTACGTGTAATTAATGCTGAAGCGATGTCAAACTTCTCTATGTCTTTCTTGGATTCTGCATTTGTCACTCTCGACTGTTGTTCTTTTCGCTCGGTTGATGACTGTGCTAATTCCTTGCTATCGCTATTTTCTTCAATCCTTGATACTGTTGCCCCCATTAAGATGAAGCGCCCTAGAACCTACTCTCAGTGTTGGCTTAATGACACTACGCGCGCCTTACGTCATGTGTGTCGGCGCGCTGAGAGAAGGTGGAAAAAAGATAAACTTCAGGTTTCCCATGACATGCTATGGACTAGCCGCTTAAAACTCCAAAGTGCTGCTAAAATGGCCAAAGCGTCCTTCTTGTCCAAAATCATCCTGGCCAATGACCATAACCCCCGTACCTTATTTAAAATTTTTAACTCTGTGGTTAACCCTTCCCCGGACATGCCTTTAATTTATTCTCAGGCTCTTTGTGAGCGATTTCAAATTCACTTTTTAGAAAAGGTCTCATCTCTTAAGTCCTCCCTTCCCCCTGCTTTATATCCTCTCCCATTCCTGAGTGCATTTCAACTTTCCACCAGTTTGAGCCTGTGTCACTTTTGACTCTTAAGTGGCTAGTTGCTCAAATGAATAACACCAATACTGTGCTTGACATTCTTCCATCTCGCTTAGCTAAGGACTGTTTTGATGTAATCGGACCTAGTATCCTATTTCTTATGAACTTTTCCTTGCTCTCAGGCTGTGTTCCTTTGGCCTTTAAGCATGCTGTAGTCCACCCGATTCTTAAAAAAAGAAACTCTGACTGTTATGACCTTTCAAACTACAGACCGATCTCTAAGCTTTCGTTCTTGTCCAAGATCCTGGAGAGACTAGTTCTCTCCCAGCTCCAGGCGTACTTGGACACGAACAATATTGCTGAGAAATTTCAATCTGCCTTTAAGCCATTGCATAGCACTGAAACAGCATTGGTTAGAGTTCTTAATGATATTCTTGTAATCACTGATACTGTATGCTCTATGGTCCTAGTTTTACTGGACCTCTCTTCGGCCTTTGATATGGTGGACCATAACATTTTATTACTAAGACTTGAGCACACTGTGGGTATTAGAGGCACTGCCCTCGACTGGTTTAAATCATACCTCGCTGATAGATCCTTATCAGTTCACTTAGGCACCTTCTCCTCTTCCTCCGCTCCGGTCTGTTGTGGTGTGCCTCAAGGATCAGTTTTAGGCCCTATTCTCTTCTCATTGTATTTGCTCCCTCTAGGCGCAATCTTTGAAAAATACAATATCGCCTTCCACTGTTATGCCGATGACATAAAGATCTATTTTGAACTTACTGACGACCTTGCTGTGTCCCTGCACTACTTTCAAGAATGCATGCGGGAGGTCAAAGAATGGTTCCTGAGTAATTCCCTCGTTTTAAATGATAAGAAGACTGAGATTGTGGTGTTCAACAGTAAAATCCCTCGTGCCCAACTCTGTGCTGCCCTGGGTTCCTTTGCTAGCTTTTCTTGTGACTATGTCAGTAACTTGGGTGTACTGCTGGATAGCTCGCTCAAACTCGATAAGCAAGTGTCTGCTGTAGTGAGATCTAGCTTCCACCAACTGCGCCTTATCTCTAAGGCTAGGCATTATGTTCTGCATGAGGACCTGGAGAGGCTTATTCACGCTTTTGTGACCTCCAGGTTGGATTATTGTAACTCTTTGTACTACAGTCTTCCCTCTTCTCTTCTTCTTAGACTGCAAACAGTCCAAAATGCAGCAGCCCGCCTTTTGACTGGTACCAGGAAATTTTGCCATATTACTCCTGTCCTAGCTAGCTTGCATTGGCTGCCCATAAAGTACTGTATTCAATTTAAAATATTACTCCTTACTTTCAAAACTATTAATAAATTAGTGCCAAGTTATCTTAGTGAACTTCTCAAACCACATACTCCTGCTAGAACACTCAGATCTGCCACTCAACTACTTCTGACCCAACCCAGATCTCGACTGAAGTCCCGGGGTGACTGTGCGTTTGCTCTGGCTGCCCCGGTACTGTGGAATACCCTTCCTCTCGACCTCCGCGCATCTGATTCCATTGCACTGTTCAAATCACGATTAAAAACCCACTTATTCAATCTTGCCTTTCCCTCTAGTTAATATTTCTTTTATGATTTTATATCATGCACTTTTATGCTCATTTAAATTCTTGTTTGCTCTGTACCTGTTGCTTTCCTATGTATCAGTACAGTTATCTTCTTGCATACTTAGTACTTGCTTTGGTCCTATTTCTATTATCCTCCTCCTATTCTCTATCTTACTTGTTAAGCACCTTGGCATACCCTTGGTTTTTAAGTGTGCTTTATAAATAAAGTTTATTATTATTATTATTATTATTATTATTACACTGTGACTTTTACAGTTTTATGCCAGGTTTCTGAGATTTACCACATCTGAAAATATCCAGTACAATGAAACCTCCGCGTGGTATTGTATTGTTTGCACATCCATACTAGACTAGCGTAAGAGTGGAACGTCAACATTTTTTGTAAAAGACATTCCCACTGTTAAAAAAAGGTATAGAAATAACAGACAAAACATTTGTTTCACAATTTATCAATCAATATGAATGTATCCCAAAGTATTGCAGAGTCCTCACAAAGTGTGGGACAATTTTCACAATTTTAAAGATTTGCACACAAATAGGAATATCTCTGCAAAGGCAGATTTCATTATCAGTTCCAGTGAAAGAGAATAACGCCCCAAATATGGCAAAATCCAAAGTCTGTAGTCTATATAGCAGGGGTAGGCGACTCCAGTTGTTTTGAAAGGCCAAGACAGATTCCAAACCACTGCTTTGTAAAGACATTTTTTATAAACGTGTGCAAAACAAGGCACTTCAAAAGTTTTCACTGTTTACTCTAGTTTGAGTAAAGTTAAGCAATACATTATTAATGGCAGTACCTGAAATCTTTAGGTACTGGCATTATATAATATATGCGATATATAAAACTAGCCTGGTACTTTACATGGCAGCAGTTTAAGGAAATAAACATATGTATAAAATCTGTTTTCTGGCTCACTATAAAAATGACCAATCAAAATGTCTGTGTTAAAATAAACAAAATCAAATCAAAAATAAAGCAACCTGAAAGGCAATTCTACCATCTTCAGTACAGTTACTTTTTACCATAATCATATTATCATATTTAATCTGCTAAATCTGTTTTCAAACTACTGTGTTTATCTTTAACTTTTCCACTATGCAATCCTCTCGCCCCCTTTGTAGTGCCCACAATTGTTCGTTTAGAGTAGCAGAAATGTTACTGACTAAATTTTGGAATTATTTTAGATGAAAATATAAAAAAGAAAAGAAAACTTCAATTAGTGCTCACCAGGTTCAAATTTAGATGATTGTGTAAAAAATGTAAAAAAGAAAAAAAAAACAAGGTCTGCAACACATTGGTTCTAATTCCAATGGAAAGCACTAGTAGTATCATCCCACTTTTCTCATCTT
This sequence comes from Perissodus microlepis, assembly GCF_051167445.1. Classification (NCBI taxonomy): domain Eukaryota; kingdom Metazoa; phylum Chordata; class Actinopteri; order Cichliformes; family Cichlidae; genus Perissodus; species Perissodus microlepis. Next base: position 24,588,343 of record NC_140477.1, on the reverse strand, counting down.
TGCAAACAAAACCAGTAATAAATTGACTCCTAGTCTGCTCTATATGCAGTACTATGTGTGTACAAATAACCCGACTCAACCTTTCATCCCTTCGTGGGACCGTCAGAGTGAAACTTCAAAGCTACCCACACACTGTAATGTGGCCTCCAACCAACCAGCCCAGCCTCTTCCTGTAGCTTCAGAGAAAACACAGTGTATATGAAATGCACAATATGACAGTTACCATGGAGCGGTGACGTTCTTCTTCTTGAAATCTGAGACATAATTGAGGTTTTTCTGCTCTCTACTCTGTACCTGTTATTCAGACATAATTATGGTATGGTCTGAGCTGCCATAAATGCTATTAGAACTAATCTCATTAGCAGTGTATTGCTCAAGGACTTTTTTGATATTTCGAAAGCTTGAACCATAAATCGAGCAAACAGCAGTGATAAAGAGACAACCCACTTCCACTAAGTCACATATTATTTATCTGAAAATGTTGGATTTCTCTTTGTACTTTAGTTTGCTTAGAAGTAGAAAAATATAAACAACAATTAAACATGAATAATCACAATTATCTCATTACACTACAATTCTTTGCATTACATTGCCTTTCCATTCATTTTAACCATTCCTACAGAACAGCATTTTTTCTTATTTTTAAAAAGGAGACAATCTGGTACAGTTTTAACATAATAATTAGGCCTAATCGGTAATCTGGTATCCCTGAACAGAGCCAAACAAAGAAAGCAGCAACACTGGAAGTAGCATGATTCTCCCATAGCCAGCCAGCTGTCTGTCAGGCCCTAATTTGATTCACTGAACTAGACTGCTCTACCCTATCTGTGGTACTTGTATGGAATCATTTAATAAATATTAGGATTTACTGTGAAGGATAAAGCATAGAAGGAGACGGTGGTTCAGTTTTGGTAAAAAATCTAGGATTTAATTGCAGGTATTTGTGTGTGCTCTTTGCACACATACAGTTTATGGAAGTAGTTTTGCAATCATTAGTTGACAAACTTAAGATTCCACCCACTCATCTCTTTTGGGTCAAAAACCCGATGTCACTGTCACACAGTTGTGATTAAAAAAAATCAGTAGCATAAAATATAAAATGAGGTGTGAAACAAATCTTTTAAAATATTAACTGTTTATTTGTTACCGCCTGTTTATACATTCAGAAATAACCTTTTAGAGAAACAAAAATTAATCAGACAGTTTGTCCTGTGAAAAAATATGGATTCGATCTTCTCTGGCTGTAGTTTCAACTTTCATACCATACTTCACTTCAGGCCAAACTCACCACCGTTCAACATTATTACAACCAGCAAGCCCAGCCTGTTTTTCATCTATACTTCTGTCCTTCAATAAATGGGGTAATTGCAGCAAGCACCTACAGAGTTATATCACACCCATAATGCTAGTGGCAGAGTTCCCAGAATTCATTACTGTGGGGTAGAAACAGACCTAGAGGAGCACCATGCCCCCATTTCATTGGTGTTTCATACAGACTGTTTGATTTCCAACCTCTAAAAATATTTTGCATATGCAAGCTTTTAAAATGCATTAATCTCTCTATTTTTATATGTGAGTCTGTATTTGTGTTAACCATCTGATCATGGAAGTGGACAGCAAGGCCGAAACGTTTGACATTGCTGTTAAATATATCAAATGAAAATGAGCTAGAACACATGAAGTGTTGGTGGCATCAGCTGCAGTAAGTAATGTGAGCAGAGAATGCTTCACGTTATAAAATAATGATTTCATTGCAGTGGCATTTTGTCAGGCAATTTCTAAACTGTATAGAAACTAAATGTAGAAAAAATAGTGGCTGTATCATTCAAAAAGCACCCTCGTCACATCCAAAGAATCACCAGCAGGGATACGTTTGATACCTTTTAATATCACAGTTTTAAAAATGTGCTGACACTTATTGTTGTTTTTGTTTTTTGGACCTTACCGTAGGCAGTGAATACACAGTCTGCAGTTTTTCAGTTTCAGTTAAAATATACCCCAACACAAGAATCACATACTCCAAACAAATGACACCTCGTGCACTAATGAGGCACACCAGCAAACCTGACAGAAATAGTGGTCGACTGAGTAAGAGATCCACAAATTAGAAATAGTTTTACAGTCTGTCTAAAAGTGGCAAGACTGTGGAAAACCAGCTTTAGTAAAGGGAACTCTCTAAGTCATGAGGACTTTCGGTTGCCACATCAACTTCCTGAACGCACCTAAATAGTAATTAACAGTGGGCAGAGGCAAGCCTGGGCCTGTCTGACACACAGTAGATGACTAACACTAGTGTAGTCTCATCAAGTTCACAACTCAACAGTTATTTTCTTGCAACACTAGGAGATATTTGTTGTTTCTATCAGCTTGTTTCTATCTACACCAAACTGTGACATATCTGGCCTCGGTCAGTATCAAAGGAATTCTCTGCTTTCTGCACAGGTTTGTATCTGAGCCGATAACCTTACCTGTTCAAACTCTCTGAGGCTGTGCATCTGTACTGGGGGTCCTTTGTCTGTTTCGTCACCTGAGAAATCTGCACAGGTAGAAGAAGAAACATGTACACATCAACACATTACTCGCAGAGGAGCTATTCTGCTGCAGGAATTTAATACCCTTAGGGTTTTCTATGTTTATAGCTTCATAACACAGAACAAGTCTGCTGTATACAGTGTGTTTAATAGTAAAAAACAAAAAGCATTTGATCTGTAAAATGCTGTTTAAATCTCCTCATGAATGCTTCCTATTTACAGTAAATTTGCTCTAGTTTCTGAGAATTATCAGTGCAACAGCAACGGGTGAAATTTAAACACTTCAGGGTTTTCTCAGCAACGTCTCTGAGACTGTGTGATCAATCATCACCTCGTTATAAACCCATTAAACCTAGATACAAATGGGCTGTGTGTGTCCTTATACACACACTCATAGAATTGATATAGTATATTGTGGTCCAATTGAAATATTTCCAGAAGTCTAAAGACATCACAAAGCCATGCTTATCCCCTATAAGAGGCCAGGAGTTTTCCAAGAAAACTCCATCCAATACTTAGAATTCGATTTGTATAATAGTTCGAATTTTATTCCTTTAAAAGCAGGGCCAATTATCTGCAGGAGAAAGGGGGTGGTGGTAGTGAAGGGCAAGATCCCAAGGGGTGTAATCACGTTAGTTTTGGCAGAGTTTATATTTATAACGATTCTTTAAAATTGCAGCACATTAAATTTTATTACAAAGCTGTTGTGTAAGAAGTTAGAAGGTATCCTGGATCAAGTGCTGAGATGTTAGCTGCTGCAGTGCCTGCAGCAAGCCAGGCTACGAAACACTACAGAACACCGATATGAATGACATAATAGTAGAAGTATGCAAGCACACATTTTGTTTGATTGGACTTTTCAGAACCATCATTAACATAATACATTACTTTTGTCCAAATCCTCATCACATTTAAATCACACTTTAATACTGTGAATTTTGACAAATAATTTCATGTCATTGTCCTGGTCTTTGACCCAGGACTATGATGAAGCTAGAAGCCAGAGAACAGTGATGCCTGAGGTAATCAGAGCACTCAGGGCAGTAACCACCAAACTGGGTGAATGGATCCAGCAGATCCCAGAAATCACTTTGGAGATCTGTCCTAGGAAGAGCAAAGATACTTCACAGGCCATCAAGCTGCCAAGGTAGGGGTATTCTTAAGTTATAGGACCCAAGTTTGAATGATAAAGGCAGCTTACTTACAAAGAAATGAGCATTGTCTAATTTTTAGAAGCAGGAGAAAATGCACATTTAAAAAATAAGACAAGCACCACTTTGCATTTGTAATACATTAGGAGACACTTACCCATCATGCTTTTCGGCCTGGCCCGTTTATCTGCACCACAGTGCCTGAAAACAGAGACAGCTATCAGTAAAGTCCCTGAACATTTTCCCATGTGTCTTCACCAGCAGCCGCATAATGATCCTTATCTTTGCACTAAACCTGTTTTCTGCTGGAGTCCTGTCTGCATGATGTATGAGTGAAAATGTAGTAAGTCGTACAAAGCAGTAGGAATGAGCAGAGCTGCTTCACACTGCCATGTCAGAGAAGCTGACACTCACATGCTGCTGGTGGAAAATGAGTCAGCAAATGCTTCAAGTCACACAGCCATCAGTCACCAGTGGGGAAACAGTAAACAAAGACAGCATGGAATAATCCAAGAACTCCTTCCACCAACTGGCCGTGAAACGCTAACGGGGCTTCTTAGAGACTTCCTCATTTTTGGGACCTAACGTTAACTAACCTGTGCACCCCTGCTAATATACATGAATTACAAGCCGCCATATATAGGAGAATACTGTGATTGGGTGAGGTTGGTTAAGTCATTTACACTCCTGCGACATATCCTGTAACCAGTGTTGAGGAGTAACGGAATACATGTACCGGTGTTACGTATTTAAAATACAAAATATGAGTAAATGTATTCCGTTACAGTTACCGTTTAAAAGGTGGTATTCAGAATACAGTTACTTTGTTGAAATAAAGGGATTATACGGCAGTCTTTTCCTGTTTCATATGTTAGGCTGTCCCCTCTCTATTTCTGTTAATTCCACACCGGTGGAAACCCAAACAAAACACGCATTAAGAGGCTCTAATGCCTGTGTCTCAACCTTGCGGCATAATGACGTGACAAAATATTTTTTCAAAAAATTATTTAATATGAAGGCAATAGGCATAGTGTTACAGGCATAGCCCTAAAGAATGTAGCCTTATGGGAAGTGTAGCCCAAGTGTAGGTGTAAGTAAGCTATCAAGACTTGACTGTACACTGTGTTTGTGTTTTCCTCCAAAACAATAAGCTCCGTTGGAGCAGCCTTTCAACACCTCTCTCTGTCTCTCACTAGCAAAGTTGACCCAGACAACAAAGTAAAGCTAGTTTTCGGCTACGAGCCCGACACGGAACCTGACGTACTAGCCAGAGGTCCCTTTACTACGGTTTGGAGCCGCTGACCTGTTCTATATACGCGTTCGCTGCTAAAAGTGCAGCTTTACCTAATGTCCACCTACTGTTACTCATTTACATTAAGATTTAAACATCTAGTTGGTATTGGTATGGCATGTAACCTTCAGTAATAGTAGTAAATCACACAGCAATAGTACATTCATGTAGTTGTAAAAGCATGATAATATATTAAGTAATCCAAAGTATTCAGAATACGTTACTCTCATTGAGTAATGTAACGGAATACGTTACAAAATACATTTTGGGGCATGTATTCTGTAATCTGTAGTGGAATACATATTAAAAGTAACCTTCCCAACACTGCCTGTAACACTGCCAAATTACTTCACCAGCTAATATGATCTGTTAGAATAACTGATATGACGATGATATTTATTCATCAGTAAATCATTTATTAGCCAAACGCAAAGACTGAATTCATGTGAAGCATCAAGCAAGCTAGCCAATTTTGCTGTCATTATACCATTATACCCTGGGGTTAAAGCAGCCTGGAACACTGAGGAATGGTGTTCCAACACCTTTAGTTGTAGAGTAAATAAATCTGATTGGCAGTTTAATACAAAATACTGTCAAGCAATTTTATTTTTTAAGAGCTGCAGTCTAATGGTCCTTTTAGCTATTTTTTCTGAGACAATTAAGTCACTAAATAATCCCATATGCACACATCCTTTTCTCATCTCATTCTTTTGATACGTTCATGGTTAAGATATAACCATAAGTTATATAAGTTGTGTCCAAGGTACTTCAGCATCTAGCTAGCACCACAGAAGTGGAGTGAACAAAATCCAACTTTTTTGAAATGCCAGGTAATTTCAAATTCATCATTTTAAAAGGCTCAATATATGCTATATGACACACACACTGTTTCTGTGCAATTTGGCACATAATTTGATATCTATGGGTGAAGTGGCTGTATTTCCAAGGGAAGAAAAAATGTTAATGCGTGATCATTTTACTCTCTGCGATGGAGAGTAATATAAGAAAGAGGAGACATGAGAGGAAGATTAGAGATTCTGTTCTAAGTTAAAGACTGCTTAAGAAGTGGGGTCGCTGTAGCTCAGGAGGTAGAGCAGAGCATCTACTAATCAGAAGGTTGCTTAATGCATCTGAGTGTGAATTATTGTGAATATTAGGGAGACAAAGCATAGAAAAAGTGCTTGTGTGATTGAGTGAATGGGGCATGATGTTTAATGTGCTTTGAGTGCTCAAGTAGAGTAGAAAAGGATAATGTGTAATTGCATTGGCTGCATTTTTAGATAAACAGTTGTATATAACTTTATTGTTTACAAAATATGAGCATAAGTTTTCAAAATGTACAATTTATATTTGTATTTCAAGTTATGAAAATAATTTACTAAACATGTCTGTGGTTTTTACAGTAAAAAATATATAACTACTACTAGGATTTTATGTTTTTTGTGTGATTTTATATGAAACGTATACCTACTGCATTTGAATCATTTTAACCATATGTAACACCGGAATATGTGTTGCGTTGTTTTTTTTTTTTTTAAAGGCTTTGATTTGGCCTCCCCATTTGATTTCCATGCCAACCTAAGAAAATTTCTCCTGATCCGCCCCTGATCAACCAAGGGTTCGGGTGAACCCATGAGGCCTTGCCTGACCCTATCATGTGACTTACCGAGATCAAATGAAGCAAGATGTTAGTGGGCATTAAGGTGTCTGGAAAGGGATCTCAAAACTGGATTATAGATGGCAGACAGTTGGTGTCGCAAGCCACCCCGTCTGTTCAAATACTGTCGTTCACAGTGGACATAGATGGCTTCTTTCACTCCTCTATCAAACCATCTGTCTCCTCTGTCCAAAATGTGAACATTTGCATCCTCGTAACAGTGACCTTTAACCTTTAGATGCAGATATAGTCTCGTCTTGTCAAGGTGGCTCTTCTATGTTGTGCCATGCATTTATGAAGCTGTTTGGTTTGTCCAATGTAGAGGTCTGAGCACTCTTCTCTGCACTGTGCAGCATACACAATGTTGTTTAGTTTGTGTTTGGGATTTTTGTTTTTGCGATGAACCAGTTTTTGTCTGAGGGTGCCGCTGGGTCTGAAGTATACTGGGATCTCGTGCTTGGAGAAGACTCTCCTGAGTTTCTCTGATAAACCTGCTACAAAAGGGATGACAGTATAGTTCCATTCTCTCTAGTTGGTGTCTGACCTTCTTTTCTGTGCATCTTTGGTGATTTTATGAAAGCCCAATTAGAATAACTACATGTTTTAAGAGCTTTCTTTACATGTGTGTTCCTTCTTTTTCCCTTCTGGCATAGAGGGAATGTTTTCTGCCCGGTGTTACAGGGTCCTGATTTCTCCAGGTTTGTGTTCCAGAGGATGGTGGGTGTCAAAGAGTAGGCACTGGTCTGTGTGTGTGGTCTTGTGGCAATGCTAAGGTTTCCATTTTCCTCAATGTGGCAGACTGTTATCCTTTGTGTCTTCCCTGTTGAACTTTAAATTTCTGTCTAATGAGTTGATGTGAGCAGTGAAGGATTCAACTTCTTGGGTTTTAGTTTTGACCCAGGTGCCATCCACGTATCTGTACCCATGGCTAGGTGCTGTCCTTTTAAAAGAGACAAGAGCTTTTCTTTCCACTTCCTCCATGTAAAGGTTGGCTACAATAGGTGACACTCGGGAGCCCATGGCACATCCATGTTTTTGTCTGTAGAAACCCTTGTTGTATTTAAAATATGTGGTGATAAGGCCGAGATCTAACAGTGTACAAATTTGTTTGGGGGTGAAGCTGGTTTTGTTTTCCAAGGAGCTGTCTTCTTGTAGTCGTTTTCTGAGAGTCTCCACTGCCTCATTTGTAGGTATGCAAGTGAAGAGTAAAACCACATCAAAGGACACTATGGTTTCATCTGGATCCAGTGCAAGTTTCTGGTCCTTGTTGTTGAAGTCAGTGGAGTTGATGTGATGGGGTTGTTCCCCACAAGGGGCACAAGGATGGTGGCAAGGTGTTTGGAAATGTTGTAGGTAGCTGAGTTCATACTGCTAACACTGGGTCTGAGTGGGAGTCCTTCTTCGTGGATCCTTGGAAGTCCGTAAATACAGGGTATAGCATCCCCTTGGTATAGACGACGGTATGTAGGGCGGTCAATGACTTTATCCTATTCAAGTTCTTGCAGGCAACTGTTGACTTTTGTAGTCGCTTGTGGGGTCTCATTTTAATGCTTCATAGGTACTGTTGTCACTAAGGAGTGTAATAATTTTTGTGTGATAATCCATTGTGTTTAGAACAAAAGTGCACCTCCCCTTGTCGGCTGGTAATATGGTGATGTTTTGTTTTTGCTCAGTGATGCAACGGCCTTCTTTTCTTGTATTGTGAGGTTAGACGAAGGGACTTTAGCAATGGAGAGGGTGGATGAAACCTTCATCTTTTGCTCTGCTTCTGTTTGTGTTCATTTATTAATCCATATGGCGGTTTCCGTGGTTAGCAACAGATACATTTTAAGAAAGAGACAAAGCACTCAATTCTGAATTGTAATTTCTGAGCAAATTCTCAATAGAAAGATAGCGGTGGAAGTGTAACTACCAAGGGAGAAGGTTTTACAATCGTATTTGTTTGTAAAGTCAGCAATCTTTTAGGTAGTTTGCATTTGATTTGACTAAATATTTTGTACATGAAAAGAAAGGTAATAATGCTTGAAAACAATTGCAAATTTAAGTTTTCAATAAGTAAGTAACAGAACTTTTCACTAAGTAACAGAAGTTTGTTCTTGAGGATGTCATCAATTTCAATTTAACGTGAATCTGAATCTAAAGTGGTATTAAGCTTTTTAACAACAGGTGCCAAATTTCAGCTTTAAGGTGGCCAAGGGTTGGATAGTGGCAAATGTAACAAAGGCTTCTAAATTGTAATATAATGTAGTTGCTCCCTGGCTGCCCTGAACTTAGCGTCCCCCTTGCCAAATTCCACTTTAACCCCAGACAATAACATGTAGAATATTTCCATTTGTTGGACCGCAGCAGCCACCAAATCGTGAAGTTTTCAGTCATCTCATCGGTTTTAAGAATAAGTTCCAACTGGATGACACAATAAATTACACTGTTAGTGTAATAGCATGAATTACTTTTAATATGAGAAATAAAACATGACTAATGTTTTGTCACATGCCTGAAGGGGTTAAAATAACAACAGTGGACACAGATAATTCAGCTGTTTCCGTTGAAATGACTGCAGCTGGCTGAGCTAATTTCAATGTAAAGCTCTCTTTTCTCCTGAAAGGTAAATGAGACTTTTACTCTATCTGCTTTCAGAACAAAATCTTTTCTCTACATGTTACATTTATAAAAGCACACTCACACATGCCTATACAGAACAAAGAAATACAACACACTCACACTTCACAAACCATGCACATTCATCAAACTGACTCATCATAAGCACTGTTGCAAAGGCTTACCTTCCTCTATAAAGAAATCCACTCATTTTTCAGCTGTATCATTTAAAAACAGCACAAAAGCTCAGTACAAAGTATGTCCTCATCTGTCAGGTGAATAGTCCTTGGCCTCAGCCTTCAGAGACCCGAAGATATCCGATTACCTCCTAGCTGCCATTAGAGTTTCAGTAAACACTCAAACCTAGGCATATTACAAGCTGCAAATAGCAAAGTTGCAGAGAATCTTCAGAGTCAAAGCAGAGTGACCACAGTCAGGCTCTTCGGCCACGAGGCTCCCAGAGGAGCGAGCCAAGCACCCAGGCAGTCATTTGACGTGGCAGCGAAAGTCACAGAGAGATGTGGTAAACAGCACCGTGGAGCAAAGGTACACAGAGGCTGCTTGCTTCACCATGAAAGAGTGATCTGTCTCAGCATGCTCCACAACAGCCGCTTCACCAGGTATGTGTGCGTGTGTGTGTCAGTGGGTGTATAAACCACACCAACGTTTTCCAGCCATTTCTAATAAAATACTCACTGTCTATTGACTATTTGCCTCTGGTACTTTTTAAAGGCAGGTGGAGCACAAGGAGGATACCTGTGTGTTTGATAGTGTGCATGTGTGTTTATGCACACCTCCTTCTCCCTGTAGGTGTGTCTAACGTGTTGCAACAGGTAAAAGGCGGCATTTAGACACTAATTTCCTCCAACACAAAACACTGAACTGCTTTACATTTTTTCCTGGAGAAAATGTTCAGATCCGTCACATAAAAGCAGCATTAAGCACCTCTTGAAAATCAGTTTAAAAGAATCACAGTATAGCTGTGCCGACTAGATCTGAACAAACAAGCAGCACATTGAGGTTGGCCGAGGGAGCTCAGGATCAAAGCTAGACAGCTTTAGGCTAGGAGTCAAAAACAGTGGTCTGGATCAACGTTTGTGGAAATTCTCATTCAGTGTTTCTCCAAACAGGAGGGTGTGGTCTGTGTGAGTCTGTATGTAGGGGAAAAAAAATCAGATTTGAACTGTGTTTGGTTTAAAGAAAAACTCCTATGGGCAATTTTGGGTGTGGCAGTTTATTAACACAAAGGATCAAATTGTATATTCATTCACCTGAGAACCAGACCTTTATAAATTAGAGAGAAGCCTCTTCTTTGGTCATAGGAGTTTTAATTTTCTGTTACCTTTCTTAATATTGCATATTCAGTTTAATGTGCACAGATAATGATAATTATCACTTAGTAAACGAAGGGCAAGCACAATTAGACAAGGTGTGCCAGGTTACAGTATTAATGGTTATTTATCATTTGTTTTACTTTACTTTATAAAAGTGTGTGTATAGCAACGAGAAAATTGTATTTGAATTCAAATCTTAATGGCACTCAGAAAACGTGTTTTCATGCACGGGGAAAACCTTGACTCATAATAATAATAACAATAATAATAATTAAAAAGAAAATAATAATAATAATACTATTAAAACACATTCCCAGATCCAAATAAAATTAAATTGTCTCCTCCTTTGGTCATGATCCACCGTTTTAGATAAATAATGTTTTTGTATAAAATAATCTTGGAAATGAAGTGAAAGTAGTACAGTAGTGGTAACAAACTGGTGAAAAAAAAAAGGAAAGACACAGGAATTGTTTTCTGCTTTCTAAACTCCCACAGGTTTTTATATAGATTCACATTTGCCAGACAGCTGTACCCGATGTTCATGTTTGCTGACTGTTTTTATTCACAACCACAATACATGTGCTAATGCTGGCCATAAACCAAGAGTTCATGCACCTTTTTTTGACACCTGTTTTTGATTCGCGCTAAAATAAGCCAAACAAAATGGGGAAAAGAAAGATTATAGTGATCATAACTCACTACAGTTTAATTTTATTGAGATAACAAGACCTTTTTAGTAGTAAATTCTACTACTTCATTTACTGCCATGTAATAACAGCTTCATAGGAACTGAGTATGTATATAACACTTAATATTCATGACAAAGAAATACCTTGCTATATTTGGATCTATGTGCGTATATGAAATCTAAAACTGGTCAATTCATAATTTAGTGTAACCTGCTATCTGCCAGATAGATACAGATACATGACCTGTAGGGTTGGGGTTAAGGAACAGGGAATGTCTCTTCTCCTCTCTTCCTCACCTTCACTGTCCTTCCATCTCGACCTAAGCATAGATATCCTCACATTCCACACATAGCACGTAGCGTGCAGCTGGCCAGCAGGCCTTATCGGGGCAAGAGACAGAAAATCAGAGGCTGAACTGAGAGGCTTCCCTCAACTGAGCCAAATGCAATCAGCCAAAATAACAAACCCTTCACTCAAGTGTGATTTACTGCTTGGGTCACTTGGAGTCTTGGGTGTTACTGTGTATTCATAATTCCTTACATCAGGCCTATTGTTCCCAATCCATGGGGTTAGGGCAAAAACAATTTCAAAGTAAACTTCAAAGATTATTATAGAAACAAGAATAAGGAAAATGAAAAAGAAGATGATGGCGGGAGAAAATTTAGTAATGAGGGCACTTAGGAAGAGGAAGAAGAGCGGAAAGGCAGGTGTGAAGGTAGGTTGCATCCAGATGACATACCTGTGGCAGTATGGATATGTAGGAGAGAGGGCAGTGGTCTTTTTAAGTGGTCTTTGTTTAACACAATCCTGGAGAGAGGGGGCATCCCTGAGGAATGGATACCAGGAAGGAGGTGGTGTGACACGCCTGCAATCATTTACCTTTAACTTGCATATTAGCAGAATATTATTACCACAGGAACTGACATTTGTTTATGAGACTACATTAAGTTACCAGTTTCATCTAAGATTATATGTTTTTTCTCATTTCTTTTAATTCCATATTAATTCTGTGTGCGTATTATTCTCTTCTGACAAGCTGTGATTACTGCATAACAGAAGAATTTATTCGCTTAACATATCAGTCTGTAACTTTTCGATTTTCTTCACTGTTTAGTTATTCTCTTGACTGAGTTGTTGCTGTGTAAGCACGTAGATATTTCACACATGACTCCTGTGGTTTAGAAGAATCAGTCAAATTCCCTTGACTGAGCTCACATCTTTATTTTTGGCAGTCAAACTATGATCATAGAACTTGAGTCGGACCTTCATGCTCCAAAAAGATTGAAAGAGAAATTACGAGAACGGGACAGTTTATTTAGTAGATCTAGATGTAGAAATTCGGTGTTAAATTTAACTACTATGAATAATGTTATCTGATATTGTTATTCTAGATTGAGGTGATGACAGGCATGAAAGACATGAGACATGAAACAAGAGAGACGAGGGCCAGTCTCCTGACAGAAAGCTACACCCTGTTATTAACCCAATCACATCCTTTACCCTCCTACTTGTACATTCTTTCTTTTTTTTCCTCGTTAACTTTCAGCTTTCCACCTTGAATCTTGTATCTGTGCTCTTGTGCTTAGACTGCTGTTGCTGGCTAACAATTATAACAGGTTGATGTCAGCCAGTCACCTCAACTCTGTTTACAGTGAATACATTTTTTTTTAACTTTAATCAAAACCTTTCTGACTTTAGAAAGAGTACTGCAAAAATAAAAAGTGTTCAAACACAAAAAGGAAATGTGAAGGATTTCTTTTAAACTTTACTAAATTGCATGTAGACATGGCAGAGACAGCCTGCTGAAGTTCAAACCAAGCATTAGGAAGGACGGGGAGTGAAAGTGATAAGGTTCTTGATGCCAGATGGGCTGCTCTCATTTTTTCAGTGGAGAATTTCGAGCTGATAGGAAGGCAACAGTAACTCAGTCGCTTGTTAGAAAAATGTAAGCAGAAGAGCATTTCTGAAAGTATCTGACCGTGAATCAGACTGGTACAGCAGACCACACTGTTGGTCACTACTGTTATCTAAGAACAGGATACGGAGGCTATATTTTGCACAGGTTTTTCACCAAAATTCCACAATAGAAGTTTGGAGAAACACGACCCTACTGGTCTCCATAATCACCAGATCTCAGTCCAGTGGAGCATATTTGGGATGTTGTTGAAAGTGACATTTGTATAAGCAGCAACTATGTGATACAACATGTTACTAGTTACTACTATGATATATGCTTACATGTGATTGGCTTTGCCATGACATGCACCTGTGATCAAGGCTGGAAGTATGTATTTTGTATTGTACCTATTTTTTTGCAAGTAAACCTCTGACAGTGTGTTACTCGATTTGTTCTTTCATACTTATTTGAAAGATGTTCAAAGTAATTAAATAGAAAACCCAATGTAGGACTCATCAGACCAGAACTAAATTTAAACACATCTTAATTGCAGGCAGCAGACTGAGTTAACAAAAATAATAACAGAGCAGCGGATGGGCAAAACAGACTGATAAACTAGGACCAGAGAAAAACACAGATGAAACAAAGACCAGAAGCAAACTGACATAAGATAAACTAACATTGAACCAATACTGAATTCCAACAGCAGGCACTGAGGACAAGACACAGAGATGAGACTCGGATAGACTGGACATCACAGGGAACTGACATAACTAAACAAGAAATCAAGAGCGGCAAATAACCAAACTCAGAAGCACTAGAAAATAATATACATATGTTATAATTCACTGGGCCCACATCCTCATTTTAGGTTTGGCAGCATTTTAGTAGGTAAAGGTGAATGGCTTGGACATGAATTGAGCTGCGGTTTGGGGAAGGCCTCGAAGGGGCCTGGCAGGTCCCCATGTACCAATGGAAGTGAAGAAGTTAAAGAATTGAAAAGGGGCAGGATGGTGGGGCAAATGAGAATGAACAGTTTGTAGAACTGGGGAAACATATATAGATGACAACTGGAAGGAGCGTGTTTGGAGGCGTGGTCACGCTCCTGAAATTCCGATACTGAATCTCCAATAAAAACATGTCAAAAGAATATTTCATTATTCCACAACAAAAATTCGAAACACTGGACCATTAGAAATGAACTGGTTTGCATATTGTACTCCACCTCAGTACTTAAAGTGCTTTATTCAACATGTCTCATTCAAACTATTCTTTCTGTCTAACATTTACACACATCCTCATGCCGAGAGCAGACAGCAATCAGAGAGCAACTTGCCATTAACATCTTTCCCATGCATATCAGGCACACAGAGCAGTGAGGGATGGAACCACCAACCTACTGATTTGTAGATAACCTGCTCTATCTCCTGAGCTACAGCCACCCCAATGCTGGACAGTGCTCAGACAACTAGAGCTGTGACTGACAAAACTGACCATCAACACAGTCAAAAATACTTTTAGTAGTGAAGTATGTAGAAAAAATATGAACAAAAAGTTTTATTTTTAAGAACTTTATCTTCAGTGGACCTGAGTAAGTTTGTCAGGACTCCATTTGAGCTGTTATCTATATCTGATACATATGCGACAAATCGTCTGTATGTTACGCGTTGGGAATGAGAATGCTCTGGTGATGTATGTAAACATCTTTCTTTTTTATTAAATGAATGCAAATATTTAGTCCCTCACAAGAGATTTATTAGTGTTTTGTGAATCTTTCTCCACCATGAGTTAGAATAAGGCACAGACCTTCACTCTCTGTCTTATTAGATGTGGGGTCTGTGTACTGTGCTGGGAGGATGTTGCTGTCCAGTTAATTCAGCAGTTTATGTACAAGCTGTGAATGACGATCTTGAAGAGTGTTTAAAAGCCAAAAATCTGCCAGAAAGACTTTGAATGACAGTTTGTTTTTGTCTTTTTATTTCATCCAAGAGAGTTCACTGGTGTGTACTGTTAAAAAATGAAGAATGTTTCACGATAGAAATCAACATCATAAAGTGGCTGAACAACAGTTTGAGCATGTGGACATAATTTTCCCAGGTGTTTTCACTCAAATCTAGCCAGACGACAAATGCATTTATTAGCCCTCCCCCATCCAAAGCGCATATTGTGAAAAACTACTTTATAAATAATCAATAACTCAGTGTGATGGTTTGGCTCAAATAACACAAATCTAAGCCACAAGTGACATAATGCTCAGTCATTAAACATCAACAAACATTATACAAAATTGACAGTTTTTTTTTCTTTCTTATTTGCAAAACTGACTTTTGAATAAATGCATCCCACTTATACATGGAAGTGTCAGCAAATGAAATACACGTGTAAAATACACCTAACAAAGTACATGAATAGTAAATATTTGTTTAACTGAGAACTTTCTGCAGTTTTGGGGGGTTTTCAGTTGAAGATGCAAAAAAAATGTTGAAAATAAATTAATTAATTGATTTAATTAATGACTTTAATTAATTTAATTAAAGTAAAAGGTATTTTATCCTATCCTTTTACCCTTTACAACAGTGAAAAAGTTTTATTACCTTTAGCACAGTACTACAGTAAATGTACAGCTTGAGTTTATCTTCATCTCACACACAAAAGTGGTCCTTAAAGTAATGAATGTTATGCCTGAATCACTGAATGACAACATGAGTAGATGTAAGTGCGAAGTCTGTTAATATATGGAGTAGAAAGTACATACATTTGTTTAAAATGTAGGGAGTTAAAGGAAAAAGTAAAAATAACTACTAAAGTAAAGTACAGATACCTGAAAACTCTACTTACAGTTAGGTCCATAAACATTTGGACAGACAGAGACAACTTTTTTGGTTCTGTATATTACCACAATGAATTTTAAATGAAACAACTCAGCTCAGACTTTCAGCTTTAATTCGGTGGGTTGAACAAAAAAACCTGCATTAAAAATGTGTGGAATTAAAGCATTTTATCATTTTAGGGGCTGTTGCCATGATTTTGCTCAAAATAAATAAAATGTAATTAATTGAATTTTAAATGTGTTATATTTAAAGTAATGATCCTATAATCTAGAGAAAACAAAAACTGTAATAATGTTGGTTCCAGGTCACCTAATCCAAAACTAACTGTAAGCCCTGTCTTAAGAGCAGACATGATGTCTGTCTCCAAAACCTAGACTGGGAGCTAGTTCCACAGGAGCGGGCCTGATATCTTGTTCGAGTGCCTGGAATCGTACGTTTAGAAACGCTGGCCTGCAATTGGAGAGCAAAGGATTCTATTGGGATAATATGATAGCATTTGATCTTTAACACATCACAGGGCCTGATCAAAAAGGACTTTGTCATGTGATTGGAAAGAATGTAGCATATTCAGCCTAATCAGAGTGACCACATTCTATATATAATGAGATCTGCATACATGTACAATTGCAATCTAACTTTCAAACTATTGTCTAAATATTTTGATATAAATGTAAAATATTGCATAAATTACATCAGCACTGCCAGTCAGAACAGTCTATGTGAATTTTCTTTATTCTCTGTCTTCTATGTAAAAACACTTGAGAAAGCCTAGAAACTTGTTCGAGAGAAGTAATTCATTCAAGAGATGGAAAAATCACAAGTACTGCCCTTTAGATGGAAAGCTACAGTAGAGGAAGAGCTCTGTGCTGAGACTGCTAATGAAAATCATATAGCTCAGAAATCAATAAATCACTAAGGAACAGGAAACAGTTATTGACTAATAACAGTCCCAGACCTCCTGCGGATCAGATGCTTATCACCACCTGACAGCATCAACACTGGATTTTGGTTTACAACATAATATGCCTGCTGGGCGGGTAAATAACAACACATTGCGTTCTTATGCACTGCATTTCCTCTAAATTTGTTTTCAGTTACACGAGAATAAGTGTCTCCATCTTTATTGCTGTTATTCGGCCAAAACGGTTCTACATTACAGCACAAACAGAAATAGACGATGCGTGACTACCTCGTATGTAAGTCGTATGTTGCGGTGACAGCAGCATCTCTCTTTAGCCATCTTCTTCTTCATCTCCACGAGCACATCATCGCCGGTATCCGTTTATTACCCCTTCATCATCCGGTCATGGTTGCAGGAGTCACCTCAATCTGGAGTCAGAGATGCTGCTGCTATGACGCCACCACTAATGCTCCCGTTGCAGCTCATTGGTCGGTTAAGCGCCCCCCCCCCACACACACACACACACACCCGGCCCCCTCCATTAGGGTATTCTGGATTTTCATTTTTATGCACGCAGATTGTGTCCCCTCTTCCCGCAGACGTCCAAGGAAACCATGTGACCGGCTCGTCAATGCGGGGAGTTGGGAGGTGAGGGGTAAAACGTGTGCAAAAAAACAATGCTTTGCTTGGATAGATGACACATTTTAGACAGACTGGCAGCATGTCAAGAGGCACGCTATTACCATAAGAGACAGAGTTTGGCTATTGGTTGGAAATTGAATAAGGATAGGAAATGCATATTACAACTGAATACTATTAAGGCATGTGAGATATCGATAAGTGAGACAGCTGTCAGAAATTAAATGTTACAAAACTTCCAAAAGTCTACTAAAATGAAAATTCACCGTAAAAGGTAAAACTAAATGTATAGAACAGACAGAGTATGAACCGAGCTTTTCTTTTATTGAGTTAGCAAACTGAATGCTGGAGATATTACGCCATCAGCCCTGTCCTCATCTCCACAATAAAATAACAAGGTCATTACATGTGTTTCCCTCTGTGTCTTTATATGAGTGAATTTCCCTTTTTTGATTTGAAATTTCCTTTAAATCGGTCCTGGTTTTTGCTTCAAACTAGTCTGTGCGAGCCATTGATGTTATGTCACCTAGTGGCCAAATAATGCACTACATTCCACAGTTAATGTACAGTCATGTAAAATCGTGTATTTCCGTTGTGTGGTGTTTATGTGCACATATGTTCTTTCAGTTACTCCTCAATGTGTTTTTATTTCATGACATGTGCTCAGATGAAAAAAGGGATGTGTTCCATACATTCCACATGTGCCACATGAATTCAAGCTACAGACGCCATTCTTCCTTTTTATTTATATTTTTTATTGTTAAATATGACTATATATATTATTCAGAAATTGTCAGAAAAGTTATATTTTGGAATGTGAAGGTTTTGTTTTTTTGTTTTTTTAAATTAGGGTCTGCTCAAATATGGAGCTTTACAGGAATGCAGGAATTTTATTTTATTTTTATTTTCATATTTTAATTAGCCAATACTCAAGACCATAAAAGTTTTAAGCAAATATCAGATGGTTGAGCAAAAAAATCTGATTTGACTTGAGATGAAGTGACTCACCCATTTCTCTTTATTCAATTCAATGTTATTTGTGTAGCACCAAATCACAACAATTCAAGGTGCTTTATATTGTAATTTGAAGGTGTAAGGTGAAGACCCCACAATATTATAAAGTGAATAGAGCAAACCACAACAATCATGACTGCCAATGAGCAAGTGTTTTTGCAAAAGTTGGAAGGAAGGAAGGAAGGAAAGAAGGAAGGAAGGAAAAACTCCTTTTTAACAGGAAGAAGCATCCAGCAGAATAAGGCATCTGGTGTGACCGGTTGGGGGTGAGTAGATGAAGACAGGACAAAGACATACTGTTGAAGAGAGACAAAGATTAATAACAACAAATAATTAAATACATGTATTAAATTTGTATATTAACAATAAATAAATAAATATATAAAACTGAACTGAATTAAACTATAGCTAAACAAAACTATAGTTCAAAACGCGTGTGATAAAAATGAATGGACAGATGAATGAAAACAATATTAAAGCTAGAAAATAATAATAAGATGTCCCAGATTTACAGAGGGCTTTTTGTAGAGCAGCAAACTGGCTTTTTGTGCTAAATGATGCTTTTCTAATTTAGTGAGATACTATTTACTCTCCAGCTTACCAGTTTTCCACTTTAAAGTGTGTTTGAGAGTTATACCAGGGAGTAAAGTACGTCTGATTTGAGGCTCTAATTTTTAGAGGAGCTACAGTATCTAGAGTTGTAAACAGTGAAGAAGTGTGGCACAAAATAATCAACCTCTGTGGGAGTAGCGTAGCTCTGCACTGTGTTGGCACAAAGCAATGACGAAGAGAGCTGTGGATGAATTATTTCCTTAAACTTAGTTACAGCACTTTGAGGAAGACACCTGCTGTGATGAAATCTACTCCCTACTGCTGTGTAATCCAATATTGTAAATTTAAATGTTATCAGGAAATAATCAGAACAAAGACAGTTTAGGAAATATTGTTAAATGTTCAGTTTCTATGCCATAAGTTAGAACAGGACAGAGTGTGATTAAAGTGGTGGGAGGGCTCTTTTGCATTTTGAAAGAAGCCAGTTGAGTCTAATAACAGATTAAATGCCATGTTGAGGCTGTCATTTTTAGCATCTACATGGATGTTAAAATCACCCACAATAATTGTTTTATCCGAGCTGAGCACTAAATCAGATAAAAAGTCTGAGAATTAAGACAAAAACTGTGTAAGGCCCAGGTGGACGATAGATAATATCAAATAGAACTGGATTTTGAGTTTTCCAGCTGGAGTGGACAAGGCTAAGTCTCAGGTTTTTAAATGGATTATAACTCTTTCTGCTTCTTTACTTGATTTACAAGCTGAGGTGGGAGATTGTTGCCAAAAAATTGTTGATAAGTGATTAAAACATGTGTTAACAGGGACTTGGAAGAGAGAGAGGTGATGTTTAATAATCCACATTTCACTGTTTTACGCTTTGGTGCAGATGTGGATGTTGTATTGTTCTTTTTTTGATTTTTTTATGTTTAAGTTGTTTTTTGCTGGTTTTTAGTTTGTTTTTTGTCTGTTTGGGAGCAGACACAGTCTAAGGGGATGGGGTTTTAGGTGGGATAACCAGAAGAGAGATGCTGCAGAGAGGCGTGTAAGACTGCAACTCTGCTTCGTGGTTTAGTACATTTGTTCAGATTTTTAGAAATGAGAGCTGCTCCATCCAAACTGGGATGGATGCCATCTAATATGACCAAGTTTCCCCAGAAAGATTCCCATTTATCTAAAAAGCCCACGTCATTTTTGGACATCACTCAGACAGCCAGCAATTTAAGTAGAAAATGAGGCTAAACATGTCACTGGTCCGTTTGGGGTAGGGACCAGAGCAAACTACAGAGTCCAACATTGTTTTTGCAAAGTCACACATCAATTCAATATTGATTTTAGTCAGTATTGTCACCAATTCAATATTGATTTTTCGATTGGTCATGTTTCGATTGTCATTACTGCCGACGTAAACTATAATTTTACAGAATGTTCATTTACCCTGAGCCATTTTCTTCAGTGTCACCTGTTCTGGCCCCTGGAAGACAAGACTATAGTTGCTGGTGTCTCTATCTTCACATATCTCAGAACTGAATGAGTTGGTGGTGTACTGGGCCCTTCTGTTTAGGAATACGTGTCATCCTCACCATCATCCAGCCAGCTTAGGACCGCTTGGGACAATCTGCTGGGGGAGAGCTAATGGGTTTCATTAATGAAAATATTAAAATATCCTACTGCACTGTTGTGAGGCTGGACAGTCAAGTGGGGAGAATCATATTTGTGTACCAATCTCATTCAATCAGTATCATATAAACAATTTATCATAAGTTTCAAATCTTTTTTGATCATTTATTTCGAGAGTAGAAAGCTGGTGTTTGTTTAGTCTATGTCAGGACAGTAGCTGTAGCTGTGGCAGAGACTGGCTGGAAGTTAAAGGCTCTCAGAGTGATGGTCTATAATTCTCTGTGGGTAAAAGGTGAATTAGCTTCCTGTGATGAGCCTAAGGATTTTAAGGTCTTAGTGTCCACGTTGACAATTGCCTCCAGGAACAAGGCAGGGGAAGGAATTACAAGTCCCATCAAAAACCAGGATCTCTGCCTTCTTCCATTGCTAGCTGTTCAAGCTCCACATCTGACACCTCAGGGGAGCTGATACAGCTCGTTTGGGCCAAGTTAAAATTAGAGAAATGGGTGAGGAGAATGAACTTTGAATGTACTGTGAACACTTGGGACATTTGGTTGCCACCTGCCCCGTGCATCCAAAATCCAATTCCCGCCTAAGCCATGGGGATACTGGTGTGCGTGTGAGACTGTTCCTAAAGACGAACAACCCCACATGCTACTGTCAGCTACTATCTGCTACACTCAACAACAATTCTTCTTGTAGGCTTCTTCCACTGCAGAAAATATTCTTGGATATCCTTAGTTTCAGACTCACATTAACCGGAAAAATAAAAACAATGAAAGCTAAAGCTCTTACTGTTCTTTCCTCTGCCTACAGTCAGCAATTCTGCCCATAGGCAAACGATCAAAAGGAACATGATCATTTGCCATCTGATTATCGTCTTGGTCCTGAGCTGTATAATGAAAGAGGTTTCAACAAGGAAAAAGCTTTAGCCTTACTCTGACATTGGACATATGACTGTGCCACTGACTTCCTTCCTGGGCACTGATTCCCTCCAATCATTTTATATCCTTTCAGGCCCTGAACATCTAACCATGTATCAAGGACTCACTTGATGCTGGAGTCATCCGACCCTCATCCTCCCCAGCAGGTGGGGAGCTATATTATGTCCATGTATAGATTTGAGCACTAAACCAGATCACAGATCAAGTCTCCTTTGCCACTGATAACATGATATGAATCTGTGCATGGAGCAATCATTTTGACTTACGTAATGCTTATCTATTGGCGTGGATCACAGAGGGAGACTAGTGAAAGATGGCTTTTAATACCCCAACTAGGAACACTTCTGCTGTCTTACAGGTCATGGTCCATGACCTTCTCAGAGATTTCCTGAATATATTTGTCTACCTGGATACTAATCTTCTTGAGAAGGGGAACACTATACTCATATCATAAAGGTACTTCAAAAGCTCGTGGAAAATAACATTTTTATCAAAGCAGAGAATAATGCACTTCATGCCAAGCGGCTAACTTGCTTATATTCTGGAGAGATGGCTTGTGAGGACAGACACAGAGACAGTTAAAGCAGTAACCGATCGATCTGCGCCTCCTCCTGTCAGTTATCAGTTGTTTGAATCTGCTTACTGAATGCAGCTGTTACAAAAACTATGACAGTAGCATAGCTAAAGCATGGTATGGTCACAGCAGACCTGCCAGAAATAAATGGTCTCATCACTGTACATTTCATCAAATTTCTATGCAGTACCCAAATTTCAATTATATACAGTGCTGTGAATTTCATGCTTTTCTTGATTTATTATTTTTTACCACACATGTTTCAGATTATCAAACAAATTTTAATATTAGACATTGATAACTAGAGTAAACACAACATGCAACTTTTAAATGATTTTATTTATTATTATTAATCAAAGTGTTTTTATTGAGTTTTCAGAAAGCATATCATTCATACAGAAAAGCTCGAACTCAAGTCCTACAACACAGTGTAAGACAAAACTATACCCAGACAGAGAAAAAAAAAAAAAAAAAAAAAAAAAGGAAAAAAAGGGGGGGGGGGGAGTTGCCAGTTATGGAGTAGACGGAAACTCATCTTCAAAATAGGAAATGAAAGGCTGCCAGACCTTAAAGAATTTCTTGATGTTGCCCTGTATAGTAAATCTGAGATGTTCTAATTTGAGGTGTGCCATCACCTCCTCCACCCAGCGTTTATGGGATGGCGGTGTTGCCTTTATCCAGTTGAATAGAATCAATCTCCTAGCCAACAATGAGGTGAATGCTATTGCCTTCCTCTGAGAGGCTGTTAGTTGAGTTTCCCTCGGTGCCACACCAAAGATGGCTGTCAGAGGCATTGGTTCCATATCTTTATTATAAATGAATGAGAATGTTCTAAAGATGTTAGCCCAAAAGTCTTTCAGCCTGGAACAAGACCAGAACATGTGGCATAAGTTGGCTGGCACCTGTTTACATCTGGGGCAGGTCGGATCGGCCCCCTGGTACATTCTTGCCAGTTTCTCCCTTGACAAGTGGAGTCTGTGTAACACCTTGAACTGTATCAATCCGTGTCTTACACATACAGAAGCAGAGTGTACTAGATCTACAGCCCCTCCCCAGTCAACCTCTGAAATGTCCAGCCCCAATTCTTCCTCCCATTTCCTTCTTACATTGTCCAGGGAGGGGGAAGCCACATTCTGAATATTTGCATATAGCGTGGAGATTGTCCCCTTAGCAGTCGGATCTGTGTCCATCAGCTCGTCTATCCATCCGCTTTGTGGAAGCTCGAGGGAGGGGCTGAATGACTTTTTCACAAAGTCCCGAGCCTGGAAATATCTAAAGTAATTAGTCTTGGAGGAGATTCCATAGTCCTTTTCCAGTTGAGCAGCAGACATAAAAGTACCATTTTTAAAAAGATGTTTGACACATTCCACCCCAGCTCTATGCCATTCCCTAAAGGCTGTTCCCCCGAGGGCTGGGGGAAACAAGTGATTTCCATAGATGGGAGCAGATAGGAGGGCGTTTCTGTTTTTAAAATGTGATCTGAATTGAGTCCAAATTTTCAAAGAATTAGATACCACCGGATTGTTTGTGTAAAAATGTTTGCTCAAGGGTAGAGGAGCGCAGACCAGGGAGCGCAGGGACACTGGGCTAGAGACATACCTTTCCATATGAACCCATATTGGGGTTTCATCCTCATCTAACTCTTTGACCCAAAATAACAACTTATGTATATTAGCAGCAAAATAATAGTGCATATAGTTCGGCAGAGCCAGGCCTCCCTCTTCTTTCTGTCTCTCAAGAAACTCCCTTCTTATCCTGGGGACTGTTTTTTTCCAAATAAAGGCAGACGTACATTTGTTCAATTCCTTAAAAAATGATTTAGGAATGAAAATCGGTATCGTCTGAAATAAATAGAGGAGCCGTGGCATTATATTCATTTTAACAGAATTTACCTTCCCTGCTAATGATAAGGGGAGCGATGCCCACCTTTCCATATCTAATTTTGCTTTGTCCAGTGCAACTTTAAAGTTATAGTCCAGTAAATCTTTATACTTACTAGTTACATTAACACCTAAATATGTGAATCTATCCTTATGTATTGCAAAGGGATAGGCCCGGAAAGAAAGTTTCCTCGCCTGTTTATTAATGGGGAAAAGAACACTTTTGTCTAAATTAATTTTATAGCCCGACACCCTCCCAAAATCTTTGATAATACCAAGGGCCACCGGGATACTAATGGCAGGGTTTGACAGGAAAAGGAGGAGATCGTCAGCATATAAGGACAGCCTATGGTTTTGTGTCCCCCTTTGTATCCCTACCAATTCAGCAGCCTGTCTCAGCATCATCGCAAGGGGTTCAATTGCCACATCAAAGAGCAGGGGTGACAAAGGGCACCCCTGTCTTGTTCCCCGGAATAGAGAGAAGGGTTCAGATATGATATTATTCGTTCTCACCATAGCCTGGGGACTCGAATAAATTATTTTAATCCACGAGCAAAATGTTGGACCAAAGCCGAATCTCTCGAGGGCCGTAAACAGATAGTAATACTCTATTCTATCGAAGGCTTTGTGGGCATCTAGGGATATCACAATCTCTGGCATAATGTTATCTTCAGCAGTATATACTACATTGAACAGACGGCGGAGATTGCTGGAGAGTTGTCTACCTGCAATAAACCCTGTCTGATCAGGATGTATTATCTTACTTATAACAAGCTCAATTCTAGCTGCCAGTACTTTGGTCAGTATTTTATAATCACATCCAAGTAAACTTACTGGGCGATATGACTCACATTTAAGTGGGTCCTTATTCTTCTTAAGGAGTACAGAGATCAAGGCCTGTGACATTGTTTGGGGCAGAGCTTTTTTATCAAGAACTTCCTTAAATACTCTGCAAAGCAAGGGAATCAGTGCGGGAGCAAATGTTCTATAAAACTCACTTGGGTACCCATCAGGGCCCGGCGCTTTTCCTGTCTTCATACTCCGAATTGCTTTGTCTATCTCCGTGACAGATATGGGTCCCTCTAACCTATCTCTATCTGCTGCCTCTAATGGTGGTATTTCAAGGTTTTCAAAAAAATTCTTCACTCGGTCCCTATCATTTATTTCTGAGGTATACAAGTCCTCATAAAAAGATTTAAATTGATTGTTAATCCCCTTCTGATCTATAATTTTATTACCCACATTATCTCCTATCTCTACTATCATACCAGCAGCTGCTGATTGTTTCAGATGGTAGCTCAGGAGTTTACCGGCGTGCTCACCATACTCATAGAGATCTTGTCTTGACCTAAGATATGAATCCTCCTCGCGCTGACTTGTCAGAATGTCATATTCAGTCTGGAGCAAAATCCTTTTTCTATGCAGCTCCTCAGATGGAGTCATAGAATTTGCCCGGTCAACTTCTTTTATTGCTTTCATTAATTCTGTGGTACGTTTCATTCTTCTTTTCCTTTCACCAGCACTGTATTAAATGATTTGTCCGCGTATATACGCTTTTAATGAGTCCCATAAAGTGCCACTGCTTATATCAGGAGTATCATTAAGATCCAAGAAAAAAACTATTTGCGAATTGATGAATTCTTTAAAATCATCATCAGCCAACAATCTACTATTAAGACGCCACATCCTCTGAGGTGGTGTATAGTCAGGGAATTTAAGTTTCAGTGTGACCGGGCTATGGTCAGATAGTACTATTCCAGGGTATTCTACATTCATTACCATTGGGGTCAATTTATTGTCTAACAAAAGATAATCAATTCTAGTATAAGTTTGGTGTGGCGGGGAATAAAAGGAGTACTGTCTGGTAGTCGGATTTGCATATCTCCATGGGTCGAATATACCATATGTTTCACAAAAGGAGTTAACGCATTGAGCAGATTTACTTGGCACACTAGGTGTTGGGCTAGAGCGGTCCAGAGTCAAATCTAGGACATGATTTTATTTATTAAGGGAGTAAAGGTATCCAAATCTAAATCATGAATTAACTGTAATTAACAAAACTTTCTGAAAGTTTAGTTTCACTAGCCACACCCAGGTCTGTTTGCTGATCAAGAAATCATTCGAACACAACCAGGAACCTGAGGTAGACTAAAAGATCTCAAAAAGCAACACATTATCCTGCGATCTAAAGAAAACAGAGAACAGGTGAGAAACAAATTCATTGACATCTAAAGAGGCTAAAAATATATTTCTTGATTCCCCCAAAAAAACACAGTGAGAGCCAGTATCCACTAATTGAGAAAACTTGTAACAGTGGTGAACTTTCCCACTAGTGGCCAGCCTATCAAAGTTAAAAAAAAAGAGGGCATAAACAACTCATCCAGGGGGTCACACCAAAATACCCAGAATAGCCTCAGTTAAGGTTCAGGTTTCAACAACAAGAAAGGGAATGGGCAAAAATTGCATAATGTTAAACTTTAAACCACTATTAACCAAAACGAACACAGACTTGCCTCACATTTGCCAAAAAGTATCTAGATCATGACAAAGACTTTTGGGAAAATATTCTGTCGACTGACAAGACAAAAGTTGAGATTTTTGGTTTGTGTCCTGTCCTGGTGGAAGGTGGAACACAAACACAGCTTTTCATGATAAGAAAATCCTACCAACAATCAAACGTGGTGGTGGCTAAAGAATGGTTAAATTCTGCTCTCTACTAGAAATTTTTGAAGGAGAATTTCTGACCATCAGTTTGTGGTCTGATGTGCAAACGGAGATGGGTTATGTAGATGGATAATGATCTGAATCACACCAAAAAGTCTACCTCTGAATGGCTAAATATATTAATAAAATAAATGAATAAAAATCTGGATTTAAATCAGAGTGAGATTCTTTGGCATGACCTTAAGTAGGTCATTCATGCCCAAAAACTCCAGTGTGACTGAATTAAAACAATTCGGCAAGGAAGGGTGGCCAAAAATTCCTCGACAGCGATCTTAAAGACTCATTGCCAGCTATCACGAATCCTTGATTGCAGTACTTGCTGTCAAGCAGCAATAACCGGAGGCACAACCAGTCATTAGGTTTAAAACTGCAGTTTTCATTCTTTTGTATCTTTGTCAAAATTTGTTTGATGATCTGAACCATGTATGTGACAAATACGTAACAAAAAAGGAAGGGGGACAAATACTTGGACGCCTTAAACAATAAACATGACTAATCCTTGTGGAATGCCTGTTTTACATGGTCTCGGTGATTACATCCATGAGGTCAACAGACAACTACAAAATATATGAATGTAATCTGCAAATTAGTCTTTTTTTATTTAAAGCTACTTATGAGGTTTATTTAAGGGAAACTCAAATGCTGTGTGAGGTAAATGGGTGTGTAGAAGTGTTGATGAGTGACGTAACGTTACGTTTACGTCTGCTTGCTCTTTTGTAGAGAATATTTGGACCTTTCTGCAGTTTCCTGCTCTGTTTGTTTGAATTAGTCATAATTGCGTGTGACGCTCCTACTCACGTTAGGACATTTCAGCTGACTGTTAATATTAGCTCATTCCTGCGCCCAGAGCTGATGGAGTGATCAAAAGCTTCACTGCTGAAGGAAATATGCTGCTTGTCCCAGCCTGGCACTGATATTCATCACCACCTCAACTCTGCCGGCCCACAGGTGGCTCCCTTATTACAAACACATGTTACATAGCTGCTCAGTCGCTCAAAAAAAAAAGTTCAAGTAGAGATTCCATATATCTGCCTGTATTTGGCGTTTCACTGGAGTGACTCCAACATTCTTCGCAAACACTATTTGAGTTACATAAACTCATCGTTTAATTGCCTTTAAGTTAAAACACTATTTTCCAAACTAAAAAAGAAAATCTCTACTTAATGATAAATACTTGAAGTGAAATTCAAAAATTGCTCATGAACGATTTCAGTCCTTTTTTTTTAAACTCGTGGAATGGAAACCATTCTTCCAATTATTGTTTTAACGATGGTGCTGTCTAACATGTTAACCCACAGTCTCCAAATGGAGTTCATCTTGTGATTGTGTAGGCCATAGGATATGATTCACATCATTTTGAGCCCTTCTCGAGCCCTCTTGTGCTGTAAATGGGGGGATTGCGTAGCCTTCATAATCAAACAGGGCTTCAGAAGACGTTGCATCAAGGCATTAATGCGGTCTCTCCCAATAATTCTGGATTAAGTGGTGACAATCGGATACAAGACAGGCCAGCACACATAGACACACATATGTCAGGAAGAGAAAAAGTGTATACATTGTTTTGAAGAAATTCTGATGGGTCATTACTATAAGTAAAAGAAAAGAAACAGAGCAGTGTTAAAAATTTATTTCCCAAAGGTGATTCACTCTTGCTAATCAGGTATTAGTTTAAACACCATTGTTAAATACGGACAATACAAACATTTCCTCTCGGCGTGCTGCCCATCAGCCGAGTGCCACTTACGCTAAATGGATAATTGAAAAAAAAATAAACTGTGAGGTCCACTTGCTGCAGGCCAACTGGATCTCCAAGTCATTGTGTGTGTGAGGGAAAAGAAAGCCTGGTCTTTGGTTTGTGAAGTCAGTGTATGTGTGTGAAAGTGGAAAAAAAGAGTCTGAGGGGCGACTGCGCACACCGCCACCACTGGGAAAATTGAAGGCAGATTTTCCATGGCAGGCGTAGGCTCCAAATTGTTCGTTTTGGATGGAGAATTTGCTCTGGCATGAGATGTGACAATGATATTCATTTTGGAGCTCACTTCCATTTATATAGTGCTGATTGCACTTACACACCTACATACACACACAAGCTGAGCCAAACTATTACAGAAAACTAAACCTGCCTTCCAATGAGAAAAAGAAACCTTGCCTAAAGTTCAGGCACAGATCTAAAGACTTGTGCTTAAATTGCAGCTCTCTTTATACTTTGATTTGCACACACACGCGCACACATACACGCACACCGACATTTCTCTATCGCTTACTCCTACATCCTCATGCGTGCCCAGACCCAAATGATGTGCCAACATTTGGTTGATGTGATCCAGCTCCAGGATCATGTTTCTTCAAATCATCTCTAACTGGCCACCATGAGGCCCATTAAAGAAAACTGCTACAGATAGCTGAGGAGGTTTACTGTTCTCTATTTCAGTCAAGAACACAGAGGAACATGGATTGGGTGTGATCGGAAAAATCACAGAACGGGGTGCACGTCTCCTCACAGCTTTCTTAGTTTTAGCCCAGCTAAGTCAGCCCAAAAGACAAAAAAAGTGTATTGATTGCACTATACTGCAATGCTTCCAAATTTGTGCTCATTTTTCATGTTTTTTAGTTTTTGTTTTTTCACTTGAATTTTCTGATTTCTTGTGGAGATCTATGTCTGATTCAAGCTAGATTTGAATTTCTGAAGAGCATTAAGAAAAATTAAATTAGCTTTACTTTAAATCAGTTTCTGCGATTAAATTTGATGGTTGAACAACTGTACAAACATTTAAAATGTTCTAGTTTCATTATCCTTGATTTTGCGTTGCATTTTTTAAAAAACCTTGTTGAGAATACACAAAATGCACCATATTTATTTTAAGAAATTAACCTGTTTTTTATTTTGAGTTATAGGTGGTTCGGATTTTAGATTTAATTTAATGTTTTGATTTATGTGTTTATATCAGCACGAACACTTATTACTTATGGAGCAGCTGACGTTACTTTTTTTCCTGGCTGTGTCGCAGCTGTGCATTCTCTCATTGTCCAGCAGAGGGAGTGAGACATTTAATAATCCGAGTTCCTGTTTAGGTGCAACTATGGCAGCTGTAGCATTTTTTAAGTTAAAGTACTAAAACAAATCCAATCGTGAAATTTTTATATATTAGAATTTGAAGGGGTTTTTTTTTGCATTGAACCACAACTTTTTTATGCCATCATGCAAAGTGATCTGAAAATGCAATCACATTGATGCATTTACACATATGGATACACATATACACACACCCGCAGACATGCACATGAGATAGTGGGTACACAGCCCACTCCCTCTTTCTGTTTGTAATCTTACAATCTGATATAATCTGATAACGTTGTCTTTTAAAGTGCTTAGCTGCTTTACTTCTATCATGAAAGACGGTTTTAAAGGCAGCGAGAGGTAAAAACACAAATGTGTTACGAGGCCTTTTCGATGAATAATGTAATATTCCCTGTGCTCAGTAAATGTTTGTGCTCTTGAGACTTCTGTCATATTTCCCAGGTCATACATTTGTTCAGCTGCAAGAGGCTGAACTTCCTGTAAGTAATTGACAAACTCCTTTAAATAGTTCATGTGCCATAAGGGAATATGAGCTCTGCCGATGATTATACAACGATGCCGTCTCAGAGCTCACGTCATGTCACTCACCATAATTGTTGTTTTGGTTGTTTCCCTGCTGGACCTCAGAAGGGCTTAGAGAATTAAAATGCTAATTCATCCAGGACCAAAATAGTCCAAACAGCTATTTAAGTTGAGCCAGAAGCATTTATCACACCATAATTAAGTTAGATCCAGGAGGAGACAAAAACTATCTTTGTTACTATGTTAACTGCAGCATGGGAAAACCCAGGATCTGTGCAGAAAGCCTTTCATTTGGAGTTTTGGATTTAAAGGTTAACTCTTATTTTTGGAGCATTGACCATCACCCCTGTATGTAACAATAACACTGCAATCCCCAAGTTCAAATCTGTGATCACTACAAGGAAATAAGACAGTGCAAGATGCCTGAGCAAATGATTAGATGTGCCAGATACCAGAAGATAAGGACAACAATCTTAACTAAAACAAAGTAACATCCACCACCCTTTGTATCGGGTATGACTCATGCTCCTGTGTGTGCACAGTTTTCATGAGAAAACAGGAATTATTGGAAATGTTTCAGGCATGCTGACTCAGTTTGCCCTCCAGACATAAAAAGGTTTAGATGAGCTACAAAAACCTTTGACTTGTTTACTCGTCGTCAGATCAAACAAGCCAAAGGTTTTGCTCATGTTCTCTTTTTCTCCACCTAGAAAGAAAGAATGAGAACTACCATTAGTCCAGACAGTTTCACTCGGCTGAAATTCTTCTTGAATGTAAAAAAAACCCCAAAACATAACAGCATCCCGTATTATGCTCGGTGACTTAAAAAGCTAAATGCCTGCACTCGCATGAAAACTCTGAGATGGATAAGACTACAGAGAGATGCAGAAACCTATACTGAAAACTCAAAGCTCTGTTGTGTTTAAGAGAGAGCTGAGCATAAAAGCAAAGCTGTCAATTTTCCGGCATGTAGTAACAGAAAGTACAATTTGAATAAGGTACTTGAGTAAAATTTTGAAGTTACATTCCATCAACTCCATCCTGAAGTTATTGCAAATAATACAAATGATGGTCAAATGTGCAAAAGTGAGGGCTACCTCTTCAGGTTAAATGCCTTCTGGTGGAAGCACAGGCTTCAGAAATAGCACGTGTTAATCAGTAAAAGCAAGCATCGTTTTTATGGGAAAAAAGCAGACAGATTGTAAAGAAAAGGAAAACAACCACTCGTTGGCAATGCAAGAACAGTTCATATGCTCACCAATGTTAGCCTTGGGATGGCAGCTTGAAGTTAATTATGTTTCCTTTCCAATCCAACAGAGGGTGTAGTCGAGCTTGCATCTGTGTTTATGAAAAGTGTGTAATAATAGTGACTTAATCACACAAACAGTGCAACCTCTCAGTCAACTTGACTTGCGTGGAAACTCCACATCTCAGGACATTCTTTTGGTTGTTCACCCAAACCACACACTGTTAACAGCTGTGCAGTATTTCACTCAGACTGCTTGGAGATTTTCTATTTTTTGTGTTGAGCTCTTTTCCAAAACCACTCATTAATAAAGTATTTGTGATCATGTGGCACTGATGGCAGAACAAAGCTTACTCCAGGCAGAGAGTGAGGGGCAGGAAGCAAAGAAAAGAAGGTGAAATGCAAAAGTCAAGCAGAAAAAAGGAGAAAGGAACAAAGGAAGAAAAAAGATGGATGTTTCAAAGGAGCCGAGTTAAGTAACGCTCTCTTTCCCGCTCTCTTGCACATACACACTCTGCATGCAGACTCCTCACCCCTCCCTCGCTCTTACTGTCTCCTCTGTAATGAGCTCCAGATGTGCTGCTAAGATGGGGGGGGGTGGGGGTGGGTGGGTGAGGGTGACGGGTGGAGGGGGAGCGGTGGTAATGGGGGAGCTGCCTTGTATGTCATGTGCTCATTCAAGTAGAGACGATGTCTGAGGGGACGCTGTCAGCCCTGATGGAGTTGCAGTCCAGGGCCTGGAGGCGAAACTGGGGGAGGAGGATGAAGAAGGGAAGCTGAGGTGGGGGTGGGTTGGGAGGTCAAAAAGATCTCCACATCTGGAATTACTTCGGGGCAGCCAGGCCCTGGCTGTGAAAGGTGAGCCTGGGCGCCTGGCAGGGGAGAGGGTGACAGGGCTCTGACACTGGACATCCCAAAGTCAGGGATCAGTGATCAGGAAAACAACCCAGAGCAAGAAATGAAATGGGTGAAAAGGAAAAAGAAAAACCCCTCCTTAAAAGTGACATACAAGTCAGGAAAAACCCTAAAATCTCATCAGTGAACCGTTTCTCTCCTTATGACTAACATTTGCTCTGCTCTGTAACTGTTTGACAGTGCCGGCTTGCATTGAAGATACTTGAATTATGAAAAACTACCCAAATTACTGTGTGTAAATGAAGATTTTCATTCTTATAAACAGTTTAAGGCCTGCATACCACTGAGTTTTCTACAGATTCATGCATAACTATAGGAATGAATGAGATGTTCAACACCGTTCAACACATATGTAATGTTGCTGACACCACTAACGTAAAGGTTTAGGCAAAGTGTAAACTTATGCAAATGACAATTCGTTGAGCCGTGTTTTCATATGATGGTGCGCATGCCGATTTTTTTTTTTTAAGTCCACCAAATTAAAACACTTCCTCATCAGCTATGGTTTCATTCAACCTGGCTTTTACAGTCTGGGAACACCATTCAAAGACCAGTATCAACTTATGTTTGTTGACAGTGAAGGTTATGAGGGGCAGGGAGAAGAAACACCTTGTTTAAGAGTCATACAGTTAAACAAGACCCGAGGGCCTCCATAGAAAGGACAAGATTTCGCCGCTCATAAATATCCTATTTTTAAGATGGAAATTTCAGGTTGTGGTAATCAGGAAAACACCCCTCCCCCAAGCCTATCCCCCACACAAAGCAGGAGGACCTTGGGGTTTCTCTGAAGGAGCATCTGTTCTCTGGTTGTAAATCTCTCTTTTTATGGGGTGTGCATGAGGTCCGTGATCAGTTTACTTTCCAAATGGTCTCATCTATAAACACACTTATTCCTTATAATTCTTGAAGCATAATTCAAGGCTGACTGATCGTAGGCAGTATATTTTTGTTATAATAATCTGCAAGCGTAAAGACTCAGTCAGGGACTGTTTAAAGAAAGTGTTGGAAACCTGGAAAATATTGGAAAACAACTGTTTTCTCCCTTCTGATATGTGTTGAAACTGCAATTTTATTGCTTGAAACGCATGTTTATTCATATACAAGTTTTTATTCTGTTACAAATAAAGGATATCATATGAAATTATCTACTGATTTTGGATTCAGAAATACATTAGCCTCTCCTTTATATTGGACTATTACATGAAATTCAAAATGTGTTGAAAATGTTTGTTTGTCAGTGGTATAAAATGGAAAGAAATGTGAAAAAAAAAAATTAAATTGTATAAATGTCAGAGGAAGTCATTGTCATTTTGTTGAAGACATAAAAAGAAAGAAAGTAGATGATCCCAATTATGGTGTGTAATTTTATCCAACACCATAGAAAAAGTGGGATTCCATGTAGTCCATATGAGTCTCCATTTAAGCAAGTTCTCTGACTGGAACTAACCCTCCATTTAAGTCACAATCACAAATGCAAAACTGTGCAGATATTTGGCTACAGCATCCAGTCTAGATGTCTTTTTGTGTGAACAAGAATTCAGTGATGCTGAGGAGAAAAAGAAAACTTGGCTTGGGGAAAATCCTGCCATCACACCGTTTTGCACTTTTGCACATTGGTACATTGATAGTAGTATACCATCATGGCTGCTCCAGAAAGAAAAGAATACTTCTTGATCCAGAGTATGTGGAATAATGTTCATCCCAGAGACAATGTCCTTCTCTGGGTCGGGGGGGTCTTGTAGTAGAGAGGGCTCCTTCCCTTCCCCTGGGATCCCCTAGCCTCTCAGTGTTTCAGTTGACTGTGGGCACCTGGTTCAAGCTGTACTCCTTGGCTTTGAGCCGCAGATTGGCAATGCTGTTGGCCATGTTCATTCCCTGGGATGTATTGGTGTTGGAGCAGGTGGGTGGGTAGGTAGCCATGGCACTGAGAGAGGAAGGAGGCAGAATAGGTGAAAAGTTACATCATCTGTGGATTACAGTATCACCTGCAGCTATGTTATGTAAATATGTAAAGAAACAAAAAAACCTTTGAAACTAAATGTGACATCAACTACTCTGAAAGCTAAAATCCCTACAGGAACATGACCGGTGTTTTTGCATGTTTGTTGTCTAGGCACCAAGCTGGTGGTTACATTGTCTGTTAATAGCAGTATGTGAAACCTAATCAGCAGAAATCAGAAAGATAAGCAGAAAGATATGCAGAAAGATAATGACCCATATATATATATATATATATATGAGAGAAAGAGACTCTCTGTGGGCAATATTTTCTGCGGCACTCACGCTGCCACCATTGGATACCAGCTTAGGGATAATGCACAGTGAACTCTTGGCACTACAAAGCATTATTGCTACAAAGATTTCCCTGGCTGCAGCTGTAGGGTTTGACATTTTATACTCAGTTTCAGAACTGAGAATTACTGTAAATCATAACCAATGTAACCAGAGTCACAAAAATGTTGCCCAGGAGAGCGCTGTCATTCTGTGCGATGTTCATTATCTCGTGTAGTGTAGCACAGAGGGGTCATGGGGGTCAGTAGTGGATTTAATATGGTTTGTTTTCACATTATCACCTCTTCAGGAGGGTCACAGGATCTATCCCCAGCCCTCAAGTGCTGACAGAGGGGTTAGATGAGAGACAGGGAGAGGAAAATCGTGTTTTGATTCACCACAATTAGCTTAAAGTTAGATGTGTGCAACAGATTAAAGTTGCATATGAAGGGTAGAAGGCAAAGATTTAGAGAGTTTAAAAGGCAGAATGAAAATGGAGGAACAGAGGTTGATCTTTAACTCAGTATTACAGCATTTAAAGGTCACATTCACTCAACTTTCACTACAGTTATTAAAATGGAAAGACTACATGTACCTATTTTAGGCATACATGCTTGCCAGTCGTTTCTCCTGAAAACAAATAGATCAAGTTGTCATTGTGAATAACATTTTTTTCATCATTTAAATATTTTCATTACATGCAAGATGTAGTACTTGGCTACTTAAGTATTTTTAAGTATATATATAACTCCAATATTTTCACTTGAGATTTCTTTATTGTCATAGTCTCTGGTTTAAGTTTTTCTTCTCTACAAAAGCAGTCTAGAGTCCTTTACTTTAGTCAGGAACATCTAGTTTATACCATCACAAATTAAACGCTGCAGTCGAGACATTTACATTCACTACATTCATTTCTTGCAAAATTTTCCACTTTTGAGTGGTGTCAGTAAGACACTTACAAAACATTAGTCTACACATACCTAGAACAATATATAAAATGTTTGAGTATAATATTTTTTGAATATACAATTTGTTATTTCAAAAAACGTTATTTTATTTTTTTTAAAGAAGGTTTACACTAATGAATTTGAACATTTGGGTTTACAGTGTAATCGTTCAGAGACAGTCTGCACGGCACTGCCAACACAATCTGGCTTTAGATTATTGTGCGATATTATTTCATATTCAGTGCTATAGAAATGAAGTGGAAAAATTTTCCGCCTGATTGTTCATCAACGAGAAATAAATGGACAGGCCAGACATTTAGGGATGTATAGACGTCTAATAGTTTAAGCTGAAGAGACTTTTTTTTTATAAAAAGAAAATGACTTTCAAGAAGTAAATTTGGAAGTAAAATGCAGGTAAATATTTATGTGTTTATGAAGATTAAATTTGGGTTAATGGTGATTTTTTTAATACGTGTATTTATTTTTAATCTGCCATTACTTTATTTTTTATTTTTTAACAAATCCTTTAAAAAGAAGATTAAACTCATCAGTAGTTTAGTCTGCTTTTATTATTAAAGACTAAACTTTTCCTTTATCTCTAGATTGTTCCACGTTGGTTCACATTTGCTAAGGATTTGTAATAACCTAAAGCTCAAATTTCAAACAAGTGCACTGGGTGATTCAGTCCTTTTAATTAGAAATTAATTTTAGTGATTAATCAGCTTTTGAGACCTCGTGTATGTGTGATTTGGTCATAATAAAGTGTGCATGTTCATTGTAATAGAGGAACATGTCACATTTGAAAAGCGGAGAGCTGTTTTATTTGCTGTTTATTTATCTATCTGTTTGTTGTTTTGTCTGTCAGCAAGCTTACCCAAAAGCAATCAGACTGAATTAATTGAAACTTGGTGCAGATGTGCATCATTTTGTTTAAGGCTGCACAAGAGGACATGGGACGTTTAACTGTTTTGTATTAAAGCTCTGTGGCATGGAGGCATTAGATGCATGCGGCTTTGGATACACAGAATATGCTGCAGCAGTGAGCCTTGGTTTGTCTGCACGGACAATTAGACAAAAAGAAAAATAACATTGTTTTACTATTCGAAATGCACAAGGCATTGCTGTTGGTGTAGAAATATAGTTTGAATGGACAATGTGTGTGTGTGTGTGTGTGTGTGTGTGTGTGTGTGTGTGTGTGTGTGTGTGTGTGTGTGTGTGTGTGTGTGTGTGTGTAAACTGTCTGAGGTATAAGTCTGTTTGAGTTCAGGATCACAGGAGATGAAAACTTTTAGCGGAACAATGAAAAGTATGTGCAGGTAGGAGAGGAGGAAATTAAACAATAACAGAACGCAGCATCTGTGTGTGTGTGTGTGTGAGAGAGAGAGAGAGAGAGAGAGAGAGAGAGAGAGAGAACTGTTACGGTGATGTTACTGTTCGTGTTAGTGGTTATTTCTTCTGGCTTTTTATACTTTTCCCACCTTTCTTTCTTCCCTTTTTCTGGGAAAAAGGAAAAATTTCTTGGGAAATTGCTAATAAATGGAAGTCCTTCTCTAAACTGAGAAAATGAATTCCATTTGTATTCAAAGTAGGCTTTGTGCACAGAATGTGGCTGCAAGGTTATTAGGTGATGTTCGAGGGGACTATACCTGTAGGGCGCAGCACTCCCCCAAGATAGGTAGTCGTTGGGGCGGGGTGCAGGGCGAGGCACAATTGGCTGCTCCACTGCTGTCACATCTCCTGAGTAAGATTTGAGGAGCGAGGCATTTTTGCTGGCCAGCATAGCTCTCTCGTTCCTGCGGAACTTAGCTCTCCTGTTCTGAAACCACACCTGGAAAGTCAAAGGACAGAGCACATTGTTTGTCTTTTAGTCATCGCTTTTTAATCTTCATGACTATGAAAGCACTGCTCCTTTAATCCAAACATAACATACATATATGTATATCAAAAATAAGATGTAGCCACTAGATATGAAGCTATTGCTGAAGAGTCATACTGCAGTCTCTTCCTGTTAAAGAACCAATGAGAAGAGAATTCTTCCTTTGCATTGGTTTTGAGATTTGATGTTATATAAATAAAGCTAAACTCAATTGAATACAACTGAAAGAGTCTCGTTGGAGGTCCTGCCTCTTCAACTTCTCTCAGCAAAATTTCCACCATAGTTAATAGATTTATTCAACAGGTTATTATGATTTCATTAGCTAAATACACACCAGTGGTCCTGCTTAAATATTTCCGACACTGATTAGATATCAGGCTTTAAAGAAAGCCTTCCCTAATATACTTTTAGCTCCACTTTCTCATCCACATATAAAGTAAACTCTGACTCCAATAAAACAACATGGTGATGCCCAAAATGCCAAAATTTCATATTTTTTTTATATTTATAGCTCGGGCACAGCACTGTGAAGTATGAGGAACTATGGTGAGTCTTTCCAGACTCATTGGTCATTTTTTTTTTGTATTGACCAAAATGTTGGTCAATTAAGCAAGGAAGTTTTTTTTAATATACTTTAAGTTTTGACCTTGAAAGCTGGTAATGTGTCAGAAACCTCTATCTTTATAGTCTGGGCACATTCATAGAATTTCATAATTCTCCATGTAATTGCCAACTTTGTGGCCTGCTCAACAAACCGCATTTTATCTCTAACCATGCAGTGAAATAGAAGCCCTAAATGTTTCTCGTGCTCACTGTGTCCGAAGTAAGATTTTTTTTTTTTTTTTGTGGTATCCTACAACACTTTGCAGTCAAATATGCTAAAATTTCTCAGTCAGCACTGAATTAAGTCGTATGACATCAGTAAGAAAAAGAGGTTTTATATGGTGTTTCACACTCACAGTTTCACTTGTGAGGGAAAATTCTGAGCTGTTGGTAAAAGCTCTAAAATAAAGAAAGTGAACTGTCATCCTCAGACATGTGTTCTCATACCCAGATCAGGATATAATGGCAAATCAGTAACTTTGCTTTTTGAATGGCCTAACAAGTGCTTCATACATGCACTCCATGGACCATATTACATTCGACTATTATTTACAGGGATAATCAACGTTTTGATTTTGTGTGAAGATCTATAGAAATCCCTTGAAGCTACGATTGGTCAGTGTAACAGATATTTTCAGATATTTTTCAATATCGATCGATTATTATGGATTTTTTTAAAATAGTTGTGTCTCACTCTTCAACACATTTTAAACACAAGAAAGCTCATTTTCTACATTCTGTACAAAAACAGCAATTAATGTCAATTAAAAGATAAACACAGTATAAAAGAAATGCTTCATGTCTATTAAATTGTAGTAAAATATTTACCCATAAAGGAGCAGCTCCATAAAGACCACCTAAACTCTTGTCTCCAATCCAAATATCTAGTCTAACGTCTAAAATGACCATGCGTCCACACGCTCTCGCTCGTGTGTCCATGCTTCATCTATAGTTCACCTCTTTCCGTCCTTATCAATTCCACCCCCCGCCAGCACAACCATCTCATTAAGTAGATGATGACTGAGGTGGAGGATGCTGATGTTTTTCCTTACTCTGAAACTGAGTTCATTATTATAAGTTGTATGCACTCAGAGGGGCTTGCTGACGCACTGCCTCAGGAATTACCCAAAGTCTTTTATCAAAGCATTTCTGCATTGCTCTCTGCTACACATTAATCACAGATGTGCTGCTTGTCTCACTCCCAGATCACTATTTCCTCTTTCCCTCTCACTCTGGCCACAGAATAAATACTTTCATTGTTTTGTATAAAGATAGCACTGGTTTGTTTATAGACACTGTATATATCAATACCTGCAAGAAATGCACGTGTTTAATTATTAGTCATAAGTCACGTGTTTCTAGGGCAAACCTGAGTGCATTTAAGAAAAAATATTTTCTTGTTTATAAGTGAAGAGTTGCAGATTATCCAGCACAACCAAGAGAAAACCAACAAACACTGGTCATAAAGCTGTGAGGACAAAGAATGAGCTGAGTGTGACTTTTGCATTTACATTAATGTCATCTCAGAGTCTGCTGTCTGAACTGGGGCTGCTGAAGGTACTGCTAATTACCTTAAAGTTGATCGCCTGTGTGACAGCTATAAACTCAATGAATTTACATGTTTTGTAATTAATAAAAACATTTATAATTATGTTTTTTTTTTAAAAATCCATCCATTTTCTTTACTACTTTTCCAGCTAAAGAACATAGAGGAAGGAGACATAATGTGAGCGATAGGATACGCCTTGCCCATCTCCAGTCCATCGTAGACAGTCAACCACCCGCTCTCACTTTCACACCTATGCCCAAATGAGAACCATCTTATCATATTCAACATGCATGTTTAAGGTCTGTGGGAAGCAATCAATGCAAGCACTAGATGAACACTCATAGTCTACACAGGAAGGCCCCAGCAGACCACAAAGTTCAAGCCAAGAACCTTCTTGCTTGTGAGGTTACCTGCTAACCACTAAACCACAGTACCATTTTTTAAATATGCAAATCATAATATCAGTCAAACTGCTGTAGGACAGAATCTATTACCAAAGGACTGACTGACAATAATTCAAATTGTAGTTCATCTTTGAACGCTTTTTCTCTTATTGCATTTATTCAAATTATTTTGTGGTGAAATATATAACAAAAAAAATATAACGCAACATAATAAAACACATCATTTCTGATTCAGTATGTTAGATTTATATGACACGCTGGAATACAACACATGCTTCATGAACAGAAATGCAGAATATCAGATGTTCGGTGCACGCAAGTGTGTGTGTCTGGATGAAAAATCCTTCATGAATTCAAAACTTTTACTAACAACTGGAAACATTAATTTTACGAGACCCATTTCAGAACACTATACATCACAGTTTGTATCTGTTTTTGCGGCGTTCATATCAAAGTCAGTAGTTCATTCTCCCACTGACAGCATCGTATTTAGCAGCCCTTTTGTTGCAGCACTTGTGTGTTTTACACATTTTGTAAACAACTGAGGAAATTAAACATCATTACATCCACTTTTCTAATCACGGTCGGTTCACTGGGGAGTTTTTGCAAACTGCTAACAGACTTTACAATATCAGTAATTATCTAAAAGATCACTCTGGCATGATAAGAGATATTTGTCAGCTCTTATCAGTTTAGTTCAACACAAAATCTAAAGCTGTTAATGACTTTCGCCTATTAGGAAGGATTAATAACTAAATATACTAAGTTAAAAGCTAACAGATGATTTGACGCTGTGAGGAGTCGTGCTGTTTGTGTGACCGCGTGTACTGCAGTTTCCTATTAAAACTTTTCAGCTTAGTCAAATATTCATTTAATATGTTCTATTTTAAGATTTGTATCATATAAGTTTATATCTGTATATTAACAGAAAGTTTATTATATCTGACTTATTCTGGTACAACACTAATTTCAAATCTTATAAGTGCATTTGTTGTTTCTCTCTTTACCTAAGTTAGAATCTAGCTAACAGTTCAATCAAATGTTCAAATAACAGGAGAATCAAATGTCAAGGAATCAGTATGTCGAAATAAAAGTATCAGAATGTGGAATTATTACTGAAGGTTTATAATCTCAGGAAAACATCTTTTTTTCTTTTTTGCCACGTAGCATTGAAGCCACCTTCCTGTGGCAATACCTTTTTCGTACCTGCACTCTAGCCTCGGTGAGGTTGACCCGGCGAGCCAGATCTTCTCTGACGAAAGCATCGGGGTAGTGTGTCCTCTCAAACACTCTCTCCAGAGCTTGGAGCTGGCTGCTGTTGAAGGTGGTCCTGTTCCTGCGCTGCTTCCTCTTCTTCTTCTCCTCTGTGTTCATCTGTTCATCTGCACAAAGAGAAAGAAGGAACTTTATGAATCAGAGGAACAGCTTCGTTCTGCTCAAGCATTACCAAAAAAATCAAACGACTATATAATTACAGTTATAATTGCAATTAACTATAAGTGTAATTGTAACTGTTATATTGTTATATAATTACAGCAGGAAGCATTGTCTGCATTGACACACAACCGCTACTGCAGACTGTAGGACAGTTTGAGTCACAAATTAAAATTAATAAAACTGATCGATCGATCGATAGATAGCCAGATAGATACACTACCACTTAAAGACTGATGATTGAGGTCAACAAGTTGAGGTTTGTTTCTGCCCAGTTAGAGCAGAAGGTCATTTAATAAGTTTAATACACAAAGAACGACACAACGTATCATAGCTCTGCATTTTACTAGAGGAAGACTTGACTTGTTAACAGTACCTTTTGTGGTTTATCCTTATCGTTATTTTCTTGTAAACAAACAATATTTATATATAAAACTATATATTATATATGAATATTTACCCTCATAGAAAGTACGATTTGTTTAAAAAAGCTGTGAAATAATTTCTGGATCTGCAGAAACACGTCACTTGGCTCTTCACCTAACTAACTAGCACACAAGCCAAAAACAAAAGTAACAGAATCACTTTGGCAAAGGTGAATGTGTAATTCATTATGGAAGAGCTCCATGTGCTCAGTCTGATAGTTCCCACTGGGTGAAATCAGTGTTGGTGAATTGTGGCTGCACAACAGGACCACAAACTAACACTTTCACACAGAATAAGGCTGTGATCTAAAGTGTTCCTAATTACATCCACACATACACACAGTCTGTAGTTATGTGCACACACATATGCAAAGGTAGGACGTTGCTCAATACACTCAAGTGTTTCATGCTACTTAGCAGTAATAACATTTTGAGAGATTTCAGTCAACTGAGACAAAAATAATCATTTGGGTTTTTGCTGCTACAGATTTTGTGACTCTGATTGGGATTTTGTATTCAGCACATTCGTTTTGTTGGGATAGTAGTTCTTTTTAAATGTGTTATTCTTTATTTTGGGGTTACACGAAATCCATAAACTTTATCTAATGAACCAAAATGGCAAATATTGACCGTGTTTCTAGAAACATCTGTGTGTATTTTTTTAGTGTAAAAATCATTAAGTAGACCTTTTATTGCAGTACTTTTTACAGACCAGTTTTTCTCTGAGCTTTCAGTCACATGCTCTGGAAATTTTGTGGAATACATTAAAAATTAAAAGTTATTCACAACATTCATCCATCGGGTAATGTGTTACCTGATGGAGAAAAAGTTTTATTTTTGAAAATTTCCACTTCTTTGAATCTTTATTTAAGTCTATACAAACTACTTCAACTTTCATGCTCATTTACAGTTTTATGCACTTTTTAAAAAAAAGATTTCTGGAGCATGTTTGTTAGTAGAAATATGAACCTTCAGCCAAACACGGGATATTGTTGTTGTATTAATTCATTTTTCGCACACACTCCTGGCAGTGTGTCAAACATTACTCGATCGTCAAGTAACCTGTTTGTTTAGCTGTCAACATTTCTTTTAAGAGTTGCTGTCAGTTAGTCGATTGGCAAAAAGAAAACCAAATGTAAACTTGTTTACCTGCTGGAATCGAAAATGGAGCCCTTAAAATAAAAAGTGATGTCTGTCTGTAACTCTTATTATGTATTTCAGTCAAGCTGACCACAAAGTGTTTTCTTCTGCTGCTCCATACAAAGGATTTTTACAGGCCTATACATTAAAAATAGCAAGAGGAAAAAAAAGCAAAGACAGAAAAATAATTTGTTGTAAATAAAAAAAAAAATTGTATTCTTGTGTGAATTCATGATTTTTTTATGTCCATATTTTTCACTTTATTTGCTTCAGATTTTGATCGTGTGCTGCTGTTGACCCGATTATTTGTTTTACTGCTGCAACCAAATGTCTCATTTGTTTTGTTTGACTGAATCTTCACCTTTATTTCTGGATCGAGACTCAGAAGCTGAAACCATGAACAGTTATAAGTACAAATAATTATGATTTTTATGGTTGCAGTACACAGCGTTTAAACACAATTGCTACTGCAGGCTGTAAGACAGTTTGAGTCACAAATAGATGTGTGTGTGTGTAGGTGGGGTGGGGTTGCTGAAGGGCTGGAGTGACAATGTTCATTTTGGTTTCTTTGAGCCCTTTAAATTGGTTCTACTTCACATTTGAGGCCAACCCATAAACTGAGGAGGAGAGTGAAAAGATGCTTCATTAACTAAAACAAATCCATGAAGTGATATTTTATTCCTTAAGTGCTTGAAAGTAATAAAAGGCAGTAGCTATTGTATTCATATTTTTGCCTTTATTTTATGAGCTAAATGCCTTAAAAATACCTTAAACCTAAAACTACAACTACCCCCATCCTTTGCTCTTCTTCTTCATAATCCAGTTAATCAGACTGGCCTTGTGACCTTTTGTGGGCATCCTGCCACCATGAGGTTTGAGCCAATAGATTTTACTAATGACATCTTCATTTCATTTCTATTGAAAATAAAACGTAAATCTTGGAAGGACTGAATCCACAATGAGAGTAGTTTATGCAAGTATAAGTAGTTTCATGACTTCTCCAGGCCTGTTTTTTGCTTTTTTACATTTTAATCTCACAAAGAACAATGACCATGTTGCAGTACCACAGACAAAAACAAATAACCTCATTAATTTACATGAAAATGTGTGTGCCTGCTTTCTTTCTTTCTTTTTTCAAAAATATTTAACATAGCTACAGCACCAACGTTTCTTAGAAGTGATTACAGCAGCTCTGCAGACACCACGGTCCACAGTTTTGGGCTGAAACTCTGTTTATTAAATGGAAAAGAACAAATTGCAGTAAACTGGAGTTGTAAAGGCCACACATGGCAAACCAACGACCGCATACAGCTTTCT
Organism: Perissodus microlepis; assembly: GCF_051167445.1. NCBI lineage: Eukaryota > Metazoa > Chordata > Actinopteri > Cichliformes > Cichlidae > Perissodus > Perissodus microlepis. Next base: position 24,543,791 of record NC_140477.1, on the reverse strand, counting down.
CACCAGAAACCAGCGTTTGCGCGTCTCCAGCCTGGGAGTTAAGGAGCGAATCGTGACGCCCTTCCCGCCGACTTTACAACCGGAGAAAAGCGGACAGCAAATAAGATCTGTCAGAACTTAAAAGTGCGTCTAAACTTTCAGTTAAACATATAGGAATTAAATGTTATTATATGATTTAAATTAAACATTTTGACTGCTAAATGACACTTTTAGGGCGATTCAGCAATAAAAAAAATAAAATCAAAAGGTTTGTAGGCCTGTATAAAAAAGGTATTTATTTACAGTATTCTATCGGACTTCATTTTTAGATTTTAAATTAAAAAAAATATGACAGGACAGAGGACAGTCCACACAAAACGGAATCCACGCAGGTATTTTTAACAGTACTTGTATACAATTGTAAATTTAAAAAAAATCTAAATAAAAAAAGCGTATTTGAAAACTATCAATTCCACGCGAGTTTTCTTCGTGGAATAAAATATTTGGAAACCTTCATGGGTCCAAATGCCGTCACGTAGAGGTTTATTGAGAACGCAGGCACAAATAGCTTTTTAAAAAACTCAGCTTCCCGAAAAGACTCATTCATTGAATAGATCGTGCAGCGCCTGGGCAGCGGTTTGGTGTCGCACAGCTTTTAATTAACCCTCCAGGGTGATGTTTAAAACAGCAAATCAAAGCCATCACCATCATCAGCACCATCATCATCCTTCTGGCAGCTTCAAGTGTGGTCAACACGTGGGACTATAGATTGATCTCATTAGCAGCGATCAGTGAAAGTCAATTAGTCCTGCTGCCAAGACAAATTCGTTAGAGGGCACCTGATTCCTAACTGAAAGTGTAGTTGGCAATTTTTTGTTATTTTATTTGGATTTTTACTAAAATTTGTGGACGCCCAAGCAAATAATGGACATCTGTACAAAGTTTTTTTTTTTAAACGTGGACTAAAAATGTTTCAAATGTTTGAATCAGTTGTTGCCTATAATTATGATAATAATAATAATAATAATAATAATAATAATAATAATAATAATAATAATAATAATAATAATGTACTTGCGTAATAATTCAGATCATAATGTTAAACTTGCTCAAGTCTGATTTCTTGCTTAATGCAATAAAAGCCGGAAAACTAGCTCTACAGTTTTTACTCATCACTCTAAAACATTTGTTTTCTCAATCCGATCGATTCGTTCCTTCTGTGGTTTGTCAGAGTCACGTTTCCACAAATTAAGAGATGATGAGATGCTGTTATTTGATTCTTTAACACGCGCGGTAATTATGACAAATGACTAGGCTCCGATATTCTGAAAGTGTTTGACAGGCTGAAAATAACCGTAGATTAACGACGTGACCCGGCCACTTCCTCCTCCATATTTCTCACAGACGATTTTTTAGCCTTTAAAAATAACAATAACACTCATTAAAGGCTATAACGTTTGTGTCAACTTCTGCAAATGGCCCTCTGAGCAGAAAAAGAGGAGGGGGAGGAAGAAGGGAGCGTTTATTTACTCTCAGCGGTGAGGTGGAGAGGACGTGCAGTGGCCTTTTTTTATTTATTTATCTATTTGTATTTGTTTGTTTGCGCTGAATTTATCCAGGTTCTTGTCGGCTTCGGCAGTGACGTATACCAAAAGAAAAGTTGGAAATGTTAACCTCGATTCTCACAGTGGAATTCCAACGGCAGCCCAGGGATTAGATCCCGCCTCTGTAGTGTCAAAGATATCGGCTTCATTTTTGCACACCCAGCGGGGATGAGGCCTTGTTTAAAATGTTTTCTAATAAAAATTGTGATAGGGCTATGCAAATATTCACAAAGCATAAGTCACACCTGCGCACGTCTACATGACTCAGTCTGTTTTCAAAATTCATTATTGGTGTTTTCTTCTTAAATGTAGGGCAAAAGAAGCGCCCTGCTGAGGTCAACAGTCGTGGGGAAAAGATTTATTACTCCGAAGTTAGACTTGTAAGGAGACTTCACTGACCATGTCCACCATCAGCATCATACTTCACTGACATCAGAGTGTTAATGGTAAATTAATGGTCATTTTGAGGGGGAGACCGTCAGGGATGATGCATTGCCAAAACTCACTAGAAGATTCCTTCCATGCGCGCGGCTTTTCGCAGAGCTCCGTTCGTGTGGTCTGCGCGCGGACACTCGCCAGCAAATCATGAAAAGAAACACGTTTAGTTTTCAGCCTGTCAAGAGAACTACTTTTGTCTGCGATTTGATTTGTTTCCAAGAAATGATGAATGATAACTTGGGATATCAACAGGGGCTAAAACAGTTCGCTGAGGATTATTTCAAATAATAAGAAAAAAACGTGTTATTTTGAGCTTCTCGGCTTCGTCCCATCCTTTTAAAACATCTTTTCATCAGCATTTCACTTACTTTCCTGCTGGGTCGTGTCGCTCCCGCTAGTCAGCCCCGGAGATTCCAGCATATTTCTCCCCGTCTCCCCGACGCTCTCGTCTGCCTGGGTACCGACCATTTCCCCGGCCTCTTCCAGATCCAACAGATGGCTGACTGAGAAGTTCTTTTTGGCTTGCAAGTTGTCCAGGTTAGACGTGATTGGGCTCTCCAGGCGGTTTGGTATCGTAGCTTGCCTGTCCATTACATGTGCATAGCTAGAAGTCATGACGCAAGTGGGAACCAGCGGAAAAAAAGAGAGCGGTAATAAGAAAGAGAAGCGCAAGTGAGCCAAGTAGATCCGTGCATGCAGAAAGCACTAGCAGCGCCTCTAGAAAAACACAGCCAGATAAAAACTCGGGACTTCCGAGCAGAGGGTGGATCTGTTCACATCCAAATCAGCAACGGAGTTCTCAAACGAACTTGTTCCTGCTTTCCCCACTAAATCTTTTTACAGCCAATACATCCAGCAGTACGAGTCAGAGAAGAAAATGACCGACCCGTGTTCGTCCAGTCGCGTTTTTTTGTTTCAATTTCAAGAAATCATATAAGAAGAAGAAGAAGACGTTCTCTTCCTCCTCGGTTTGAGCCACATATGAGCAGGAAGAGTGGTCGCTGCTGCTGATGACGACCAGATGCGTAAAGTTCTGTGTGCGCACAAATCTGGCTCAGCTGCTAGAGGCACGGAGGCAGGACGTTACCGCCTCACCTTCAGGCTAGCTTCTCTCTCTCTCTCTCTCTCTCTCTCTCTCTCTCTCACACACACACACACACACACACACACACACACACACAGAGCTGGAAAGAGAGACTTGCTGCACTACGAAAGTGGGCCGATTTTCAACCGCACTCTTAATAAGAAGTCCGTAATTGCGTGCTAACGCTTTTGCTGTGTCTGACGTTTTTCATGACCCCACCACCCTCTTCCCCCTTCAGCTGAAAACATCACATCAGCAGCATCGACAGCCCGCCTGGTGTTGGCCGTTTTTCTCTGATAAACCTCAGCTTGAGAGTCCTTACGGGGGATGCAGGAGGCAGCAGAGTGTGAAGGGAGGCACGCTGTTATCTTTGTGTGCTGATAAACCCACTCTGAATGTCCTGCGGTGTGCCACCAGTTAAATCAACCATAACCAGTGCCAGTCAGTCTATCCACAGGATTGTCCGCATGAGTGCTGGCTGAGCTGCCAGCCTAACGGAGAAATGATAGAAGCAAATTACAGGGCGACTATGGCACCAACCATCCATTCTTTTACATTTAGATTTGAAACTGAAAACCGTTCCTTAAACTACAAACTAATTACCAAGGCCAGCGAGAGGTCCCACAAACATCACTCGAAAGTGTATTTTTTATAATAGTGATAGTTGTTTGTATTTTATCGTGATTTTTAACAATGTTTTATTCTTCATTTTTTAGATTGCGAAAAAGAAACGCACGAGTTTTACATTTCTTGACAGTGTATTTATTTGTATGTTACATGTGATGTTCCTGCCACTAAATACATTCTAAAAACAAAAGAAAAAACAAACAAACTTTAAAAAAAAATTTTTTTTTAAAGTTTGTAAAATATCTCATGGATGGTCTTCAAAACAAAGTAAACTGTATTAAAGGCCAAAAAACAGACAAACAAACAAAAAAACACATATATTTTATGGCATCATTGATGCATCTACAAATGTGTTTAGTGGGCACCATGTCTAATCCTTGGTTATCTATATACAGGCACTTGAGTAGGCACTGAACTGTCTGGCCTTTAAAGAAATTGGAAAAAAAAAGGAATTTTTTCACATTTTTTTAAACTTTATAATTGCAAAATATGCAAAAATCTACATGAGCTGCACTTAAAAAAAAAACGCAGATCCCATTCAATAAATTGATGAATTGTCTTACATGACATCCTGTTCACAAATATTGTCCAGGATCTAATATATTAATTTACCAGCCAACCAGAGCCTGACAGCCGTCCCCTGATAGCTTCATGATAGTTTTACCTCTGTCATCACACCATTAAAATATTACACCAGACTAGGATTTTCAGGTACTTTTACAAATTCCCCTTCCTGTCCATAGCTGAATGTTGAACTGATGGCCTTAAACAGTTTCAGTTTCACTGGTGCCAGTAAAATTTTGATATGTAATAAAAGGCAAAAATTCTGATTATCAGCTGTAATCTTTTCAAAGCATTGAAAATTAAAGTCAGAAATGCTGGATACAGACCAAAAGACATATCGAGGTGTGTTATATGAAAAGGTAAAGACCATAAAAGTATCAAAGCGTGAGTCTAAATGATCCCCCGTGATTAAGAACCTGGCAACGGTCAGAAGGAAAAAAATCCCTTTTTTTAGAGAAGTGAGATGAAATAAGAGACAGACAGAGAAAAAACAGGAGCATAGCTAGGCCACAAACAAATACACAAACAAAAAAGAAAGAAATACAATGTGAATTTATTGAATTTCCTCAAACTGGAGATCTGGGGGGATTTCCATGTTTCAAATCAGCTAAGGATGAAACAGCCTGAGTATGAAAAAAAGCAGTAAGAATCATTTATACTGGTACTAGAATCGTAGGGGATTACCAGCACATTTGCCAGTTTTTCCTTTCTTTCTTTCTTTCTTTCTTTCTTTGCTAGATAAAATATAGTGGAGTGAAATCTAGAAAAGCATGAAATGCTTTGATTATGTATTGACTCCTGTCTCATACACAAGCTAGAGGTTAGCTGAGTGAAGGAGGTTGAGGGATGAAATGGAAGGAGCTAGTGTTGTTGTAAATGAAATGGTACTTAATTTTTCTACTAAGTCAGCATTAAAAACACTTTTATATATATACAAGTGTTTTTTTTGCAACTCTTGTCCAAGGAAGCTTCAGACTAAAAGAGAGTGGGGGGGGGATTGAACCGCTCAGCTTCCGATTCGTAGATAACCTGCGCTACCTCACGAACCACAGCCACCCAGTTATGGCAGTGGGGTCATGTATTCAGATGGCAAGAGTTGACTCTAGGCTCTGAGGTGCCATAGACGTCCTGTAGCTTCCAGCCCCTGATCTGGGAAAAGAACACTTGATGCCATCAAAGGGCCACCGATTGAATCCAGATGTGCCTCACTCGCTCTTTCCATGTATTTAATGAAGGCACAGGGATAGAGTAGACTTTTTCATCATTAGCTTTCCCCCAGATTCGCTTTTCATGGCTACAAGTCGATTCTGGTGCCAGCTAAGGAAAAAAAAAAGAAGACGAAGAAAAAAAAAGAAAGAATGAAAAATGGGGGGAAAAGGCCTCCCCATGACTCAAGCTCAGTGTTCTCATTCAGGGCCCCTATTCTTTGTTCTGAGCTCAATGTGAAAGTGACTTGTTTGCCCTGGCTGCTACAGTTTGTCTGTGGCAAATCGAAATGTCCAAACATCTCTGAGACGAATAGGCCATCCTGCAGAAGTGATGTTAGCAGGAAAAATCTGTGCATGTGGCTGAAATGGTTTAGAAATCAGTATCAGGGTTTGCACAAAAGTACTTTGCAAATGATTTATTTGTGCACATTATTTTGCTGTTACAATATATGGGTTTAATTTATGAATGGAACATAATCTAAAAACACCAAGCCTCAAACACATTTAAAGCACTTCAGAGACAAATGATAACATGGTTCAAATACAAAAATAAGTATTCCACTTATTTCAGCTTCATTCAATAGCTTGCACATATTTAATGTTTCCAATAAATATCATTGTATCAGTCTGTGCATTCTAACATAGCTGACAGACTGACAGAGCAGCCCAAAACAGGAACATAGGCCATCAAAGTCAGAAATATTCAGTCATAAATGAATTTCAAGATGTAGAAATGCCCAAGTGCTGTGATCACGTCATACCAGTAACATAAGCACTGCTTTAATGAGACTGTTTAAAAAAAAAAACATGCCTAACCAAGTTTAACATTACCATATGAATACAAAAAATGTATGCTATGCATTTCAGTGTTGTTGTTGCAACGCTTTTTTGTATTTATTCTACATTAATGTGACTTTCTTTATTCCCCAAATCACAACCAACAGTTAATTACAAGCTTCAAGTGGTTTTGTGTGTGTGTGTGTGTGTGTGTGTGTGCTTTTTTACATGATGTGTTACATCATCTGTTTGAGTTTGACAGGCAACTTCTGGGCTCAGATTTAACTTCAATAAAGTGCATCTCACAAATCTTAGGGCTGTGCACAAGCCAAAAACAGGAATGGTCATAAATTAATGCAAAGTTTCACAAAACGGGTTTTGGTGATTTTTGAGTGCAACCTGATCACAGACTCCTGAAACTTTACTCTCTATTTTATGTCAGAACTGAAAGTGTGTAGAGGGATAATTAGAGTGTGCACTGTTTTGCAGTTGGTGGAGGGAAAGTGAAAAAGTCTTTATGAAGCATGTCTAAACATGTTTTTTCCCTTGAACTATTCTATCATATTTTTTGTTTGACTTGTTAGTTTTCAATCTTCAGCCTGCAGATGCACTCTATAAGGCTTCCATCCACACACAAGAAAATACAGACTGTAGAACAAATTTGACAGATTCTGGTTGATGAACTTTTTAATATGTAATGTGAAAAACAACCACTTTCAGAATCCAAAATTAATGTCAAAAAGAAATTATACTTCTATAATAGTTCGAATTGAGCCGCAAGCTGTACATTGATGGATTCCATTAAATTAATTTTCAGAATTCACAGATGACACGACCTAAATATTTACAATGCATATGCATTGTAAATACATAGGCATAGAAAAATACAGTGACTTATATGCTGATGTTAGTTTGGTTTTGTATTGGATTTATTTTTCAGGTTTTGTGATTTTTCCATTTATATTTTAAGTCATATCTCCAAACTGAACTTTGCTGCTTTTGTTTAGTTCATTAGATTGTTATTGAACTTGGAGAAAACAGTGCATCATGTCACTTACAGTGTAGAAATGTTTTTAAAATAAGCAACCAAAAAAAGATCATCTGAATACTTTTGGATTACTCGAAGATCAAACATGGAAAATGTTGCACCTTATACAAAAACGAACAGTCTCATAAGAGTGTCATTCCACAAATGTTTTCTCTTTATGTGCACAGAAACAATTTAAATGCAAATGTATCAGTTACAGCTAGTCAAATCAAATGACTCGTGCACTGTGTGAATTCTGCAACATGTACTTAGAATGCGCAGTAATAATATTAATACTGTATTCTGTCATTTTGGGCCCATGCACTTCTTCCACTACTTGCCAGTCAAAATATACAAATTTAAACCAAAACCTCCCTCTTGGTCGTAATGTGTTTTCTTTGTCTGCTCATTGTGCATTAGCTCAGTCCCTCTGTGTAGCCTTGGCCCCGGGCTGAGGATGATGATGATGATGAGGGGCCCGGCCCGCCGCCGCCGCTGTCCAGTGACCCCTGGTGCTGATTGGAGTAGCGTTTTGGCCCCTGTCCTGTTTTATTTCCCTAATTGGGAGTAAATGGCCTCCTTGTTGACTCTTTACATCCTGTGCAGGGAACCATATGTTGCACACACGCCCACCCCCTGCACGCCGCCTGATTGCAGCGGCTGCACCGGGATTTCTCCTCGCGTACCGAGCTCTGCGGCTCTCCCACACAGATTCTAAACTGATTACAGTTTTCAGAGACAGCTATCGGGGTTTAAGTAGGAATGGCGATAGATCACTAACCAAAGACCCCAGAACTGTGCAGATCATCTGACCCTGTTATCGTCTTAAGCGCACAGAAAATAAGGAAAATGTGTTATTTAGGCCTACTAGGCTGAACTTCACGCATTCTATTCATTTATGCGTTTATATGTCGTAATGCTGATTTTCCTATTATGAGATCACGAATGGATAATATTGCTTAAATAAGCAATGTGTTTAAATTATAAAAAAAAAAACACAACTATACAACATAAAGTGTCTAGTGAGGAACAGACGGCAAAAACCGCGAGCTTTGTATGAAAATATAGAATATTCCAAACTTTGATGGCGATAAAAGACGTTCGCGCACAAACAGGCATATAAAATAACTTTATCTCCATTTGGAATGTGCAAAGTAACTCCAGCTGTCAGATAAACGCGGTGTAACAGTAATTGCGCGTAATTGCGAGTAAATGTACTTCATGTATGTGTCCCCTCTTTATATTTTATGACTGGTTTTGTTCCGCTGCTCTCTCCATTGTTGCAGGCGGCTCACATGCAGCACTGTTGTAACTGTAAACGGTCTGTGGTGTTCCGACATAAAAAAGCAAATCTGCTCCTGATTAAAACAACACGGAGAGTTTACAGAACAAGTGGCCGTGTGAGATTAATTCGGCCGCGCTGATTCTCATTATTACAAAGCCCCAGAAACCGCTCGGAACAGCCTGCAACCAGGGACTCTTTAGAACTCATCATCATAAGACATACTGTGTAAATAAATAACTACTTCTCCTCATAAAGTCTTGGGTCCGATATTTATGTGTTTAAGATTTAATTCGTCTTTGTTTAAAGTTAGAGTGACTAATTTCATTTGATATATAAATGTATATGACTATTTGTTTTAATAAATGAGTTTATTTTTATTTCTTTCTCCCCTGAAATAAATTTATTTTCCTTTTAAAGTAAAACAGCCTTGTCGAAAGATTTCTTTGAAAGTGTAGCTGAAACAGGCACAGCACGATTTCAACTCTATAGTTCACATTTACAAAGATTGAATCTACTGGCGGGATCCTGAGCATTAATTCGGCTCAAGTATTTAAAATTCAATCAGAAACAGAAGTGACATTTGTTTCATTTACTGGTTAGTTTCTTAATTTCCAGAGCAGACCGTTAACAGAATAAGGAGGAGATCCCGTATAAAACACCGTTTCCGCTCAAAAACGTTGATGGCACACATGCTTATCTTGTGCCGTGGTACTGAGGTTGAGTTCAGAGTTGACTCTGCGTGGAGGTGAAGTCCGGCTCGTCCAGATGGCTGATATTTTTAAGAAAACTTGATTTCCCCCCACCCCCCACCCCCCGTTTCTCTGTGGCTGCCGGACTTCTCGGGTTTCAGGGTCTTTCTCGACCTGTCGAGGGACGGCAGCGCCACATAAATCACACTTTACTTTATAAACCCTCTGCTCTCTGAAGTCCGACTCAGGACCCAACACACACACTCTCTCACACACATGTATTTCCAGTGTACAAGCGATTGCTGTAGATTGAAGCCCCGTTGGATGGCTTAATCTGCGCTGCCTGTATCTTCTCATTTTTCTTTGTCATAATTTAGAACACATTTCCTTTCACAGGGAGTCCCCTTCGGAGTTATCTGGAAGGACTGCAACAATTTTAGACTAAAACTGCAGCAGTGATGAATCGAATGCAGAATAAACAATCTTATTTTTGAGCATATGGGAGAATGTAAAGTCTAACATTGTCAATAAAAATAGAAGAAACGTTAATAACAGCAGCCGCAGAATAAAATAAAATAGCTGAAAACGAAAGTATTTTGCCGTGTTAACATACGTTATTTTTTTATCAAATAGTTGCTTTCTAGTGCAAAACTTATTGAATATTAGTTAAAAGATGGAAGGGCAGGAATTTAAAACAGTCATGAGATTCTACAGGGACCGTGTTTGTGTCAGGTGTGCTCCGATTCTCATGTTTCTGTGTGTGACTAAACTAGGGTCATATTTGTGCTGTGATTCCTTCAGTACACAGAGCAAGTGGATATTATAAAGTCATCTAAATCTGACTTGTGCATTGCATGCCAAATGGTTGCATTCATGCTGCTAAAGTTACTGTATATTCTGGTTATTTATGTCATTTTTACTTGTGTGAAATACCCACCCTGGAAAGATCAAACGATCTGACTGAGTGACTACACAAACTACAAATCAGACCGGATGTTTTTTGCAAGCTTTTGGTATGTGACAGCGTTTCATACTAACCAACCCTCTCATGTTGCCACAGCTACTCATATAGATGGAAGCAGCATTTAATGTTGCAGCCGGTCCAAGTTGAGCTACATTTCTAAAGTGTGTAAGAGTCAGTTCAGAATGTTTTACAGATAAAGAGCTGTGACTTAGGACATATTTGAAAGCGGCATTTATCTTAGCGATTAACTTTGAAAACACTACTTTAAGGATATTCAAGATTCTACTGCAGACCAAAGTGACATGACAGACATTTTTATGTGTACATAGTGTGAATCAGGGGAGTCATTTATGTGGATTAAAAATGACAATGTTTTCCTCTTAAATATAGTATAAAGATCGGTATAGATGTATGAAGCTGCATAAAATTACAATACTCCTGAAATGCACAATTCAAAATAGCCGAGTTATGTAGCCTATATGAGAGTACACTAGATTACATTTTATTTTTAAATGGATGCTCAAAAAAATGACATAATAATCTGTTTTAGTTCATTTGGGTAATTGGGAACAGAATCCTAGAGGTTCTACAGGGACAGACGGACGGTGGTCACTCTCCTTCTGTGAACTTAAACCTTCCGACTAATTAAAAAGCTGCTTTTACGGTCTCCCCTTCAGACAGCCAGATGTGACCGGGGAGCTGTAAAATCTCAAAGCAGTATACAAAAACACTGCACTTTGAAAAACTTTGAGAAAGCGATTGGAGACCCAAAGTGGTCACAGTGTAAATTCCTTCCCACACAGCAAGCTTCAGTTCAGTAGATAACCTTCTACCAAAAAAGATGAACGCAAAGAAAATACAAATGGAAATTTTCAATTTAAAAAAGTTTATTTTAGTAAAATATTACCCTTTTGTACATCTCTAAAATATGACGTTTTAAAATATTTTTTTTACCCCATTTAAATAGCCTTTATGTATTTTTCTGAACACACAAATGAATCAGACTTTGGTCATTTTCACTTACATAGATTTACATTTACATTAGATTCTTATACATTTTCTGACACGCTGTCAAAAATGTACTCTAAGAGAAAAGATAAGCTTGGAGTATGCAGAAACACATGCAGCTGAGAGTATACATTAACAGATATCACCTTACCGTGCAAGCCCACTGCTCCTTAGCTGAACTGACAAGAGTTCTAGCTTTGTGAAATACAAGCCCAGCACCAGCAAATAGCGTCATCTACAACACATAAGTCACGACAGTTTGTATTCAGAACAGAAAGGGATTAATGATTAATGCCTCACTCCATATGCATGAAACGCCGGCTTTCTGCAAAGTAAACACAACCAGTCCTTCCAATTTTACCACAAAGACACAACAATCAAAAACACTCATCTTCTGAATTCAACCCATGCTCAGAGATGTGATGGAAAACCATGTTTGGAAGAAGAGGACTTTGCTTTTTAAGCACACACAAACATAAAAGTGCACACCTGAAGATAACAGCTACAAGATACCCTTCGATTTACCCAGCAACTGAACACGACTCTAGCCAGTCTATTGCTTTAAATATTTCACTCAAAGCCAGCGGGGATACAGTACTCATGTTTCTCAAGCCCGATATATTAATATTCTACAAACTCTTTATTTAACAAAAGGAGGTAAAGTTCTCAATGTTTAAACAATTAAATAGAAGCAGCCTCACAAAATAGAATAAAAAAAAAAAAATGTGTGAAACACATAACACCAGAAATCAGACCAGATGTTCTCTGCGAGCTTTCGCTTAAAACATGAGTTTTTCAGACTAACCAATCGTGTTAGTAACATACAGCTTTCTATGAGCTGCGACTTTTTAAAACAAAAATACAACCCAAAACATAACGATGCTTCTTCTGTATTAACCAAGGCTGTCAAGGATGCCAACATGGAAAACTTGTCAGCTGGAGAATCATGTTGTAAGTGTTTTTCACTTTGTATTGTGTCTTTTTTCCCCCTCCCCTTCGTCGATCTGGAAACGATGCTTTGCTAGCAATCAGTCGTGGTCTTGTCAGTGTAAAGTTGTAATTTAAAAATAAAAAATAAAATAAGTACTGATTTTAAACAGGCATACTATGCTGTGGGGAATATTTTTCTGTCATAGCTACAGTACAAAGTTATTTGATGCAAATGCCATGTTTAACTAGATGATAACAATGACGTGACTCGTGTGCTCTGGCCTCAACAGTCATCAGATTTTAGACTGAGGTATGTGGCAGTGATCGCCACAATCTCATCAGCTGTTCTGCCCACATGTGATGGTCAACACCTTGATACAGACACTTGATACAACATCTTTGTTCAATTTGTCACCCATCAGTATATAACAGATATTTATAGAGCACATAACAGATTAAGATTGCCTCACGACACAGCCACAGATTCACTCTGAAGACAGTTTTCTAGTGTTTTACAGTCTTGCTCAGAATCTCCAGTCTCTTCCTTCACAGTCTCTTTCTGCTTAGGTCCACAATTTTTAGTTGATTCCACCTTTACCTCCTGACTCTCCACAGAGCCATTTTCCTTTTCCACGTCTTTCTGCATCTCTAAGTTTCTCCTCTCCTCTCCCTTTTGCCTCTCCAGCTCCTCTTCAGAAGCCTGAAGCTGTAGCTGCTGCATCAGTTCCTCCAGCTTGTGGGCTTTGCGCAGCTCATTTTGCTGGATGATGGCGCAGAGATGCTCCGTCAGCTGTTCCTTCACCTCCGTTTTCTTGTGAAGGTCCAGCTTGGCTATCACGTATTCAGCTTCTGCCCTCTCATAACGCTTTCTGTGGAGAAAAAAGAAGAAAATGACTAAGAAACATGAAGAGGCTCAAAACAGTACACTCAGAAATGATATGCAGTTTTTGAGCTCAACTTCCCTCACGAATAAGTAACTATTTTATTTTATTTAGAATATGTGCTGAAAAAGATCCAAGTATGCCTGTTCATTTATATTTCATAAGTGCTATGACCAAATATCCTTGGTCATATGACCAATGTGTTAGGAAATGTGTTCATTTGTTCTTTCTGCTTTTTGTCAAACCTTAACCACTTAGGAACACAAATGGAGTTCACAACATTTTTCAAGAAAAATAATCCTGAGAATTTATATAAGAATAAACTCAAACTTAAATTAATAATGATTCAACAAATAAACACAGTTGCTATTGTTAATAGTGACATTAAATAATGGACTAAAGTAAATAAAGTTAACGCAGTAACTAATAACTTCAATTCCTACTGAACTCTTCATTTAGTGAGTAAATATCAAAAGCCTGCTTAATAAAAAGTTTCTCCATTTTGGGAACAGAGCTTACGTTCTCTGCTCTCTGTGTCACAGCACACAGCATTAGTTATTTTCCTCTCTCACATTTCGTGAAGACCGTCTTCCATTCTGCCTTACCCTAACCATCTAACTGTACCAATACACGCTAGTCAGCCGGAGGCACAGTGAGGGCATGTCTTCACAGAATGCAATCACCAATACTGGGACTGACAAATACTGGAGACCAGAGTTCATGGACTGTGAAAAGATGGTGATTTCTTTGATGATGAAGTTTGTTAAAATTAATGTTTAGAAACTACACACACACACACACACTTTACTTATTCAGCAACCAACAAAAAGGTAAATTCAACAGTGCTTGCATATACTTTAGTTTTTTTTTTTAAATTTTCTTTCATTTGGTGCTTATTATGTCTGGAACACCGTGCACTTCAATGAATGCATAAAAATCACATGCAGAGTTGGTGACTGAACTAAAACCGACTGTACTGGCAGTGTCTCGTAACCTGCTGAGAGCAGATGCTTATTCTCTCAGAATGTTTGAATGCAGAAATATTGTTTTAATTGCAAAGGACAGAAGACCACATGGTGTTTGGAAACACTGTGGTAACAAACCAGATGATGGCAAACATTTCCAAAAATCAAATTTCACCTCTAGCTATTATGTTGCATCTCAGCAACATCTTAACAACTGACTAAATCAGCATAATCATAACAGAATCCAGTGTACCGAGTGTGTGAAGGTCGGGTTTGTCTTTTCATTATACAAACACCTGTAATGATATAGGGATAATGTCACTACACGACAGGCTGCAGCTTCATGAACTAGGTCAAATACAGAGTTACCATATCACAGGACAGAAGACTGTTTACACTGGGAAAGTAAAACACCATAATACAAGATACAGGTTTAACTTCCTGCATTTCATGATAAATGAATCATGATTTTAGCGGTTCTGTCCTCTGTATGTTGAAGCATGGCACATATATTGTGAAAGGTTACATGAGTACTGTAGGGGGCAGTGTTTCTATGGTTTCAAAGCACAGCCTGTACTAGCAAGAATTTATACTTTTGAAAATAAAAGCAATAAAAAGCAACACACCCCTTAGGAGTTACTGTTCAACAAATTGAATGACAGCAGAAACGGTTTTCGGAGAGGCTCCAGGAAGAACATCAACGTGACGCTAAGGCTCCAATGGCTGTTTCACACAGCATTTTTCTCCACTCTCATCACTGTGTCATATATAGATCTGACTCGGGGCAAAGAATAAATGAAATGGTAAATGGCCTATATTTGTATAGCGCTTTACTAGTCCCTAAGGACCCCAAAGCGCTTTACACATCCAGTCATCCACCCATTCACACACTGGTGATGGCAAGCTACATTGTAACAACAGCTGCCCTGACAGAGGCGAGGCTGCCGGACACTGGCGCCACCGGGCCCTCTGACCACCACCAGTAGGCAACAGGTGAAGTGTCTTGCCCAAGGACACAACGACCGAGACTGTCTGAGCCGGGGCTCGAACCGGAAACCTTCCGATTACAAGACAAACTGCCAACTCTTGAGCCACGATCGCCCCATATGAAGTGTTGATATTAAAAACAACCTTTGATGGTCTACAACAATCTGAAATATAACCACAATCTATAATGGCACTGATATCCATACTGTATCTAAAAGAAAAACAAAGTCACTGTAACATCACCCACTGATTCAGACTCTGCATTTTGAATCATCGACACTTGTATTATGGCTGTTTCCATGATGATTTTTCTGAAAGCCAGGACTGCCTGTATTTAGATCAGATGGTGGACTGCTAAACCAAGCTTCAAGGGATAACACTAGCAAGTTTATTTAGCAGTCTGCCTTTTTAAACTGTGCAGATTCACTACAGAGGTTCACATACACAGTACTGCTAATCAGCACAATGTAGAAGACTAATAAAAATCATTAAAAATTCACTCAGGAAAAACTAGCACAAAATTCTTGGATGGTCTGTAGCACAGAGTTACTGTCAGGTGATAAGCAGTTGAACAAACACAGCTGAATGGAGGAACTGCAGTTTTGGTATTTCCATGTTTATTTTCAGCCACTTGCATTGGGATCAAGGAAATTTTTGTCAATATTCATCCCTAGTGGAGAGTAACACTTCAACTGGTCAACTGACATGTATGTGTGGATGCATTCTAATGCCTAAGGTGTGACCTAACTAATGTGATTGGATCACAGGTACCAGGTGTGAATTGGGCATAAGTGTACTGGTGGGCCATGAAGTCATTAAAAACACATCTGTGCTTTTAATATTGTGACAAATTCACATCAGCTGTGGAAAAAGGTTTACTGACACTTTCTTTTATATTTTTTCCTGATGTTAAGGCTACCTTGCAGCTGTGTAGTCCCAACTGGCTTGCTCTATCTTTCCTCTCAGGATGCCAATGTCACAAGACACCATGTCGTCGAGGGCTTGCAGCTCTTTCTGGATTCTCTTTAGCTTTACAGTCTCTTCCTGAGTCTGTTTGGATCTGTGGAAAATAATAAACCATTCACACATATTGTTTTTTTGCCTTGACCTTAATCGTTGCAGTTTTGAGGCACATTTATATTCATCATGTTGACTTGTTACTCTAGTGATATTTAAAGGGGGCCTCTTTTGAGCCTCTGTGTTCATAACAACTATCAAAAGAATGAAACTATATATACACTTACTTCTCAGCGATAGTTTTTGCCAGCAGAGCTTTCTTGCGTTTGTTCCTCTCTTCGATGATTTTTTGCTCTTGCTGAAGTTGCTCCAGACGCGTCTTTTCCCGTCTGCCATCACACAAAATGAGAATTTAAACAAATGCATTTGCAATTTCATCTCCGAAAGACCAAACAAAAAAAACATCAGGATTATGAAAGGAGCAGTGTCTTTCAAAATCGTTCTAATTTACAAACACAACAGCACCGTATGGTATGGGTTTGGCAAATTATTATTATTAAGATTTTGATCATTGTGTGTTGATATTCTGATTCCGTTTTTTCCAAGTATCTGGTGCAGATCAGAATCTGAATCAGAGAAACCTTATTCATCCCAGAGAGAAACTGAGTAAGATGTGGACAGTGCTGAGGTAGTATGCATGAATTTAATGAAATGTGAGCCACATGTGTACAAGACCGACAGTACTGTCATTTATACATCACTCAAATCACATGCATCATATAATATGCTTGCTTTGACAGCCAAAGATAACCAAAAGAATCATGCATCATTCTTGTGGATATCACGTTGATCCACATCACCCACCAACCAAGGCCCCACACCCTCCATGAGAACAACAGTCCCTAGCAAAATCGTCCTGCTTCTGCAAGAAAGTTCAACACTTGCAGTGCAAAAAACACTCCTCAGGAAGCGTTAAAGGAGCAGGACAAAGAACCCAGAGTTTTTACAGGTCTCCCAAACTACACACATCTAAATCTGTTCCAAATCTGAAACAAGTCTGTTCCATAGAGGCCATATTTTGGAAACCCACAGGAACCAAAGGATCCACAGCCACTGTTACAATGACAGGATACCCTGACAAGTCCTGTGTCCTGGAAGTATGGAAATCAATAATTTCCAATGTGTCTGTGAAGGTTCTCAGTCATCCAGGTCATCGTAGTCAAAGGAATTTTGACTACGACTTTTTTTGACTAATTTCCAATGATTTGTCTATACAGAAGCACAGGCGTTTATTTTCCACAACCATCACTTTTATGTTTGACTAGAACATTAACTAAACATTGATACAGCACTGATGAGTGCTATGCATCCAACCGCAAAGTTGGGGCAGAGAGGAGCCATCTACTGTGGTAAGTTAAAGTTTTGTTTCTCACCCAGATAGACTGCAGATACACGCAAAACCACAACACACATTAATGATACAAATCACTGCTAGAAACCAAATATACAGAATTACAGTTAGGTCCATAATTTATTGGACAAAGTGAGATTTCTTTTAAAATCAGTTTTCTCTTTGTACAACACCACAGTGGATTTTGGATCAAATGATCTGCATGTGACCAAAGCGCAGATCTTCAATTTATTTTAATGGATTAACAGAAGGATAATTTCAGCTACTAATCTTTTTGGAACATTTTCCGCAGGACTGTCTCTGAAACCCAATGACATATATAATGATTGCTGTGAAATGTTAGCTTTATATATGAAAAACTTTCCTAGACTTTTATTTTTAAAGACGTATTAACTAGAGTCAGTTGATATGATCTCAAATCAATGTCACAATTGAATGTCAACATTTCCTAGCCGGAGGAGGTACGTGATAACCCATTCGGTACTACATTATTAAGGGGGCATTGCATACTTCTAAGAAAGTCAAGAACACTCCCAAGGAGGTGGGTATCATTATCAACGTCTGAAATCAAGAGGTACTTTTATGTGGGGAAATGCAAAGCTTTACTACTACTAATTACATTCAAGAACAAGAAGACCAGAGTAGACTTTACCAAAAAAACATCTGAAAGAGCCTGCTGAAAATTAATTCTTTGGCTAAATAAAATCAACATGAATTTGTATCAGAAAGACGACCAGATAAAAATATGCAGGAAGACTGTTTCCAATTATTAAAAATTATCCTTATATTTAAAATTAAATTTGTCCAAATGCTTTTGAGCCTTTGAATATGGGGGACTATGCATAAAAATGGGTATGGTTTCTAAACAGTTGATGATAACTTTTTCTAAAAATGTTATTAATCAAAGCTGAAAGTCTGCACTTCAATCACGTCTTGATTGTTTTAAAATCCTTTGTGGTAAAACTGCAAAAAATGTGTTTTGTCCAACAAATTTTGGATCTATTTGTGTATTTAGATTCACTGTGATACAGTCTCAAAGAAGGGCACAGAATGGCCCAGCATGTGCATGAAAACACACAATTATGTTTACATATTTGGGCATGTTTGCTACCCTGGTATTATACCTACTATGTAAATATTGGTCAGTTTACCTGTCATCTTTACAGTGCACATGAGAACAAAATCATACTAACAATTCAATCTCTTGCTTATCCAGCTCTTTAACCACTGGGGTTTCTTCTTCTGTAGTCAGTTGGTTGTTTTCATTGTGCTTCATTATAGCGGGCTTCTGCTGCACCTCTTGTTTGACAGTGGGTGTTGTCGCCGGGGCTGTGGGTTTAGGCTCTTCCCTCGGGGACGGTTTGGTGAGTTGTTGTTCGGGTGAAAGAACCAGTGACTCGGCTGCTACGTTTTTCTGGGCTGCTGACTGCAGAGCTCTTTCTCGCTGCAACTGCTGCCGACTCCGGTTACCTGAAGCTGGTTTTCGACCCCGCACTGGAGGTGCAGATACAGTAGAGTCTGAAAAGTACACGTGACCATGGTTACTACTAAAAAAAAGAAGTAGGAATAAAATATCAGAATGAAGTGCTGAGTGTTCCGACTCTCACTAGCAGCAAGAAAGGTTAGCGCACCCTTTTGCTGTATCCTGCGCAGCTCCTCGTCTGAAAAACCGGCCCAACCGCTCATTTTGCAACTCGACTAACGAGAAACATGTAGGAAATACTCAAATTACTTAAGACTACAAAGTTTTTAATTCAGAGTAAAGTTCAACGGAGGTGTAAACGCCACCGCCATCTTTGTTTATTAATGCCACGTCAAGGACCCCAAAAAGACCCACGAAATTGAAGTCCTACATATCGCCTGAATTAAAACAACGAAGAAGAACGCACTAACTTGAAATCTAATTGAGATCATCAACAAGAATAATAGCAGTATATTCTTTAGATAATTATACGTTGATGAGCTTAAAATGTGCTTCGAGTTATTTTATTTATCTTCGCAACTTAATATCATTTGTATAAAAAAGATAAAAGGCAACGTTCTGAACACCTGATCAACAGACTGAAAATGTTCTTGTGTTCTGTGCTTGTGGCTTGATGGTCATTAAGTGTTGTTGATTAATTAATTGATTTTTTACACACACACACACACACACACGTCCTAGGATGCATTATTTATCACAAAACAAAACAAACGAAAACTGAGAGCTAGTAGAAACTTTTAGGACTTTATACAACAATTTGATTACTTCCTAAAATTAAAGAATGCACTTGCAAGTTCAATGAATGGGAATACTATGGAAGGCAACTGAAGTGGATAATTACAGGTTCCCTTTCTCTTCTATGGGGGAAAAAACTCTCCTGAAAATATCTCACCAAATGAAGAACACTTTCATTGAAGTATCTACAGCCATGAGATACATTTATTAATTCAAAGACAGAGTTTACGTCAGCAAGATGAACAAGTCTACAGGGCTATACTCTCTTAATAACATTTTAAAATTCACACAGCAGTGGGGAATACATTTCAGTACAGTAGGCATCTTTCAGGAAGTAAACTAAATTTAAGGTTATTAAGGATTATATTAAGGATGTTTAATTCCTCCATTGTTACTCTCTTCAATACCATGTGCTGACACAGTACAGAACAACTACCCCAGATCTACCTCAGTTATCTCATTAGTAGTGCTACTACCTCACTGCATATGACCTTTGATACTGTGGCTCCACTGAAAATAAAGCTTCAAATTAAAAGCACTTGACTCCCAGGCATGACTCTCAAACGTGCACCTTAAGCCAGACAAACAGTAAGCTAGAGAGGAAATGGCATCTCACTAAATTAGAAGATCTTTATTTAGCCCACAAAAAGAGTTTGTTGCTCCATAAACAAAGGAAAAACAATGATAACAACAAAGGCTTTCCTAAAGCTGGGACATCTTACTTGTATCACTGATTCAAGAAAAGAAGAACAACCCCATGTTTTTCTTCAGTACTATAGCCCGGGTGACAAAGAGTTAGAGCTCTTTGAACTTTCCTCTCACAGTAACTAGCTGTGACTTAATACATTTCTTCAAGAAAAAATGTAACAATTAGAGAAAAAACAATCATACTCACACTCAAAGAAGTCCTACCATTAATTAGCACTTTGATCTTAAATATTCATCTTTCTATTAATGGCCTACATACCACATGTTTGTAAGGTGGCAGTAATTAAACCAGGTTCAGTCAGGACAAGCGTCAAATCTAAAAATAGTCATGAATGAAACAGTTCCGAAGTAAAGCGATCTCTCTCCTTATATCTCAGACAGCGCTGCAATAAAGCTAATCCCCTCTCAGTTAATATGTGCATCCATCGTTTACACGTCGCTGAAAGCTGTGCTTAATTCAATCTTATAGAAAAATGTCTCTGTCACTGAGGGTGTAGCCAGGTACAGCTCACAATGAATGGGGGCTAGCGGAGAGGCCAGCAGATTCTTTCTTGTACTTTGTGCATGTGGGTTGTGGATAAACCCCAGGTCTTTGGCAGTAATCTGATGGGAAACCAGAGTGCGTGGCAAACTCCCACATAGCAAAATTGGCATGGCCCGGATCTGGCCCACACAATGTGCTTACACATGGCCCACATACCGCAAAGAATGACGGCCCTTTGGTGACCCAGATCTGGTTTGCCAGAGGTGGGCCCATACATGGGCCAGCACAAAGCCAGTTGGAGACACACTGTACTGGCCTATGTGTGGATTACCTCTGGCAAACCAGATCTGGGCCACCAAAGGACCATCATTCTTTGCAATATGTGGGCCATGAGTAAGTTGTGTGCAGCCATGGGCCAGTTTCATACACACTGCTGGCCCTGTGCTGGCCCAGAACAGTTTCAGCTCTGGCCCCGGATGTCAGCCTAAAGTGTACCTTAATCAAGCCATGTAATAACAACATGTGCCGGAACATAATAGTGCAAAAGTAACATGACAAAACTCAGACAGTGAATCTCACACAGCACTTTTCTACTCTCACAGATCACTCTATACAACATTCACCCACTTTCTGTAAACTGAGTGCTTCCTAACTACATTCATGCAGAGTGAAGGAGCTAGGGATTGAACCACTAACCCTCTGATCAGTAGGTGACCTGCTCTACTTCCTGAGCTAGAGCCACCCAGTGGTAGCCATGAGTAAACCCTCACTAGGTTTTGGATAAAGTGTACACTCACAAACCTGTCAAACCTGCATTTGAAACACTGGCTACCATAGCACTATAGTGTTGCAACATGGCATTTGGGTTTTCTAACTAAAATAGGTAAATAGTAACATAAATATTGCCATCATTGCCAGACCTGGCCCACATCTGTTGACATACACTCAGCCATGACACCAGTCAGTCAGAAGTGCCAGCTTGATGCCAGATCCGGGCCAGACCTGTTTTCTATGAGCCTGGGCCACATAAACCAAACCATAATCAGGCCAGATGTGGCATGCCATCACAAAAACAGAGCCATCTACGCCAGGGCTGGCCCATATCTGGATGACATAGCAGTTACCATGCCAGAAGTCAGCCAGCAGTGCCAGCTTGACACCAGATCCGGGCCAGACCTGTCTGTTATGTGGGCTGCTGCTCACTCAGCTTTTACTGTTCTGAGATCAGTTATGATCTGCGCCAAATGTGGAGACACAGCTAGCATTAACAAGTAAACAAGCTTCAGTATTTAAGCATCTTAACAGATGAGTGTCCTCTTGCTACCCACATTGGCCACCATGAGTGAGGAGAGGAGATGTTTTTAATAACTGCTTTATTAGATCAGCAAGGAAAAGTCTGATAATATTGGAGAGTGCTCTGACTATATATTATTGAAGTAACTTTATATTCAAGTAAATGAGCTCAACTCTAAACATAGGCAGTAATAATGTTAATCTATTTAACACTGATGGGGAAAATTTTTATGCAAAATATATTTTGTAACTTTTTGTAATGCAGTTTGATGTGTACTGAGGTGTGGGAAGATGGTGGGTATTGTTGCCTTTCTGTAAGTCACCAGATGGCAGTAAACTAAACCGTTACTTAAAAAGCCATCACTTCACCCAGCTATTTGGGTTTCACTTACCACCCCTTGTCTGCAATATTCCTGTGTAATATTCAGTACAATGTTTATCAATGCTGCCAAATGTAACAGTATATCTAGTACAAAACGCCACCGCTGCAACATGGCACAATATTCAATAACACCCACATTCCACGACTTCTGCTACCCACCAACAAGTGCAATATCCTTCTTTTGACAAGTGCAATATCCTTTTTTTAGCAGAACTGTATTTATGTGTGTTTATACTTTTTTTTTTGCTATCTTATTATATTTGCTATTTTATTGTATCTAATTTCGTGGATGAATGATGAGCGTAACCAAGTAAAAATGTATGTATGGTAGTCTGCTGAAACGTAAGCTCTCCTCCAGTTTTACTGTACAATACCCAAGTACCGCGACAATTTAGGAATCTTTATCTTATGTTTATCTTTAGTTATAGGCCAATCTCGAACCTCCCTTTTAATCTCAAACATTCTCTAAGAGCACTTCTCTCTCACACTGCGGGCTTACTTATAAGTAGAATGGGAGGCAGAGCCTCCAGCTTTCAGGCCCTCTTCTACTTTTAAAATTAGGCTTAAAACTTTCCTTTGTTTCTAAAGCATATGGTTAGGTCTAGATCAGTTGACCTTGAATCCTCCCTTGGTTACATTGCAATAGGCTTAGGCTGTTGCGTTGATGAGTATTTCTTCTTCACTCACCTTTTTCAGTCACTGTGTTTTATACATCACTCTGAATTTAGTCATTAATTATTATTAATCCCTCTTCAACAGTGTGTCTCTTATTCTGTCTTCCCCCCATCACTTCCAACCAGTCATGGCAGATGGCTGCCCCTCTCTGAGACTGATTCTTCTTGTTAAAGTATTTCCTTCTCGCTGTCGCTAAAGTGCTTGCTCAGAGTGGGTCGTTTGATAGTTGGTGTTTCTCTCTATCATTGCGGGGCCTTTGCCTTCAGTTTGAAGAGACTTGAGGCAACTGTTGTGATTTGGCACTATATAAATAAAAATGAACTGAATCGAATTGAATATAATATAATGAGTGAGTCCTGGTGAAGGTGAATGCAGTGGTCTGTTGACTGCAGGCAGGGCAAGAAAAGAATTTCAGAACTGCCCTTAAAAGACCTGGATCCACATTTTTGGTTTTAATTGCTTTACTGTACTCATTATCTGAATTTAACATAGTGCAGGGTTTTCCATTTAGCCAGTGTAAAGGCAGAGTTTTTTCCTTGTCATTGGTGAGGAGAAGAATGGTGTAAAAACAATGACCCCTGCCTGGCAACTAATAAAAACTGGCATTCACATCATTTTTTTCATCTGGGGGCCAATTATGTGCAAGTGAAAAGACGAAACACCTCAGGAGGGCATAAATCGCTGGCAGAGTTGAGACAGAGCTGGGTATGGAGGCCAGATGGCAAGGAGAGAATAACTTTGTGTTGGGCTGAGGATGAGACAGCCTTGGATAGCTGATTAGGAAGGAAGGACCAGATGGCTCATTACTGAGATGACCTGTAGAGGCAGTTTAAGGTTAGAGGTGGAGGAAGCATCTAAATACCTCATATGAATGGATAGTAGTGATAAAAGAGAATGGCAAATTGAGTTACCAGAATGACTTCACTCAGTTCAGAAGTTCACCATTTCAGATCTGTCGTCCACGTGTGTCAAGGTTTTCCCAGAATCTGAGAAAGTTCTTCCAGTCTATGACACAGCAAGAGGACATTAATCTGAAGTTAGTTTATACACGACTAATTACAGACAATTTATTTTCTGAGGGGAAAACAAGGCAATGAATTCTGCAAAACCTTCAAACTTGGCTACTTGCTGTAGTTGTTCCTCTAATTAATCAAAACAACAACCCATGAAATACATTTCTTCAACTTTTTTTTCATCGTACATTTTTCAAAGAAAACTGCAACTCTGGTTGAAAAAAAACATTTCTACAATCAAAACTTAAAGGTACATTTGTGTGTACACTGGAAGTAAAAGCCAATTTTAGTAAATTATAATTTCTTTCATGGCCAACACACAGTTATGTGTATTATGTGCAGTGCGTACATTTGGGGGAATTGTAATTTACAGGTTACATTTAGAAGAAACCCTGATCTTATATGTAAATGAGCCAGTTCTGAACAATACTCCAGCTTTGCCACCTGTTGTGTTCTTTATAATATGTTTGGCATTGGACAATGACATTTCTTTATTATTTTATATCTCCAACACCGTAACAATGGATTTTGAATGAAATAATTAATATGTGTGACTGATGTGCAAATCTACAGCTTTAATTCCCTGGGTTCAACAAAAGCGTTGCATTAACTGGTGTTAGGAATTACAGGGAATTCTTTAATATAGTCTCCTTTTTTGAGACGTTTAAAAGTAATTGAGCAATTGAGTGACAAGCTGTTTCATGGCCAGGTGAGGCCTGTCTTCTCGTTATTTCATTACAAATTAGAGATCTGGAGTTGATTCCATTTTTTGTCTAAATAAGAGCTTAAGGAGAGCTGGTCACTTCTTCAAGCACTCTCTGAATACTAATCCCAATCACTTACCCTTCTGCTCATCCTCTGACAGCTCCTTTCTCATTAGACACAGAGACCCGTGGACCTCCTCTCCCCCCTCTGGACAGAGGAGAAAATTGATGACGATTCTACACGCCCGTGATTGGCAGCGGCCATAGAAAGGAAAACAGTCAAATAGTCTTTTTTTATATAAAAAAATTTTTAGATAAAAATTTATATAAAAATTATTGGCCTATCACCATAAAATAAAGTCTTCTTCACAAGGTACTTATGAACACGTTTATTTCCCATATTAGCTTTATTTCGTTCTTGGCAACAAAGGCAGGGGGAGGTAGGGTCAGTCTCTGATCCTGCCTCTCCCCTCTTTATTTCATAATATGGTTTGGTACAGTCTGTACCATACAGACTGGGGGGTGGCTTTGTTAAAAGTAAAGTCTATAGTTAAAAAAAGAAGAAGAAAAGAAAAGAGAGACAGGTAAAACTGTCTAATTGTTTTTGTTTTTCTAGAAATCATTTTTTAATAATGCATTTTAACCCACATAGTTTTTGAAGAAGTGCATATTGCTCTGCATATATTTTACACACTGTATTTGATGTAAGGTGATGTAACAAAAAAAATCTGATAATATTTTTATTAAAAATATTAAAATGCAAAAAATGTCTTGAATTCAAAAACTCTGTGTGTAAGCAAAATATTCATCAGTGTCTCCAAAGTGTTATATTTTTAGGGTTGGCGTGTTTTGAAATATTGAGGTTGGCCCCAAAGTGATATTTTTTTCATGGGGCCCCAAATCCCTGGTGGCACCCCTGTCTCTAGATCTCCCCCCTGGAAAATTACAAGTAAATTCTCCTGGCTAAATTGTCTCTCTCTGGACAATCTCCAAGTATCAATTGTTCAAAAGATCATCTAGGACTAAGTCTTCCCTGTAGCTCACACTTCCTCTAAAATCTGAGTGATTTCCAACAACCCCTCTTCTCCCTCATCATCTCATACAACCCTCTGAGCATGTAAATAAAGGACTTAAAGAAAAAATAATTCTCCGTGGTCCTTGTTTGGGTTCCAGGCTTGAGTGCATTTTTTTACCACTGGTTAAGCCAGTTTATGACATCTTTATGTAGGGCTATCAATGCCAGTGTCTACAATTAAAGGAAACTCAAAGGGTTTACGCTCAAAAACAAGAATACCAGATTAGACTGTGTGAGAAGATAGCCTGTCCAGTTCTGGAAACAGAAAATCTTTGGATAGACAAAACCAATATGACCTTGTACCAGAATATGTACAGGAAAAGAAAAATATGAAGTCTGAGCGAAGCCGTGCATGGTCTGAAACATGCCACATAAGCTGTCAAATATGGTGATGGCTATGTTATAGAATAGTCATATATAGCTGGCAGTGGAACATGACCACTAGTGTTTATTGATGATGTGATTGCTGTTAGAAGCGACAATATGGATTCTGAAGTCTACAGTGTTATACGCTGCTTGGATTCAACCAAATGTGAAACTGATGGGACAGAGCTTCACAGTGCAAATGGAATATGACTCGAAACATATTGAAAAAGCAAACCAAGAGTTTCTCAAGGGAAAGGAATAGGATATTTTTCAGTGGCAAAGTCAGTCACCTGATCTTACCTCAATAGAACGTGCTTTTCAGTTATTGAGGAGAAAATTGAAGGCAGAGAGACCCAGAAACAAAAAACAATTGAAGACTGCTGCAATAAAGTCCTAGTAGAGCATCTCAAGTGAGGAATTGGATGATGTCCATTGATTCTAGACTTCAGGCAGTCATTGACCGCAAAGGATTTTTATGCCAGCATTAAAAACAATCCTTACATTTAAAATTAGTTTGTGCAACTGCTTTTGAGCCTTTGAAAATTGAGGACTATGTATAAAAATTGGTGTAATTCCTAAACTGTTACTGCAATACTTTTGCTAAACCACTTACATTAAAACAGAAAGTGGGAGAGCAGGTAGAGAGTGAGCAGGCCGGTGAGTATTTCAGGTAAATCCTTCTCTTAGGTTTCAGGTATTGTCATACTGGAGATTGAGGCAAGGCTTCTCAGAGAACCAGACAGAAAATCAGAGTTGGAATCGAGACTAAGGAAATCAGTAAGGCAGATGAAACAAGGCAGACGCCCATAAGCCTGAATTTCAACATCTCATTTGAAAAGAAAAGAAAAGAAAAGAAAAGGCAAAAAATAACCTGGGCTGCCCCAACCATGACATTGGGATGATTTCCTACAATGACATATAATTCTGTTAAAAAAGACTATCATTGAAGGGGTGTCCAAATATTTTTGGCTTCACTCTATACATAGAAGTGTAATTTGTTTTGATTGGAGGGCTGCCCGTGGCAGATAGAGCACCACGGGACACATGCAGTAAGTAATCACCTTTGCTCTGTAATGATGTCCTTAAAATCACACAAGCCGTATTGCTCAGTCAACAGAACAGGAAGTGCAGGTCTGAGTAGAATCAGAGCCTTGAAGAAACTGAGGATGATTAAAGTGTCAGGCTGTTGCCATGGTTTTGAGCTGAAAGGTGATAGAACTTCCTTCTAATTGCTGTTTATAAAAATGACATCCAGTCCACACTGATCCCTCAGTCATCTTCCCTTTTAAAATGGCTCCTCTCTCCAGCTAGCTGCTGTTCAAAATATATTAACCTAATTTCGAATCGCTGAACTTGTGGTAACATCTGCTGCCAATTTGCTAACCAAACAGCCTGATGTCATGTACACTGATTTCCTTTATCACCTTTTTAGAAAGATTGAAACACAGAATCTAAAACTCGCACAAAGACCATGACATCACCATCATCCCCATGTTTTCCAGACCTCGCTCTCAAGCCATGTTTTACCAATGTCATGGCAAGAATCGGTGACTCAAATTGGTTTTTAAGGTTTCCATCAGATGGTAGTACCTGGTACCAGGTACTTTATTAGTATCTGTTTGGCCGGGTTGACCAACGTGAGGCCATCCGAAAATGTGACGTCAACAGATTGCAGCCAATGATTGGCCAGTCAATGGTGTCACTCAATGAGTCATGAGAATGACACATTCACAAAAATCAAAACCGCCATTTTTGAAACCTGGCAAAGAGGTAAATGGGTGCACAAGAATCAACACCGTGGTCGATTAATGACTCTGACAAAAACCCATAGACCAAGCAGGAGGTATACCATCGCATTGATGTCCACCATCGTTGTGTTGTGTTTGTATCTCATAAAAATGACATCACTAGACTTTGCTATTATGACACCGTACACATTGAGGTGGTACTCAACTGTAATGGAAAACGACCAAAACCGAATGGAGTCAAGCCAAGTTGAGCTGAGTGGGCACAAGTGGAAAAGAGGCATATGTGACTATGGATTCCTTAGCTAAAAATTACAGAAATTGCTCAGTCATTGTAAGAGACTAAACTCAGCAGCTCTCTGCCTCTACAAAAAAATTCTGGTTAGTGTGAGACAGAAGTTGATGTTTGCTTTCTGTGATGAAAACAAAGCACAGTGTCAGAACAAGACTTCCAGGGAGCAACTTAAACTAATTAACTTTTAACTTTTTTTTAGTAAAGTACAACAGAATGTTAAAAACAATGAAACCTGAAATCATGCTGCCTGTGGTTCTCATGAGTGATTTTTTGTCTTACCTTTGAACCAGCCAGGATACTACCTGCAGTGTTGGGGAGTAACGGAACACATATACCAGCATTACATATTTAAAATACTAAATATGAGTAACTGTATTCCGTTACAATTACTGTTTAAAAAGGCGGTATTCAGAATACAGTTACTTTGTTGAAATGAATGGATTACACAGCGGTCTTTTCCTGTTTCATATGTTAGGCTATGCCCTCTCTACTTTTGGTAATTCCACACTGGTGGAAACCCAAACACGCATTAAGAGGCTCTAATGCCTGTGTCTCAACCTCGCGTCACTTTTACTTGCGGCCTGCATAACGACGTAAAAAAATATTTTTAAAAATTATTCAACTGTACACTGTGTTCGTGTTTTCCTCCGAAACAATAAGCCTTTCAACACCTCTCTCTGTCTCTCACTAGCAAAGTTGACCCAGACAACAAAGTAAAGCTAGTTTTCGGCTACGAGCCCGACACGGAACCCGACATACCAGCAAAAGGTCCCTTTACTATGGTTCGGAGCCACGGACCTGTTTTATATATGCGTGGAAAAGTTTTCTATACGAGATCGCTGCAAAAAGTGCAGCCTTACCTAACATCCACCCTACTGTTACTCATTTTATATTAAGATTTAAAAATCTAGTTGGTATTGGTATGGCGAGTAGCCTTCAGTAATAGTAATAAA
The DNA here is from genome assembly GCF_051167445.1 of Perissodus microlepis. Lineage (NCBI taxonomy): Eukaryota > Metazoa > Chordata > Actinopteri > Cichliformes > Cichlidae > Perissodus > Perissodus microlepis. Next base: position 24,514,495 of record NC_140477.1, on the reverse strand, counting down.
TCACACAGCAATAGTACATTCATGTAGCTGTAAAAAGGATGATAATATATTAAGTAATCCAAAGTATTTAGAATACATTACTCTCACTGAGTAATGTAACGGAATAAGTTACAAAATACATTTTGGGGCATGTATTCTGTAATCTGTAGTGGAATACATTGGAATTTGAAAAGTAACCTTTCCAACACTGACTACCTATGCATTATGTCATTGCTGACAGTCTATAGACTACTTGTTGGGGGACTGCAGGACTACAAAGATGGTCCCAAAAAGGCCCATGTCTTTCTTGAGTTATGTGATTACTGAAACTTACAGGGACTCGAGACAGTTGCGGACACAGGTAGGTTACTGACTAAGCAGAAGTGTGTTTTGACTTTGTATTGACCCCAACCAAATCTGACTAAACAGAATCAGAAAGTTTAGGACATTTTAAACAGGCAATCAGATGTGATGACAACTGATTTATCAGACCTCAAGCTTTGCCCAGAAATCCCCATAAAAAGACCTCAATCGAAGTCTTGTAGAGACTCATTAGGAGGGAAAATGTGGTCCCGCACATCAGAGCTCAAATAAAGATACAGCTGTCTCCAGCATGGCTTAGAAAAATTTGGCCGCCAATTCAGATTCTTAATCAAATTATTTTTAGCTATGGCACATTTAATCCACTGTTGTTTTATTCATTAGCCATTCCACAAATTTATTGTGGCTCTGGCGGCCTCGCTGTCTCTCATCTTAGCTGTTTCCCAACACACACACATCTGGACCTAATCAAGCAAAGGGAAAAGGAGAGAATGTCTGTTAGCAGTTTCTGGCATAGGTATACTTTGTGAATAGTGGTGCCCCATCTCCACATGAGATTCTGGTAGTCCTGCAGTATATGTAAGCTCTTGCTCTGTTTCCATGCTCTTATTACCTGATTACATTATGACGGGAAGAAAATGAATAGGAGTCATGAGCTAGGTATGGACTTTTCTGGCAGCGCTGGAGGTAAAGAAACCCTGGTGAGAGCAGAGTATAGAGATTTATAGCACAAAAATGTCAAGGCTCAGCTGAGCTAATCACATTAAATTGAAGTATGTTTTGTGTTTGTGGATATGCAAAGCAATAATGACTCCTTGTTCCAAACAAAAAAGCTGTGATAATTAGACTAATTTATGACCTCTCCTTGTTAACTCTTTTATGTTCTTCATAAACAGATTTGATTATTTCGAAAATGAAATTTTATTAGACTTACTGGTTCAGAGACATCAACAAAACAAATGTGGGTTGAAACAAGAGGTTACACGCTTTAAAGTGAACACAAAAGAGATGGACTGAAAGCATTCCTGTAAATAGACTTTCAGTAAAATATAAGTTCGTTTTTGTTTTTGTTTCTCAGACATCTGTTATAATTTTAAAGTATTTCAACTTGTTTGGATTTTTTGTGTACTGAGAATCAACAGGCAGGCAGGAGTAAAAGATCAGGAGATAACAAGACCTAAATCCAAAGAATAAATATTTTAATGTTCATGAACTCTCAACCCCCAACACCAAACCACAACCACGTACGTACACAACAATTCATTCCAAAACCCCCAATCTTAATCTAAAGCCAAGTTTAACCTTGGCTCTTTGGGCAAATGAACAATGGAAAAAAGCACCTTCATTTCCTGGAAATGCCTCCATGTTGAATAACATCTAGCAACATTTGGCAATTTGGGCAATTTGGGCTTCTGGCACCTGTTCAGCAGGGTGGGGTGGAGGGTGGGTTGGCTGCCTGATTCTGCCAGTTCTTTCTGACTTGCCTCTCTGGCTCTCTCTCCTTTCCTCTTCTCTTTTCCTTCATCTGCCCCCATCTATTGCGCTGGCCTGTTTATTGCAGTCCTGGGGTGCCTTGGGGGGTGGGCCGTGGGGCCTGGGTTGTGCTGACCGGTGCCCTGCTTAGCCTTCGGGTCTGTTTACTGTCCCTCGGCTTCTGCGCTGTTCTGGGCCATTCACTCTGGATGTCCTTACTATGTCTGCAGGACTGAGATGTGCTGGTTGATTTATACTAGATCTTGTGTGGGCTTCTGACACTGGTGCAGACTTTCATGTATGTTTCTAACACAGTACACTAGTGCTCTTGGCTTCTTGGTCTTCGCTATTGGTTGCCACTAATTTGGGCTTCTGGGCATTGTTATGATGTTTGCATTCTGTTGATTTGGGTGAGCTTGATAGGGGTGGAGATGTTCTTACAGTAGAACTTACCACATTACCTGTTCTCTATGCTAGTATGAATGTTTGGTTTCAGGGTCTCATCAGGGTGCACTTTTAGAGGTGTGGTTACTATGAAGACACAACCTCACAAATGTGCGGTTACAAATGTAAATATAGTAATAAACATAGCTCACACACTAGCTAACATAGCTCACAAACCAACAGCATTTAACTTTGATTCTTTTTTTTTTAATTCTTTCTATATTCCTGTGACAAAAGTTAGAATAACACATATTCTTTTCCATAATTTTTTTTTGGTACGTTCAGTTTAACTGTCTATATCTTTTTTTTTCCTTCTTGGATATATTTAAATCATATTGGTACTTGTAGCTTCCATAAACATCTGTCTTCCACGAATTTGTCTACTGAACAAAATCAGAGAAGGTTATCTAAGGAAATGATAAACTGAAGGAGTACATTGTAATAGAGGCACACTAATCAAGATATCCTCCCACAAACACAGAGTTAATCAGATCCAGGGCACAGAGCCATAGAGTTTTTTCCCTTCAGAAACCAACTCCATATTTTATGGCCCCATTGTAAACATCATGATGAAGTTTGCTCATAGTGACAGTTTCCTGAGCTGCATTGTCAAACCACAACAGACAAGTTGATACTGGGGAACAGAGAATGTGATGGTATTATACCATGTGAACCAATGCAGGCAAATTACACACGCTCATTTAGAATGATGCATACAATAAACCAAAGTTAAGCAGGTGCTTGGTCAGGTTATATTTTTATTGCTCATGTAAATATGCCCACAGAATAAAAGTCAAGTCAAATCTGGGATTTTTAATTTCTTTTTAGTGTTGTAATCATATTCTAGCTTTTTTAAAAGACATTTTTGGTAGCTTAATAACTTTTGAATGAATAATAATAAACTGTGGAAATTAGTTTTTTGACTACCAAAATTGTAGAATGACAGGAAAAACACAGGAGGAAGGGTACGATAAGCACAAGAGTTCATCAGCCAAGAATGTAATCGTGAATCTATTTATTGTTATATTTAGAACGAATTATAGTGTGCACATTGATATGTGATTCTGAAAAATTGACTGAATCGGGTGCTTTTAGATGGGTTTAACAATGTGTAGTATTCTTCAGCTAAAGCCTCAAAAAATAGTAATAGAAAAACAAATGCAATAAAGATGACAATAGCCAAGATGAGACTAATTGAATGATACACCTGTATTAAGTTTTATTGTCTTATTGCCTTTTATCTAGGTCTGGGTCATGTTGGCATAAATCTAAGCGGAGATTTCCAAACCAACTCAGCTGGCTCCTTTCAGTCAGGGATGTTCACACGTATTCTATGTGCCACTGCATATTAAATTAAACGCATAGTGTGAAGGCTGCAGTTAAATTTAAATTTCACTCTGGGCCTCTGGAAGATGCTGCACTGGTGCAGCCTACTACATCACCTAGATGCTCAGCTGAGCCACAAGAGCCTCCTGCATCAGCAGGATCTTGCTCCACCTGCATCTGAGGTTCAGCCCTTCCATCAAGACCAGTAGCCAGGCAGACAGCCTGAGGGATCCCATATCGTCCGTTGACGTCTGTCCTTTCAGACCACTCGATGGTCTCCGCCGCTGACGGTGACCTCTAGTCCAGTTCCTCAAAAGCTCTGCAATAAAACTGATTTTGAATTCAACCTCTGTGCTTTGGAGTCCTGCATTTGGGTTATAAACGTGCCTGCCACACATTCTGACTACAACACTATAACCATGAGCTTGGGGAGTGATTTAAATAACAAGATCGCGGATACAAACGGCAGCTGTTTGGTTTTTGTTTTTTTAAATTTAGATGAACTTAGTCATCTTAACTGTACTTAGTTGTCTTTTAAGGCAACAGGTTTGCACAATTTTTTAAAGTTTTGGGAACTAAGAAGATTTTACAGTGCATATCCTGAGTCAACATAGGCAGTTTTTTTTACTTCCCCTTTCTCAATGACAAGAAAAAAGCAGCACTCTAGGAAAAAAAACATGGAATATATCAAGTCCACACATATGGGACAAGCCCAGGTTGGGATTCAGGATCCACTTGTTTAGGAACAACAGGTATAGCCAGTGAGCTACTGCCTGTGAAACAATCTCTACTTTATGCTGTTTTTTTGTTTTGCTTTTAGTTCTTATCTATGATAAGAGCTTATCTAGTTCTTATCCTGGCTGTAAATCATTTCAGAGAAAAATTCCTGCATATCTAGTAGAATGAAAGCCTGTTTTTTTCTGTCCATACATGTTTGAAAACAAAGCTAAAAATTGTAGAAAAGAAAATCTAAATTCATCTCCATGTATGTTAACATGGCTTAGACCTTCTTCTCCACTACACCCCTGAAATCTCTCTCTTTTTTCTCACAACACACAGGTCCCATGGAGCCACATTAAGAAGCATCTGTTTCTAATTATCCCTGTAGCCACCAGTGACATAGAGGTGCCCTGGCACAGAATCACTGGCATCTAATACCCTACCTTAATTTCTGTGCTCCCTCCTAACCTACAGCACCCCACCATGCCAACCCCTGAACCAAAAATAACTTAATGAGGAGCTTTTAATGCCTTTATTATGGCAGAACTTGGCACCATGTACCAAAACTAATGCCACATTGTCCTCATCCTTAACTTTCTAACAAACTGCCAGAGGTAATGCAGTATGGGCTGCATGCCCTCAGGAATGGGGAACAATTAAAGGCTGCGTTGCCATTGTGTTTTTAATATGCTAACCTGTAACCACACACTCCTGCACGCACTCACTGTTGCAGGCATTTTGCTTGGACACAAAAAATGCATTCATGCACAAACACAGCTGTGCAATCAGGCATCCTCAGGGGCGGTGATTTAGTATCTGGGACTATTTTATTAATTTAATTACACATTTACAATCATTCTTCTCAGAGGAAAACAGGGAGAAAAGTGCTGCCTGTGTGTTTTTTTGCGGAGGCAGCCAATCTTGTTTTATTTTATGGCCAAGAGAGAAAGATGTTGTTTTATTTTATGAGTGGCCTCAAGGTTCCCTTAATGTGTTAGAAACACTAAGGGTGTGTCCTTTAAAGCAGAGAATTTTGTTTGTTTGGTTTCTTCTCTTTCCACTAGACCAATGGGGGAAACAATCACTCACTATAAAACAAACAGGGATTTATTCCCCCCCACCCCTGCACCCCCGCCCTACGCCTTCTTAATTTTAACTAATTTTAACTAAAACTGTAAGAAAATATTGTTGTGAAGGTCAAGAAAATAATACTTAATAATACTCACCTTCACACTGAATCAGGCGAGGAACTTTTGTTTTTCCCATCGTGTGGGCTGTATATTAGAGGTCTCGCTGCATGTCGAGAATAAAAATGAGTTTGGGCATAGAAAGCTGAGAGGTCAAGTCTGTCAATTCCATCTGGAAAGGGGAAAAAACTGCTAAAAAGTCATACAAACAGTGATAAAATAAAGCATTCAAATGGGTTGTTTCTGAATGTCACCATGGCTAAAACCAGGGGTGTCAAACATAAGGCCCAGAGACCAGAATCTGCCCAGCAATGACTCCAATCCAACCCACTGAACATCACTGGAAAATGTGACAGAGGGCATACATTTTGAAATTCTAACTATATTTTCACAAATTTTACAGCTTATTCTAGTGATAAAAGTCCACCAACAGCAATTAATATGATACTAAAGTAATTAAATAATAGGTAAAAAATTAAATGAAAAGAAAGGTTCCTGGTTTTCCACTATGTAGTATTGAAATGTCTATTTTTCACAGTAGATCCCCAATAAAAATAAATAGATAAAATTATATGTATCTATAATTTTATATATATATATATATATATATAAATATATATATATATATATATATATATATATATATATATATATATATATATATATATATATATATATATATATATATATATATATATATAACTAAGTTATATTGTTGAAATTGCTCTTCTTTTTTATATTGAGACATTGCAGAAATTAAATGGGCCGTTAAACTTCTTTACACTACAGAGGATTTTCACTGGTTTCACTTGAAAACAATATGAACTGTATGTGGCCCCACAAAGTAAAATGAATTTGCCTCGCTGTTATAGAGGAAACCTTTGTAACATGAAGATTTTACAAAGTTTTTTATATGAAACCCTGATTAATCAGGTTTTCACCAGAGAACATGCTTAAGGAAATAAAAATGCTGCAGGTACATAATAACTTAATGAGGATAATAGTAAAACTCAGAGCACTAAAATCTAATTGAAAACATCTCGTTGTAAAAATCGTGTACAAGATTGTGTAAGTCAAAGCCTCAAAGCTTCTCTTGTCAGGTAATCAAAAAAGAGACCAACTTTGCTTTACTTTAAAATTTCAGAAACATTGTACACCTTCAAAGCTTATAATTACTTCCTTCTTCCCCCTAAATCCTCACTTCAAGCTACTCATATTAGCGTGTACTGATATAACAACTGGATCTGACAAAAAAAAATTGTAATTGTTGAAGACACAAAAGTCTCCTGCATAAAAGAGTACAAGAGAACTTGTGGGGTATGCTTCTTATCGTCTATCCAGTTTGCTGAAATATTAACCAAAAAAGTGCAAAATTTCATTACTTCACTTGGTCATTACCCTGAGCTGAGAATTTAGTGACCTCATCACCTCTCACTGCAGAACCTAGTCAGAGTACTATTTGCACGAATGGATCTGTCATTAGCATGTGGCCTTCAGCTGTCAGTGAGATTCATCAGCAGTGGAAAACATCAGTCAGCCTCAATGTCTGACAGAGCTCATTACTGACGTTATCAGCTGACGATGGCAAGGAGCCTCAAGTTTGAGTCAAGGCATCCAGCACTGCTTGTTATTTGGGCCCTAGTGCGAGGGCAGAACACACACACACACACAGGGCTAAACACAGCCAGCGTTGACACCAGGAATGTGTTTTTGCCTTATTTCTGTTGATGCGTGAGAACAGCAAAAGTGAAGCATCTGTCTTTATTTTCCTTGAAACTCTATATATGCAGAACAAGTCTTAATTCTGTCATTACACATACTGCCTTATTGCTGCAATCCATAGCCATGAAATCTGTAATAGATATGGCTGGCAATCACTGTGTATATGTCTGATGTTGAATTGATGTTTTACATCAATTCAGTGCAATTTTGTTTTATTGACATAGCTCCAATAACAGCTGCCTCAAGGTGCTTTACGGTAAGGTAAATAGTATATAACGATATAACAGTAGCGAGAAAATCACCTCTTGCTCTATGATGGGTGGATGGATGGATGGATGGATGGACTCTTTTAAGCAATAATGATGGGAGGATGTGTAAAGAGCAAGAGAGTTTGTTAACAAATGCCAGTGATAAACGGAAAGCTGCAGTTGCCCATTGTTCATCAGTGGTGCTTCTTTCAGTCATTGTACAAAGGTACTGTTTATAAGGTTGAGGAAACCTGCAGTCAGCTCAGACTGAAGAAGTCGTTTGGATGAGTGACGAAACGTTTCTCCCACTGAAAACGCTACGTCCAGATGAACAGAATCAATTTTTTGGATTTTCATATCTAGATGATTGAGCATGCATCAAGACATTTCTGCCACAGGTGGTACAAGCCAATACATGGTCATGGAAATTTCTTTCTAGAGAAGGCCATCAAGATGAACATTTGAGCTAATTTCGAGGTGTCAAGGGAATTTTGCTGTATAGATCCAGTGAACGACCTAAGACACCACTGAAAATGAGACATACAGTTGGGGCGTGGGCGGTGGTTTAATGAGCTTAGCAGATCAGATTTTTCAGTCCTCCAGGTAACAGCTCTGATGGGACAAGAGAGTCACCTGCTTCCTGTCCTGTCAGAAAGCAGGTGATCCACTGATTGTGATCAGGATGTCTGGGATGACGGTCTTGAAAGCTGAGTTGAAGTCCATGAACAAGAACCTGGCATCCGTCCTTGGTTTTGGTTTGGTCTTGGATGCATGTTGTGGTGCTGTCCCATATTGATTGCATCACTGCCCAACCCGTTTGCCCGGTAAGCAAACTGAAGGGGTCCAGCAAAGGCCCTGTGATGTGCTTGAGACATAAGGGCAACAGGCCTGTAGTCACATAATCCTGTGATGGTAGACTTATTTGAGACTGGGTTGATAGTGGAGCAGCTCCAGAGATCTGTTAAAGATTTGGGTGAAGATGGGCGCCAGTTAGTGAGGACAGATCTGCAGGAGGGTGACAGACCATCAGGTCTTGGAGCCATCCTGGAGCCTTCCTGGTGTTCTGTCTCTAAAAGAGCAGACACACATCCTTCTCACAGATCTTTAGAGCAGACAGTGGGTCAGAAAAGAGGGGGGTGAGGGCTCCAGGTAGTGTTTATGTGTAGGTGTGAGTTGAGTGTGCGGAGATGGGAGGTGTAAATGGTGGTCTTTGTAATCTGCAGTAGAAGTTCTTAAGGTTGTCAGCCAGTTGAGGATTCACCACAGGATTGGGGGATTGACTCCTGTAGCTTGTGATGTGCTGCAAGCCTCTCCAAACTGGTGCTGAGTCGCTGGCTGAGAAGCTGTTTTCTAACTGCTCACTTTACCTCCTCTTAGCTACCCTGAGCTCCTTGCTCAGCTTGTTTCTGGTCTGTTTGTACAGGGTCCGGTCCCGCTGCTCTAGGCCTCTTCCTTGGATTGGCACAGTTTACTTAGATTAGGCTTGAACCCTGGGTTGTTATTATTGTATGCACAAAAAGACATGGTCTGCAAATAAGTCCTTACAAAAACTAATGTATGATGTCACAGTGCGAGTGAGTTAATTTAGGCAAGCGGCTGCAGCTTCAAAAAAAACTCACATCTGTGCAGTGAAAGCAGGCTTGTAATTCCTGCTTTAACTCCTTAGAAAACAAAAGGCAATTTTTGTAACTGTGGCCCGAATATTGCCCCCTCTGATAATCACAAAAATATAAATACATAGGCACACACTGAAGTAATTACACCCAAATACAAAACCTGTTAACATTCACATCGGTTAGTGTTCTTTTCTATGGCCCGAAATCTCATGAAAAGAAACCATTTCAATCCATTACCCCCTCTGCTGCTGAGGTTTGTACAAGTTGACTAACTTCTGGTCTGCAGGAAGCAGGTTATTACAAGAATTTACTTTAATGAAAGCAGACACATATTAAGCCATCACAGTAAGAATGACTTGCAATTGAAATTACAGCATCCTCCATGAGTCAAATGTGTGATATGCTTCGTGAGGATGAAGGAAAACAAAAACATATGGGTCCACTTTGATTTATAAATTGAGGACCTATTAGCTTAGCAGCGTTCTAGGTAATAACACATACACAAACACACACATACGCACACACTCTATTCTCAGTTTAAAAAAGAAAAGAATGTGCTACAACTTCTTATCTTATTATGAAATTATAATTTCATAAAATTACTGTGTGGATGTGTGTGTGTGTGTGTGTGTGTGTGTGTGTGTGTGTGTGTGTTTTGGGACTAGAGGAGAGTGTAACTGAAAACAAATCCACAAAGCTTTTTGGAGCTATAATGAGGTTAAGTCATTATTTGCCTCTCCACCCTGCCAGTCAGAGTGAGAAATCATGTGAGACAGAGACATGCGAGTCTTTGCCCGACATCTTGGCAGGCCCTCTGTCATGGGAGAATAAAGCTAACATCACACTTCATCCATATTTTCGACTTCTGAACAACTGCCACACATAAAAACACACACAAGCATCTACACATTTACCGACAACAGTGCACAGACCTGACCCAAGTCATTAGGAATATGTCCATCCACTCCAAACTTGCAAATGTGCAGAAACTAACTGAAATGAAAGAGAATACTGTGATAGTGTTAGTCGGGTTGAAAGTTAACACAAAAACATTTAAACATATTTAAACAAACATTTTTTATTTAAACAAATTTTTTGTACAAGAATTGTTACAGCGCTATAATCTCCAAATTTAATGAAGAAAAACATTTTTCATTTCTTTGGGTGTCTTGGTGATCAAAGAAGTTACGTTGTTCTCTTAGCACTCGTGCAACTTTTTTTGCACTACAGTGTTGCTGCTATTTTATCAAAACTGACAAGCAAAGCATATGCTTCAGTTTGAAAGAATGACAAAGCCCATATAATGACGCAGTATGAAGACTGTCAGACTGACAACCCGACAGCCAGAAATACAGTTTAGTGTCATTTTCAGTCGTTGTTTGCTTGGGTTCTTGGGTTCTCTCCTACTTACTTAACAGTAAGGTATGTTGCAGATGCTCAAGCCTCCATATGTGACATGTTGGAGGTGTACTGTCTTAACGTGTATACGAGTAAACATAATGTTTTTGTGTGTATGTGTGTGTGTGTGTGTGTGTGTGTGTGTGCATATGTATCCATGTGCATTGCATGTAAGCTGAAGTAAAACCACAGAAGAGTGGTGGGAGATTGTTCCTCACCAAATCTCCTTGGTGTTGGTAGATCCGCCACTCAGCGATATTAAACCCTGATGTGGTGCATCATCACGGAAAACCTAAAATGTCTGGCAACCATGCAAAGCACAGCAGTGCCTCCTATTATAACAGAACAAAAGCTTTGCACTGTCAGAAAAGCACCCATCTGGAGCCAAAGAGAGAGGCTTCATTGTTCTGCCTCCCTCCATCTCTCCTCCAGGACCCCATCTTCCTGTTGTGCTGGCTTGGCAGCAAGAAGGGGATTTTTTATTATGGTTTCTCTGCTGGAGGTCAAAGTTCCCTGGGATGTGGAATCAGAGGAGACATTGCCATGTTTCCCCTTGCTCATTCTTCAACCTTCCCAGCAGCTCCTCTGGGATCGAGAGCAACACATGTCATCTTCCACAGCAGCAGCCTGTGCAGATGAGGCGGCACTGATCTGTGTGATCACGCAATGTGCTAAAGTCTGTAAAAGTGCGCAGTCCGATGTATAATGTGTATATGCATGTTAGCACACAAGCTCCTGCAGATGACTTTATACATACTTGAATATTCTCCAGTGCTGAATATTTCTATCAATTATGGAAGCATTTACTGTATAATCATCAGCTTCAGAGTAAGGAAAGAAAGGATGAACCCAGGAGATAATCCCCCACAGTGCAGGGCCCAGAAATGCACCACATTGCGTAGTAGACACACATTGAATAGTGGGCTGTCCACCCAGGCTCTAATGTGTAGTGTCCACATGTGTCACATTTTATTCTTGTACCAGGAATGACAATGATTGTCACACGTATTTCTTTTTTCGTATCTGTCAAACAAGTTAGTCTATGGCCTGACAGGGCAAATTGTGCCCTTGCCCATAGAAAACATATGGGGCTCCAAAGGGTAAAACTGCTGTGGGCTCCATGTGGGCACACCCAGTTGGTGCCCACAGTTCACCCACAGCTACTCACTGTGGGCTTACACATGCATGTTTGCTGGAAAGTCTAGTCTACAGTTGCTCATGACAACTTTAATCATTTATCCAAAGCTCTCTTTTTAGGAGCATGAACATCGACAGATGCATTTCCAAACTATTCTGAACTGTTGAGATGTGTAAATGAACTGATATTTATATAGCACTTTTCTACACTGTCTTGTAACAATGCAAAATTGATTTGAAGTCAATCATGTGGCCGATAACTGAAAATGTTGTGTTCCTGCGTCTCTGCAATTAAGCTGCCTTTATCATAGCCAATAAGAATGACTGAAACTACAGCAAACAAGTTTACAAAAACAGGTGTGTGTGTGTGTGTGTGTGTGTGTGTGTGTGTGTGTGTGTGTGTAATTATATCATTATATTTTCATTATCTTTACCAAGCTGACTTAGAAAAGGATTTGAGACCCTTTTCACTAAATCTAATCAGAGGAACATTCATCACAGCAAAAGGCCATTTTCTGTTCTCCTTCCTTTTTTTGCTGCAGTCTTTTCTTTTGACTCAGCGGAGATGTTTTGATGATAAATCTCAACATAATGCCATGGACATGAATGTGCTGCAGATGTGTCCACTGTTAGCAACAGTCGCAGCAGAAGCCACAATGTTTCTGCATTTCTGGATGACAGCACAGATGACTCGCCCTTGTTGTTGCACAGCAGAATGATGAGTCATTAAGTGTTTTTAGGGGCCTTTTCAAATGTCTGCTTTCCTCCCCAGCCCTCGTGCCTCTCTGGTTCAGCCTGGTTGTTCATTGTGAGTTAGGGGGTTTAATATTTTCCATGCACTGTGTCCAGGACATTTACAGTTGGCGTCAGGGTACGCTGTTGGTCTGAAGCGAGGCACTTTGAAGTGTTTGCGGTTTCGCCACATCTGCAGGCAAGATGTGCGTCCAGGGCTTGGGGTATGGGGAATTCAGGGGAGGAGGCGGAGAGTTTCAATCCGGGCTCCCAATGTCATGTGACAATGAACAACATCCCTTAACTCTTTCCCAGGATTGCCTGGTAGATCAGAACAGCTCTTGGTGGTGCAGTCATTAAATTCTACTTCTCATAGGGAAAAGCGTACACGTTTTTTATCGAGTGCTAAATGTGGCAGGCATCGTGTGTTTGTATACAGACACAGAGTCCATGGGAAGAGAAGGATCATGGGGTTGAACCAAAAGAGGGAATTTTCCAACATGTGCTTTTTATGCTGTCAAGGAGGTGTTTTTGCTATTAATAAATGCAAATTACTGCAACATTCAAACTCCAAATAAAAAACCTGTCTAACTTGATTCAGTGCTTATTAGTACATTTTTGTAGAAGGATTATTTTTAGTTGAACTGAATAGGCTGTAAAAATCATTAACATTTTGGTAGGAGTGGGGCCTGTTGGAGTGGGAGCTGTCCCATTAAACCATACCACAGTACCTGTTAAACTTCCTTTCAGACATTGGTTGTCTCATTCCACTCTTGCTCATCAAGGGTGGAACGTCATCCCGAAAACCTCTGAAGTAAAGTGTGCCTAAGCAGAATTAAGTCCCTGCTGCAGGGACATCAATTTAGTTGTCGGTTTATAGAGCTAGATTTCACTGAGGCTGCGGTTGCTGTGTTTTCACATTTCATTAGTTTGCAGGCTTTGCCAGGGTGGGGGCAGATGCACAAGGAGGTGGTGGTAAACTGGTGCTGATCCCAACATAAGAATTTTGACTTCTTTATTTTCCACTCTTTAAGTCCCGCCATAGTTCTCTCCCTCCCATGCTCCCAGACACCCGTGCTGCCATTTGCAACCATTATTAAAGTCATATTTCACAGCTTAGTCCATAAAAATTACCCAACTTGCTTCAAATTAGTAGGCTAGCTTTGCCGCCACCACCAAAGCCCACTCCACCCTCAGCCTCTGTTTCCCATTGGTTACCCTTACCAAACGTCAGAAAATGATGGGCTTGCAGTGGATTTTACACAGCTAAACCATCACTTGGAATTCACACAGAAAACTCTTCAAAGTTTTTAAACTGACCTTGTGTATTAAGCCATTAAAGTTTGGGATTACTCAGCTCAGTTTAGGTTTAACTCTTGAATCCTGTGCATATGCTGAACATGTCCCACTGTTCAGATATACTACTCAAAAAAATTAAAGGAAAACTTGGAAAACACATCAAATCTCAACAGGATAAAAAACATGCATTGTCATAATTGATGGAATACTCTCGTCATGGCAGGGTCCAGAGGACAGAAGCACCCACTCTCTTCTGGACTGAACTCCTCTCTTTCTGACCTGGTGTGTATTTAGGTACTGGAACACAAAGGCAGTCTGCCGCTGTTTGTCTTCCAATGACATCTTAAGTTGACCGGGTGGCCCTCCAGAAGCATCTGCAGCAGTTCAAATAGTGCTGGATTGACAGTTCAATTCTGTCTCTTTAGATGGGAAAAGGGGGAAAGACTAACCTGTGCAGAACTTCGTCCACACTTTGGATGTGAACCAAGATGTCGTCAAGATAGACGAAGACAAAGATGTTCCTGAAATCCTGGAGGATGTCATTAGCTAATGTCTGGAAGACCGTCCAGGAAGTTAGTGAGGCCAAAAGGCATTACCAGATCCTCAAAGTGGCCCACTTTTGCCCTCCTGAGTTCTGAATCAATGGCAAGCATTCTTGTGAACTAGTTTTTAGAAGATGGTGGCTCCCTGCAATAACTCAAAGACAAATGACAACAATAGCAGCAGGTATTTGTTCTCAATAGTAATCTGATTGAGCCCCTATGATCAATGCAGGGCCGTAATGACTTGTCTTCTTTCTCAATGCAGGAACTTCTGCAACACTTAAATGGAAGAGGAACAACTTTATTGACTGACTAACGCGTTTCGGCTTGTGGCCTTCATTGGACCCTGATGAAGGCCACAAGCCGAAACGCATTGGCATCTGACACTGACAAAAAGACATGAGGTCGAGCTAGAGCTGGCAGTGCTGAAAAAAAGATTTTCATTGGAAGTGACCAGGATGGACAGGATTAGAAATTGGTAAACATTTGAGCAATTTGGAGGCATTAATAGGCAAGGCTGAGATGGTTTGGATAGGTGCAGAGGAGCGATAATGGATATAATGGACAAAGGGACGTGGAGCTGTTAAGCAGGAAGAAAAAAGGCTGTCCTCCCATTAGGTTTATGGATGTAGTGATGGAGAACATGCTGAGGGTTGAGGGATGAGATGAGGATGATGCACTGTTGCAATGCCTAAAGGCAGCACCTGAAAAAAGAAGAGGATTACAGCATCTTTCTTTCTTAATAATTAGCTTTACACTTAGTGTCACATATTATGTTAGCTATACTAAAAATTTCTTGTAATATTTCCTCCACCCTGGAATGGTTTCCAAATGCGGTTCAACATACATTTAGGTTTGATTAAATATGTCACTCATGTGATATATTCACCCTCACATCTCAACCACTTGAGTGTTGTGGTGAAGATATTGTTTACGAAGCCAAGAACATGACTGAATAATGTATCCCTCATTATATCCCTTCATCATGAACTTCTTTAGTGGGCTCTTGAAAGTTCACACCATGTCTTCCTTAAAATGCAAACGCTTCACGTAAGGTTGAAGTGTTAAGAAAAATGCAAAGGTAGTTAAAAGATTCTGCTCTGCTTTTCTGGGTGGGAGGAACAGACACAGGAATCATTGCAGACTGAAAGAGGGATTTATCGTCTCCTTTCCCTCTTTTTGTTTAAGTGATCGGTTAGAAAAAGGAAATCTCAAGGAAATGACTGTTGCTTCAAACTTAAAAAAAAGTAAACTTGAACCTTAAAAACATGTTCATGTTTATGTGGTCTTCATGTGAAGACCAAGCCAGAGAGAAAGATGGGCTATCAGTCTTTAAGACAAAAGACTGTCAACAAAAATGTCCTGCAAGATACAAGGGAAAAGCTATAACGAAGCGTCTGCTGTGTTCAGCATTTAAAATACCAGGCCAACCATGGAGACTATGCCCTTTTCAGTTGGCTACCACTGAGATGCTCTCCAAAAGAGGAGCTGACAACCACATTAAGATAATCTGGTGAGGGTGACTTGCGTGACCACATTGCAGCTCCACACGTGCCATTGGGACAGTCTGGGCTTTTACAAGGGTCTGCCCACAACCCCATGGTTAAAACAGACAAAAAACTGGTGTGTTTCCCTAATGGTCTGGGTGTGCCTGATATAATCTGTCAAGACCCGGACAGGGTACAGAGCAGCGCTACCTCCTAGGCCTCCTAACCAGAATTGCATAATGCTAAAATAAAGCAATTTAATCACACAATTTTTTTGAGGGGTCGTGAAAAATAACTATTTGAATGAACATAAAAAAGCCATGCAAAGGATTTCCACGTGATTTTATTGCTTCATTTTATCGTTATACAATTTAGTTATTCCAACTTAATGATGAATCAACTTATATAGCGCAGTTAAGTCCAACTTAATTTATCTCAGTTGATCCAACCCATGCAAATTAAGTTAGTCCAACAAACATACTTAATGCTTATAGAAAGTCATTTATTAATGTGCAAATTCTTCCTATGATTATTTTTAAGTTCATTTAAAGAGTTGTTTTTTGTGTTCAACAAAGTCTAGAGTTTGTTTAACATAAACTTTAGTGGATTTATAAAAAACTTTCACATAGCTGCCACTGCCAGGGTCACGGGGTTGGGGGGTTTACTGGAACCTATCCCAACTGACATAGGGCAAGAGGCGGGGTACACCCTGGACAGGTTGCCAGTCTGTCACAGGGCTAACACACAGAGAAGACAACAATACATACTCATATTCACACTTTGGGGCAATTTAGAATCGTCAACTAACCTAATCACACTAACATTATTTTGGGAGCAGGAAGAGTAACTGGAGAGAACCCACCAAACTTCACACAGGAAGGCCACAGGCAGTTGGTGGATTCAAACTCAGGACTTTTTTTTCCTGTGAGGCAACAATGCTAACCACTGCACATCAAGCCATCAAGCTTTCACTCCATACTTAAAAAAGTAGAAAAGCTATGATTACAAGGCTTGATACAGAATTTCTTTATATTTTTGTCCTTGACAGGTTAAACCACAATAAATAGCAATATCATAAACGTGGTGTGTGTATGCTTTTCTGCCTCTTATCACCCCAGAGTCCAGGCAACCACTCCTGCAAGCTTTTATCGTGTCATCTCAACAAGAATACATTTAAAAAGTGTTAAGTTGTTGAATTTTATGCAAATAATATATATGATTTCATCATAGAAACATAAAATCATTTTGTTCAAAATACAAGTTAGACTTTTGTAAACATAACAACTATTCAATTCAATTTTACTTATACAGCACCAAATCATGACAACAGCTTTATGTTACAAGTTAGACCCTACAATAACACATAAGCATGTATGTTATACATACATTTATGTGTTATTGCAAGCCAATTTCATTTTTTAGTGCAATTGTTAAGAAATAAATCAGCTGTAATTAACATGAAGTAGAAAAACTACAGAACAGACAGAGTGAGAGCTGAAAACTCCCCCTGTTTTGTCAAAAGAATGCAAAGCAGTGGTGCAAAGATCTCGAGGAGAGAGCCTAGGAGAAAGTGCTGCAGGCCTGCTAACCAAAGTGATCCAGTGTAAGCTCAGGTTTCATGCAAGTGTTTCTCTCTGAAAACCGTGAGGTAATTTAGATAAAAGAGTGGAGGAAGAACGGAAATCAATATTCTTTTGATCTAAGAAATAACTTTTCTGATAGAAAGCGCAGAGGACTGTGGACTGGGTTCTGAGGATTAGGATTCAGGTGCAGCTCAAGATTTATCCTGAGGAGAGCTGCATAATTACAAACTTCTCAACCACATAAACCTGACATCTGTGTGGAACAGCTGACCTATACAATCTGCAGAAGAACACAAAACTTTATGTACCATCAGATCATGAGCTATCCCACATACTATGTTACTGCGTCACATACATGTATGTATGCATCGCTTTTAAGTTTTAATAGCCCATTGCAACATTCAGGCATTAATCTAAGAAAGTGGCACTTTTACTTTTTACAGATTGAGGAGAGAGAAGTCACTCACTGTGTGCACAAAGCTGAGCAAAGTAAGCTCATTTCAGTTAATTTCTGCTTTATTTCATTAAAACAGTTATACAGTCATGGAAAAAATTATTTGAACCCCTGCTGATTTTGTAATTTTGCCCACTAACAAATAAACGATCAGTCTATAATTTTAATTGTAGGTTTATTTGAACTGTGAGAGACAGAACAACAACAACAACAAATCCAGAAAAATGCATTTCAAAAAGTAATAGGTGGGGCTTCTTTTTAAACACTCAACATGAGGATTGAGTGAAGTTTTAGAACAGAGATACAGTTTTGGCACTGCAGTAACAACTCTGAGCCATTACGAGTGCCAGTAAAAAAAAACTCAACTGCTGCATAGTCATGCTATAAACATTCATCAACCACTTTATTATGTATGCCTGTTCCACACTGCTCGATACAGTAATCCACTCATTCTTATACAGCAGTTTTCTCTCTACATGAACACAACAAGTGCTGATACAACGTAATTTGTCTCCTTCACACAAAAACTTGAAACACATGAAAGTGCTTTTCTAACAGTCACACACATTCATACTCTTCATCATCAGGGAGCATCTTGGGGTTACAATCTTGCCCATTTAGCATACACCAACACCCACACCAACCTTCCAATTATTAGATGACCTCCTCTACAGCCAGCCCAAATATCTAATCAGCCTTTCACATCAACAGCAGCTCAAAACATCCATCTGCTTATCCTTTTCAGGGTCACGAGGGACTGGAGCCTATGCCAGATATCTATCGAGAGTACACCCTGAGTAGGTCGCCAGTCTGTCACGGGGCTACCATATAGACACAGACAACCAAGGGCAATTTAGAGTTTCCACTTAACCTATCCATGTCTTTGGACTGTGGGAGGAAGCTGGCGCACCCAGAAAGAACCCAGGACATAAAAGCTCCACGCAGAAAGATACCAGCCTGATGGTGGAACTGAACTCAGAACCTTCTTTCTGTGTGGCAACAGTTCAAGTCAAGCATCTCAATAAGAGAGAAAGTTGACTTAATGTGGCTGTTAATGCCAGACAAGCAGGTGTGAGTATTTCAGACAGTGTTGACGTACTGGGATTTTTCCACCCAACCAGAAACTATCCAGTGAGCAGCAGTTTCTGGATGAAAATACCTTAATGTCAGAGAAGACAACACTTACTGTCCTGTTTATTGTGGATTACTTTAAGCTGCACCACTAACTCAAATAACCACTCATTACAAACAAGCAAGGTAGACCTGAAAGCTAAACACATCTGATTTTGAAGCAGATGGGCTACAACAACACAACACCACACTGGGGGCCACACCTGTCACCTAGAAAGAAGAAACTGAGTATGCACTCACCAAAATTAGTAAACCAAAGATTGAAAAAAGCTGTACTCCACAGTCACCAGATCTCAGTCCAGTAGAGCATCCCTGGCATGTGCTTGAACAGGAAAATTGGATGTGCAGCTGTGACAGGAGACTGAAAGTATCTATTTCTTATTTGTTAAAAGTAAACCTCTGACAATGTGCTATTGTGTTTGCTCTTTGATCCACTTTAGAAAAAATGAATTTGACTAAAAACACTGATGCAATGTTGGACAGGAAAGTGAGCGACCTCGAGTTGTGATTGAAAAACTGTTTTTGATGAGTTATCAGATTCAAGTGAGAAGTGCACAGTAACAAATATTTTAGTAGTGAAGTATGTGCAGAAACAATAGCAGTTTAAAAACAATGAGAATATCTAATGTGAGTGAGGAAATGCATCACTCATTTTTGAAGCGCAGCTCATGAAGTAGAATAGGTCATCTGCTAATTTGAAGGTTGGTGGTTCAATCCCTGGCTGCCCCAGTCTCCATGCCAAATTTCTTTGTCAGGAGACTCACCCAAGTTGCTCTCTGATGCATCCATCAGAGCAGGGGTGGGAGAACTCCAGGCCTCAAGGGCCGGTGTCCTGCAGGTCATAGATGTGTCCTTGATTCAACACAGCTGATTCAAATGGCTGAATGACCTCCTCGACATGTCTTGAAGTTCTCCAGAGACCTGGTAATGAACTAATCATTTGATTCAGGTGATGACCCAGGATGATATCTAAAACCTGCAGGACACCGGCCCCTGAGTCCTGGAGTTCCCCGCCCCTGCTTTAGAGTTTGCATATTATGATTGATTTTTACAAATATAAACCTGGCGCTCCAGTTTCACACAGAGTGTGTCTTTTAACCTTTATTCCTACTGCCCAGTGTTGTGTTTTATCTTGCTTTAGTTGAAGAGTTGAATTCTACTGTTTACCTTGTGTTTTTGACTTTGACAAAACTTTAAGGTTGTTGTTAAAATTATTTTTTTCTCTGAGCCTGCCTCAGGAGTCCTATATTTGCATCCTCTTTCTGCTACATGCCCTGACATGTTCTGTGTTTGTACACATTGCAGTTTTTTCTACACAAACTTTACTACTAAAAACATTTTGGTACTATGTTCTGATCTGAAACTGACGACTAACCAAAGCAGTATATTTGTCAGAGTTACAGATCTCTTAATGCTGTCTAGCACTGCATTAGTCTTTTCAACCAAATGGTAGAACTGAAACTGCCCTTCAACTAAAAGCAAAGAGAAACTTACATTCTCAGAAGAGGCTTGGTTGAAACAAATAGGAACACACAATGTCTCTTGTATCACAGGTGCATGTCAGGGCACTGTTAATTACACACCAGTATATGTGATACATGTAATGAATGCGTTATGACTTCACTGTAGTACACAGTTCTTGGTCTTAAAGATTGCATTTTTTTTATTTGTGCCTTTGCAGATGCACATAGTTTATCCTGTATCGTTTTAGTTTTCTTTATTTTCTGTTTCATTATTTTATTTTTGTCTGAAAGCTTTTTACTCTGCATTAGGGCTACATATCTGAGGTACTCTTTTCAAAGTCAGAGCTTCTTGTAACTATAAGAGGCAAAACCACTGTTTTGGCTAAGTGATAAAACAGTGGTGAATTGAATGGATTTGACATGTGAAGAAGGTTTTAGCTGTTTTAATATCTTTTACAAAGACAAGTATGCCTCAGCTGTTTTTAGAACTACATTAAGATGTGAGAATTGCATCAAAGCAATCAAGAAAAACAGGAACTGTGTCACATGTTCAAGTGACATTGATACAGGGGAAAAAAACACCATTAACGTTTGAAAGGATGAGAGTTGTGTTTAAACATAAAGTTATTTGCATTGCATGTTGTATGTGTGCTAAAAATGAGTGGGTTTTGGCACTGAAATGCTTCTTAAGCACATTATATATCCATGTACACGTGTGTGTTTGGCCTTGTTCTGGTTGAGTTGTGATAATTCATGAGAATGAGGGCGGAGAAACAGGCCCCACTGCTGGAGCCATTAGTTGCTCCAGTAAATCTGCTGGGACCTGAAAGTCAGTCCTTCAGCAGGTATTTCCTGCCTCTTGATCTAGGAAGGCAGTGCTCATTTTTGCTGGTGGGGGTTCAGCTTTCATAATAAGTTGTGGTTTGATGCCAACAGTTTATTATTCAGTTTCATTTTGAGGACAGTTACGTGTGTGTGTGTGTGTGTGTGTGTGTGTGTGTGTGTGTGTGTGTGTGTGTGTGTGTGTGAGAGAGAGAGAGAGACAGCATGAGTATCCTTTCTGGTGAGGGTCCAGCCAATTTGCCAACTCTAGTTTCTTGATGATTTCCTAAAACTCAACATTATAGCTATAAGCAATACTTTTCATCATTTCCTGCAATTTTATTTAAAACAAATGTCATCCAGTAATACTGTAAGGAAAAGTCATTCTCATTATTCTAAAGCAGTTCTCAAATCAGTAGTGCATTCTTGTGGTTTTTAGACACACACTGCTATTGTTTCTACATACACTTCACAACTAAAGTCATTTGTTAGGGTGTTGATGCACTTCTCACTTGAAACTGACAACTTATCAGAACAGTTTGTACTTTTGTCAGTCCCAGGTCTAGATTGCTCACTTTCCTAAATATTTTCCAGCATTGCATCAGTTTTTTCAATCAAATTACTTCTAACTTTTTTCAAATAAGTATGAAAGAGCAAATACAGTAACACACTGTTAGAGGCTGACTTGCAACAAATAGAAATACATACTTTCAGTTTAGTGTCACAGCTGCTCATCCACATTTCCCATTCAATCATCTTCCTTCCTTATTCTGAGGTGTGAACTTCAGCAGGCAGTCTTGACCATGTCTACATGACTAAATGCTTTGAGTTGCGATGCGAAAGGATGATTAGATATTAGAATTACTGTAATTAGCATTGGCTCAGGCATATCTAATAAAGTGGCCGCTGAATGTATGTAGTGTGACTTTACTGGATTAAAATAGTTAGTTGGTGCAATTTTCTCACATTGTATCAATATATTTTTGGTTTGTTTTCTGATGCTTATAGGTTTACAAATATTATTTTTGCTTTTCTCCATTTCATCAAAGCCGCTCTCACCGCACTAAATGCAGATCTCAAAATGGTTTTACACAGAGTCACCTTTGCAGAAGGCACTACAACAATCAAAACCTTTCTCATATTTGTTAAAACATAAATAGTCTGTCCGTCACCACTCCCTGATGTTTATTTCTCAAAACCTTACCAACTCTTGAAAGACGTTTGTAGGCCTAATGCGGAGCAAAAAAATAAATAAATAAATTCAAAAACAAAAATAATATGTGAGGGGTTTTTCTTTTTTTTAAAAAAAACTTTACAAAAAGGAAAAAATGGAGAAAAGCAACAAAAATAATTCAATTCAATTCAATACTTCATTGTCCCACAAGGGGAAATTAGTTTAGCAGCAAGGGCAACAATAAGAATAAACAAAACAATGATAAAAAAGTCCCAAGACAGTTATTCACTGTTAAGGAGACGGATTGCAGTAGGAATAAAAGAAACCTGGAGTCTTTTGCTCTTCCTCACAGGTACTCTAAAACGACAGCCCAGAGGGCAACAAATCAAACTCACTGTGAAGCAGATGATTAAAACAATTAACAATAAAATGAGCCTTCCTCAGTACATGCTTGTTATAAATGGCTAAAAGCCCATCTTACCAACTCCCTGAGATTTTGATGGCAGTTTTTACCAAAATTCCCAACTGATTCTTGTTTTTCAGAGTTATGTTACCAAACCAATAAACGATACAGAAAGAAATAACAAATTCAATAAAACTTCTGTAAAACAAGGACAAAATTTCAGATGAGACATTAAAAGATTTCATTTTCCTTCTAAAGAACAGTCTTTGCTGAACCTTTTTGGTAGTGGCATCAGCATGAGGCTCAAAACACAGTTTGTGGTCGAGAACAACCCTTAAATACTTGCATCAGGAAGAAGAAAATGATAATATATATACAACTGGAGAACAATGCAGCAACCACTGTATAGTCCAGTAAACTAACACTACATACATTCATTTAGGGATCAGACAATGTCTCTAAGGAGATGGGGCTTTGAGGGAGTAACAGGAGGAGATAAGGTGCAGAGAGGGGTTTAAGACTCCACCTCTGGTCCCTGGTCCTCATTATGGTCACGTTTTGGGTGGCTTAATAAATTTGGCCAGATTTCTAGAAACGAGAGCTGCTCCATCCAAAACGGGCTACTTTTTCTCACAAAAGTTTCCCATTTATTTATAAAGCCCACAGCATTTTTTGGACATCACTCAGACAACCAGCAATTCAAGAACAAGTCTTCACCATTAAACTTGCTTGCAACTTTATGCATGCCTTCCTCTTGGAAAAACATCAGACTTTCTCCTCTGAGCTCAAAGACTCGTGTCAGCACTTTACCTCGTGAAAGCCACCTTGCCTCACAGCGTGAGGAGTCTTTCATAGACTCTTCATGTTGAGTCTGAATCTGCAGAGGGTCCCAGTGCTGTGGAAGACACCATGCCTCATCCCTGTACTAAAGACGTCACGTCCGAGTGGCCCCCAGGAAAAATTCATCCTGGACCAGCTCCAACCCATAGTCAGACCACATCAGGATCCCCTTCAGTTTTCTTACCAGCCCCACCTCGAAGATGAGGACACCATCATCTACCTGCACAATTGTGTCTACACCCATCTGGACCAGCCGGCGAGCACTGTGAGGGTAATGTCTTTTTACTTTTCCAGTGCATTCAACACCATCAGGCCAACCCTCCTGGGTGATAAGCTAACAGCGATGCAAGTGGATGTTTCCCTGGTGTCCTGGATTGCTGATTACCAGACAGGAAGACCACAATATGTGCGTCTTCCACATTGTGTGTCTGACAGGGTGATCAGCCACACAGGGGCACCACAGGGACTGTCCTCTCCCCCTTCCTCTTCACCCCCTACACCACAGACTTCAGAACCTGCACAGAGACCCGCCTATGGGCTCAAAATGTGGTCATAAATATTTTGTACTTGTAAAAAAGATTTGTATGTGTAAAAAAGATTTGTGTGTGCGTAAAAAAGATTTGTATGTGTAAAAAAGATTTGTGTGTGCGTAAAAAAGATTTGTGTGTGGACTTAGCCCAAAAAAACCCTGCAAGTTACAAGTACGAATTTTGACCCTATTTTTCTTCCTTTCATCTGATTGGTCAATCACAAATGTAACAATCCAATCAGAGAACAGATGGGTTTAGCTGTCGGAGGGGCGCTTTTTTGAACTGCAGGTCTTTGAAGGGAATAAATGCCCTTTTACATGCCAACCCAGCGTTTTCCTTCATCACCACGAAGGAAAACAGTCTGTGGTCGTCCGAGTTTGGTGATTTTTATGTCACAGGTCTACGTGTTTAATATAGGGACTTCCACAGCCTTTTCAACAGCGCTGCGGACCGCGGGGTGGGGGCGGGCAGTGTTTTGGAAATGACAGTCTTCATTACAAAGCTTTCTTCGTTATGAATTAGCATACATGTTTTTATTGAACATTTGAAGAACCAGCAAAAAAAACAGAAACTCTTATAGAGGACATAAAGTCAGAGATAGAAAAGACAAGGAGCAGGTGCATCTAGTACAGGTAGAGCTGCTGCAAAAACCCACAGAGCCCAGCAGCCAGCGCAACAAATTCTGGATCCTTTGCTTTTAGTTAGCCGTTAGCATTAGCAGCACATCCTGCGTCAGATGTGAAAGGACTTTTATGCTGCGCACTGTGACTCACAGCAATGGTCCCGGGTCAGCCCTGACTTTGTGTTAAACTAATCCTAAAGTAATAATGGTATTTCTAACCACTGATATAGCACAACTTTATCCTTTCAACAGCTGCTGAAAGTTAGGGGACCTAGCTGCTATCGGATATTTATATAGAGATCCTCCAGTTTCAAACTGTATTACCCTTCAAGGACCTGCAGTTCAAAAAAGCGCCCCTCCGACAGCCAAACCCATCTGTTCTCTGATTGGATTGTTACATTTGTGATTGACATGACATTGACCAATCAGATGAAAGGAAGAAAAATAGGGTCAAAATTCGTACTTGTAACTTGCAGGGGTTTTTTTGGGCTAAGTCCACACACAAATCTTTTTTACACACACACAAATCTTTTTTACACATACAAATCTTTTTTACACACACACAAATTCTTTTTACACATACAAATCTTTTTTACGCACACACAAATCTTTTTTACACATACAAATCTTTTTTACGCACACACAAATCTTTTTTACACATACAAATCTTTTTTACAAGTACAAAATATTTATGACCACATTTTGAGCCCATACCCGCCATCTTCAGAAGTTTTATGATGACTCACATCAACAGGGGTGATGAGTCAGAGTACCGGGCTGTGGTCGACTCCTTTGTCACGTGGTGCAAGCAGAATCATCTCCAGCTCAACGTGGCAAAGACCAAGGAACTGATTGTGGATTTTAGGAAGACCAGGAAACCCTTGATCCCTGTTTCATTCCAGGGGGTCAATGTGGACATTGTGGAGGACTATAAATACCTTGGAGCCAGAGTCGTCTCTATTTTCTGAGGCAGCTGAGGTCCTTCAACATCTGTCAGGCAATGCTCAGGATTTTCTATGAGTCTGTTGTGGCCAGTGTTATCCTCTATGCTGTTGCATGCTGGGGCAGCAGATTGAGGGTCGCAGGTGCCAACAGACTAAATAAACTGATCTGCAAGGCCAGTAATGTTGTGGTTATGGAGCTGGACTCCATTTGGGTGGTGTCGGAGAGCCAGATGTTGTCCAAGATAAAGACAATGCTGGATAATACCTCCCACCCACTCCATGACGTGCTGGCTAGCCACAGGAGCACGTTCAGTGAGATTACCAAAAAGCACCACTGAACGACACAGGAAATAATTCCTGCCCGTGGCCATCTCCCTGTACAACTCCTCCATCTAATACAATGTAAACACTGAAGTAGTTACACCCTTTTGCACACGCTCTTTTCTACTCTGTAATATTCCTGTCAATATTCTTGATATTTATTTAAAATCACCTCTGTTAATCCTTGTATATATTAGTGCTATTTTTTAATTTGTAAATCTGTAACATATTGTATTGTTTAATTAGTTTACTCTGTTACTGTTACTGTATTGGAGCAACTATAGCCCACATAATTTCCTTAGGGATTAATAAAGTATGCTGATTCTGATTCTGATTCATTTGTTGACCCTCATACTGTCAGCTGCGTTTTCAAACATAAAATACACACCAGTCTCTCCTCATCTCCTATAATCACTGTGAAAACAACAGCAAGATGCGGTTCATCATATTTCCTTTTTGGCTTATTATCGCCACTTGCCTTGTCTGTCTCAGATGCAATGCATGGTTTTCTTTTTGTAACTGTCACATATCTCTTTATTTTGATGACCATCCAAACCTGGGGCAGCAGCAGATGTGCATATTATTAACGTACCTGCCACAAATGACTTTGTTCCGACGTAAAAGTGATTCAGATGTTAAACATTAGTTCCACATGATTTTTGTGCCAGGTAACTTGCGTCCCACCTGTCAGAACTCTGCGCACCACCCATGGGGCACGCCACACACTTTGAGAACCACTGGTCTAATGGATGGGGCCATACAGTGTTGAATGAGAACTCTCAACCAGAAAACTGGTTCTGGTTGAGGGAAGGAGGTTTTGAGGCATTGACATTCTGACAGTGTCTCAAAACATACAACATAGGCAACAACTTTGTGAGCTAAAGAAGAAGTGCAATATGGTCGTGGAGAAGCCTAGCCAGTGTTCAGCCCTCAGTCCTATAGAAAATCTGTGGAGGGAACTCAAACGTCAAGTTCCCAAGCAGCAACCAAGAAATCTAAAGAATTTAAAGTGTTTCTGTAAATTGCAGTGGGACAAAATTCTTCCTGAGATGTGTTTAAACCTTTTTCACCAACTACAAGAAATGTCTTACGATGTTGGCCACAAAATAATTATTTACCCCACGGTATGTGATTCCCTCCAAACACATATGACACATACACACACACACATACTAACATGCTCCAAACTTCTGCCTCGCCTGGCTCTCTGCTCTGACTCACATAGGAAAAAAAGGTTTAATCATTGGAGTAAATTGGCTCGTTGGAAAAATGATTCGTCGGGGCATAATGTGCATGTGTGAGCCATTTTGAGTCGTTATGCTGTGATCTGAAAGGTTATAGAATTGAAACCAGCATGAGGCTGGAGCTTCCAAGGGCACCTAGAGCACTAGGCCTCGAGAGCGGCTCCACATGTTGCCAGACAGCACAATACCACAGCAATGCGGAGGAGGGGGACAGCTGCATGTACTGTGGGAAAACCTAATTGGGTGACGCT
Source organism: Perissodus microlepis (assembly GCF_051167445.1). Lineage (NCBI taxonomy): Eukaryota > Metazoa > Chordata > Actinopteri > Cichliformes > Cichlidae > Perissodus > Perissodus microlepis. The sequence continues at coordinate 24,487,082 of NC_140477.1, read as the reverse complement.
GCTTTCAAACCTCACTCAGAGCAATAAAATGAGGTGTTTGTTGTACCACATCACTCTGAATTAATGTATACACTTGTACTTTACAAACACACGCAGTCATGATTCCATCACTGTAGAGCACAGCACTGTAGCTAACTGTAAGGTTCCTCATCTTCTCCTAACCCTTACCACCACCTGCCCAACCCTAACCTAAATCTAACCATACCCAGTCTAGCTTTAGACTAGTTTCAGTATTATCTGGGAGTGAGAACCAGATAAATAATATTGTCAAAATTATATTGTTCTCCAAAAATAATAAATAAATACATTAATGAATCACATCATTGCATGGCGACATGTTTCTTCTTGAAAAATTTGAGCACTATTTTATTCGGACACAGCAAATTAATCACCAATTCACAGATTAGTACAGATCGATGTCAGTCCCTTTTTTACTGTGAGTCTGAGGTCATTGAACATTCACAGACAGATATAGTGCCGTTGACGTTACATAACTTCCTTAGTGTACTTTTAGAAATGTACATATGGGACTGAGTTCGCCACAATCAGGTATTTTCTAGCAATAACATATGCAGAAAAAAGAGACACTTAAAGTTCTCCAAAAAATCTAATCTGTTGCATGAACTGTGTGTGAAAATCCACAGTGATCTCTGTCTATTGATAAAGGAAAAGTACTAATACCACACTGTAAATGTTGCTTATTAAATCATGGCATTGTTATTCCTCTTATATGATAATGTAAAAGCAGGATTTTACTGCTTTACATTAACGTATAAAAGCATGCTAATGTAAATTGCTTTATTTAAACTGCAGGCTGAAATGAAATGAACTGCTGTGTCGCTCCACCGAGGTCCATCCCTGAATTTGTCCCTGAACCCGTCCTTGTTCCCAGGATGAGGGCATCTAGAACTTGTGCTCATTGCCTTTGTCAGAGAAAACCAGAGCATCCACACAGGCACATTGTTGCTGTGAGATGACAGGGTTACCCACTGAATTGCAAACAGCTTTTTCGAGATCTGAGGAAATACATAACCTACAGAAGGAGCTGAAATTGTCAGAACTGATTACAATGGGAGAACGGGCGTCCGATGAGGTAAGTTTGATAGCTGCGTCTTAAAAGAGCACTAGGAATTGTGATGAAATTTTCTTTGGATATGGAAGTATTTTATTGAGAGATAGATAAAGAGATTAATGTTGCTCACAGTCATATGAGCTCAGCAAGCAGGTGGACAGTGGTTGCCTACGAACTCTTACTGGTTTTGTGGGGTCCTTATTCAAGGTTTCCACTAGGAGAGAGACATCAAAGTGGAGTTTTCCCGAAAGCACAGTTGAACTCATTCACATGCAACCCTGATTGATACCTACCTGTTACTGGACTCAAATGGTTGGATACCAGCTGAACTGGTGAAATAGTATGAAGTCGTGACATTTCCCTTGTCTTTTAATTTTTTATTATAGTTCTTTCTGAGTAATTCTTTATGCATTAATATGCTAATTGTGAACAGCTGTTTAATGACTGACCACTTGAGGTCTCTGTTTGTTTTTAAACAGGTGTTCGGCATTGGGAAGGCCAGTGGTTTATTGGGAGTGCTGACTGTCACTGATGAAGCTGTGCCCAACTCTCTAAATCCTCTGCACCTTACAGATTTTACTGGCAGACATCTGGGGAGGATGTACACTGGTGTCCTGCAGCACTGCAGCTGTCTTTGCAGCACAAAATCCTCCTGACCGATGGGCTTGTGGAGCTCCGGAATAACACTTTGAAGGATGCAGGGTAGGTTATCACAGGAAAATTTGTTCCAGGCCCAGGAATGTCAGCAGTGCCTGTACAACAGTCACTAGGCACAGACAATTTACAACAGGAGATCAAATACTTGTACTGCTTCTTTTGTCCAGCTCAATTACTCACCAAGTGGTAAGGACCCTTTGTGGTCACACGACAAATGCGGACTTTGATTATGAAGTGGTGTGGTTGGACCGGGGAAAAGCCATACAGGTTTACCACCTCAAACTCTTGCATGGAAAGAGGCCGAATCAAGATGAGCTGGCGCCTGTAATGCCAATTTCTACCATTCCCGTCTCACCCCATTACTGTAACCCTCTCACACCACCCCAGAGAACAGATCTTGCTGCAGTGCAACAGTATTTTGCAGATGCGTTCTTCCCTCCGCCCGGTTACACCCAACTCATAAAGCCCAATTTTAAAAACTGCCCCAACAAAACGATGCATTCACAGACCCATAGGTTACCTGAAAATAAAAGGCAAATAGTTTGGAAGGAATTGGCTGCTATGTTGGAGATGGGAGTGTTGGAAGTACAATGCTTGGTGTGGCTCCATATTTCTTTTGTTAAAGAAAGATGGGTGTATAGGTTTCTGTGTGGACCACAAGGTAAATGAAGTGTCACAGTTTGATGTTTGTCCCATGCATGCACTGCTCATTTTTTCACACTGGATTTGACCAGGGGCTACTGGCAGATTCCAAAGAAAAGATGGCTTTCTCTACTACATACACTGCATATGATACAACCTACCGGGATAATGTCATCATCCACAGTGACATCTGGCAGAAAGTTACTGAAGTGCTAGAGTCCTTGAGCCAGGCGGGGTTCATAACCAGTAGCGGTTTTTGATACGGGCGACACGGGCGGTTGCCCGGGGCGGCATCGTGGTGGGGTGTGGCATCAAAAGAAAATGCACATACTCATGCTGCCCTGACGTCATGCCAGCGCATATCGGGAATGGCATAGGCACCGATCGGTTTTCTATCACCCATTTGCTGGGAGTAAGGGCGCCCTCCGTTTGCGAGGTGCGCCTGCTGCTTGCGGTACAGGGAGGAGAGGGTGGGGCGGCGGGGGATTCTCTGACCGGATGGAGCAGCATCTAATAACCAACTCGCAAAATAAAGCAAAATAAAAACAAACCAACAAACACAAAAACACCAGACATTATGATACAGACTTATAATTTGCACCGATGTTTTTCCTCGGTGCGCCTGCTCGCTGCTGAAGTCAAAGTAAACTTTATTGACATCTCCGCTAAATACAGTCCAGTATATAGAGAGACGAGACGACGAGGCTCCAGTTACAGCAGTGCAAGTAAACAAACAATATATATAAGAAGAGTAAGAAAATAAATATACACTTTAGGACTCGAGGTAAAGGGATCAATACCAATTTAAAATTTATAATTTACAGTTTGATGATTTAAAGTCTCACACACAACTTGTCGAAAGGGGAGGGGGGGCGGCTGCTTCCAAATAGAGCACATTTCATTCATAATCGTGGCTCAAGAGTTGGGCGTTCGCCTTGTAATCGGAAGGTTGCTGGTTCGAGCCCCGGCTTGGACAGCGTCGGTCGTTGTGTCCTTGGGCAAGACACTTCATCCGTTGCCTACTGGTGGTGGTCAGAGGGCCCGGTGGCGCCAGTGCCCGGCAGCCTCGCCTCTGTCAGTGCGCCCCAGGGTGGCTGTGGCTATAATGTAGCTTACCATCACCAATGGGTGGATGACTGGATGTGTAAAGCGCTTTGGGGTCCTTAGGGACTAGTAAAGCCCTATACAAATACAGGCCATTTACCATTTACCATAATGATGTAAATCCAAGCCAATTATGTATTCATGATTTGAACCCTGGGTTGCGCGAAATCCCAGAAATAAACCCAAAGTGAATATGTGAACTAAGGTGTAGGTTGTAGGGGATGGGTGTTCATACTGGAGTGCAAAATTAAAACCAATGGAAGATGGACAAGAAAAGTTCAAAGCCATCAGGTCCTCAGTTTAGAAAAAAGAGAAAAGAAGAGGAGGAGAAACGAGCAAAAGATACAGGTAAGCAGATGTGTCATTGGATAATGGCAGGTCATCCTGAAACAATCAGAATCAGAATACTTTATTATGTTCGCCCAGGGCACCAAACAGGCTAGGACCGCCACTGTTCATAACCAACCCGAAAAAGATTACGGTTGGATGGAGGGAGGTACAGTATCTGGGGTACCACTTGAAGGGTGAGCAGCTGCACTCTCATATAGAAAAAGCAGGAGCTAGTGCATCCTGCCCATGTTCCAAGACAACAAAAGAGGTGAGATGGTTTTGGGGGCGGGCTGGGTACTACCACAGGTAAGCATGTTGGGCCGGACTTCAGGGTGTGATTTGTAGCTCAGCTGCAGGGGATGGGTGGCACAGTGGGTTCAGGGAGCAGTGCCAGGGGAAGCTGACTAACACTGCTGGCAGACATCAGCCAATTCTGCCTCTACCATTTTACACAGTAGTATGCTGGGACTGATTTGTGTGGCAGCAGATGACAGTGAGGAGCTGGGGACATAGACTGGAGCCAGGCAGGCAATGGCACAAGCATTGCATAAAGTGAATAATAAAGAGTTATCCTGAGCTGGGAATGCCGCATCCCGTGCGTGTATTAAGGGTCCAGATCAAGGCTAATGTCACAGAGACCTGGACTGGAAATACGTGAAAATGCAGCCAATGGCCAAAGAAAAACTAGACATTTAAGGAAGAGTCCTTCAGAAGCCATTTAACCCACTTAAAAAATAGAAGAAAGGCTTGTACATAACATATATGCTGTTATTTTAACTGTTATACTCATTTTGTTATACTAAAATACATTTGAAAGTAGGTTGCTGAAATCTAAATCTCAGTGTCTCGTTTATGGCCAAGAACATGACCCTGCATTGCTCCATTATAATCACAGTGCATCAAACACACATATTCCATGCCGTTCATGCCAGTTCCAGATGGGAAGAAATTCCTCCTTATTTTGTTGTTATGAGTAATGTTTTCCATCAGGCTCAGCAGGAAGGTCATTTTTTGGGAAGAGAAATTATTCTTTTTCAGTCAACACAGTTGCAGCAATCTTTGGGTGTATTAAGCAGAAGTTAAGACATTTTGTATGTGTTTTAAAACAGGCAGGATATTGTAATTTTTCATTCTTTGTTCAGTTTGGAGAATTAACTATTATGATCAGCAGCATCTGATCTAAGCTCCAAACCTACATTGCTTGATGAGATATTACACGCTTAGGACTGTGCAGATACAGTCTGCATAACTAATCCCTGTCCTGTGAAGTAGTAAGAGCCAAGTGGGGGGGGGGCTAAGATAATATCGCACCTTATATTATATATTATATTATATATATATTATATTTTATTGCAATACAATAAACCTTAAGGCACCACCATGCTACTGCAATGCTACACAGAACTTTGCAGAAGTAGAACAGAAGCAGTGACATTGTGTTGCTGTGTTGTTGGTCAATTTACTTTGACCCTCCCACAAAGTGAGAAATCATAGTAACCAAAGAACTTTGTTCTGGTAAAATGAAAATATTAAATAAAATGGCCCAAAGAGAGGATTCTTATTGTCAGTGAAAGTGTACCAACACAGACCACTGTAATCGGCACCCGTTGGCTAGGTCTTCTCTGCTAATTTAAGTAACTAAAATGGATAGCTCCACTCTTTGTGCCTTCAGCAACTTTTAGAGCATTTTAAATAAATGATATGATACATTTTAGGGCTTCTATGTGGACATGTTTGTGCTTCAGTTTTGGTGAGTGAGATTCTAGTATCTTATTAATCTTTTACTTAGAACTAGATGTGCGACCATATACATTTCTTTTGCTAGCATTAGCTAATAGCTAAATACAAAAAGAAAGAAAGAAAAGAAAAACAGTTGGGCAGCAGCCAAAACTTTAACATAAAGGCTTTATGAAATCCTTATTCAATGTTTCTCACAGCCATTGATGAAAAGGAAGTTATTGAAATTGTCAAACAAAGTAAACATCAGAAATCATTGGACTGTAATGATATTGATATAATAGTGGTTAAAAAAAGCTTTTGAGGCTATTTTAAAACCATTTACATACATCTGTAATTTATCATTTCAGTGAAAATACATTTTGTGGGGTGATAATAGATGAAAAACTTAACTGGAGAGCTCACATAAGATATATTCATTCCAAAGTATAAAGAAGCATTGCAATCCTAAACAAGGAAAAGCAGGTTCACTTCATACTCTCTACTATTCACTGGTTTCACCTTACTTAAGCTATTGTGCAGAGGTCTGGGACAATAACTATAAAACTACATTACGTTCACTTTTTACTCTTCAAAAAAAGTGGTTCGAATCATCCACAACGCAGGTTATAGGGATCAGACAAACTCACTTTTCTTGCAGTCTGAAATATTGAAATTTGCTGATGTGAAATTCCAAACAGCACAAATTCTGTTCAAAGCAAAAGATAATGAACGACCAGGTAATATTCAGAGTATGGGCTTTTTTGGGGGGGAGAAGGAAATTATAATTTAAGGGATGGGATGTACGTACTGCCAGAAAAAGCTTTTGTGTTTCTGTGCGTGGAGTGAAGCTGCGGAACAGAGTGTTGAGTTGAAGCAATGCCCAAACACAAAACTGTTTAAAAAGAGTTATGAAGAAAGGGAAAATGTTGATATTCAGTGAATACCTCTGTTTAGGAATTTTATGATGATGTATATATTATATCAGACATATGTTCGTTAATATTACTGCAGATTATATCAGTAAGGAGGCTGATTAAATATTGATCGATAACTTATGGTAAAGGGGTGGGATTAAATAAGTGTGCACAGCTGACGCAATGTTGAAATGTATTAGCTTTATTTTGTATAGCATTTTTTCTCTTCTTTTTTCTGCTCGATGGACTTTGCATATTGTTTACATGATCGAAATAAATTAGAACAAACAAACAAATGTGTCTTATGTTAGGGTTTGTGGGTGGTTGTAGTTTGGGAGATAAAGCGGGTCATCTACTAATCAGAAGGTTAGTGGTTGCTCCAGTCCGCATGTCAAAGTATCTGTGAGCAAGACACAAGTTGCTCTATGATGGATACATTGGAGTGTAAATGTTAGGTAGCAAGAACTTAAGTGGAAAAAAGTTCATGTTGTATAAAGTGCTTTGATTGCTCAAGCGGAGTAGAAAAGCACTATATAAGAATCAGCCTATTTAAAAATCAAAGGGTCCAATAAAAGAGTCCAAAACCATTTGTCTTCTTTTATATAAAGTCTATTTTCTGGTGGGGCGGGGCAAGGACTGTTTCCTCACAGCAAGACAGTTCTTGATTAAATCTTCTGAGCGTGCAAGTTTTGTTTGTGCCTGTTTTGGTTTCCTCCAGGTAAAAAAGAAAAAAAAAAGATGCTAGTTAGGTTAATTAGTTATTCTAAATGTTCTAGATTAGATGTGCAATAGATGAACTCGAGTTTTTGAGCTGTCAGTAATACTAGTCTAGACTAGACTAAGAAGAACTCCACCAAGGTGGTTATTGGACTACAAGCTAGTGCTAGGTTTTAATAAATCTTTTAGGTGTTTTGTGTGTGTGTGTGTCCCATAGACAGAATTATGTATTTGTGTTGCTTTAAATAACAACAAAGGTGTAGTCCTTTTAAATTAACAAGACTGGACAATCTCTTGTCTGTGCATCACTGGACAATCACGAGAGCCCAGGTTTATTGTTACTACAAATTGCGTTACAATAATTTCATATTTTCTTTGGGCAGTGCAGTATTGAATCATTCCCATCAAGTTAGCTTATGTTGCCCTGAATGCAGTTATTGCATCCAACTGTGCTCTCTGTCTTCCCAACATGCTCTCAGCCTGCATTCAAGCCCAAAGCTCTGCACTGTTGATGTGACTGGACAAATTAGTGTTACTCCAACTAATGTATTCAAACTGCTGCCGAGTGGCTGCAGAGGACATTGAGCGGTATTAGAAATGATCGCTTTGACTGTGAGCGACGCTAACCACTCGTGAAAAGGTGACAGCACATTTGGCTGCTATTTGCTAGGGGAAAGAAAAAATACCTCCAAGTTTAACTTTGTGGTATTTTAGATATTTAATTCATACAGGATGTGGAAAATGTGTTTGGTCTATTCACATCTTAAAAGAGTCATTCTGACGAGAGAAACATGCTACAGAGTTCATCTCATGCCATTGCCCCTTGAACACTTTAATGATTCTGTACTTTCTCAGTGCCAGCCTACTCACTGACAAACTATTCTTTCATAAAAATCTCTGGATGGCCCAGCTCTGTACCACTCCTGTTGAGCGCTTGCACACACAAATATTAAATATTTGTGGTGACTCCTGGATGTGTCTTAAGCAGACAACATCTGACAGGCCTGAAATGAAGCCAGGGCAGATATGAAAACAGGCACTGTCTGTCAAAATCAGGAAATAACCCCCACATTCACCTCAAGGGCCCAGCTGAAAATCATTAGTTTAAAACAATGTGCTGCTTCTACTGTTAGTCTGTTGGCTAAGCTACTGTTAGCTTTCAATTTGACGTTTTCTTTTACAAAAATGGTCCAGCTAAAACTTGTTTTCATCGTTTCTTCCTGTTAAAAGGGAGTTTTTCCTTCCCACTGTCGCCAAAGTGCTTGCTCATAGGGGGTCATATGATTGTTGGGTTTTTCTCTGTATCTATGAAGCGCCTTGAGGCGACTTTTGTTGTGATTTGGCGCTATATAAATAAAATTGAATTGAATTGAATTGAATTGAATATCAAAACAAATATACAGTATGATTCACTAAAAGCATGGAAAACATGACACATCTATTAATCTGCAATATTACATGATAATTTATTTTAAAAAAAAATACACAAAGGCAAAAATATTTACAACTGACTACACACTGAACAGAAGAAAAATGGTTTTAGTGGTTGTGTTTGATAAATTTTGTACTTCCTAGAGAACTCTAGTGTGTTTGCCCAGATTTGGTTATAAAAATGAATTCAGTTTATTATTTTTTAATAAGGATTTTAACAAAGAGAGGAGGTCTAAAAAAATTTAAGGACTGTAAATGTCTTGCAGTTTGCAAGCAGATTACAGTCAGTCCAGCCAGACCAGATCTGTGGTGATATTCAGAAATAAATAACTATGATCGAGATTTGGAGAGCTTATCTGATTCTGCCTCCTTCCATTGAAACTGTTTGTCAAGAAACTACACAGATGAGCCCTTCCTACACAGAAAAAACAACTAGCATCTATAAAATAGGATCACTTGAGGGAACTCTCGAAAGTCTGCAGCAATACAATACAACAGAAAAAATGAGTATATTACACTAGATTTCCATGTTAACAATGTTGACATCAGCACAAATGATCTATGAAACCAATGCAGATGTCATTATTGGGGACCAATGCTAACATCACCATGAAATATCCAAGTTTTAGTATTACCCTTGCCCTTCGGGGGGAGTTGCAATCTTTGGGTGTGCTTGTTTTTTTGCTTTTTTAAAATTAATATCTATTATTATTTTTCCCCAAAAAATGACTAAACTGTCTCCACATCAGCTGTCAACATATGCTGTAAGAGTCTATGTAATTTCAGACAGAGATCTATCATCCCTGTTTTACACGCAGATCACAATGACTAATTAAACTGAGAAATTAAAATACTCCCAGTTGGGATGTGATTCATTTGTAAATTTCCACTTTGTTATAACAATGTAGCATTCTAGTTTGGTGCTGTTTTGAATGGCATACTGCTCTACATTTATAATATTACTTTATGCAAACAGTCAGCTTTGACTGGACTGAAACTATGATAAGGTTAGCTTGGCTAAAAAGTTAAAAACTGTTCTGAGGAATAGGCTTGCCCAAGCTAGGTGTCTGACCTCTACAGCATTTTCTAGTTCTGCCAGTGCTTCTTTATGGTGGCCCCTAGAGACAAAGCAAGTACAAACTCAGAAGCAAGTACAAATTCCAAAACACAACAGAAGAGTTCCAGCACAATAGGGGCAGTGTTGAGCTTCTCTCTGAGCAAAGCACACTGACTGTTAGTTAATGTCAGATTTGACTCCACCTTAAGCTAAGCGTTCATAGTAATTAAAAACAAATTAAACAAACAACAGTTTGCATATTACCTTTCTTATAAAGCGTGGTTGTTCTATCCTTGCAGGTGTTTCCCGCCGGTATCCAACTCCATGTGTTTGCAACAAACTTGCCATTTATTTTGCAAATCAAGCTAAACACTGCCCCTAGCATCATGGAGCAGTTTGTACGTGTTTTGGAGTTTGTACGTGCTTTGTCTCTAGGGGCCACCGTACTTCTTAACTGTTAAGCAATCCCAGAATACACAGTATGATGACATACTGAACCATCCCAGCTGTTTGCTGTCAAGTTTTCTAAACAAGCTTTTAAAAGTTAGTTTACACCTTAGCAAAACCAATTGAAATGGCATGGTATCTGTATCCATCCACTGCATGCAACAAAAATAACATATTATTAACAAAAGTAATATGCCATTTTCCAGACAATGTATCCAGCTATATATTACAAGTTTGTGCAACGTTTTCTTTTAAATCTTACATGATTCATATTTGGTGTTGATGTTTGATTTAGTTAAAAACTAGTCTGAACCACAAGATCAAGATCATTGATGTCATAAAGATATAAAGAGATAAAAGTATGAATCTGCTGACATACAGGATGCTTCTGTCTTGGGTATACTGTGGCCTTAAGAAAAAAAATGCCCCAGTCTCCATAAAATCCCCTTGGTTGCCATCATGCTGTCCACATTGCTTTTTCAACATTTATAGATGGATTACACTGCTAAGATTTCTAGCTATGTTGTTCTGCTTTTCAGCAAAACAGCAGAAAAAAATCCTGAAATATCAAGTGAACTCAGCTATGAGCTGAATTTTCCTTTGTGTTTTTAAAGCAAACCACAAGCTTAAGCTGTTTGCACTAAAATTGTCTCTTCTATTTCATAGCAATCATCCAGACAGGCATAATGATCTCAGGGAAGCCTCCCTGTCTCTCAACAGCCAGGACCTCCAGTCCAGCCTTGGCAATGATGGTCTTCATGATGTCCAGGTGGCGGCTAATGCTGCTATCGATGGGGTCCAGCTTGCAGCCTTGCCTAGCCATATTATCCTTGATTATGATAACACCATTTGGACGCAGACTCTTTTTGCAGCGAAACAAGAAGTTCATCAGGTCTTTGTCTGTTAGGTGGCCTAAAGGGAAAGACAGGAAAAATAGTCACTCCTAACTGATTTATTAGGCACTGCAGAAATCATTTTCATGTGACTGTTAAAGTCCCCCAATAGAACTATGGAAGTCCAGTGACTGTGATCTCACCCAAATGCAAACACCTTGAGTCAGAATAATCTTAACAAAAGTCACGTCGTTTATTAAGAAGATAATCCATTAACAAAAAGCTAGACATGAAATACAAAAGGAACTGAAAACTTCAAATTACACAAAATAAACTGGGAAACATACTATGAGGTACGAGGAGCTTGGACACATTAGGCAAAATGAGCTGACGCTCAAGGACAAAGGGAGACTGACACAATATATTCATACAGGAGGGTGATTAGGGGAGCAGAGACACTGTGATACACAGCAGTAACAAATTAGACATAACGAGACGGGGGGACATAAAGCACACGAGACAGGGGACTATCAAAGTAAATCAGGACGCACAAACACTGAGAGACTAGGACAATGTGAGCTTGACGCAGACAAAAAGTAAAAAAACATGGAGACATGGCAAACTTAACATGAATGACACTAAACTACAAAATACAGATATGAGACTAAAAGGACAGAAAGGGGATGCCAAAGGGAACTAATAAACCTAAAGTTATCTAAAATAAACTAGAGATACATAATATACAAGGAAAACAATATGAGATTAGAATAATTCATAAGCACAAATATAAAAATAGAACCTAGGAACAATTTTTAAAGAATTTTAGGATCTTCTGTTTGAAAAAGTGCAAAATGCATCAACAAGTTTGCAGAATTACAACAGGATGCAAAATATTTGGAAAAGTTTCATTTTGTATCTGTATTTTGTATCAGCCAAAGATAAGGTAGATAAAGTGCCGAGGGTATAAGTGCTTTCTGTCAAGGGTACATGGGCAGTAACTTAGAGGACAGCAGTTAAGTGACAAGCCATTGTACCTCTAAGTCTAAAAGTATAAGTATAATGAGGTACTTAAGAGTATACTGTATCTTCATAAGTATACAATTTGAAGCATCACTGTACAATAGATGACAATTCAAATATATCAATACACCTGATCTTTCATGAGCAGAGTGTATCGATAACCTTCATACTTACATGCCACCCATTGCATCCATATGACATCATACTTGTTTTGTGGAGGTGTGAATTCTTGCAGATTGTAGCAGTAGTAGGTCTCAATACGGTCAGCATCGTCACCCAGGTACTCCTCATGTGCATGGAGCAAGAAGTGCTCCATCATGTCTGCCATCTCCAGTTTCTCAAACACAGGAAGGAGCACACCTTTGGCTACCCGCCCGATCCCACAGCCACAATCCAGAGCACACTGTGTGCCCGCATTACCGGGCCCCTGTTGTTAAAAAAAAAGAAAAAGAAAGGATAGACTCATATAACTTTAATCAAATTAATTCTGAAGGATACTTAGAGTTTAAACTTAGGAAAATGCAGACTGTCTATAAAGCAAATGTAGTCATAAAATGAGATTTTCAATTTTACAGAAAACAAAAAGATGCTTAAATCCTTCTTGTTCTTCTAGTAGTGCATTATTATCATGTCTAAATCATAAAAAGTTCTATACTTTATGTTTTATGTTACCAGGTGTCAAGCTTTAATGCTCAAAAGTACCAAACAAATCAACCCCAGTTGCTTAGGGTAACAAAGCAATGAACTTTACCACAAGGGAATAAAAAGTCACCTCACTTGACTTGTGCTGGTTTTCTTCCTCTTCATTTGGTATTCTGACCTCACTACAACCCCTCCACATCAGGGACCCCAGTTTATGATTGTAGGAAAGTATGGGGGCCCACAGGAGCTCTGTTACAGGAAGCTTCTTGGTTTCAGTGAATTACTGCCATATTGCTGTGCGCTTATGTAGCTCTCTTTAATCTGGATGCGTTCTAAATCTTTTCCTGCCACACTCTTTTTTAATGGAAATGTCAGGTGTAAACAGAAGCTGTTCACAGCCAGGGAAGAGACTTTGGAAGAGAATAATGATATGTAGCCAGACACACACATAGATTTTTTTACTCAGTGCCACGATAAAGAACCCACCACACAGCAGTGTAGGTTGAGTGCTTTTATTTTCAGAATGTCCTTGCAGCAACTTTCCAGCTGGCCTCCTCCTGCTTTACGCCACACACAGTGGGGAGACATAATCAGATGATGCAGGTTATGTGTGTGAGAGCCCTCCCCCAACACCACACCCTGAAGCCACTGATCCACCCCTGCAGCTAAGCCACAAGCCACACCCTGCCACATACCCCCATCGCCAGACTGGAGAGCCATCTAGGCCTAGCCGAGCAGGAGAGGAAATCAGTGACAACCATCTCCATCCCTGGCCTATGGACCACCTGGTGGAGAGCCAGATGCCACCAGGTGATCCGACGTTGGCATCCTTCATGCGACGGAGGCACTGCAGTTCCATCACCCATCCGAACACAGGGTGAAAAGGCAGCCCAGGAGGTAATAATGGAGCATTGTTGATTGCCCACTGGAAGACCAGGCACTCTTTCTCTACTGTGCTGTGCCTAGTCTCCCACTCCGACAGTTTGCTGCTAATAGGAGAATTGGCTGAAGCGGCACTATGGGATATTTGTGGCTGTCCCCATGCACACATCTAACCTCCACCCACTCTGCCTCCAGCAATGCCCCAGGCCAAACCAGGGTTTGGTGGGGCAGGGTCTGCATAAAACCCGAGTCCACCATAGCCTGGTGGACGCATTCAGACTCCACAGCATTCCTTCTGACATCATCTCTAACTAGTGGCTCCAGTTCAGCTCTCGTGTATGGGAGTTTTGGACTGAGGTCCCTCTTCAGTGCAATGTCTCCTCCAACCTGTCAATATGGCACTCCAAGCTGGTGTGGGTAGAATACGCCCACAACACCATGACCTCTGCTGCTATGGGCCTATTAACCTTTGAAGCATGGCTTGGCTAGGAGCCACCTCATTCCCAGCCACTGAAGGTGAGCTCACTGTACCCTCAGATGTCCCCTCCTATGAACATTGCGCTCTGTATGGAGTTGTTAGCAGAGACGGGTCTTCTAGCAGAATCTGCATGAATATTGAAGATGCTTATTATCTAGACGGAGGAATAATCACACGTGGGGCATCGGCTTTTACCGGAACATTCACACCAAAAGGTGACTTTGTTTATTGAACTCTCGTGTATACTCCGCAGCATAACAGGAAGCATCCTTTCAAAATAAAATCACAACAGATGACAATGAGCTTAACTAGCTCAACAGGAGTCCAAAAAATTGGCTCCCAGTTTCATTGGCCTGTTTGAAATAGAATAAATCATTAACCCTATCTCTGCCAAGTTGAAATTGATATAGAATGTGAAAATTCACAATGTTTTCAATATCTTCAGTCCACTGTGTACATTAATTTTTAAATTGCTGTCCCAATTTCCCATTTTCTTTATGCTTTTTGAGCATTATAATTTTATATGGTTATATTACTGCTAGAGAAAGGATGCCTCCTAATTGTCTGTAGTTCCTTTTAAGCAGTCTTAGGAGTTTGTAAATAAAGGGCATGTAGCCTGACTCCCCTGTCTACAGCAGCAACACACACACAGACAAACCCAGAACATTAAAGAAATCCTTTCCTTGTCCACTGTACAGAAGTTAGCGCTGTTTTTTAAAAAATAAAAAATAAAAATACCATAGTACAAAGTGATTACCAGCTGTTGGCTCAGCTCACTCTGTGTGGGTGTTTATGAGGCTGCCATCACGACTCCAGTATAATTAGAATTTGCACTGAGGCGCCATCATCATGAAACAATAATTTGTTTTGTACAATAAGGATGACAAATTTCTCACCAAAAATAGATTCTGGCATGTACACTAAGAGCTACATTGCAAACTGATATACTACAGGACAATATGCAGAAACTATGACAAAGTGCATGCAAAGCATATACTTTAAAGCTTAAAAGCTATTTTTATTCATCTTTAGGCATGAAAAGATGAATAAAAACACTTTTTAAAAAAAAGGTTGTCATAATTCATGCATGACAGGGTTAAGTAACAATAATTACAATGAAACACATCAGAGTAACATTAAACGATCAGTGGGTGGCAGGGTATGGAGTGACACATCAGTGTCCAATGGGGTGGTTTATGTTCAAGTATACCATCAACACTCACACAAATACAAGAATACAGCCTTTGACTAGCTGCCCACTGTAGTGACCAGCATGCGTGACAATTTCCCAGATTTGTTTTTGCCTGGATTCTATTAATTGAATGTGAGGTACTAACTTTTGACTTACCACGAACCTCTTCAAAAACTGAAGGGAACCTTCCAGATCAACATTGGATATTTCTACGAAATCTCCCATCATGCCCTCCTCTGAGGCAGGAACATCCTCGTAGAACTTCTGAGCTCTGTAGTAGAACTGTTTCTCTCCTTTGATGTACTCACAGGTGACTGGGAACAGCTTCACTGTTAGAACACATGGACAAACATACCTAGGTCACCATACCGGGTGACCTATCATAAAACCCAGAACGTCATTTGAACACAATTGTCTGGTGCTCTATTGTCACTTGTAGCCTGCAACACAAAACTTGTGATGATCAACTACACAGACTGTTTATTACTATTCAATGACAGTCACAACACTCATCCTTTAATGTGTCTTGTATTCTGTATGAGATACGAATATTATTGAGGACCAGAATTATGTGAGACTAAACATTTAAACATTTGGGATAAGGGTGCAGGACAGAGAAAAAGTTCTGGAACTACACTCACAGCTTTCCCCATTTTTAGCAGCAACTGTCACAACCGCATCAGGCACAAAATAGGCATGGTATTTCACTCTAAATATAGTTCAGTGGCGCTATAGTTAACACCAACACCTCACAACAAGAGCTGATGCCAGTAAATTATAAACATTGCCAGTGCTTATTCCTAGTTTCTGTTTTGTAACGCTTATCCACTAATATTAAATTGTGTTCTGCAAAAATCTATTATATCCACTCAGTTCTTTCAGATTACCTAATCTTTTCATGTAACGTGTGGTTACTGTGGAAGCACCCTCTGAGGTGTTTGTGCCCTTGGTTGAGGGTGAGTGAGAATGTCATTGCCACCACTTCAGACTTCAAACTTGTGTTAGTTTTTAGACTTCACCATTTTGCAAAATTATGCTATAGCGATAACCAATATCTTACAATCAGACAACACATTACATCAACACATGTAATGAGCTATAGTGGGAAAGTGTTAAGAAGTTTACCAGATATGAATTTATAAGAATGATGTCTGTTTTAAATAATGATCAATTAGTTTGATATGATTATTTTTGACTGGTTTGAGTTTTTCCAAAGCATTACAAAGATGACACCAGACTGCTCTGTATGAAGATGGTTTCAGTCCCATAGGAAATGTAGAATGATAATTTGATCACTACTATAAATAGGGATGCGGTGTAGTATTCCTACACTCAGCTCAGCTGTTATATGGTACATGATAACCCTGTGGTTGATTCAAGTTACTGTTGTGAATTTACAAATGTTTAAAACAAATAAGTTTTATTACTGGGAGGCTGATAATAGAAATGTATACAGTGTTGAAATTTCGATATTGCCTTTCAAGAAACTTTATAATTCGCTTTTTAAACTATCCCAAACTTCCACTACTTCAGCTCTACTGAGCTGCAAATAAATTCTGTAATAAATGAACATATTTCTTGTCACTGACTTCGTAACAAGTTGTTTCGGGGAGGAGGCTGAGGGAAATGTGTCAGTTTGATAACTAATAGCATGATTCATGACACAGTGGCTTAATCATGCTGCACCTGGCCAGGCTCACTAAAATAAGATGTAAAAGGAGTGTGGTTATGACCTAACATTTTTCTCACAGTACCAGCTTTGATCAAAGCACCTACAACTGGTGTTTACTTGTCATGTTATCCCTCAGGACAGCTTTCAGAAGAAGTGTAAGTATAGAAACGTCGAGAAGAACGGAGAAGACCTGAAGACAGCTTGATAGCACACTTGTCTGCCAATCAAACTGTACATCTATCTCACACCTTGAAAGTGCACCAGCTCATTAGAAGCTGATCTTGGACTTTCTGTGTAACAGAATACTTGCTTAAATGATACAAGGTATGAGGATTAATCTGTCACGCTGTTAGTAAATGACCTGACTGCAGCCGTCTGATGGTAGATCAGACGGCATAGCACTGTCTGACATGAGTAAGTGCTCTCGTGTTTGATATGTCATTCCATTAATGGTCCTTGTATCAAATGGACGGTAAGAAAATAAGACACGTTTGAGCCAGAATGACTAACAGCTCAAGATCTCCTGTTGCTGCTGTTCAGCCCATGATCTCGTGATAGACATGAGTGCACTCTGGAGATGATTAGCTATTATTTAAACTGTTAATGCACTACAGTGCTTCCAATGACACTTTTTATATGAATGTACTAACCATTAATGATTCATATATGTCAATTCACTCACTAGCATTAACACTAACAAATCGCTATCCTGTAACTGTTTAATGGTATAAAAACAAAGCTACAAAAGAAATTTTACTTTGTTTCTGTTAATAAATATTTCATTACACATATGGTTCAGCACTTGGAAGAAAGGCTAAGTTGTTGAAAACATTTGGAATTACCAGGATTTACAACCAATTGCTCATCAAATCCAATCAACTCTCCATCTAAGCCACAATTACGGACAAAAATCCTGTCTGGTTACACTGATATCAGTTGTATTTGCTGCTTAAAGTCAAGTGACCTCTTGAATTTAAATTTGGAGAACCCCCTTAAGCAATAGATATGGCAATAACCTATATTGCCATATCTATTCACTCATCAATCCAAATCATTAAAGTCAAGTTTTTCAGTCACATCCATGGCCGCAGGTGTATAAAAGAGCAGAGCAGTCTGATGGCTGAGTCTGGGTTTGGTGGTTGCTAGGAGAACGGTACTTGCTTGGGTGGACTGTGCCAACCCTAAAGTTTGGTAGAGGGGGGATTACGATGTGGGGTTCTTTTTCAGGAGATGGGCTGAGCTCCTTAGTTCCAGTGAAAGGAACTCTTAATACTTCAGCATAGATAATTCAGACAATAATATGCTCCCATTTGTGGATCCGTCCCTTCCTGTTCCAACACTTCCAACAGACTCCTCTAAACATTGTGGAAAGCCTTCCTAGGAGAGTTGAAGCTGTTGTAGCTGGATCAACATCATATTCAATCCCGTGGATTAAAAATGGGGTCTCAGGTTCATATGCATACTAAGACAGATGGGGAGTACATTTGGCCATAATATTGGCAATATATACTTTTCTATATCGCCTATATATTTTCTGTAGCTGCTTGGGAAACTAACACAATGATAAGAAGGCATTTTATATAAATTCTCCATCAAAATTCTTTATGTTCTCTCTGTTGTTTGCCACATCCCTATTGAGTTCCTGATGAAGACTTTTAGGGTCCTGTTGATCTTGCATGGCTCTAGACATTTCAGGATCCTTTCTTGTAGTCAATGAGTAATTTTATTTTTTTATTTCAAGTAACATTACCAGGAATTTCTGTTTGCTAATAGTATAAGTCTTTCGGATAGGCTGGAAGCAGAAATGTGCAGGTAACACCACAGCTTATTGAACAGTGGTGTTGTTTGTTGTTGTTTAAAAGGGATTCACATGCTTTTTATCTTTTAGTGATAGGCAAAGTGCAATATACTGGAGGTGTATGCAGCAACTCTAGTGTGACCATTACATGAAAATATCCACATCACCTTTCTATCTAAGGAAAGAGTTGTACTATTACTGTCCACTTTATTAGGTACACCTTGCTCTGTTAACTGTAGAGGTCATTTAAATACAATTAACTCAATTTTATGTTCAAGAAACCAGGCTGAGATTGTCTGAGCTTTTTGACACAGTGCATTAATCTGCTGAAAGCAGCTGTTAGAAGATGGGTCTGGTGTGGATATTAAGGTATAGAATTTAATCAATGCTCACTTGATACTAGGGGCCCAAAGTGTGCCAAGAAAATATCCCAAAATATCATATCACATCATTACCGCACCAGACTGAACTTTCTGAAACAAGGTAGGATGGATCCAATGTATGTACACATGTTGTGATAACTTGGACTATTTCATTACAAATGGCATCTGATATAAAATAAATAAGTTAATACATTTAAATAGTGCCAAATTACATATGTATTCCATCTGCTGTGTCAACCTTTTAGGAAATAAGGTAGCAAAAGTAGGAAAAGAGCTACTTAATCTATATAGAATAAAGGGAACTTAAAATCTTTTATATAATATATATATATAATTTTACATGTTTAAGTTGCATTCACACTTTTTAAAAAAAAATGTCAAAGTATAGAAATGTACAAGGACACAATGTCATGAACATGCACATGTGAGAATGTTTAAGTATTTGGTAGGTAAATATAACATTTTCTATTGTAATGCAATTAATGCAATTAAATTTAATGCAAATAAATGACTATTCTGGTTATACAGTCACTAAACATCTATTTAGACTATATAAAAAATATAACAAAGGAAAAAGAGCTATTGTTATAGTGGACACTGCATGTCCTGCAAACTATACATCTGCACTAATCAGTCATAGGAAAAATTTATCTTTAAGGGGTTTCTCCCATAAAGCCTGAAGCCTATAAAGCAAACTTAAATGAGCTGTGGGCCACTGCTGGCAGTGTAATCTCATTGGAGGGCTACGTTAGTGCTCAAGTAGTACAAAAAACAAACAACTACCAA
Source organism: Perissodus microlepis (assembly GCF_051167445.1). Lineage (NCBI taxonomy): Eukaryota > Metazoa > Chordata > Actinopteri > Cichliformes > Cichlidae > Perissodus > Perissodus microlepis. The sequence continues at coordinate 24,467,306 of NC_140477.1, read as the reverse complement.
ATAAACAAACTGGTACTCTCTTTCTGGTAAGACACATGGCAGCATTTCTGCTATAACCTTTTTTGTATTTAGCAAAATAAAAAATCAGACATATGTGTACACATTAGTTTTTGACTGCTAGTGAAAATTGTTTTCTTTACAAATATCTCCCTTAATGAACTGACACAGCCAATCCCTCAACATGTTTATACTCTCTGCTTATACTGCTTTCATATTAAATCATTTTTTGCTTTTTAAAGAATTTATTTTAACATTGAACTCAACAACAAACAAATCCTCCCTATCAAAAAAGGAACTTCAAGGGCCAAATTGCATTATATTTCTTCACGTCACTACAAGTAGGGGTGACGTGGGCAGCAAGTGGTCCCCGTGCCGCAAGTTTGAGACCCCTGCTATAAAGCATCTCTGACCATGAAGGTGATTGTCAGAGTTGCAAAAAGATGTACTGCAATGGTTAAGTAGGGAGAAGACCCATATGTAGACAGTCAGTTAGTCAGTCCAAAATAAGAGATTTATGAAGTCAGACACGTGCTTTCAGTTACTAAGTCAACAAAACAGTTATCAGAAACAAAAACAAAAAGGTGAACTAGTCCAAAACACATAAGGAAGAAGCCTATGAAGGTGAATGCCAAAGCAATAATCTCAGATAATCTGAGAAAGCAAGAAAAACATCTTGAGAATGGCTAGAACACTTGACTGCAGTAATAAAGAAATTAAAACATAGATGTCCATAAATTAAGTTGTGTGTAACAATGAAAAATCGCACAGGGAAAAAAATATTGAACACCTTATTTTAATTTATTTAATACCTTGTACAGAAGCCTTTTGTGGTGATGACAACTTCAAAACACCTCCTGTATGGAGGAACTACTCGCACGTATTGCTCAGGTGTGATTGTGGCCCATTTTTCCTCGGTCTTCAAAGCCTTTAGGGTCAGTGGGAACCTTCTGTGAACTCTGTTCAAGTTCTTTCCAAGACTTTCAACTGTACTCCGGGCAGGCTGCGCTATTCTAGCAGCTTTATTTTCTTTCTCTGAAGCTAATAGAGAGCTTACATGCCTCTGTGTTTGAGATCATTATCTTGCTGAAACATCTACCCATATTTCATCTTCATCATCTTGTTAGATGGCAGCAGATTTTTATCAATAATGTCTCGGTACATTTTTCCTTTAATCTTTCATTCAGTAAAATGAGGCATGCCAGTGCCATATGCTGAAAAACAGCCCCACACCATGTTCCCAACTCCAAACTTTCATCTCAGTATGGTGTTTTGGGCTAATATGCAGTGCTGTTTGACCTCCAACCATTATGGTATCCAAAGAATTCAATTTTGGTCCCATCTGACTAGAATATATTCTCCCAGTATTTCACAGCCTTGTTTAAATGTTGGTCAAAAAACCTTAAATGCGCTTCAACATGCTTTTTCTTCAGCAATGGAGTTTGGTGCATACAGGCCATGGTGGTAGAGTTCATTACTTATTGTTTTTCTTTTTAAACAATTGTGCCTGCTGATTCCAGGTCTTTTGTAAGGTCCTTGGGTCTGGGACAACTATTCTAATAATTATTTTCATTCATCTCTCTGAAATCTTGTGGGGAGCACCTAGTCATGCCCAGATTATGGTGAAATTATGTTTTTTCTACTTCTGGGTTATGGCCACAGCAGTGCTGACTGGAACCTTTGGTAGTTCAGAAATTCTTCTTTAACTAATGCCAGTATGTTTTACAAGTTGCAAAGGTCTTGAGAGAGCTTATTAGTTTTACCCATCATGAGATGTTTCTTGTGGGAAACCTTGGTAATGAGACATTATTTGATAGGCCAGCTATTGGGACAAAACCAGCTGATATTAATTTGCACTAAGTGACAGGATTGCTTTCCAATTCCTGATAGATTTCAGCTGGTGTCATGACGTTCCATGTCCTTTGTGTTCAGTGTTCATTATTATTCACATTCACATTATTAAACATAACTTGATTTATGGACATTCTTTGGAGTTCTTTGCATGCATGAACTGATTGTGTTGTTATCAACATCAAGTGAGAATTTCATATCAATTATATATATATATATATACATATATGGATACAGATAAGGCAGGAAATTGCAGCAACTCAATAAAAACTTGATGTCAACTTAAGCTGAGTGATATCAAAATAAAACAGGAAGTGGGTACACAGTCCAAATCATTAAATGTTTTTCCAAAAATTAGGAAGTAGTTTTGCTGGCTACGTTTAACAGCTACAACATCCTTTTTTTGGTGTGTGTGTGTGTGTGTGTGTGTGTGTTTGTGTTTTTGTGTATGGACATACTGCAAATCAATTTCCCATTGGGGGCAATAAAGTTACCATTGAACCATTGGAAAGACATAAGTTAACTAAATCTGAGAACAAGCCATAGTTAGAGGTAAATCCTGGCATTCTAGGTAAGTGCAGTGGTGGTGATACAGGATTTAAAATCATACAAATCAATATTTACGAGTAACCGTCTAGATACCCTCTAAGAATAAGGATCAGCATTATCCGAAGGAGTCTGTAATGTGCCGTGAGGTGCAGTAAGAACAACCTTTTGTTATTTTAGCTATTTCAGCAACCTGACTTTGGCAAAACATGGGTATGAAAAGAAGAGAAGAACACATCACACCCTGTCATGAAATCAACATTCAAGAAAAGATTTTAGTACATTTCTATGACCCATCTTACCCAGTGGGACCTTCTCTAGCAGGTACAGGTAGCTGGCAAAGAACTCACTCCTCAGTGTGTGGTGTAGGTGAAAGGACATGCTGTGGCGACACATGGTGTCATCTGTCCCCTTCCAGCGGTCCCTGAATGCCTGGTGAGCACCCTTGTACTCAAAGTTTGAGGAGCTGTTTTTGTCATTTTCAAGTGTAATCTCCATTTTGTCCTGTTGGTCTTTTTATCCAGAAAGATCTTGAAGAGCAATGGTACAGCAGAGAAGTCTAAAAGACTGAATACTGTGGTGCCCGTTTAGGATACTGTTTCTCCAGCTGCTGCTATATCTGTCTAGCTGAGTGTTCAACAAGTCTCTGCCAGTGTTCAAATAACCGGCAGAGATCTTTTTCACAGGAAGCACACAGGAGGTCCCACCAGATTTACAGATCACCTGCTAGAGACACTGACTGTAAAGAAGTGAGAAGGGGGCAGGGCATAAATGAAAGGACTTATTTCTACAGGAACTCATGACCAGTAAGCCCACAGAAGGTGACTGAACTGCAGGGTTTAAATTCCAACAAGTCCTTACACCCATATTTATGACTTGATCCTAAAAACAGCTTTGTCTTATCAAGTTTGTATACTTTAGAATTAAAATACCACAGTTTAGACAACAGGCAGCAGTTATTAAAAGCTCCAAGATTCTATGAGTAAATATGACCAGACAGGAATATTATTTATTATTATGAAATATGAATTGAATGCCATTTTTATTCAAGGTCATTTATTCAAAACTTGGAATAAATATTAATTTAATTTAATTTAATTTATAAAGTTTTCCACTTTTTTAATACTGTTGAAAAAAATTGGGAATAATCTAAGTTCAGACAAGTTAACAAAATATGTGTTAGTATATCTGTGCACCCAAGTTGCAAAATTACCCTGGAGACTGTCCAATACAGAGTAACAGGATGTAAAACGCAAGCTGGGACATCATACTCTAAGAGGCACAAATGAGTGGCTGGGGCAGTGTGCAGGAAAATTTGTCCAGCATATAGATTAGAAGTCCCCAAGTCCCCAACACATCCAAAGGTGGTTGAAAACAAGAGGGCTTAGGTCCTGTGGGATTTCCAGTTCCAAACCCCAAAACTGAAAGTGTGGCTCCATTCTTCTGATATTGTAAAGATGGGGATTTTAACATGAGATTCTATGGCAGGCGTGCCCATAGTCCAGCCAGGGGGCCAATCATGGCCCTAGGTCAGATTTTATATGGTCCCTGGCTCCTACCATAAAATGTATTATTTATAGTCAGCAATCATAAACAGAACTAGAAAGTGCATTTTCTGAAGAAACTGCAGTGTGAATGCTTGAATCTGAATGTATGCACTGAAATGAATTAATTGCTGAATTTTAAGTTACAAATGTTGAATGAGATGAAAAATACAGAAATTTGCACCTGAAAACAAAAGTGCTGAACTGCTAAAAACTGACAACCACAGAGAAGAAGTTGGAAAATAGCTGAAAATGTTTTAAATGTAAATTAGAAAAACCTAAGAAATGAGGAAAGAAAATTTAGAGTCAGAAAACATCTGAATGAATATTAACAGTTCATATACTTTGAATCACTGAATGACTAAAATGTGATCCCTCCACTTGGATCCACACAGTTTAAAAAGTTTACATTTCTGAGCTTTCAAAGACATTGTGTTGGAAAGAGAACAATGATGGCGACGTTTTGAGGGTAAAATGATGGCTGTAGAGCAAACACTGTGGACACAGCAGCAGTTGAAAGAGAAGTGTTTAAGATGAATCTTGGCACAGTGGCAGGCAGAGCTCGTTAAGCAGGCAGGTGTGAGCCTGGTTGCTATAGTGACTGCACCCAATGGCTCCATACACACGGACACAGACATGCACCTCACTTTTGCTGCTTAAAATGAACAGAAAAGTCAGGCCGAAACAAATCGTTCCCAAATGAAAAGTACAAGTCGTATTGACAAAATTCTTTCACCGTGAGCGCCAGCAATGTCTAGTCTACTGAATTCTCAGTTTTCATGCCTGTGGAGTTTATTATATGGACGTGGTGACAGTGGAAAGACACCATGCTCTTCTGATTTTCAAACGAACCTTCTGAGCCATTTTAACATTAGAGTCTATGGAAGAGTTGGAGGGAGGAGGCTGTGCATTGGTGACATTTATGAAAGAACCATAACACCCAGTACAATAGTAAACACATTGGATGAAAGAGGACAACGATGGCTACGTTTTGAGGGTAAAATGATGGCTGTAGACCAAACGCTGTGGACACAGCAGCAGTTTTAAAAAAGATTTTAAGATTAATTTTTTTGCTCCTCTCACTCTAGCAGTTGAGCTGTCTCACTCTAGCCCCAACATTCCGTCCCATACACACCCATTATAAACTCTGAAACGGGTGAAAAAACATCATGAACTCTATGTCAATGTATGTGGAAGTAGATACAGTTTAAAGAAGAGGAAGTTGAATGAGAATTTGAAGGGTCTCTCCATTGAAATACATGGGAAATTTTTGTTGAAAAAACTTGAATAAAATTAAAAATATAAATGTTAAAAATGAGAAAAATAGAAGCAGTCATGTCCAAAAGAAGAGGAATCTAATGGTGTTTGAATGGTTTTTCTAAGTTGAACGGTTTTGAAGGAGATAGAGTACAAAAAACGTACGGAATATATAATAAAATAGAAGAATAAAGATTACAACAACAATACTGTGAATGCTTTTACAAGCATTCACACTAATTAATAAAATGTAATTTCTCTTTTCACCATGAGTTGGAAAGTGAAATTACCAAGGAGTGCATAGGAGTTTTCTACACTCACACAATAAACACAATAGTAAGTGTCATTTAAAATAAACCTGAAATGCTGATATTCAGCAGCTTCACTGAAGTTTCAGGTATGCCAGAGAGCTCAATCTTTTTTCTTTTTTTTACACAATGATTCATTGATTTTTTTTTTTGGAACAATACAAACAGCAACAAATCAGCACAGCCAAATACAAACAAGAAGAAGAGGAAGAAAAAAACAAATACAGGTACATGAGTTACAAGTGTACATGTCTGGGTCAAAATATGTACAGTGTTCCACATTTAAAGTCAAGGGAAAGAAGAAAAAAAGGGAGAAAAAAAGAGGGAATACAGATATTAATTATTATGTTTAAAAACAAAATGTGGTCCCCCTTTATGCAATAGCACAGCAAGGTCACGAGGTAGGTGATCAAGCAAAGGCTGCCATATCCTACAGAATGCATCACAATTGCCCTTTATGATGGCACTAAGGCGCTCCATTGGCAGCACCTTGAACGTTTCTCTGTACCATTGTGTAACAGTGGGGCGCTGTCTCTGAATCCATTGAAACAGTACACATCGCCTCACTAAATGTAAAAGTTTACATAACAAAAGCATTTGTACAGAAGACAGAGAAAGCTCTTCTAGATAGACCCAAAACGAACAGGACAGGGTTCAGTGGGATCGTCTGGTGAAAGATTGAGCGAAGCTCTATAGCAATATTCTTCCAAAATCTAGTAATTAAAGGACATTGCCGTATGCAATGGTAGTAAGTCCCCACATCCATATCGCACATTACACAATGAGGAGAAATCTGAGGATGAACTTTATTTTAAAACTCTGGGGTACGCTGCAGTCTATATAAGATTCTGTAATGGCTTTCCTGGAGTCTGTTACAGGAAAACAATTTCTTGGCAGATCTAAAAGTTCTGGACCATGCTTCTGCACTAAGCTCAACTTCGAGGTCGGTTTCCCACCGAACCCTGGCCCTTATCGGTGGTTACAAAATTCAGAGACAATGATTTCCAGAAACATACAAAGACAAAACTAATTTAAAGACAAAACCTTTAATGAGCCAAAGCCGACACAAATGTGTTTTATCTACTTTCTAATCCATTTATCACAAATGTAACAATGAACATGTTTAGAAAGTTGGCACATACATGTAATTTTTCATCTTTTTATGCATCCATCTATAGAACGCTGCATGTTATATTCTAAATCTGCCTGTTCTTTTTTAGAAACCTGCCTGCAAAAAATAAACCTAAAGTATGTAATACATCAATGTAATCACTTTCAAGATGGAGAAAGCATAAAGTTTGTCTGTAAGTGACAATTATGGACACCTAATATGATAAGGAGATTCTGCAGGTCAATTATCAATGTATAAAACTAAATGTATTTTAGTGACACAGGACACAAACACGGAAGCAAGATATATAATTAGGATTATTTATAGTAAATATGAATAAATTATTGCAATTTCTTTAACCATCGAGAATGACTAAATCCTTCAGGACAATATCATATCAATGCACTGAACTCACTATGTTATCCATCTAACAGAGTCTCCACATGTTCTCACTGTAATTTCGCCCTCATGACTGAATTTATGCTTGCGCTAATCAATCTGAATGTTCAGGGGGGATCAAACGCATTTTACTCGCAGTACTCAAGTTGACTTACCTTTTTTTGAATGATGACATACTCACAACGTGGAGGCTTAAAAGTAGGCAAATCTTGTACTTAACCATTGGTGAATTGGCTGTGTGCCTCCAGAGATTTATAATTGCGAAATTGGCTTGCCGTGTATGCGCTGACTCCAGAGACGAGGTATGAAAATATATCAGGGTAAGTTAATAGCGGTTTGGTCTTCGGGGTTTCTACTCCACTGCCATATTTCATACAGGTCCACATTTCCAATGCACGCTATTTTTTGCAAGTACCGTCTCTTTGCATCCGGACGCGATTTGTCTCAATACCATCCTTTTTCTTTTGAGCTGCTTTTAAGCATGGTTCGTAGCAATCTTCCTTCCAACACAGTTTGTTTTGATTCGTGGCCTTCAAATATGGCACCGAACTCCATCCCTAGCCAACTTTGTGTTCCATATAGGTGTGTCTGGTAGGACTATATGGAACACAAAGTTGGCTAGGGATGGACTGTACATAATAACAAGCACTAGTATGAGTGTGACAATCTTTCGTGAGTCATATCTCATAACTGGAGGGGGGGCTTTTCAATACGAGAGACATACCCCCCCAAAACAAAAAGAGGAACAACAGGTGGGGAAGGTGGCTGGTACATCTTTATTGAAGTCCTCTTATTTGTACATAGTTAAACTAAGTTGCAGTTTGTTAATGAAAATGTTTTATTTAAACAAGGGTTCAATGGGGTGCCTGTGAGGGTCTCAAAAGACAGCCAGTAAATCACAAAAGGATAATGCATACTACACATGAAGAAATAAAGTGTATGTCCTTAATATTGATGGCATTGGTAACCCAGTTAAAAGAGCCGAGATTATGACTAAACTCAAAAAGGAGAAGACACAGATAATTTTCATACAAGAAACTCATTTATCAAAAATAGAACATGAAAAATTAAGGAAATTTAGGTTCAAAAACACCTTCTACAGCTCTCATACAAATTCTAGGAAAAGAGGGGTTGCAATTCTGATAACTAATTGCCTTAAGTTTGAATCTCGCAAAGAAATAAAGGGTAAGGAAGGTAGATACGTTACGTCCACACGTACACAGGTATTTTTGAAAACAGAGATTTTCCGTTTTTGTTTTTTAAAAAAAATATTGTCCACACGTGCAGTTTTGAAAAATCTCTCCGTCCACATGTAAACGGCCAAAACACACAGTCAAAGGTTGTGAAGAACCAAATCCAAGCCGTGTAGAAATGTTGGCCAATTAGAAGTCTAGAAGCCTGGGAGGGAAAGAGTAAACAGGATTTTATGCAGTACTACTGAAAAGTTTTTGTGTTCTTTTGGAAAGACAGATAGTTTTGTGCAGTGTTGAGTGTAACGCATTACTGTTTATTTTTCTAATTATTATTATATTTTTTTATATATTGTTTTTTCTTTTTTCCCTCTATAGTTCCTATATTAGTTCCTTAAGTCTGGGACTCTCAGTATTTTATTTCTCTGAAGAAACTGTATTTGTACTAGATAGGAGAGTTGTTCAAATAAATAAAATTTTAAAAAAATTTTTTTAAAAAGCCGCAGTCTGAATGAGGTGGTCATATACTGAGATCAGATTATTAAGTGTTTGTTCAAAGATATTCTTCCTGGATCATTCTCTGACTTGACCTTACTCAGATCTATAAAAAGTCTTTATGCTCAAAATTGGAATTAAACTCACATTACTTTTAGAAGACAACCCATGAAGTACTGCAAACCTTTACTTAATGACTGTATTTAGATCAAAATTGCTAGAACTCACTAAGATCTCAGTGTTATAGCTCCTTCACTCTGCTACTCTTTGACTTGGGAAGAAAACAGAGCTCAGCTCCTACTCGTCTCCCTTTCGTGACCAAAAGCCCTTTTTTTCCTTTAACAGCATGTATCCATCATTGCCTCCATCCTTTGTGAGATGGCACAACTTCATTTGTTTCTGTCATAAAGCATTGTCTGCTCACTCCATCTGCCACGCCACATCAGGCAGTCCAGTACTGATAAGAGCCAAGTATTCATGTGAACCGAGACTCTGGGGTCAGGGTGGAAAGAAGAGATGAACACTGAGACATATGTTGGATGTGAAGCACCCACAGGTCACAATCCCCAGTAGCAGTCAGCATGATCACATTACCCAACACTCTTTTAAATTAACCTCCAGTTGCACTTTCAAAAACTCTGCTTTTCCTTTCTTTTCCTTCCTCATTCCTTTATTTTGTCTCCTGCATATGCATTACACATATCTATAATGACTCTTGTTTACCCGTGTGTTCCCAGAAACTGTCCTTAGAGCCTTGGCCAGAGTCCTAAGAGAAGACTGGAAGTAGAGTATGGACTTGGCAACAACCATCATCTCTGTCTTCTTCTGTTTCTCCAGGTAAAAAATCTAATATATTGTTTCAAGAGTAGTAATATAGCAGGGCTTAGAATTGGAGATGGCATTCAAGCCACTCTAGAATAAGCTTGGTGTATCTACAATAGAGGCAGGGAGAACAGTGATGTGGTTTGCTCCTTAACTGCATACTGCTCCAGCACGCTGCTGAAATGGGAAGCAACAGAGGGATTAGCTCATGTACAAGAGATGTGCCAGTCACCTCACCTGTTGATGGCCCTGAGCCATCCAGCTCCACCTCCCCCATTTGGAGCTGACCCAAGACCCCACCTCAACACCATAGTTAGATACATCTTTTTATTAAATCAATTTGTATGGATACCCCTAGCAATATACTCACTACATGGCCAAAGGTATCTGGACATCTGAACATACCAGCCATATGCATCTTGTTAATATATTGTTAAATTATTTATATTATTATATTTCAGTTGTCCTGTTCCGGGGTCATGTTCATGTTTATCTGCTCTCTCTCTGTCTCTCTCACAGTAATCACCCATCTTTGGCAGCAAAGTTTTAGTCTTTAGCTGTGTGTTTTGAAACGCTAAAATAAGCCCTCACTAAAACAACACATAAACGTCTGTCAGGGCGAATTTAGGCTTCAAGATGTATGTCTGAAAACTGATCGTCATTCTTGGCTTGTCTCCCTGTCCATGTTACACTAATTGGCTAGTGAAATGGCTCAGGTTGGGCTGATTATGCATCAGACAAGGACATACTGTTTGACTGGATGTGTTTTGACTTTGTCAGTTTGCTTTGTAAAATATTTCAGGGGTGACCGATTGGGTAATTTCAATGACAGCTGGAATCCCAAATTTGATTAAAAGAAAAAAATAGTTTTGAAAATTCACTTTTGGATAAATAGTAGTTTTTTACTTCAGTTCCATGGAATGATCACACATTTCAAGATTGGGTCCCTGTGTATGAACATTGAATATGAGCTGAAGAAGTATGACCTTTGGCAAGATGAGCTGCAGAAGAAGGAGGCTTATATCCTTTTATAAAGAGTCAAAAACACTTGATTATGTGTTTTTTGTGGTTTGTATTTATTTGAGTTCCTTGACTGTTGCTACATGAAGCGCTCTCTGAGGACGAAAATCTAAAGAAAGTAGAGGAAGAACACAAGAAGTCTATGTAGACTTAATTTTAGTGGGTGATTAGTTCAGCTGTCCTGTGGCTTGTTCTCCGTATGCAGCTATAATTGTTGATAAATTTTGTGCGATTCCTGCTGTTTTGGTTCTTTGAGCCGTTGTTGCTCCAGAAAATTAAATCAGCTAAGTTTATTTAATTTCACAGACATTAAATGATAACTTAAACTGCATCATTTGGCCATAACTGCAGCACTTTTGTGAGTTAAAAAGTGGCCAGAATAATTATTTTATCTGAATTGAGCACTAAAGTCAGATAAAAAGTCAGATCGATAGAAATCGGGTAGAAACTCTGAGTAAGGCTCAGGTAGATGATGGATAACAAATAAAAAATAAAACAGTTTTTTGAGGTTTTCAGCTAGGGTGGACAAGGCTAAGCGTCAGGCTTTCAAATTAAATAAAACTCTGTCTGGGTCTTTGGTTGATTAATAAGCTGGAGTGGAAGATTCCCTCCTCGGCCTGTGCTTTGAGGACTCTGGCAATTAGTATGAGTCGGGGTGTAGATTTAAACTAACATAATCATCCTGCTGTAACCAGGTTTCTCTAAGGTAGAGTGTTCTTCACTTTGATTTTCCTCTATGCAATAGATCTTTGGTTTTATTTGTTGTTCCTAATTATGCTTACCGTGCTGTAAAACTAGTTTCAGTAACAGGATTTTATGTCCTTTGTGGGTCTATTTTGCCTTCTTTCTTAATTTTTTGTCTGTGATTTTACTTTTAATATGAATCATCTGTATAAATGAATCCATAATTCTAGATGATATTTTTGAAACTATAGGAAAAGTTCAGCTTTTCACAAGCAAAGATGTGCTCTTTTTCTTGGTCATAGATAGTGAGGTGGATACTTTGGGTGCTATACTGCTGATCAGACAAAGAAAAAACCTGGGGTTGCTTATCTTCACTGTTTTAAGGTTTACATGAAATTAAATGAAAGATTAACCAATAATTAACCTAATCACTGGTTACACTTAAGAAGCATATGCAGTTAATCTGCTTGAGGACTGCTACAAAACAAAAGAATGTGATTTATTACTATTACTGAAGGTTACTCGCCATACCAATACCAACTAGATTTTTAAATCTTAATATAAAATGAGTAACAGTAGGGTGGACATTAGGTAAGGCTGCACTTTTCGCAGCGATCTCGTATAGAAAACTATTTCACGCGTATATAAAACAGGTCCGCGGCTCTGAACCGTAGTAAAGGGACCTCTGGCTAATACGTCGGGTTGCGTGTCGGGCTCGTAGCCGAAAACTAGCTTTACTTTGTTGTCTGGGTCAACTTTGCTCGTGAAAGACAGAGAGAGGCGTTGAAAGGCTGCTCCAACAGAACTTATTGTTTCAGAGAAAAAACACGAACACAGTGTACAGTCGAGTCTTAATAGCTTACTTACAACTGGGCTACACTGCCCATGAGTCCCCATTCTTTAGGGCTATACCTGTAACACTGCCTATTGCCTTCATATTAAATAATTTTTTGAAAAATAATTTTTAAAAATATTTAGTCATGTCATTATGTAGAGGTGACATGGGCAGCGAGATTAAGACACAGGTATTAGAGCCTCTAAATGCGTGTTTTGTTTGGGTTTCCACCGGCGTGGAATTATCCATCATAATTCCACGCCGGTGGAAGTAGTATTATTTGAATATTTCATGAGCTCAATTTTAAAAAAAGATTTTATAAGATATAAATGTCCAAATTCTGAAAAATATCTTCTTTTATGCTCATTTATGCTCCTTTACCAAGAATTACTCTGTCAGCGTGGCATAACTTGGAGGTGATCCACGTGTGCCAGTGCTGAGGTGTTATTGAAGCCCAGATTGATTTGAAAGCAGCCTTCAGCTCATGTATATTTTGGGGTTTTACACTTTCTGTCAACTAAGTAACAGATAAATACTTTCTGCTGTTCTTTTATAAATGAAAATGGACTGGCATTTATATAGCACATTGTGAGTCTTACTGACTGCTTAAACAACTTACGTCTACAATCAACAGTTTAACCACCCATTCATACAGTGTTTTATTCTATGCACTTAATCCTGTTTTCGTAGTGTGGAAAGAATCTGATGTACTTGGAGAGACACATGGAGAACATACAGACTCCACACACAAGCCTCCAGCCAGGTTTTGAACTAGGAACCTTCTTGCTGTGAGGGGACATTGCTATCCACTCTATCATCATGCCACCAAGCTCATACTACCTGGTATTCCCATCAAAGCACTAAGCTGTCTTTGTCAATATTGAACTTGAGAAAACACAGTGGATCAACTACCACCGCCTGTGTTCCAGCTATGATTGTGTGAGAGTTGTAGCAGCTGTCACAAGTTCTTATTTAATAATTATTTAAGGCTGGTTTTATCTCCATTGCTTATACATCTTTTGCTATCACACGTTTCCCTTCTTGTCAACTTTCCATTAGTGATGTGTTGGTCGCGAATGAAACGGCTCTTAGAGCGGGCTCTTTGAAGTGAACGACGGAAGCCGTGTTTGTTTGTTTTTTTCTTTCGCTCACCCTCTCTCTCGCACTTTTTTTTTGCTTCACTCCGCACGTGAGCCTTGTGCTTGCACTGAGCAGAGGGAGGAGGGGCAGTAGTTACACTTGCAGTAGCACAGGAACAGAGCGGGAGGGAGAGAGAGCGAGGAAGAGAGCCAGGGGCAACAACAAGACACAACATCATCACATTAGAAAGGTATAGTAATCATCCACAACTATTTTCAGTTACAGATGATAAAGGATTTAGAAAGATTATTCATGCAGTGAATCCTATGTATGCAATTCCAAGTAGGAAAACACTCTCCCAAAAAATCCTCCCAGGCCTATGTGACAGAGAATGTGCATCTTCTTTGCTTTGCATATTTTAACTTATATTTTATTGTGTTGTGGTTTGCAGTGTTTTGTGGTTTCACTATAAATTTGTTTAAAATGAAAAAGCTTTTGTTACCTAGTGGCTACACAAGCCAGAAAGTACCAACGACCGGATTTGGTGTGTGGTAGTAACAGGTTCATGAATTATTATTTTTTTAAGTATTTGAATATATATGAGTGTTTGTGTATAAATACACAAACAATACACATATGCTTTCAATTGTGTAATTTAAGTGATCTAGGTAGTTCTGTTTTGGAAGTTCAGTTAACGCTAGCAATGTGTTTTGGAGTTTGTACGTGCTTTGTCTCTAGGGGCCACCGTATATATTTATATATAAACATATATAAATAATAAAACACAGGTTTTTTTTACATTAGTAATTCCTTTTCTGCATAATTTTATATTGTTGTTGATAATAAATTAATTAAAGCAACAAAACAGCCCTAAGAGCTGGTTGGGAGCCGAAAGAGTCGGCTCTTTTTAGTGAGCCGAGCCAAAAGAGCCGGTTCTCTAAAAAGAATTCCCATCGCTTTTTTCCATTCATATCCTTTGACATTCAGTTTTTTCAGATGCGACCTTCATTACCCTTCTTGTGGAGGCTGTCCATCATCATCATCATCTGGACAAATATTAAGTCATCAGTTTTGCCCATGTTTGTGATTGAGTGTACTGAACCAGACCAAGACACATATTATACTTTTTAAATATTAATTTACGTACTTGAGATGTAATATTCTATTATTTTCTCATATTAGATTTCTGAATTATATGAGCTATAAGCTTTAATCATCAAATTTAACCAAAAAGGTCTTGAAAACAATTCACATGTAATGAAAATAGTTTATTAAAGTTTACCATTTTTAAATTCAGCTGCAAATAAAGAACAACAACAACCAACCTTTATTTGTCACATACACAATCATACAGAGTGTGGACAGGCTGCAGACGTAGCCGCACCATTCCAGGGCTTGGTTTTAGCATGGGGGGTCTAGCCAGGACCCTTACTGGATCCGGGTGGGAATTTAACTTTCTTACAGTATTCTGTTTTTTAAGGTACACTTGTATAAGTCATATTTTTTTGCTAGTTTAGTGTGTTTTTGTATTTGTGTCTTTTTATAATTAAGTAAAGGTTTATTTATCTCTAAACAGCAGTTCTAAAAAGTCTTTAAAAGCAAGGTACAAGAACCACAGCTAAAATAACTGTTACCTGCACTGTTATCTTTGACCCTGCAGTTGCTCTGTCTCTGCTGCTCAACCTGGGTGAAGACACACACACAGAGCTGAAGATGAGGAACAAAAACACTGTTCACATGCTTTTGAAGATTGTGGACCGTGAAGATAATGAGCTACTGCTGGTTGTTATCACCATCCTCAAGAAGCACTCTATCTTCCTGGGGAGCAAGATTGACAATGGTAAACAAAAGATCTTAGATTATAAGAGAAGGTATTATTAAACATTGTAAAACTGCATTCGGAATATTTGTATAGTATTTCAAAATTCAGAAGGAAAATATCAGGGCATCTGTACTGAATCTCATGCAGCACAACAGCTACCTTCAGCACAACGCAAGTATTTATAGGATGATTAAAGAAGAATAAAGATGTTTTCTAGTAGCCAAGTCAAAGTCATGACCTTAATCCAACAAAAATATTATGGAAGGACCTGAAGTTAGCATTGCAGAATCTGGTTTGCTCTGGGTTTAATAATTTGAGGGAAGATTGCGGGACAATGTCCTAAGTCAGCAAAAACGTTGAATGTTAAACCAGCCTAATTAATACAGACTTCTTGCTCACATTCTTCTAATTAAGTAAAAAAAATATTAAAATTATAATATTGTCTTTTTCATACAGTCTATATAACCTACAGACACCGTGGAGCACAGAGTCTTACCAAAATAGGTAAAATCTTAACAAAATGACCATTGTTAGAAAAGCTTTGACTAACTGTTTGAAACTAGATTTTTAAATTCTATTTTCTACCTTTATCTTCATCTCGTCTAATCAATGGTTTGTTTAAATGCATTGTTTTGTTACATTACATAAATTACTCATAAAGGACTGAGGATTTATTTTACTGTATACAAAAATGTAAAGGATAATATTTTCACAAATGTGTGTAACCTTCTGCAGTGCCAGTTAAAACCATGCTTAGATTAGATTTTCATTTTAAAAACATTATTCAGAGTCCACTTTGGTGGGCCATAGTGCTCAAACAGAACCCTTGCCTTGTCAACTGTCCCTAATCCAGTCCCATCTGGTTCCAGTCTAGTTCAAGTTTGTGGGTCTTTATCAAGCCCAGACCCTGTTAGAAACTTGCTTTATCTCCTTGTTTACCATTGATTACACCTTTAATTCACATTAGAAAAACTTTCATACCCACACAAGCTTTTGTCCAGCATGGAAATGTTGGTTTCAACACTTTGACTCACTGAAGTATTTAAGGGCATGGGTGTTTAATGAATCAAAAAGTGATGATCCCATCAGGTTATATTTACTCAGCAAACTGAATCTGATAAGAGTTCAGTACTGCCTAATACATTTTTATTCTGCCTATGTCATCAGTGGAAATGTCAGTGGTAGGTAACACAGGCTGCAGTTGATAATGCAGCTCAGTGTCTGGTTTGGGATGGAGTGACTGGAGCTAGTTTTGCACACAGAAGCAATGAGTGTGTTTTAACTGGTAGCAGATTGTATCACCCTGGTTTCTGGCTTTGGGCAAATCACAGGAGATGGAAACAGACACTTTAAAACGCAGAACTGGACTGAGTGGCACTGCTGTGCTGATAGTCACAATCATAGAGTGTAGATGAAGTTGAACCCTGTGCTACATCTGTGTCAATCTGACTTCAGTTCACAACAACTCATTTCAAGGTGCTTTAAACTGTGCTATACAAACACTTCTCTCCACAACCAGATGGTCCAGGCTGGATTCATTCCCAAACTTTCCTCTCTGCTTGGTAATCAGTCTCAGTAAAGATTAAGTGTTTATGTTTTCCCTGTGTTTGTTCCTGTAGATTTGTTTAATTGTGGGTTCAAGTGTCAGAACCAGCATTTAAGGTGTTTTATAAAATAGAAAGACACGGAACATCAGAAACACACATTGATCTCTGCTATTAATTTGCAATCATTAAGGCATATGTATAGGTGTAGCTTTTATACCCATCCCTTGAAGTTCCTCTGGGGACCATTTTGCAAAGCTTCACAGGATGTGTCTTTGCAGAGTTGTGTGACATCGTCATCTCTGTTGGGGCTTTTGAAACCTCTCAGGAGAGGCTCAGGTAACAGTACATAATTAATAGAGTGTATTTGTTCGAATAACATGCCAGATTCTGGTCAGATGATTTTGTTTTATACGATCAGGGTTGAGAGATGGATATTTATGTCTTTGGAGATTTAGGTAGAGCTTTGTGGAGGGGTGGGGGCATGCATGCACAAGTAATAACACGTAACAGTAAACAATCACGCCTGCTTATAGTCTTGACACTAGGTGTGTGTCTTCTGTGCCCTGTGTGTGAACCAGGAGACCATTAATCATCTGCTCCCTCTGCCAACTGTCCAGTTTTCAGCTGACACACTAAATGCAATTATCTCTAAGGACAGACAACACAGCAATAGTCTCCTCTCCCTTCATGCCTTTTGGATCTCTATTCAGGCCAGACCTGAGGTCCTGACCCTGACTGATAAGATGAAAGTGAAGAGGGAGACTCTACTTGACATCATCACCTCTTTCCTGTTTCATCAGACAATCAAGCTTGAACACATCATTTCTCTTCATCTCTGCTTTGCAGCTCACGCATAAACATTTGGTAAAAAAAAAAAAATTCACAGTTTAATGTGCAGTAAATTACATTTTTCATCTATTAAAGTGGATCAGTGGGGTCGGGAGTGCAGAAAAGACTTGGGACCTCAGGACCTTGTGGCAAAAACAAATTTATAAACCAAAAATAAGTTTTCTCTGAATTTAGGACAAAACCAAAACAAATAAATAAATAGTAAGTAAATAAAACTGATTTTAAGATATTGCCTTAATTTCCAAGAAGTCACAAAGCATGTTATTGTTATATTTTCAACTACTTTATTTAAAATGCTTATTTAAAATGACTCTATCACATGAATCTGAAAGTAAGTAAATTAGTTACATGACTCATCATAAAACCATACAGACTCCACTGTAGATTAGTTACATTAGTGCATTAGTACTATGAGCAGGCGTGATTGTTCACTGCTACATGTTATTACGTGCTATTACTTGTGCACGCATGCCCCACCCCTAAATTAGTTACATAACTCATCATAAATGCATACAGACTCCACTGGAAAAAGAGCTAGATATTGTCAGAATTTGGGCTCTTCACAAACACACAACACAAAATGTGAAGAGCTACAGTGCAAGTGGTTAGAATGTTTGTAAAGCTTTACTCACATGTTGTAAACAGCACAGTTAGAGTAATTGCATTCACCAAAAATTTATTGAAAAGATGTTGAAGACAGCTTTTCCACAAATCTAAATTATACTGAGATTTGGAATAAAAGTCAAATCTATAAATATATCTTATGAGGTCATTTGGAAAATGATAGGAGGTAAGTATTGAACACGTCACTAATTTTCTAAGTAAATATTTTCCTAAAGGCCCTATTGACATGAAATTCTCATCAAATGTCAGTAAGAACCAATCCAATCCGCACATGCGAAGCAATCAAACCACTGTGCATAAATTAAGGTATGTGTAATAATGAGAAATGGCAGAGGGAAAAAGTACACGAACACACTTACTGAAATGTATTTAATACTGATAAATAAATTTCTACCACTGCTAGCGCTTCAAATCATAAGCTACAGTGCAGCATGTTGATTGTCATTACAAGACAAATTAGAGGATTTAAGTGGGGGCAGGGATCTTTGTGAAGCATTTTTATAACATCTCGTTATGTGGTACGTGATGTCTTCAAATACCCAACCCTTCATGCTTATTTATCCAGAAAATTCAATAACAATGAAGAGGTGCAGCCCACAGACATTTCTTAATGTTTGTGGGTGTAATTTTACAAAGGCTAGGCAGTTTTAAATTAGCCTGGGGTGTAATTGAAGTTTAGCTCTCCCACTAACTGCCCTTGAACATAGTCTAGTTAATTCTTAACAGCTCCCCTTCACCTTTTTTTTCCTTCTCTGCTGCCCTAACCCTACTTGTGTTTTGAACATTTAATGGGGTCTTTCTTTTCGCTCATAAAGAATCCTCGACTCTATGTTCATTCTAGAAAAGTAGGGAATTTTCTTGGCCTGGACAAGCTTATTGCCTCTCTGTGTGTGCAGTTGGTAGTTGTGCACTTCAAGGTGCTGGTTAAGGTAAAGGCTCACTAATGAGCAGCACATGTTCCGGTCAATTGGTGGGCACACGGGAAGGGCCAAAGCAGCGAGCAGCGTGGCTTTAACTTATTAAAGGCAGTAAAATTGATGCTTCCTCCTGTTTTCCCAATTAAAGCTAGAAGCTCCCTCTCCTTAGCATTCACTCCCTTCTGTGATTCCAGAGGTTCACTGAGTACATCTGGATCTAATTTTTCTGAGATACGGCTTCCTAAACAGCCAGTGACTGAACACAGCTGAGATCAGTTTTAATTGGAACAGGGTGGGGCTTTGGAGGCTGGTGGACATTATAGGGTGTCTCTCAGTGGCTGTCCTCCAGTGAGAAGCCTCTCTCTTAACACTTCCCTTAATGAAAACTCCCAAGGTGAAACTCTGGTTTCAGCTTCATTAATTCTCTGTAGCTGGTTCCTCCTTCAGACCCCCAGCTGTGGTCACAGGTCAAACTCATAAAGTTCCTGGGCTCACCGACAGCCTAAGCCTAGATTATACCCCACTGTGGATGTGGACAGGGACAGCAGGGGACCAGTGGCTGAGCAGTCATTCCTGTTATACTTCTTTGAACTGTGCTCATGGTGGCGCATGCAAAGTTGACACTTTAAAATGTAAATTCTCTGCGAATGAGTCTGCGCAGGTAAGGGGCCATTTTTTTTTCCACCTTCCGATAGATGCATCTGAGAACAACTTTGGGTTAATATCTTGCCCAAGGATATTTGGCATGCAGACTGCAGCAGCCAGGCCTCTGAGCACCAAACTTCCAGTAAGTAGATGACCTGCTCTAGCTCCTGAGCGACAGCTATAGCCTGATGTTTGGTGAACTGTGCCTTTAGAGCATGACAATCTTGCCTTCATGATGTTTTTGTCTACTAACTGCTTGAGAGACGCAACAAACTGAGAAATTGCAGTTGACTGTTGCTGATTCTGCACTGAATGTCAATTGACCTTCAATTAAAGAGGCCTTTCAGCCCATTAATATTTTTAGAAAAACACACAGCCCTCCTAGATGTGGTCATTGGCATCCTGTGGAACATTACAGCACAACCAGTCATTCATCCATTAACTTCCCACCCCCTCCTCCATTGACTTACCTCCTTCTCTTGTGTTTATGTTGTAGCTGATGAGGGCCAGAGACAGCTCAGCATGTCCATTCTGTATAACATCAGCATGGACCACAAATTTAGGTCCATGTTTGCCGACACAGACTGCATACCGCAGGTAAGACTGGCTAATGTACACTGCCAGTAGAGCAAGACACACACATTAGCATCAGCAACTAATGACATACAGGAATTAATGCATGAGAAACAGAGCGAAAGTGAGAGACACACCACATCTGGAACCAAAACCCACCAGAGGATTGCTGCTCATTCTTCTGTCAGACTGTGTGCACATTGCTTTGTTTCCTCCTTCATTTCTTTTTCCAGTGAGTCCTGAAAGCAACCTGGCACCATTTCACATTTTTCTGTATCTTTTTCCATATTAGCGTTTTTAAGTTCCATTACTAAAAGGGGACATAAACACCAAAATACAGCTGCTGATGAAAATTAAGGTAAAACCTCAAACAAATTTCTTTCAACTTTTAATTTTAACATCTTTTGAGTTTGCTGAGTTTGCTACGATTGAGCTGACCGGGTCAGTCATTCCTTTCATCACTGCCATCATGTCCGTGTTAGCAGCTAATGTTAACATCAGGGTTCTCCCATGGTAGAAGGAGTACCAGTTTGCAGTGTGACCAGGATGTGAACTTCAACCTTGCCCTTAAATTTCAACAAAAGTGCTCCAAAGGCACAGGCACAGTGGAGAGTTGAGTTCAGGGAATTAAATTAGGCTCAGGAGATGGCTAAAAAAAACACATCCAATGTATGAGTTATAAAAATCCACAAATGTCATGACGAGTATCCATAGAGACCAAAAGCGTTTGTTTGTTTTTGTTTAAACAGTCTGTAAAAATATTTTTATGGCTGAAAGCTTGAACATTTTAAGATTTAATGCTGTTTGATGCATTCTTTCAGAAAACTACTTTGGTTTACATGAAAGGTGGTTTTAGATCAAACTACCATAACTGGCTGGTTCAACACATCTATGACCAATAAAATGTCTGTTTTCTGTAGAGCTCCATCACACTCACTCACTATCCTTCTGTCAGCCAACCTTCGTCTTTGTGGACATGCTGTGACACCGTACCTGGATTACCGTAATGACCCTAATATCATATATAAAGAACCTGTCTGATGCCAGCGACAGGTTAGGCTTTAGAGGGTTAGAGAACTACAGTTTTGGGCACTTTGGCATTTTAATATTTTAGCCCTGTGTTTCCAAACTGGAAACTGGCATATGTGGCAAAATGATGATATCTCTAAATTGGTGAAGTTCTTTCTGGATACTGCTTGTGAAACTATTATGAAGCTTTTTAGATCAGCACATTTTAGTAGAGTTTCAGAAAGTAGTTATAAGCTATTTATTTTGTTTAAACAGAATGAAAACAAAAGTGACTTGAGAACATTAGAGTCCTTGTATTATTCCCAAAGATTCACTTCCAATTTTGTCTGTCTACTTCATCCTCCTTGTTTATCTTCCCACACAAAACACAATTTCAATTCAATACAGGGAATACGTGTTCTTCCATTTGTAAAAAATGGATCCCTGACAAACTGTTTTGCCCCATTTTCCACCTTTTTATCCTCTCACCTTTCTTGTATTTATAAGACCCCTCTCTTTGATCACTTTCTTAGCATGCTCACTGACCTGCCCTTTTCCCCTTCTTCTGTTTTAATGGGGTCACCATTTGGTACGATGCGAGCTTTACAGAGCGGGGAAGCCAGAAATAAAGGAGAGGTGCTTACAGAGATGGAGGAGGGAATGGAGGTAGCTGTGTTGGTCAGATTGTGGCATGGTGCTGTGGCCCTGACAAAGCCTCCGGTGGCTCTCTGTGGTAAATAAGCAGATGCAGGTGCCAGAGAGTCTAGACAGGGCTGATTTGGAGTCTGGGGCCCCTGGTATGTGATACCTAACCCTGGCCCGCCCTAGTCTTTCTCTCCCTCTCTCTCTGATTCCTAATGCCTCACTTCCCCGTGAGGCGTTAGGAATCTGCTCCCTGCCCACTGCCACCCCTCAGCTCAGAGCCTTTCCTGTTTAATGTTAAATCAGTGCAGGAGAGACATACAGACAGACTAGTTAGCAAGAAGGAGGGTAGCTTAGGAAATGACGCTTCTTCTCTCTTTCTTTTTAAAATTATTTTGGGACATTTATTGCCTTTATTTTATAGTCATCAGCTGGAAGAGACATTAAATATTGATAATGAAAGCTGGGAATTGACACAGCAAATAGTCCAACGAGTCGGAGAGTAAGAGCTAGAATTTGCATTTGCAAATTTCTTTCTTTTTAAATTATTTTCTTGTCACTCTATTTTGTCCTCACCCTTTTTCGCTCTCACACTCAATGTCTACAAATCTGAATATGAAAAGAATTTAAATATATAAAAGTGTATGGAGTTTTCATCTAGCAAGGGTTAGAATTATGCAAGAAGCCTGGCTCCTATATAGCATTTTCTTTTACTGTCCTTGAGCACCTAAAGTGCATAATTTATACAACATGTTTTATTCATCCATCCAGAACATGCAAACTGCAAACAGAAAGACCCTAGACTGATGGTGGAATTGAACTCAGGACCTTCTTGCTGTAAGGCATCAGTGCTAACCACCATGCCACCGTGCTGCATTCACTCATCCTTTTATACAGACATCCATACAAGCACTTTTTTCTACATCTAGTTGCTTTATATCACACACGCACACAGAGCGGAGCATATCACCAGGGCAGGACAGAGCATCTCCAAATCTGCAGTTCTTGTGGGGTGTTCCCAGTCTGCACTGGTCAGTATCTATCAAAAGTGGTCCAAAGAAGGAACAGTGTTGAACTGGCAGCCAAGACACACTGATGCATGTGGAAACGAAGGCTGAATGAATTGTTACGTATTGAAACAGCGTAGTCGCAGACTAGTCAGGGTGTTCGTGCTGACCCCTGTCCACCCTCAAAAGCATCAACAATGGGCACCACAGATATCACCGTCTAAACATTTGCTGACTATGTGCACACCATTTCATGGAAACGGTGTTCCCTGATGACTGTGGACTCTATCAGCAGGATAATGTGCCCTGCCATAAAGCAAAAATGGTTCAGGAATACTTTGATGAGCACAACAATGAATTTGACTTGGCCTCCAAATTTCACAGATCTCAATCCGATCGATCATCTGTGGGATGTGCTAGACAAACAAGTCTGATCCATGGAAGCCTGACTTCACAGGGTTTAAAGGATCTGTTGCTAAAATCTTGGTGCCAGATACCAAAGCACATATTCAGGGCTCTCTCTAGTGGAGTCCATGTCTCAATGGGTGAGGGCTCTTTAGGCTAACACAATATTTGGCAGGTGGTCATAATGTTATGTCTGATCAGTGTACAGTACAATTCAGACATGATGCATTCTGGATTCATTTTGTTTGATTTATACTTCTAATCGAACTGCTTGTCTGATTTGGTTGGATCATGTGATTGACAGCTGATGAAGAATGGTGTATGACTGTGGGGTAGAGATGATGGACATTGTGTCATGGTCCCCGTGCCTCGCTGGCTGACTCTGTGGTAGGCAACACGTTTTGTTTGTTCTTTGACCTCTCTCTTTCGTAATGAGCGGTGCTCATTACAGGCTCCCGCCCCTGGCCCAAGCACCTGTGCTCACCGTCACACCTGCTGCTGATCCCAGCGAAATGAAGTAGGGGTGGGTTTTGATGATCGATTTATCGATTAGAATTGATTCTAGCTTGAATAACGTGATATAGATTCATTAAAATCCTGAATCGTTTTTTAAATATAAATTTATTTTTGCCCGAAACGCCAGAATCTAAGGTTAAACCTCACAAAATTTCTACAACCACCAAACAGCTAAAACAGTAAATGAGAGCAGGTACACGGATTCTGCACAAAGAGCTAAACACAAAATGCGGACCTGCCGACGCATCAGAATCGGTGAGATGACACACCGTCGGGGCTGAAAGCCGACAGCTTCACTGATTTTGAAGCGTCAGCGGGCGCTTTGTGTTTACCTTTTTGCGCTAGATTCTGAAGCTGCAGGTTTTATCTCTCTCCAAACAATATTGACTGAACCAGCAGCCAAGGACGATCCAAACTACGCTTCACATTTCGCTTCACATAAACATTGTCACGAATTTCCTCTTACTTTTGCTGTTTTGCTTCCACCACGATAAAATCACACTTCATGTAGAGCTCTCTCTCTCTCAGGAATAGTTTCCCATCTAAAAATCTCTGTTTTTTGCATTATTCACTTACTTATTAATAACCAGTCTACAGTGTCGGCTGCTGTTTTTTGTTTTTTTACTTACTTCCGACAAGAAAGCCTCATTTCTGCTGTTCAATACTGAACAAATGTAAACTTTTTAAAATTATGCAAAATTGCAAAATACTTAGCTGTGTCTCTAATCGAACCTCTGTAACTTTGCTTCACTTCGTTTTTGACTGCACAGTATTTTTAAGGTCATCTTCTATAAAACCCAGACCAGGAAAACCACCTTCATGTTTTTCTGTGTTTTGTCCTCAGTTACTTTGACACAAAGGAATCTGCTGTGATGCTCACACCTTTGATAAAGTCTCACAAGTGTCAGCTTTCTTTTTATAGATATAAAAATACCGATATGTACTGATAAGTGATCAGAATTATAATATTTCTGACTGTCTGCGGCAAAATCTCCCCAATTCGAATCGAATCGAATTGAATTGAATCGAGGATCGAATTGATTTGGGACCTTGTGAATCGGAATTGAATCGATTCTAGAAATACGATACCCAGCCCTAGATTGAAGCACTATTTATGATGGCGGACCTGTGTTATTCTTCGTCTGTGTGTGTGCGTGCGTGTGTGTGTGTGTGTGTGTGCGTGTGTGTGAGAGAGAGAGAGAGAGAGAGACAGCCCTGGACCTGTTCCCCGTAAAGCTGAGGGAGCGTGTGTGTGTGTGTAAAGAAACTGCTGAGGAGAGGAGCTCTGTGTATATATCGTCACCTGGTGTTTCACTGTAAATAAACGCACTGTCTTCTTTGCCAACGATTTCTGGTCTGCGCCTGAGTCCACTTCAAACTCTGTGACAAAACGATCCAGCCATCATGGAGGTCAGGTCAGGATCCCGTGGCTCAGGCGCTGGCTGCCTAGGAAGCTGCGTTAGCTCGCCACAAACAAATGCTTATGCAACAGAGGAATGAGATTGCTCCGTTAACACAGGCTGTTGCCCACATAACACCTCTGGAAAGTAACGCACAGCCAGGGAACGCAGCTCCTCAGGCGTCCCCGGCGGCTAGCCCACCTCGGTAGCCACACCATCTCCGGAGGGACCCCTGCCCACTCCAGAGCCATTCTCGGGTGAGTCAGACAAATGTGTCAGTTTTCTAGCTCAGTGCTCGTTGATCTTTCGAGAGCAGCGACGTTGTCATAATAATGACGGAGCAAAAATTACCTTTTTGTACAACTGCTGAGGGTCGTGCACTGAAATGGGCCCAGGTTGTGTTGAACTCTGACCCTGGGATTTCCTATACAGACTTTCTGTCTAAATTTAAGAATGTGTTTACCAAAGGTTCTGGTGCAAAAACGGATGCACTCCGCCTATTAAACTTCAAACAAGGTAAGCGGAGCATGTCTGATTATGCAATTGACTTTTGGATTTTGGCTGAAGAAACGGGCTGGGGTCAGGAAGCGCTGAGAAGCGTGCTTCTGAATAACATTCGTGAGGATTTAAAGGATGAACTAATTATGCATGACCTGCCAACTTTATTCAATGAACTAATGTCTTTATGCATCAAGGTGGATGAGCGGCTGCTGGCCTGCCGGTCGCAACGAAACTACTAGAAACTCCCATGAGGTACTGGGGCAATTAGGAGTGGGAGTCGCGCCTGAATCCAGCTTCTCCCGGGCACGGGGCATGCAGCTAGGCGGCTCTCATCTCTCTTCTGCGGAACGGCAACGGCAAATCTCTGCTGGTGAGTGCCTATACTGCAGTTGCAAAGGACATGTTGTTGCCACCTGCCCATCGCAAGCAAAAGGGCGGGCCCACCAGTAACAGTAGGAGTACTGGTGGGCCCACGTGGAGGAAAAATCTCCTCCACGATTAATGTTCTCAGCTAAAGTCTCCATCTGAAGTAATGGCCTGAAGATCCCGATGAAGCGGGCGTTAAAGCTGAAGGACGTACGGGTGATGAAGATGATCAGGAATCTGTCTCAGCATGATGGACCCGCCAGTATCTCTGCAATATCTTTTTGCTGGTCTGAGAGACACAGTACTGTGACACTGTTCATTTAAACAGTACATATTGAAGCACACATTCATAGAAGCACTTTATTTCTACGGAAGTGCTTTCTATCTAACATTCATACTCAAATCTGAATGTTTGTAATTTATCATGACAGAGGCATGCACAAAAATATGATTCCTGCTATGAATCTCTTAGAAATGACATGGGTTTCTTTGAAACTGTGCTGAGCAGTTTCGGACAAAACAATAAATATAATACAATAATAAAACCAACAAATTACATAAAAAGAAAAAGGGTTCTATGGATCTGTCGATCATTTCAGTTTCAAAAAGATCTTATAGTGCTAAGATCAGAAGACTAAAGGTTTGAATTAATTGAATCTTCCAAGTAAGAACTGTTATAATGTGATGTATATTACAGAATTCTGTATTTTCATAGTATTTATTAAATTGAATCAGAGCCCAAATTACAAAAGAAATGTTTTATTGTTCTACAACAAAAATGTTATAATTAATCTAAATTCAAATTCCAGAACCAATTCACTGAACTTCAATCTATGCGCTAGCATTTCTGCACTCTGTGGAGCATTCCTACAACAGATGCTCTGAGTGCTCAGAGTAGAAAAGCACTATATAAGAACATTTACCATTTATGATTTCTATTCAGAAGTGATTTTCTCTGTTGATCATCTCTTTAAGTCAGAGCTTCTCTCAATTTTCACATCAGTGATTAACTAACTGATGCATTTCTTGTGACTGACACGTGTGGTCAGCTCCCAGTCAGTGTGTGATCACTACCAGACCTCAGATCAACATAATTAGCTGTAGATTAGAGACAGGCAGTGCAACAGGGCAAAGGAAGTGTTTCATTGAAATTATCAGTGAGACCTATTAAGTTGTGAACCACATGAAAGGTAGCCATTGGGGCTCTGGAGTGTGTCAGCAGCTGGACAGCAGAGGTGAGAGAGAAAGCAGAACTGTGGACACAAACACACACATCATTATTGCTTGGCAATGTGGGATCCTTTTGGCAGCACACGCCATAACTGCGCAGTCCTGAAATGCTTGCCTTTGATCATTGCAGCTCTGCTCATGTACAAATACACATTAACATAGTGATGGTTTCATGTGAAACTTTGTAGATGCTCCAAGTGGGACACAGGCCCAATTCACAATGATATTCTTAGCCTGGGTGTATTTCCTTAGGAATATGTTCAAAAGCTCCCAAAACCTGTTATGTGCTTCCTTAGCCCTGCTGTCAGCTTATTTATATGAAATTAGTCATGTAAGAAATGCTGAAGGACCTTTAAGTGCTCAATCAAATTCTGTGTCATGATGTTGTGTCAGCCTCTTATGAATCGGTCTGGTGACAAAACATGTCAGGACTAGTGGAGGGTGAAGGTGGGGAGGGGAGGTCTGAGTAACACTGTAATAGTCCAGGGATTTGGGTGGTTGCATAATCTTTTTTCTTACCCTTCCTATCTCGTCTTTTTCTGTCCTCAGAAGCATGATGAGGATTGAGGGAAAAAGATCCAGATGGAAAAATTCTGCTTGCACAACAGTAAGTGGTTAGAAATGATGGAGAACCACCAGGTGGATGAACCAACCAGACATGAGCACTCACACTAACTGTAACGGTCCTCAGTTGAGTCTGCATTTGGGTTCTTTTCCTGCCTGCACACAGCTGTAACATGACACTAACTGTTGGACCTATATTTTTTTCTTTTTTTGACATTCAACAGTAAGTCACTACAAAATAAAA
Organism: Perissodus microlepis; assembly: GCF_051167445.1. Taxonomy (NCBI): domain Eukaryota; kingdom Metazoa; phylum Chordata; class Actinopteri; order Cichliformes; family Cichlidae; genus Perissodus; species Perissodus microlepis. The sequence continues at coordinate 24,439,307 of NC_140477.1, read as the reverse complement.
TGACTGTTTGTGATCAAAACAGCAGACCATTGTGTGCTAACTACATGTCTAGTGATGTCCTGTGTTACTCATCCTCTGTATTGGGTCAGTGTCCAATCCCTTAGGTTTTCAGCCTTTTGTTGAATATAATGATTTTAAAAGTATACGAAGTGTTTTGTAATTATGAGAAAGGTTTTCCAGAATTGTAAAATGTTTTAATCTTAGTGGGGGGGGGGGGGGTTAGTAAAGGTTTTTTAAGTAATACTAAGAGTCAAAGGTCAAATGTGAGTTAATGTTAGAACCAATTTGAATTTACGTGATATTCCCATTTAGGCCGGATTCAGGGTTTGGTTAAGAATAGGGTAGGGCCTCTGGTTCGGTGTTTTAAGGTCCTTACCAAACCTGATGAAGTTTAGGGCCTGGGGGGGGGTCCTGTTTGGGTGGTTCGGGGGGTTGAATGGTTGTGGTTAGGGGCAAGGATTGGGGGGGTATTTCTGTGGGTGGTAAGGTGTGATGGATGGTTGTGGTTAGGGCCAATTTCCCGGGTTGGGGCTAGAATCGGACGTGATTTGGATTTTAGATTGGATGTGTGTGCCAAATCAAATTGACCCTGTGCACGAGAAAATGCTAACTTCCTGGTTTGAGACCGGATGTGGGGTTGTACATTTCCGGTAGCTTTACTTTGCGGTCAATCACTACTGCAAAGATATACTCCAAAATCATGTCCAAAACTCAAAAACGGAAAGATCGCGTTAAGTTACAAAGAGCAGAAGGTGGGAACACTCACCACTGTTGTGTCATAAAAAATCTAATGATCAATTTTGACGTTTAAAGAGTTTAGATCGATCAGTTGTTTACATCACTCAACACAAGCAGAACTGCATCACTGCAGCAGAAGACACATCGTCCACATTCAGAAGCACATCTCTGTATAGTGACAGTTATTATGATTTAAACAGGCAATGTTCAGCATTCAAACTACAGGTGAACAATAGTCAAACCAGATGTTTCCCCCATTATGTCGAGATCAGCTAGTCAAGTACACACCTACACAGCATGTTAACAAACCATGAAAAAAGCCACACAAAAAATGAATGATTGCTGGTAAGGGTTTCTATACATTAGTATGTACGTAGGGTATGTTGTGACTTACCTTAAAAATTACAGTGGACCCTCGCTAATAACGCGGTTCACCTTTCACCTCGCTGTTTCGCAGATTTTTTAGTGCAAGTTTGCATGCTTATTTTTTTTACGTCACATTGTGTCCTGCGCCCTGATCGCTGCAGACGATCTCCTCCGTGACGTCTCTCCTGTACAGTACAGAATCGCTGCATCGATCGCTAGCAGTGTGACTCTGAAGTGCAGTACTGTATGTCCACGATGTCCACGAAACGTTTTGCACCGTCAAAAAATAAAATTGGCTACTTGATTTCACGTATCGCTGGTTATTTTTAGAACATAACACCCGCGATAAACGAGGGACAGCTGTTTACAGATACTGAGTAATATAACATTTGAATCCCTTTTCTCTTTTGCTCTGAGGCGCGGGGAAAAAATATCGACAAGTCGATGAACATCATTTACAGATATATTGGGTAAATGGCCAAGACATCTATAGAAATGTAAATCGCCGCTTGATTCATTCATTTGCTTAACTTGTTTTGGACCATAAAGCAGGCGCGAATAGGACACCGGAAACAAAGCTCCCCACAGGAGTTTCCGCACCGGAAGTAGCATATGCTAACGTGCACATAGTCAATTCCAAAGGGGGTTTTAAGACTCCTATAGGATTCACAATGCGAGTAATATCCAATTTAGATCTATTTTGTCATCGCCAATTATTTGTAATTTCTATGAGCGAGACTCCATATGGTGTCTTAGCCCCATCTAATATTCAGACCTCTAGGAACCAAGGTGTTAAGTAATCAGATCCACTTCTTTTCACATCTCCTTCTTTCACCATCCGTCCAGAAGAAGTTTCCTTCAGTACCTGCAATTTTAAGTGACTGTAAACCGTGATGAATAAAATGCCTGACCAGAGGAGTATGGCCTTCTTTGTTATGTGTAATGTTATATTTATGTTGCCACATGCGAGTTGAAATTGAGTTTTTGGTTTCCCCAATGTACTGGATGTGGCATCTTGTACAGACAATCATGTAAATGCAATTGGAGGTCCTAGGACTAAAATTTTGTGAGAGTTTGTACAACCTGTTTCTTGTCCTGTTCTTAACGTATGCTAATTTGACAAATGGTATAGATGAATTTCTGGTTTTCTTTGGTTGTGCCGGGCTAAGTCTCGCCCTCATTAAGTAATCCCTGAGGTTTTTGTTATGTCTCTATGCCAAAATCACCTTGTGGTTTCCAATTATCCCGTGTTGCCCAGTTAGGGTTGGGGTTAGGTTTAGTCACAAGTCACTGTCAAATTATAACATGGGCAGGACGATTTGTCAAAGTAGGACAGTTTCTCAGAACACCGATGAGAACAGCAAACTCCCGGCACATCGTTTTCAAACCCCCGCGGTCTTTCGCTACTCAGGGAAAACATGATATATAAGTCACTTAGATAAATGTTATTCTTTGGCTTTTTTCAGTGTTTTATTTGTTCGTGAGTAAATCGGTTTGGCTGAGATTAAAGTGATTAGTTTAGATTAAATAAAACTTTATTAATCCCTCGGGTGGGTTCCTCCGGGTTTTTCACACAGCTGAATAAACGTCAAACAGAAAACTGATTAAATAGAAGTGTGTTACGGCTGTGGCCATAAGAACACTGTGTGGGCTGTTTTGTTCTGTGTCTCTTTACTGTGCTTAAGACTCTTTGCAGGTCCCTCCCCTAATGAAGAGTAGTGAGCAGCTGATTGGACCGTGGAACACGTGACCGCGTTCAAAAAGCCGCTCTGACGGCTCCCGCCGGAGAGAGAGAGAGAGGAGCGAGCGAGTAGTTTGACAGCCGACGCGGTCCTGACCCTGGTTTCCAGCCTATACTTTTGCTGTGTATTTGTGTGAGCGTGCTCTGTGAGAGCCGCTCCTGGTGTATTAACTTAGTGCTTAGGCACCCTTAGGCTGAAGTGGAAGGGGTGAGCCGCCTTTTTCTTTGGGAACAGTTTTCTCCTGTTTTCCGGGTTAGGGAGCGAGGGTTAGTATTGTCATTTGTTTGTTCTGTTTCTTTCGTAGGGTTTAGTTAGTTTTCTCTGGTGGGACTTAGTTGGTTTTGTTTATTATTTTGGCCTGGGTTCACCCTGGAGCTATGCTTCATTACCTTCAATAAAATCACCTTTTTTTACTCACAACTGGTTTTGGATGTTTGGTTTGGGAACCAGGGCGGGGATTTGTCTCTCTCTCCTCCAACCTTATGTGCGTCTCTACACGCCTAGACTAGGGTCGTAACAAAGTGTGAGATGGTTGAGAATTTACGCCAGTGTCCGGTTATATTTTAGATAGCAAGGAGCAGACGGCAGAGTTTAACTACATCGAGAGAGCTCTTGATGTAAATCTGAAGGCTAGGCCGCCCAGTTTCACAGTCGCTCACTTCCGGCCTACCCGGCTTTCGGAGGGCCCAGCTCACTTAGGGGGTGTCCAAATTCATGGGCTGCAGTTGCTGGAGTTTGGAAGAGAACTGATCAAATATTTAAAATATAATCTGATCATTTTTGAAGCAGCCTTCAGAATCTCCACGTATTAACATGCTGTTTTTCTTCCCGGTGAAAATGTTTCCTCCTGAATTAAAATATTTTTAATGTTAGGTTTAATTCAGAGTCAGCTAATCTCAGCCAAATCGATTTACTCAGGAACAAATAAAACACTGAAATAAACCAAACATTAACATGTAGAAGTTATCTAAGAGACTTGTGTATCATGTTTAACTTGAGTACCGCGGGGGATTTGAAAACGATGTGCGGGAGGCTCTAGTGATCCTTGACCTCCCGGTCTGTTATCGAGCTGGTGGGTAACAGACGTCTCCGAAAGGGTCGGAGCACTTTTGGAAATACGTGATATCTTGATAAATCAAGCAGATATTTGACGTTCACACAACTACAATCTCGCATGAAAATATCTTAAAAGTTTATTTTGTAAAATGGCCTGTATTTGTATAGCACTTTACTTAGTCCCTATGGACCCCAAAGCGCTTTACACTACATCCAGTCATCCACCCATTCACACACTGGTGATGGCAAGCTACATTGCAGCCACAGCTGCCCTGGGGCGCACTGACAGAGGCGAGGCTGCCGGACACCGGGCCCTCTGACCACCACTAGTAGGAAATGGGTGAAGTGTTTTGCGCGAGGACACAATGACGGAGACTGTTGGAGCCGGGGCTCGAACCGGCAACCTTCAAGACGATTACAAGATGAACTGCCAACTCTTGAGCCACAACGCCCCATTTGTGACCCAGAGAGAGTAATATTTAAACGTTTTTAGCCGCGCTCCTCTGGGTTTGAGATTTGGACGAAATGAATTCTGGGATATCTAGCTGTACCAAGTACACACAAGTCACCACCGATGCATGCTCGATAAAACGGGCAGAGCGGGAACACATCCGGAATTTTTTGCGTTCTTGGCTTGATGTGTACTTTGAGTTGGAACAGTACTTGGTTTCTGACTGATGACGTATCGCGAGTACACGAGAACGCAAGTACGCACAAGTACGCATATCCGGTCTTTAAGTCTGCCGTCATTACCCATGTCTGGGTCCAAAACTCCGCTACAGGTCTCTAAGTCACACAATCACTGCAGCATTACTGAGAGTTGAAAAAATGTCTAAATCCTTTTGTCTGTAATAAAATGATCATTGTGGCTGCTCTACCACGTGTAACAATTAAGTTTAACATCCAGGCATCCATGAAAACAGAATTTATGAAATTCAGCGGAGTTAGAAGTTAGCAGGGAGTTAGCTCGCTAGCTTCCACCTAAATAAACACTGTAAATGCTGTAAACGGACCAAACTTCAGTCAGGAGAACAACCAAGATAATCCATCCACAATACAAGGTTAGTCATTAATATACTGCTGCATAGGCTGGGCTATCGTTACATCGTAAGACTTTAAAAACCGAGCTTTAAAATGATTAGCGGTAATAAAAACTGAGAGAAGCCGACAGTGATCACTGACTGTTTTTAGGGGCTTGTTGAAATTAAATAGAACAAGATACAAAGCATTAAAACATGTCAAAAACACAACAGCCTAATTAAATGCAGAGTACTTTGGGCCCGGAAGGATCATCACTTAAAGACCGGATTGAGACAGGCCATGCGTCCTCCTTTTCCCCGAATTTGAAGGATGGCTCGAGTGTATCCTTCGCGGCCCACCATATCTCAGAATTCATAGCGAGGCCCAGCCAATTTCAGTTTCCAACAATGGCGACCGCTATTAAGTTTTAATATTACTCTTATTACTCTTTCTGGGTCACAAAATAAACTTTTAAGATATTTTCAGGTATAATGTAGCTGTGCAAACTTCAAATATCTGTTTATCAAGATATCACATATTTGCAAAAGTGCTCCAACGTTTTCGGAGACGTCTGTTACCCACCAGCTCAATAGCTAGCTGGGAGGTCGAGGGTCACTAGAGCCGGTGCGAACTGTCGTGCCAAAGTAGGTATCCCAGACAGAATTTGTTTTCCCTGCGTTGGGAGCACGCAGGAAGTACTGATGTTTTAGTTTAGTGAAAAAGTGAGAAATTAGTACCATTACCATTCAGTTTGAGGGTTACAACAGAAAATTATACATTTATTGTTGTCATGTGGTATCGGATGGGATTATTTTAACAAACCAAGAACATTTTGGCTGATAATTATTTTTATCCTCCTGTAACTTTACTATATAAAGAGCTAAATCCTCCAAAGTTTCAGGAGTCATACATCATAATAAGAAGTGTTTCTGAACTACAAATCAAGAATGTGGGATACTGTTTGTCCGTGATTTATACAGGGGGAACAAATTGTGACAGGACCATCCTGATATTATTACCCACTATAACTTCCAGTATAAAGAGCTAACATCTCAACAATTTCAGGAGTAGTTAGTCATTATAAGAAGTGTTTGTATGTATATGTATATCCTCACCCCCCAACAGCCCTTTTGAATGTCTCCCTAATTCTGAGGTCTCAAGGTTGGCAAGTATACCTTCTTCTAGTCCTGCACCACAGATGAGTACTATTAGTAGCTCAAGTTAGAAACAACAAAAATTCAGGCATAAAACTTTGCTATTATGTTTCCTTTACTGACAAATCAAAATGATCTTAAGAGGGATGTTACTAATGATCACAATCTGTTTTGGACAACACTAATATTTTAATTACATTGATATTAGCTGATTATTGTTGAGATTTTTGTATGGTTTGTTTGGATGTGAAATGATAATAGTCTTAAAAATGTTATTTAAAAATCTAACTTCTTTAACCCTTATTTGCCCTTGTTTCCATGCCAACAGTACCAAAAAAATCATTTTTATAACACCTTTCCTAAAGAGACCCAACTTTCTCACTAAAACACAGCAATTTCAGCGTATGTATGCAGCATTATTGTGAATGCGAGTGTATGACAACAGCTGTAAGCAGAGCAGGTTGCCTTGTCCATAAACACTGGCTGTGTGAAAGCACTGAATTGCAGGTGTTTACCTTCAGCTCTCAGTGACTCCGTCAGCTCGTCCAGCAGCAGTACTTTCATACTGTTATTTTGAATCACCATTCACTGATCTGTGTTATTGAACCAGCCCGGGCCTAAATCAACAGCCCCCCTCGCCAATCCCAGAAGACATCACTCAATAGCATTGCTCCAGCTTTGAGAACAAACATTCTCTGGCTGTCTCTGTGTCACCATGTTCTTGTTGTACTCTCCAGGTTTCTCTCATTCCTCTGTGAAACTGTGAAACTATGAAACTAGAGCCAGGGAATCCTGTTATCAGTAAATTCAAGTTTCAGTTTTGTAGTCCCAGTATTAAGCACCAGTTAATTCGATATGCTGCTGAGATGATGAATAGTCAGGGAAACAGAGAGTTTATTCATAGTAATTTGTCTTATTTAGCAAACCAGTCCTTGCACGCAATATACTTCTTGCCAATTATTTTATTTATTTATTTGTTTGTTTGTTTGTTTGTTTATTTTTGCCTCTACCAGCAAGGATTGTTTAGTTTGGCTGACATTGAGAAGCTGACTGTGACTAGCTGAATCCACTGCAGAGTCAGTCTGAAAGGACTGGAACTTGGAAAGAACCAGAGTGAAATCCCAATCAGTGCTCCCTTCGCTCATTGCTCTGCTGTCTGTTTTTGCTCTTTCTCCTTCCTCCCTCTGTCGCTTGTCTCTCTCCCAGGTTTGTTACTGATACCTTTTAAATATACTGTGAGCACCAGGGGAATTGGCATCTGTGAGACTGTTTTAATTTGGCCCCTGTACTCTAAGGAATCCAGGTTAACATAATAATCAAAACCAGATCTGCTGCCTGCTCTAAACTATGTGTGAAACAGAGTGTGAATGAGGCCTTTGAAAATGGACACATTCTTGTTCAGTCACCTGTATTTGTAGAGATATTATAATGAGCTGTTTGTACTATTAGCAGAGTAGTAATGAGGCTGATATAATGTTATTGATGATTTCATATGAGCCATGAAAATAAATCTTCATTTAATCATGGAAATGTGGTATCCAAGGCAAGAACATAGTTTATACAATTCAAACAAGTTTAAAGGTCAATAATATTGGGGTAACGGTATTTCAGGAGATAGATCAGGTCACCTACTAATCAGAAAGTGGTGGTTTGATCCCTGGTGTGCATGCCAAATATCCTTCAGCAAAAGAAACTAACCCCAAGTTGCTCTCCAGTGCATCCATGTGTTTAATCTGTGTGAATGTTAGATAGAAAGCACGTAAGTATAGTGCTTGTATGAATGGGTGTGAAGCGATCAATGAGGCGTGTTGTACAAAGCACTTCGAGTGCTCGGGTAGAGTCAAAAAGTGCTAAATAAGCACCAGTCGATTTACCATATTTGGTATGACCATCTTTATACTGTTTAATCGTGTATTTTTTATTGTTTTGCAAAATCCATGTATGTTTTTGCGGCATTGGCAGTGTCTTGGGGATCACTGTCATGCTGAAAAATGAAGCTTTTTGCATGCTTTTTAAATCTCATGATACTTTTCTACATTTATAATTCCATCAATTTAGACAAAGTTCCCAAAACCAATAGCTGAAATGGATTATAACAGAATCTCCAGTGTGTTTTTAAGGGTGACTGTAGACGCACTATTGTACCTCTTCCTGACCTTCTCTGTACATACTGACAACAATTTGAACCAAGACCTCTTGCCACATGTTTTCAGTCCAGTTCTTGTATAATTTGGCTTACCTCATCTTGTTCTCCTTGTTTCCCTTAAGAATGTCTTCTTGACAGCCACCTTTACACTGTGACCATTTCTGATGAGGCCTCTACACACACTGTATGGATCTGTTCATGGGCTAGATGAATTGCAGGTCCTGTGTCAGGTCTTTGCAGGATTTTATTCCTATTTCTTAAGGGGAAGACTTTCAGATACTGCTCATCTGCTGTCGAACCTTTTAGGCATGCCACTTCTTTCTTTTGTTCCTTTATCCTCAACTTGTTCCTTAAAATTGTAAGAACACAGTGCACAATTTTGGCTAACAGCACTTTGAGGATCACTGGTAATATTTAATGGTAAATGGCCTGTATTTGTATAGCGCTTTACTAGTTCCTAAGGACCCCAAAGTGCTTTACACATCCAGTCATCCACACGCTGGTGATGGAAAGCTACATTGTAGCCACAGCCACCCTGGGGCGCACTGACAGAGGCGAGGCTGCCGAACACTGGCACCACCGGGCCCTCTGACCACCACCAGTAGGCAACGGGTGAAGTGTCTTGCCCAAGGACACAACGACCAAGACTGTCCAAGCCGAGGCTCAAACCGGCAATCTTCCAATTACAAGGCAAACTCCCAACTCTTGAGCCACAATCGCCCCATTAATGCCTGTCAAACTGTGTTAACTTTGGCATTTTCCGTAATGAAAAATCATTTTTAATGCTAAAGAAACAACAAACTATGTGTTAAACACTATAAAGAAAACGTATGAAGACAGAGTTTGAAATAGTTTTTTGCCAAGTTATCTGTTATCTGACCTAATGCTGGTTCATCCCTGAAGTTTGTGCATTATTTCCTGCTTGAATGATTCATACATCAGTGTTGAGTAACTTAACAAACAAAAAACCTGCCCACTGAAATTGGTCAGGTGCAAAAAAATCAGGACTAATACATGTAGTACAAGAATGCAAGAGTAAAGTATATGCAAATACAAAAAAATAGGTCTAACTGCTTGGGGCCGTCTAACAGTGAGGGGCTGTCAGGAGACGTGACCTGAGCAATGACAGCAGGCAAAGATCAAAGCGAAACCCTGGAAGAGTCAGACATATGTGAAGGAGAAATGGAGGAACATGCCAAAGGAGGAAAAGGGCCATATTCCCTTTCCTGTTCATTCCAGGAGAATTTTCCCAGTATGATATATTCTGCTCGGGCTTCTCCTCTGAGGCCAAACAGACATCTATGAGAACACTGGGCCCCATTATCCCAGTTGCCACCCTCCTCATTTTGTTGCCCTCATTTTGTCAGCTTCTCACAACACACATGATGTATATAATGTAGCTGACAGGTTGATTTCCATATTTCATAATCACAAATATCAGAGCTTACAGCAGCCATGTCATGTGTCATTTCTGGTGTTCAGTCCTGCTGGGCTTATAGAATATTTCAGTTACATCCTAAAAAAAAATGTAGTAGATATTCTGAGGTGCTACACTGACAGAAATAGGAAAAGCATCAGTTGACCTGTTGGATAAATCAGGTTCTTCAACTGTAGTGTTTTCAAAGTGATCATTATCCACTGCCTGGAAGGTTTGTGGTTTAATCCCATCGTCACAATACCAAAACGTAAGTTTTGTCAGCATGTTTCAGCAACAAAGTTCAATTCAGTTCAATTTTAGTTTTATGGCGACAAATCACAACAAATTTCCCTCAAGCTGTTTGTGCATTGAGCAAAACGCAGCGTAAATGTGTGTCTGAGTAAATGAATGTGACTTATATTGTAAAATCACTCGGATGGGTTAACTTCTGATTTTAAAAAACAGAACAAAACATATTTCGATTCTCAGCTTTTTAAGCTGTTACACTATAAAAGATAACCATCATAACAACCATGACTCTCACCAATTGGCTTTACACTTCACATTTAGCATTTTGGCTTCCACCACGCTTTTTTTAGAGAGCCAGAAACAATCATAGGGTGTAATGCTGAAGTTGTCATCTACACACAAACACATGTATTTGTTAATAAACCAACTAATAAAATACTACAATTTCACTCACCAAAACTGAAGCATGAACTTCTTGGAGGTTTCTTTACCACACAGCAGTCGTGTTATTTGTCACATAATTAAATAAAAATGCTCCATAAGCCACCAATTTCACAAACATAGCAAAAGGTTTTAATGAGTTGAAGTAGTGTTGATGAGGCCCAGCAAGCTGCCTGTGTCACTACCACCATGTTATTTCTGTTGGTAACGTTGGCATTTTAACATGGGAGCTTGTTTTGGTACTAAAAGCTACAACTTAGCTGGTACCAACTCCTATTTAGGTCTTACTACATTGACATGAATTAAATCAAGTCGTCCAGCAACTTAAAAACTGTGTATTATACATTTAGAGTGAATGGTCTGATTCTTATATAGTGCTTTTCTACTCTCCTGGAGTACTCAAAGCGTTGTATACAACATGCCTCATTCACCCCCTTCACACCCACTCATGCAAGCACTTCTAAACTTAAGTGCAATCTAACCAACATTCACACTCCGATGTTAGTATCTTGCCCAAAGATATTTGGAATGCAGACTGGAGAAGCCAACCTTCCGATCAGTAGCTGATCTCCTCGACCACCTGAACCACACACTTTATGCACCTTAATATAAATTTCAGTATAGATAAGAAGTTTACCTGGACAAAAAAAGGCCTAACTTATAAATGTATTTCATTATACTGATGTTTCAGAAAGCAAGTTTAACAAATCAGTAGACATCAAATACTTAATTTTACTAACACAATAAATAAAGAGATGAGCCTACGTTTTAATCAGGTGCATCTTAATGAGGTCGAGGATGTTTCATTAACTAACAGGGACAAATGCCAGTAATGGCAACTGCGAATTAGTTTAATTAAGGAGTTTTGATATCATATCCATTAGGAAGTGAGGTGTGAGTGTGTATTAGACAAAGAGCTTAGGCTCTATATAACTGTGTGTGAATGAGTTTTGTAGTAAATATGAATTGAAACAAAAGTTAGCTTGAAGTTCATAAGACATGAACTTCACATCATCTCCAACATGATGTCAGTAAATGGGGCATTTTTCCATCACGGCAACAGATTACAGCATGAAAAAGATCATTGTTCTCAGTCGATATCACGAACCTCAATCAATACCAAAGCTTAGGTCTTCACTCAAACCTGCAGTTTTAGAACTTTTATATCATAAGTAAATGACTAAACTAAACCAGGAGGACTCATACAGGTCCTATACAGAGCCTCGAGGTCCGGTAAGTGTAACCAGTAAAGCCAGCCACAAAAAGGGTAGACAGGCATGCGGATGGTGTGACTCAGAGCTCCAGTGGTTCTCCAGCCACCTTTAGCCTGGCTCTCAAATCCCCCCCTGACAACCGTAGCGTGCAGAAAATAAAAAGACATATTTCTACCCTAAGAGGAGAGAGAGGAAGATTGTGGAGGAGGTGAAGTGGCAGGGGGCAAAAGCAAAACATCAAGCAAGGAGATGAACCCAGTGGGGGTTGGGTGGGTGTTGCTGCAAGCTGAGCAACTGATCGCTGGAAGTGATTTGGCTAAAAACAACATGTCATTATAGGAGCTTGCAGGGGCAAAGTAAACAGCTCGTATTTTTAGAAGGCCAGGAGAGGACAACGGCTGGGTAGCAGAATTCTCCCACTTCCACTGAAGAACGAAGGAATTTGTGAGATGTGGCGTCATCCATCACAGCCTGCTTTATCCATCAGCTGCTCTGTCCTGACAAGGCAACCGGGCCCAACCCATTGACCCCTTCACCAGGCTCAAACTCCAAGCAGCTGGTCAGAAGATGGAGCATGAAATAAGCCCCCAACCTTCAAATCCACGCCCCATAGTAACTGATTTATATGGTGTAGATACAAGCCCTTTATCATTGCTCCTCAACAGGCCCCTATTGAGGAGGGCAGCCAGGTCCTCTAGGCTTGGCTGTCAGTCCTCACTCTCATCATGGTGGGGCTTTTGTTTTTTTGACATATCTTTGGTTTTTATGGCTTGGCCACTCTGATGTTTACCCCTCCAGCTATTAGCAAAGTGTAATTCATAGTCACTGTGATGTCCAATGTATGCGTCATTGTAGACAAATATTGCATTCACTTTTTATGAGGCTTTTTTAATGTCCAATACCATGACTGAGTGAGTGGACGGGTAGGGCTGACGGAGGGGCTTCTTTATGAGATGTTTGGTGTCATAGCGCCATCTAGTGGTGTGACATTTAACAGTATTTAACTGTCATTCATTTATGGCCCTGAACTGACAGGAGAGCATCAACGCTGATGCTGATTGATAAGATGCAGCTCACAGTCTGAGTCTCACTCTCTATCCAGTTGTGTTTACACTTCTTGTGGGAGAAAACAGCAGTAGCTGTATTTCATTTAATTGAATTTCTGTTTTATACAAGCTGAAGTTCCTCAAAGCACTTCATGTTCTAAGATAAATACTCTAAAATATTAGAGAGTAAGTTACAACAATCTGAAATCTGAATAATTCACTTTTAACAGGAAGAAAGCAGGAAGACAGCAAAACCAGACTGCAAGCCTTTTTATATGTTTATTTTGTTAAATAAATGCAGTCTAAGGATGTTAAAAAAAAAAAAAAGTCAAGAGGAAAAAAATCATGTGTTTCTCTCCCATTTTTCACTCTCAGTGCTGCTTAACCTGAACAAGATATGACTCTGGGAACGCTAACCTTTGTGCCAGTAATCTCCTCCCTTTTGATTACTGACCTAAAAAGAGTCGAATCTAAACTATTCTTCATTCTACATGTCAGACCTCATCATTTGTCTGGGATTTTTTTTTCCCCAAGCTTTCAAATATTTTCATTATTTCCAGCTTCACATTAAAACATGACACATATTTGATGCAGCCTCAGACTTCTGGACGTCACTGCATTGACACACTGGCTGTGAGGCAGCTGTGACTAATATTAGTCTGTTAAAGCACCGGCTTGCCGATTTCCCTCTCTTCTGTTCACTGCTCTGATTCGATTGATTCACCACTGCAGGGCCATGCAGAGAGGTTTAAAGGGGTGGGTGCTCAAGCCCCTCTAGCCCCCCCCCCCTGCACATGCCTGCACCACTGAACACAAGCTTACCTGAATGTTTTCAAACTTTGCGCCTGCCCTGCTATGACAAGTAGCGTAAAAAGTCCATTGGACATTTGCATAGGAAAATAGAGATGGAGTCACAGTTTTTGTATACAATGAGGTTTATAAAACACAGCACATATATTTCAAGACATACTATCTTGCACTTGTTTCTTCAACATAGCTTTCAGTCAGGTAATACTTTCTAACTGTATCAAAGAGTGTAACTCTTTTTCCCCATCTCCTTTTGTCCTTCTGTGACTATTTTGTTTCTTCAGCTCAAATCCCAGGAGATCAATCACTTTGAGAGCTTCCATCCTGATAAACACGTCTACTACAAACCTATAATACTGCACAATTAATTAAATTTGCCTTGAAACCAACTTGATCTCTCACCTGAGCACTGGAAGATATTTTACTTATATTAATGTTATGCTGTTGTTAACTGCCTTTTATTGTTTTATTGTGAACAATCTGTTTTAAATATGAACATTTGAAAAATAGTATATTGATGTTTTCTTATTTTGCTTGTCCTTGATGCACCTGGAGTACTGCTGAAATATGACATATCAAATCAGAAAATAATATTATAGTCAAATTTTTCCTGTGGTTCGTTAAAAATGCTGAGGATAATAAATGATTAAATCATTCTGCTGCATTTGATTTACTGGCTACTAAAAGTATTTATCAATTGTTTCCAAAACACAAAGTTTTCACACGAAAAGCTTTCAGGGAAAGTTTGTTTATTATATGTATTTACAGGCTTTTACTAATGAGACATATTCAGCCGGTGGACAGTTTACGGTCAATATGCTATAAACAGGCACTGTTAGGAATACATGCATGCGCGCACACACACACACACTCCTCCGCATGTCCCCTGATAAGAGGAAGTAAATGAATGAATGGATGGATTTACAGACCAGTTTCTATAGCAACTGCATCCAGTTGTATATCTGGTGAAATCTAAGGCAACGTGGATGTACTACAGAGGCACTTTAGGCTGATCCATAGGAGTATTTAGGTGGATATTTAAATTTAAAAAAAAAAAAAAAAATCACAATAAGGAGAAATAATGTAAATATTGTATGTGCATGTTAAATTATCTGTTATAGTGATTTCCAAACACCCTGAAACTTGAAAATACCAAATAAATACAGGGCCAGTATTTTAAGCTTATGTCGGGGAGATCAGTGTGATTTTTGCTTCCCACCTTGGTTTTTTTTTTTTCTTGAGACCTGGAACGTACGTAAAGTACTTTGAGTCAACTTCTATTGTGTAAATGTGCTACAGGATATAAATAAAATATATGTGACACAAAAAGATTCAGACATTTTTCATAGTGCATATTTTTCATTCCCCCCCCCCAAAAAAAATGAAAACAAATGAGTGGACTACATACTGAACACAATAGTATTTATCCTATCGTGCTAGTATTGACCTGATGCCAATACAAGCATTGGTTTAGATACTATCGACATTTGGAACGATCCACCCACCCCCAGTGCTCATACTTCGAGGAGCCGGTTACATCACTCTGATCCCTCACATACTTGCGGACACCTTAAATACAACTTTTCTAAGTGGAGCATCGTCCCTCAGAAACAACATCTGGCCAAGTCACACTTTCAGCAGACAGCAGGAAAATCTTCCCTGCAGTCACACTACTTCAGAAAAAACATGCTACATGAGGTGTTTATCTTTGGTATAAATGACAAGCTGCTAACAAAAGGTTTAACAAAAAAAGTAACACCATTAGCACTGAACCTGTATTCTGCAAAAGTATATTTGAATCAGTTGCACTCAAACACTTCATCCATTTTCTTCTTGGAAAGAAGAGCAGAAATGAGGAAATGTGTTCTTTATGGCCCTTATAACCTTATCAAACATAACACTCATATGAACCCCATCCCAAATGCATTGTTCCTTCATATCAGATTAATTTGCAGAAATTTCTTCACTTATAAAATTGTTCTAAATTCTTTTTTTTAATAATTTAAGAGTTGTAGTGTTAAAAAAAAGCCCTGTCCAAGTCACTGAGTGGAGAAGACATTTTGGTTTAGCCACTTTGCAGCTGAAATCAAGACTAATTTATTCATATAAATAATCATGCTATCATGCATATTTATAGGAAGGAAGCTGAGGAGGCTTCCCATCTGTCACATGTTCGCGTTTAAATATAATGGATACAGACTGGTATCAGAAGTGGAAGCTGTTCTATATAGAAGTGACAACTACTGGAATATTTAATCTTCTTTGGAGATCCCGCTGGGGTAATGCTGCACAGGTTCCTCCACCTCAATCACCTCCACCACCAGGTCACGGATCTCCTTGACGCAGTCCAGAGGCCGTGCTTGGGCAGGACTGGAAGGTGTCTCCTCTTGAACGGGTTCACTAGACAGAGATGCTGTCATTTTCTCCACCTCCTCTGCTTCCACCTCTATAATGGCTCCAGTTCCAATGACAGTGCCACTCTTCACCTCTGTCTGGACTGGCATTAGCACCTTGTCACTTGCTGTTATGTCCTCAGTAGCATCTCCTGAACCCACTGGTGACTTCCTGATGTTAGCTTCGCCCTCCAAAATGTCTGAGGATGTTGACACGTCATCTGTGGACTCAACATCTGAGGGATGAGACTCGCTTCCCACTGACACAGCCAGAGAGCTCGTCTCTGAGAAAGCAACTGGTTCTGCATCCCCTACGTTCTCACTGAGGACTATTCCTCCTAGTGCTTCACCACTAGGTGGAGCCTCGACCATGATTTCTGGGTTCTCACACTGTGTCTTTGCTTCAGTATTGGCAGGCAAGGATTCAGTTCCTTCTGCTGAAAGGTTAGAAGCATTGAGAGATTCTGCCTGTTTTGGTGCTTCTGTTGTTGTTGTTATACTTCCTACAGCAGTGGGAGGTTCTGCTTCTTGTGGAGCATCTGCGCTGTTCGTTTCAGGCTCAGCAGCTGTCTTAGTTTCTTCTGTTTTGACAGAAATCACATCTTCATGCATCACAATCGCTGGAACTGCTGCTGCTGTATCATTTGTGCAGCTCTCTGGCATGTTCTCTATTAAATCAGGGCTGTTGAGGTTACTATTGCTTCCTGCTTCTTCCGCAGCAGTTTGGATGACATCTTCAGCTTTAAGTGCTGGTAGGTCTGATTCCTGACTGCCAGAGGAACCAGTACCAACCCCTGTTTCAACCTTCCCCAGAGGTGTCTCACCCACTATCATGTCCTTTAAGGCCTCACTCTGAAGCTGGTCTTTCCCTTCCTCCTGCTGTTCTTGCTTCTGGGAGCTGGCAAAGACATAATTAGAAGCAAGTGGAGAAGGCTGGGGCTCTAAAGAAGGTTTATTGAGGGAAGCCAGTGTCATGGCTGGGCTGCCAGGAGTAGATGATGGCAAGGAAGAGAGGCTAGACTGACTGGTCAGGTCGCGCTTGTCTGTGAACAAGTTGTACTTCTTTAGGTTGGCTGCCTCCTTCACCACTGCAGAATGACAGAACAAACAGGAGGATAGATTAGAGGTAACTCTTCACCTGTGTCTGGGGAAAGGCTGTGTGTTGCTAAGTTGCCATAATTAGTCTTTTTGTACCTTTAGTGACTTCCTTGTCCAGAATTTGCAGAAGGATGTTTTCATAAACATTGTCAACATGAACGAAGCTTGAATGGTCACTATAGATGGTCTGTTCAAGACCCTGAAGCTCCTGTATAGAGGGACAAAGTGTCAGGCTTTGTTGAGGGATATGTGTGTTACATAGTGTATACAAATATAAAATCCCATAGACCTGGCGTCCACATATGTGGACATCATATTTTAGGTTGTCTCGACCAAAATACTAAATGTTACTTTACAAGGGCCTGATATCCACTTACGAGGACATTATACTGCCTTTATTCTATCAAAATTTAAAGCGAATGTCCTCGTAAGTATATCTCATTTTTCTCAGAAACAAAAATCAGGTACAAAAAATAAATAAATAAAAAAAATAAAAAAATAAAAAAATCACAAAATTCTTTGTTTTTACATTCATCAGATCCCAATCAGCCCAAATAGCAAAGAGAAATTAAAAATGCATGCCATGGAAGAGTTCGGGTCTTTAAATTTTCATTAAATCAAAATACAAGAGAACGTGATAAATTTCCTTGAAAATCTTATTTGAAAGACACATAAACTATACAAGGTATTCCCTATAAATTGCTAATGCTGCTCAGTCATATGCAAACTGTTAAGCCAATGTATGTCCCACCTGCCAATGGGACACAAATGTCAATATAAGAGCAGTAAATTTAGGTCAGAGTAATGAGTAATATCACAAACTGACCACCTCCAAAATTGGCAGTTTGCTATACCTGTATGGACCAACAGCCATTATGGGGACAAATTCCCGTCCCCATGAGTTTTAAGGCATTTTTGACACCCAAAATGTGGTTTTAGTGTCAGGGTTACAATTAAGTTATTGTTAGGTTTAGCCTAAGGATTAGAGTTAGGCATTAATTTTTGATGTTTAGGGTTAGGGTAAGCATTATGTCAATTAGATGTCCCTGGGGTTAGGGGTATGGTTAGGGTTAAAATAAGCTAGGGTTGATAAAGCAACTACTATTAATTGTAGAGTTATGGTAGGAACAGATGTGCTGGAATTTAATGTCCATAGAAAGACATTATGCTGTGTGTGTGTGAAAGACAGAGCCCTCACAGGTTTGCAGGTAGACACCAGGCTCTTCTTGATGAAGGGCAGAGTGATGGAAACCAGAGCTTCCTGGAAGATTCTCTTCCTCACCGTGCTGCTGTCATAGTCGTATTTCTGCAAGAAGATGGAATAAAACCAGTCAGTGCATCTGGAGGAGAGTTTATTAGTTTTAGATAAAAAGGACCTATTCTGATTGTTATCTGTTACAAGCATTTGGCCTACAGTTCTGATGACATTTCTGTATACAAGTGAACATTTCATATTAGGGGGTAGATGTGAACCTCACCTGCACCTGGTTACAATTTTCTCATGTCTTAACTAGAAACTTGGGAACTTAAGTTTTGTTTTAGATGACAAACTGACCTTGAGCACTATGTGTTTGACCTTCTCAGTGGCAGAGCTGGCGTTGTCTGGGTTGTCCTGGATGGCTTTGTAGAGCAGCTGCTCGAAGGTAAAAGCTGCATTCTCAATCAGCTAAAATGAAGAAGCAGAGAATTAAATTGGACTTAACACTCACAATATGTTATGATATAATTTTTTTTTGCTATCACTGTACACTATAAAAACTTAATCCAAATTTTCTGGAGCTAATCTAAGGAGCTTGGAAAGAAAAGTTGCTTGAAGACGTTTCACCTCTCATCCGAGGGGAAAGGTTTCACAATGAGCTCACCCGAAACCCTGGCTGATTGTGACCCACACCCGTTTTCACACCTTGGCTCATGTGATTCTACTTTGTTTACTGCCACTCAACAGGAGTGAACTCACATTTAGCTAATTATCCAGTTGATTTGACAAAATCAACAGTTTATTTCTAATAAGAAAAGGGAAGCTCATATTACGAATCACCAGCAATCATAAACTACACTAAGTAAATAAACTATCACCAGTGTTTCATAAAATGCTGATTCACAAACGAGTTGTGAAATCCTTACACTCACTCCATCTCAGTAGAAATACCCTCTCAGAAGGAGGGAAAGGGAATTCAAATAAATCGCCATCTGAATGACAGCATGAAGCTGTACCTGCTGCAAATCGATCTGAGCACTGTGCATCACTCCTGTGGTGTCGGAGAATCCAAACCTCGCCTGCAAGTGCTGCAGTTTAACCTGCAGGGAACCGATCTTCTCATAGCAGTTCAGCAGGTTCGGTTTTGCCATGGCGTCGAGAGACTGAGAGACGAAGAGACGAAGAGAGAAGAAGACAGAGTAGAAATTAATGAGATTAATAGACAAGGTTTGTCTGTTCACTTTCACAAGGTATGAAAGTGAGTGCAAATGGTCACTTTGTGTCAGCCGTGCAACAGACTGGTGACCTGTCCAGCATGTATCCAGCTTAATATCTAATAGGTCACCAACAACTTATGTAGAGGTAAATTTGGGCTTGAGGAAACATCTAGTTTCTGAAAAAATCCCCTGTATTAAAGAAAAACTCTACTCCTAACCTTAGTTAACTCTTTCCTGTGAATGTTATAAAGTTGAAGGTTTAAAATGAGATGAATCAGCCCAACCAAAAGTAATTCTCTGGAGTGTAACAGGTTTGTTCCGTTATCCATCCATCCATCCATCCATCTTCATCCGCTTTATCCGAGGCCGGGTCGCGGGGGCAGCAGCCTAAGCAGAGAGGCCCAGACCTCCCTCTCCCCAGCCACCTCCTCCAGCTTATCCGGGGGAACACCAAGGCGTTCCCAGGCCAGCCGAGAGATATAATCTCTCCAGCGTGTCCTGGGTCTGCCCCGGGGCCTCCTCCCGGTGGGACATGCCCGGAACACCTCACCCAGGAGGCATCCTTGTCAGATGCAAAAACCACCTCAACTGGCTCCTTTCGATGTGAAGCAGCAGCGGCTCTACTCTGAGCCCCTCCCAGATGGCCAAACTTCTCACCCTGTTCCGTTACATCAGAAAAAAACCAAACAAGTGAAATTCCAACCAACCTGTTTCAGCTGTTCGTTACCACATCCCTGCTTGATGTCCTGATACACTTGGTCCATCATGTTTTCACTTAGTTGCCGTCCTTCCTGGAACCCAGTGCTGATTGGCTCCATCAGCTCCTCCAGGACTGAGCCTAGGTACGGCTGGACAGAGTCGGAACACAGCTTCTCAGCTGGCTCTGACACTTTGGCTGGAGAAAAAAAAAATTACATTTGAGAAAACAGCCCAATTCCGTCACTCTGTATTCCCTATACGAAGCTGCACTTCATTAGATCATTACATGGAGAGGAATGCAACACATCATTCTGTTTCTGAATGTTCTAAGTAACAAGGCTATCAGATAGATGAGAATACCTCGGATTTTTTCCTCGAGCTGCCTTCTTGAGTTGAGGATCTGGTCCATGTCGGAGTGAATCAGCACCTCTTGCTGCCGAACAGACACCCGACATTCCTCCTTCAATGCTGATAGCCCCTCAAACATGTCCTCCTGGACCAGGATATATACTGCCTCCACCATCTGAGAGAAGGTAGCAAATTCATGAAAAAGATGTTTTTTGTTTTTTTTTAAAAATGAATTTCAGCTCTTTTTTAAAAAAGAAAAATGACTTCCAAGAGTGCAGAAAAGAGCCCGGAGACTTCATGAATAATGTATTAGTGCACGACTTTTTCCAGATATAACCCTGAAAAACAGACTTCCATTCATTTTTCCTTTCAACAGCTGGGAAATGAAATCATATATTTCTTAGAAACTGCATCAGTTGCAAACATAAATGACTCACAGCAAACCAAACTCTCTTCTTCTCAGTCTTTTTGGCTTTGAGGCCAGGCAGCATGTCTTTCTCCAGAGACGGCAGCAGCTGCTCCATCACCATGTTGGCCATCACCTAGAGTTAACGTACATAGAAAATATCTCAGGTTTGTCTCATCATCATCCAAACGAGGCCAGAATAAACTTTTATAAACCCTCAGGTTTTACTAGTAAGACAGGATTTCAATATTTTTTAAATAACGGGGAAAAAAACAAAAGCAAAAAACAAAAACATAGTGTCTGTTCATCTCTTCTATTTCATAACAAAAACACACCATTTATATATCGATATATATACACACATAAAAAGAGTGTTCTCTGGAATATTTCTCAAACCTATGTCAGGAAAAATGTCCAACAAACCCCGAGTTTAGAAATTAACTCTGAGCTGATTAACTCTGAGAATATTAGCTAGTTACTTCAATCAACTCTGAGTATATTCAAACAGGGTTCAGCACGTACATGAGTAGAGAAAGGAAGCCATCGTGAATTGAGCTCCAATAACACACGTTGCTCTGTGGCAACAGGTAAATAAAGAGCAAAGCCTCCATTATAATCTGAGGGATACTGATGCATGGGAGTGTGGATGTTTTAATTAGCTTAAAATATTTATTTATTTTCCTTTGGTCATCATTTACCCCATTGGTACTTTAATTTAATGAAGATAAACTGTATATAAACTGTATCAAGGCCTGATAGCCCAATGTCTTTGTGTGCAGACCCACTCAGACTGATTTAGCTGATTTTCAGTGGAAAAAAATATAAATTTTCTGTGAATTTCAGACTCTGTGCCTTGTAAAAGACTGTTTGACAACATTTAAATTTACACTGTTCTCGAATATACTCCAGTGGCTCCAGCAAGTGTTTGTGTTTTACGCATGTTTAGTTTGTTGTTATAGCAGAGGACAAATTCCTTCTATAATGCTAAGAGGAAGACTCGCCTGGATTGGAGACTGTTACGAAAATGTCATGTGGGTAAAGGCATAGTTTATGTTCACTGCCCCAAATTATTATATCTCTTTCTAATAGTCTGTGCTAGTGGCTTAATATATAATGGGAAAAGTACGGGGACAAAGAATCATCATTGCCGGTAGCCTCTTTCAAGGTCCACATGGTGAAACAAATTGCCATTTATTTTAATTAGAGTAATAGGAGACTGATGGAATGATTTCACACCTCTGATTATGCAGACATCAAAGCCAAAACAGTATTCCCCCAAAAAACTGAATCAAAGCCCTTTTAAGTTTCAAGGCTTAAAACTATTGATTCTTCAGAGGAATTTTGCATGTGGTCAATGAGATTCCTAACATAAGCCAATGTGTGTGTTTTATAAGAAGCCTGTTTGATCTACATCTATAAGGTAGAATAGACAGAATGCCTTTTGTTGCCACTATACACATGTACATGTCCAGAGGTGCGTTACACAGCTAATAAGTCAACCTAGCTATCCTAGCTTTCCTGTACTATCCTTTATCCATTTAATTTTCATTTTGTAAATGTATTTACATGTATTAATTATGTAGCCATTTCACTATTTATACTTAAGTAAATATTCATCCTCAGTATTACTATGTTGGGAGAAATAACTGTTGCTAAGAAAAATAAAGAAAAGAGACATACCCTTGCATCACTTCCTATCAGCATGTCCCAGGCTTCGTATTTGCCTTTGTCCTGTCTGTAGAGCTGAATAGCTTTAAGGAAGGCCTGAACTTCACAAGTCTTTTTCTTCAGGAAGTCTGACAGAGGGAAGAGAAAAAAGTCAGATATGCAGGGAGCTTTGAGAAAATGAATTCACTGTTAAAACATTGGGCCATTGCGCTCGCTTGTTTTATCTTAATCATTTATTCATCAGCTGATTTTAACAGTACTTCACTGATCGCACACAGCAGATATTTATCTTTCATCTTGATGCTCAGATGACAAAATTGTCACACGACAGTCTTTGTGGCACAACGGCCAGTCATAATCCTCTCAGTTTTTTGTAATCCGGCGCACTGCGCAATGGCTGCCACAGCTGGGTAGAAGACACGAGTGTATGATCATGTTGGTTTTTACCACCATTTTAATGATCTTGCGTGGGTTCTCTCTGGGTACTTCGGCTTCTTTCCACAGTCCAAAGACATGCAGTTAGTTGGGATAGGTTAACTGGAAACTCTAAATTACCCATAGGTGTGAATGCAGCAGCTTCCTGCAGCTTAACTGCGGGTGTAAATACAAGCGACCGTGAGACGAAGTTGTGGGGCCGAGCGAAGCGACCATTGTGGCGGGTACGCTGTAGCCTCTCTGTCAGCGCTCAATACTCCATCCACAACCCATTCAGCCTGCCATTATTATTCATCTTTTCTCTGACTACAGTCCACAAGCTGCTGGGTTAATGTTAACAGATGGCTCATGTGACTATCAGGGAACTGCTAGTTTAATGGATAATGTTAACATGTGTACTGGCAGAGTTAACATTTAAAATATATAATTAACACTTCAGTCTTGTTGAAACTGGAACTTTACCGATCTCTCTGAAAGTCTTCATAAAGGGTTGTTCGGTGTTATGAACATTAACTACTTACACTATTAGTAAGAGGATGAACTGTGTGCCTGAGGAGGTAAGGACATCCTTTTCTGTAGCATCTTACCTTGGTTCTGGTGTCTGATGCAGTCTGATAGGATGGAAATGAAGGTAGCCTGTGTGGCCTGTTGTTTGAAGCAGAAATAGGAGTCCCTTCTGTAGGGCAGACGCAGGTAGACTGGAAACTGTCCCGGCATCCCTGCCATAGGTGGAGCAAAGTCCTCTTTTGCACCTGAAACAGAAAAGAGTAGATGAAAGTCTACATGTGCTGCTAGTGAGCAGCTGTCAAATGACCAGAACCATTTATTCTTTAACTTTGTAGTGCACTAAAAATTAGATAACGGTAGCAGGCTAGACAAGATTACTTTGATTATGATGTAGGAGAAGGTAATGGAAAATAGGTATTCATCTCCAAGTCAATACCTTAGGCTTATTACTGTAAACAGTATGACACTGCAGTATATTTCTAACTAAGCAGCTCTTTCTATTTCGCTTGACAATACTTTCCTTAACAAATACCATGCATTTTGGGATCAACTTGAAAGAAAAGCAGATATGAAATGTAAAAGTGAGATCAGAGGTCAAATGTGAACGATATTAGAAAGCAATCTTTAATGTGATTTTATCATATCTTAGATGTTGCCATTACAAAGGCAGTATCATTTTAAGCATAATTTTAAAGACAAACATTTTATGAAGGTTTGACCGTCTTAAACATTGAACCTTTGATCTCTTCTTAATGTGATATAATGTAATGTGATATTTATAATTTTCTTATCATTCCCTACATGCCTACAGACAATATTGCCAAAAGCATTTGCCTGTTTGCCTTCTCATACATATGAACTTGAGAATTGTTAATCCAGAGGGTTTAATGTGATGTCGACACCCTTTGCAGCTATAACAGCTTCAACTCTTCTGGGAAGCGCCTTCCACAAAGTTTAGGAGTGCATTTATTTAATTTTTGATGATTCTTCTAGAGGCACATTTGTGAGATCAGACACTGGTGTTGGACAAGAAGGTCTAGGTCTCCGTTTCTATTCATCCCACAAGTGTTAAAGTTCTTTATGAACCTTGTTTTGTACACTGGAAAATAGTTGTATTGGAACAGGAAAGGGCCATCCCCCCTTCCACAAAGTTGGGCACCCTCCAAACCCAGATTCGTCCCATGGATTACCAGACAGAAATGCGTGACTCTAGAAATATGTTGTTGATCATGAAGTAGTGTACAGGCAACATCCATTGAAAAATACAAATGAAACACATGCAAACAGAGAACATCACATTTACAGGGGGACAATGAAATGAACACAATATATAGGAAAAAAGGATTTATAATGAATCCCTTTTGAAAAGCATATAGATTTTAATAATCACTGTGTGCGACACAATGTGTGTAGAAGGTTTAGTTCAGATTGGCCCACCCTCTGAGGAGCTACGGTACATACGAACATATATACGCTACGATTATTGTTGATTATTATTATAAAATAATAATTGATAAAATAACCATTTTTGTTTGGACATTTAAATTCATTAAACCATATTAAACCAAAAGCAACTGACTTCTTCCAGTTAAAGAAAGGTCTAAGATAAAGCCTATGATGTCATCACGAGCCAAAACTATGGTTTTATTACAGAAATGATGGCAAAAGGTAGATAAAAGCATTGGCTGTGAGTAGAGCAATGTGGAAAATGAACCCATCACACAGTTACACATTATTCTTACTAAAATATAAAGCGTAATATAAACTTTCATCATTCAGCTGGCTTTTTAAATATACTAACTAATTGCTATAACATTAACATTAACATAAATATTAGCAGTGGAAGAAAGGGTATTATTTAATATTCTACATTTGGTTTTTCCAAATTTGTCAAAGATTTTTAATAAAAATTCAGCTAACGTTACTAACACTGATATTAGAGAATCTCCTAACAAGGTGGCTTTAAAGAGAGAGTAGCTAATACTAATGGCAGTTTAAGGTAAGGGTTATTTTGAACTGCCAGTTATCGGGAGTTAATTTAGAAGAAGAGATTTGAAGACAAGAGACAGACACGACCATAGTCCCCTTTATAGCACATATAAACGTATCGTGCAATGCCTACATATAGTTTAGACAATATTAAATTGAAAATGTTCTCTACTGGAATTCAATGTCTTCTAAAATTACTGTCTGATGACTGCTTTGTTGTGTGATAGAGGAAATTTGCAAAGCTTTATTAAGAACCCAGTACCATAAGGCGATGTCATAAAAGTGTAAGTGAATCTAATGACTCTTAAACCATATGTTAATCCAGTGGTTCCCAAATTTTTTCTGCTAGGCCTCCCTTTGTTTTACTAACACATCCTCACACAACCATATTTTGTTTCCAAACTCTAACATTTCGTAAACAATTAAACAAATAGAAGTAAACTGCAATAAATCACAGACAGTAATAAAATACACTAATTCTTTTACGCTACATCCACACCTACACGGGTATTTTTGAAAACGCAGCTGTTTCTATGCGTTTGGGCCTTTCGGCCACACGTCAACGGTGTTTCGAATCACCGACAATGGAGACCCCTTTTTGCGTTTACGTGTGGACAAGGAATACAGAGTTCGTCACGCAACGTCAAAGGTATGTGCCCTTTCTCAAGTCACGCTGTGCGCCACGTTATTGTGACAAAAAAAGAAAGAAAAATAGTTGTATTAGGTGTTTTACTCACAGATTTCATCAGGAAAACATTTATCCACAAGAGCCATGTACGCCTCTTCTGCCGTCAGAACCTTGCCCCCTGTAGGCAGGAGCTTGTGGCATGGAGGAGCTCCTTTAACAAAGGTCTGAAGAAAGAAGCCACAGAATGAATAAGAGGGGCCCCTTATGTAGATGCCTTTGATTTGCTGACATCACTTTCACAGACTCACCTCAACGCTTTCGTGACACTCCAGGCAGTAGTTGGCTCTCACCACCACATACCTCTCCCGCCACTTCCTGGTGTCATCAAAGTAAAAGACACTTTCCTCATATAGCACTTCACCCTCCTCTGGAGCCGCCTGGTGAACACGAACACGTGCATGAAAATTTCTACCTGCTCGTCTTTGAGTTGATTATAAACTCAGTTTGCATATCAGAACATATCAGAGTTGAGCCTCCAGGCTATTGTGGACTGCATGATGAACTTTAACTGTTTCTGCTTTTAAAAGAATTCATTAAAATGCGTTTCTTACTTTGTTGTAGCCGGCTGCCAGGTCAATTTTAAAATGCAGGACGTGATCAGGTCTTTCACAGTGAATGCTCTGTTTTTTATACCTTCCTTATTTTAGTATAGCTTTTCCAAAATGCAGCTATTCTACAATTATTAAATTGTTTAGAGGTTATCGTGTTGTATTCTCTATTTATTAGTAGGTGGTGAAATATAGATTTACCTTGACAATCCTCTTTTCCAGTCTTATTGACAGAAGTGCTTAAAGCACACACGTTTAGTGCTCTATATAAAGAGTGCTTTTACCTCTCACACATATTGCAGTGTTACTTCAGTCTCTATTGTGTGTTTAACGTCTTCATTTTTCCCTCAGTATAGGGTTATCTTCTTTTGTAAAATCAGCTGCTCTGTTCCCAGCAGCCTACACTTCCCGGTATTTGTGTTTGTGATTGGCCAGATGCTGCAAGCACCACCCCTTTCATGTGAACACACAGGGGAAACCCCTGTGTGTATATTATTGATTCAGCTCGGGTGAAAAGTTGCTAAGATAAGGGTTGTACGAAGCACACGTATCATGGATCTTCGCTGTTACATTTCTCCAGTACATTTTAAAAGACATACCCTGTGTTTGAGCAGCTGTGTGATCTTCTGTTTGTGCTGTTCCACATCATCTTCTACCTGAGAGAACTGAGCCACAGAGAACTGTTTCCTGTAGTACGGGCTGAACTCTTCCAGCACAGCCTCGGCCTGGCCTGCAACAATACAGAAGAAAGGCCGCGTTTTAATACATTGCTATTGAAGCTTAGAAAAGCACATATTATTGTTGGGGATGGGTGGTGAAAACTGAACACTGAAGCTGTGAATGGATGGTGGTCAGATTACAGACAGACTAACAAAGAGACTGAAATGCAAACCAGGAAGTTTAGACCAAGGGGAAAGCTGTAGAGCTGCACTTAGTGTGAATTGAGTTATTTTGCAATGCCAAAAATACAAAAATTAGTCTACAGCAGCGTGAAGACCAATTGTGAAGACCAAAGGAAATGAGATAAGAGAGCCACAATTTGTCAGTGTGAAACAAAATACTGTAAAACCCATATGGACCCATAACCTGGTGTTTTAAAGATCTTTAAAGTTAAAGATCACCTTTCCCTCTCCTGCATTTTATAAACTATAAAATATGTGTGTGTGTTCATAAACACAGTTTTACGGTTAATGTACATACAGAAAACAGGCTAATGTTATGACTTTATTTTATTAGACTAAATAGATTTAAAATCATGACTTGCCCTTCTGGAGCAGGAAAAAATTAACAGCATTAGAAGTACGTTAATATGTAAAACTACATTACTGGTAATAGATAACCTATAAATAATGAATACATCACTGCAATAGCTGTGAATATGAGGTGAGAACTTAAAGAAGTCCAGACGCTTTTCTTTGCAAGCTCC
The DNA here is from genome assembly GCF_051167445.1 of Perissodus microlepis. NCBI lineage: Eukaryota > Metazoa > Chordata > Actinopteri > Cichliformes > Cichlidae > Perissodus > Perissodus microlepis. The sequence continues at coordinate 24,411,291 of NC_140477.1, read as the reverse complement.
TTTGACCATGAGGTGAGAATGTTTAGCTAAATTATCATGAATTTTCTATTATTCAAGACCCACTTTAGTGTCTACTGGTCTTGAAAAAATGTTAAAATAAGTAAAGAGAATGATGACGGCTTACAAGAAGTCAAGGAAAAGGTTAAATTCTAACGCTAATGACACTTGATCGATAAACTGCAGACACATTTATCCCTGCTTCACTACTACAAGCCAAATTAAAAACATCTTAACTGGTGAAACAGTTCAACCACTTCAAAAAAAAAAAACATTGTGTAAAATGGGCCGTGCTTGACTAACAAAACAAACACATGAAGTGCGAGTTGAAATTGCCATATCTGATTCAAACTTTTCCAGATGCCTTTTAGGAAATATTGAAGAAAAATGACTCTTCTTTCTGCTTATTTTCAGTGTCTTTCACTGTCCTCTAACATAGTATTCCAGTCTTAATACATACCAGATGGTATCTCGCTGTACCTGATGTGACCCGTGTAATTCTCCTATAATTAGGTGACTGAGTTTGTTGTTAGTAGCTCTCGAGACTATATGAGTCATCTCTATCCAGATTACAATTGGCACATCAGACTCCAAAACCTGTCACCAATAATCGTCAACCGGAACCCCTTTCTCTTTCTGCTTTTCTTAGTCCTTCCTGTTGTCAGCCGTACTGTTGCCAACACAGAGAGAAAAGAAAACCTCTCAGATTTCTCTCCATTCTTATTAAATCAGGTCAGACGCCTTGTGTGAAGGGATCCTGATTCCTAAGAGGGGGGGGGGGGGGGATAAAATTGAGCTCACCAATTCTTTCCACTGTTGCTTGCCTTTGCAAACCAAATCACACCACCAGAGAGATGAGGAGGGGTAGGGATGCGTTAAATGTGTATTTATGCTCCCCCAAATGTTCAGTGTCCCCAATTCCCAGTGTTACATCATTCACTTAGTGGACGAGCAGCGACAAATATTTGGCTGCTGTTTATTGTCTCCCCCAGTATAGGTATGCTAATGCTGGGGTTAATGCCTCTGCCATTATGCCTGCATTCTGCCTTCAGACTAGTATGGAACTGGAGCTCTGTTACACTGTTTTAATGCACTGAAGAACAGAGCACTCACGGAGCAGAGTTGGGAAGTGAAGTATGTGTTTGTGTAGCATTGTCCAAGGCAAAAGCATTTACTAATGTAGCTATTAATTTATGCATTTTTCACAGACTCTTATTGGAATCATAATGGAAAATAATATAGTATAGTAGCCTTAATGGCCTTCATGTACTGGCTACAGCATATAAACTAATGGCTGTAATTTCATAATGGTTTATGGAACATTTCCATTCAACCCATGTCAAATTATCGACTTGATACTGACTCACAATCAGCTAAAACTGTGCTAGCATCCAAACTGAGGGTTAAAAACCTTTAAGGGGACAACAAGACCTAATTGTGGATTGAGGAAAGAAAAGAACAAAGAAAAAGTGGCGTAGTAGTAGTAGTAGTTTGTCATAGTCATAGTCAGAAGTACTCGGAAGCTAGGAGAAAGGGAAAGAGAAAGGTGGCAAAGGTGAAGGCTAGTGAGTTCTAAGGAAGGCTTGAAGGAAGAGTGGGAGAAAATTCCACCCAGTGTGCACTAGGAGTGACAGGTGGGTTGGGATAACATCAAGTATCAGGCTCTGAGCCCATTCTTGCTTGCAGTGTTGATGGAGAGGTCTATATGGACGACTTGCAGTACACACTGTGATTTGCAGTGAGAGTATGGAGCACAATATATGTGTGAATGACAGGAAGGCAGGTGTAAGGTAAACGTGTGGTCAACCATTCAAAGCAACAGACAGTCCGCAAGAGACGTGCAGAAAAGAGTACAAGCAAGGTGAGGAGTGGGTGGAAATGAATGTCACGGTCATTTATGACAGAAGAATACATCGAGAATGACTTCAGAGAAGTTCACGTATGTTGTGAATAAAATAAAGGATAATGGAGTGTGTTTTAATGGACTATTGTGTCACTAGGTACTGATAAGGAGGATGTAGTGGAGGAGGACATGGAAAACGGTTGGTGTGACAGAACAGGATGCTAGCAATATGGTGAGATTGAGGAAAATCATCCACTGTGGCAATGCCTAAAAGGAGCAGCCGAAAGATGAAGACAACAACTATGAAACATTTAAATACCCTTGATCTAAAGTTGAGTAAAATTCCTTTCTGTAAAACAGTTTACATGGCCAGACACTTTCCATCACGGCAAAGACAGATGATGATGTAATGATGTAAACTGCTGGCTGTTCTGCTTCAAGAGAACATAGAGGAAAAGGTGAGATGATTTGGACATGTGCATACGAGGGATAGTGGATATACTGGACAAAATGTTGAAGATGGAAAAGAGGAAGACCTCAGAGAAGTTCATGTATGTAGTGAATAAAACAAAGGTGAATGGTGTTTTAATGGATTATTGTGTCACTAAGTACTAAAACATAAGCTGTGAATCATTTAGTAGCTGGTTTCACCTTATTGATGCAGATGTGTGTGGGCGGGGATCCTCTGCACTGCAGCAAACAAACAAGGAAATACCCCTACTAACTTATATATACACACACACTAAAAGGCACACTTATTCTGGCTGCCAGCTCTCTAAGCTTTCTGTTAGAATACATTTAACAATAAAAAATAAAAAGTTCTTTTCGTAGTCTTAGTGGAGCCTCTTCTCAAATCGTCTCTGACGAGACTGAGCTAAGTGTCTGTGATGTCAACCTTCAACTCAAATCTGCTGCTGTTTATGCAAAATGTCTGCAGCCACTATTTGGTTATTTGTATTCTCTTTTTCAGGTTAAGTGATCATGCAAACACAGAAAGGTGCCTTTAGCACCTTTTCATAAATCACTGATTTAAATAAATAAATACATGATAACAACTAAGGTCATGGCTTGCTGTATGATACATCCTTTCCAAGACAGGATGTATCTTTTTGTTTAGGAAAATTCTGATTCTGATTCAGACGTGTGTCCATGTGTTACGCCTGTACAATTTATGGCTGCTGCTAGCAAGTTTGCTAGTGTTAGCATGTAGCTTAGCTGGGCTTCCTTTCAATCAACTTTCAACTTATTGCTCCAAAATACAAAACAAAACAAAATTTTTGACACAGTGTGTTGCTAGCTGTCACAAAAATTCCCTTATGAAGTGAGACACACAGAGGAGCGAGTTCTAATGCATTTATTTTCACTCACAGTGAACGTCTATGCGAGTGCTTGTCAGAGCAATCCTGTTGGGCCTTTTTATACATTTCTCCCAACGTTATCCTGGGAACAGATATGTGTGTGTCGCTCTCACAGAGAAACAATTCAGCCACATGGTGTGCTACATGATGCTAACAATGCTTTGGATAACAGATAGCAGAAGAGTCAGAGATACAAGGACTTTGAGAAAGACGGGACAGGGAAACTGACTGACAGAGAGAGCGATTCCTTTAGCTTACTGAATGTCGTGTTTTAAGTTCATAGAGTCTGTTATTGTTAAGCTGTCCCTTACTGAATGAAATGCACTTATCACATTGCCACGGTAATTAAGTGATTTAGAAAATGATTAGAAAATTGTTCTACTTTATTTCAGTCTACTGTTAAGCCTTTTACACTGCTGGAATTGTAGCTACTAGAACAAAGAACACACACCAAGAATACTTGTTCAACCATTTAATTAATTTAACCACAATCTACCTACAGATCTGCTTTTTATTCACTATTTTATTATCATCTGATAATGTCTCTGTTTGGAGTACGTGGCACTCAGTGGAATCAATCTGCCTTAAGGAAGAGTCACGTGATCCACAAAATGCCCCTTTTAGATGGCTAGATTCTGACAACACAATCCTTTTTATATGAACATGTAAGGGAAAACCTGGGTTTACCTTAACAAGCTGATAACCATCTTTGTGTGGACAATGTTAGAGTAAGTGAATCCTGACAACAACAACATACCATAGGTGTGTATGCTGTACTTGCTTTGTAGTACAGAGTCAAAGATTTATAATAACTAATGATTCAATGCAGGATTCAGGGTCACCTGATCCAGCCCTGATTAAGAAAGTGTTTGACATTAGGGAGGAGCTAACAAGCCATGTGATAAATAGAAGAGACAATGATAGTGAGTGACAAACAGAGGTAACTGCATGCCTGGAGATGCTGGGGCTAAAAATGTTATAGCCATGGGCTGTCTACAGCTGACAGGGAAAATGTTGGACTTTTAAACCAGATGCAAGATAACATTACTGAAATGTACCCAGAGCTAAAATGAGCATTTTTGCATTGTATTATACGTGAGACCTATCGAGAGCTAACTTGAATAGGGGCTTCAAGAAGGCCAAACACTGGTATAAGGGTATATGTTTTGATTAATATCACCTTATGTGTCGGTTTAATTCTTGTTATGTTTCTGGAGAATTTCTAGTTCTTAGGCTTTGGTTCCCGTGCTTCCTCTGTTCTCCATGTCTGTGTCTGTCATGTGCTTGTTTTGTTTTGACATTCCCTGTTCTGTGTTCAGTCTCTGTCCTCATGTTTTCTCTGTGCCCGTCCTGGTTCCACGTCTCCTGTCTAGTCATCCCCGTCTTTATGTGCCCTCAGTATCGTGTCAGCTTGTGTCTCTGAGTCTGTGTCTGTAAGTTAAGTCGGTGTGTTTCCTGTTTTACTTTGAAGGTCCGTGTCTTAAGTCAATGTATTCAGTTTTGCTTCCCTTGTCTCGTCCTGCCTGATTAGTCCCAGCTGTGTTTCCCTTCCGTTTCCCGTTTCCTGATTACTCCGCCATGTATTTTAGTCCTCTGTCATCCAATGCTTGTTGTCAGAATACATTCAGAATGTATTTCTTTTAATACCGGTCTGTTCTGTGTAGGGTTAACAGACCTGATTTATTAGTGTGAGCTCGTTTAATTTATGTTCACTACTAACTCCCATGACTATTTTTTTTCCTTTTACAGGCAATCAAATGTTGACAAAATTACTTTTGGGTATAGTGACCCTTTAGGTTAGAGTACCTATATGTAGAGGAGGGGTCCAGGCCTCATCCAACACCCAGAAAACTCTCTGAAGTAGAAAAACCAAACAAAAAAACTCCATCTACAGTATAAGAATTACTATAAAGAATCAAAATGAACAGTTTCTGCATCCGTGAGAAAAGGAAAATAGCAGCAGCTCCTCCTCTCAATGCCATCCTAATGCAATATAATACAAATGCATGTTCAAACAACATGTTCTCACTCCCACAGCGCGACATTTTACGCTAGGTGACAAATCGCCTGTATATTATGCTTCCGGGCACCCAACACGTCCCTATATACACGAGATCGGAAGAATTAGGAAACATGAGAACCGTTTGGAATGAATCTACACATGTACATTCGTTTTACTTAAATTGCTTTGGAAAACACTATCTAACGTCATTAAAGTGCTGGTTAAGGTTAGTGATAAAGCTGGAATACATGTCCGGAAAGTGTATTACCCCAGGAGCGTCATTCTACTGGATTCCTTCCATAACATAAGATGGCGCATAGCATAAGAATGTGGAAGGTCACCTTTCGCGTTCCTCAGGATCCCCTCGGAACTTGACAAATCATCATTATATTACACCTCGGGAGTGAGAACAGGCTGTCAAATCACAATTAAAAACCAAATGCACCTATATTTGGTCACATAAGTCATAAGTCAAAACTCAAATCTACTGTATTGTAGATTCAGCCTGTATCAGTATCTTTGTATTCAGTAGTAATCCATCCATCTCAGGAATTATTCCATGTCTGCAAGCCTATGCTGGTTTCAGGTACCCGTTACAGCTTTCTGTGAGAATTCTTGCAGACATTAAAATATACTTAAAAGCTCTATGACTCCAGCAAATCCAACCGTCTTCTTAATGAAGCCATTTCTTTTACTAATGACTCTTCTGTTTGCTGATGGAAAGACAAGCTCAGGCCATTTTTGATTTGTGTGTTTATTAAAGGTGACACACAAAAGCACAAATGTGTTTCTGTTGTCAGACTCGGTAGAAACTGATGACACTGCAATGAAATATGTGAACAGGTGCAGTGCAGTAGGTGTTGTGCGTTACACCACTTACACTTGTTGCATGTTAACAAGAATATGAAACCCAAAGGACCTCACCTAAGTCTATAATCTGGATTATCCTATAAGTAAAACAACCATTATGAACAGAATAATCTTTAATTGTGTGCAAAGGAATTCACTTACTAGCTCAAAAAACAAACAAACAAACATCAGGGAACACTACAACCCAAAAGGAATGTAGACAACAGTCACTGCAATGCAGTATAGGCAGGTGCCCAGTTTCTTACCTGAACAATATCTTGGTATGTGAACTATGAGTATGTGCAGGGTAGTGTTGCAGGATTTCAACTGCAAGTCCTAGTTTCACAGGAGAGACCTGCTCTTCCACTTCATGTCACAGGATAATCATGGACTAGATCACAGGTGTCGAACTCCAGGCCTCGAGGGCCGGTGTCCTGCAGGTTTTGGATGTGTCCTTGATCCATCACAGCTGATTTAAATGGCTAAATTACCTCCTCAACATGTCCTGAAGTTCTCCAGAAGCCTGGTAATGAACTAATCATTTGATTCAGGTGTGTTGAAACAGGGTGATATCTAAAACCTGCAGGACACCGGCCCTCGAGGCCTGGAGTTCGACACCCCTGGACTAGATTATTCATTCAGTTTCATGCAGATGCTTCCAAGTTAATGCAACTGTTCAGAAATGTCCTCTCTTGAAATTCTTTGAATATTTTCTGAGTCTGTTTCTGCAGCAACAAGTAAACTCAAAACAAAAACACTAAAAATGAGACATCCTGAGCCAGAGTAAAAACTTTTCCTGCAGTCTTTTATAGCAAAAGTCTGTTTTATAGGTGAGGCAACATGAAAATAGTTTTGTGGCTCGCCAAAATAAACTGAAGGGCCCCTGTATGGTACAAACTTCACAGTACCAGACCAGAAAGCTGTCCATAGTCTGACTGCACAGAAGCAAGTGTTTGGTAGTGAGCAGTTTTATATAAAAAAAAAAAAAAAAAGTATTTTACAAAATATATGTTTTAACAATCATGAAAGCGAGATAACCCGACTGACACTTTCACTGTTTTTGGGTTTTTTTCCAGTAATATTGCAAATACAGCATCAAAGAAAAAGTACTATTTTGATATACTTGTACACTTCCGTTCCTGTTGGGAATACCTCCAAGTTTTCTCTATTTTCCTTCTTTAGGAATGCCTTTTTGAAAGCAACCCTTTGATTAAGATAATTTCTGATGACATTTCGGCAAACAGAAGATGTATCGACTGAAGGGCCAAATGCATCTTTAAGGTCTTATGACTTTTCCTGTTACTTAAAGATATGGGTTAAGATACTATTCAACTGCTATAGATATGTTTTAGGCCTTCCACTTGTTATTTTGTGAGGCATCGATAGGACGAGGCATAAAAACATTTATACAGTTTCTGTACCAGCGACTGAATACATGTAAATTCCAATGACAATGCAACACATATTGTGCTGTAACTTTACAGATGTGCTTTATTCTGTTTGGCACATAAAGCATTCCATCCTCAAAAGATTCAGTGAAAACTTGTCTTTTTTTAAAAACCATGGTATCTGATCAGCAATCAGGGAATTCTACTGGTCATCTCTAGATTTGTACTCAGTATACACTCACAGCCAGGATATCTGTATGGTGTCCTAAGTGGAAAAAAACTGATTGGTGCATCCCTAGATGTATGATTTTTTTTTTACATGTTTTTAAAATGGTTTTTAGAACACTGAACATGACCTCTGAGACCGATTACTGGGATTGTTATTATGATGACATGACAGTGTATAAGAGGAGAATGCCAGAAAGAAGATCTTTCAGAGGTAAAGTTGGAGAGAGGTTCATTTAGATACCAGGTTTACAGTTTACCGTCTAGTGGAAAAATCCCAAAGTTCTTCCAGGACAACAAATAACCCAAAAGGTGAAAACTAATGGAAAAAACTGGGATGTGACTCTGTGACTGTCTGACGGTGGCTGTTTGAAACATTAACATGTCAGCTCACGTCATGCATGTTTTTACATGCATTCATGTAAACATGTAAACCCACACGAGCAAATGGACAAGCATCAAGTTTGTAGTTACAATACATGGCTTTTACCAAGTCAGACTTCAGTAAACAAGTGCTTTACAAACATGTTTAAGAAACAAGTATAGTTAATAGTAAATACTGGGAGCACTAAGACTTGTGCTAAGAGGAATAACACTAAATTGAAGTCCAGTGTCTGCACTGAAGGTTTGGCAAGTCAGGAAATACCTGAAACAGTAACTCGCTGAAAGGCAGAAAAAAACAATGGCCCATAGAGACAAAGGCAGAGTGAGTGGAGAGGAAGACGGCACGAGCGCATGCGTGTGGGTGTCTTTGACAGAAATACAAGTATTGTGAGAACACACACAGAGAAATGAAAATACGCCACAGCAACACAGTGCAGTACGTCAACTTGTACTGTACTTTTCACCGCTGTCAGAAGTATCAGGCTATAATGGCTTGCTCATTGCCTGTTTTTGTAGAACAATGGAAAATATAAAAGCATTTGCATGTTTACAAAAGCTAATTAACTTAAATAAATTAATGATAGAAAATACTTCATTGATCATTTGTAAGAAATAATAGTCTCCTTGGGAGCCACGTTAATAATATTTTAATGTGCAGCAGAGAAGCTTTGGAATCCCTGTGGTTTAAGAATTATTTGAGAAATGTAGTCGTTCAGGTGCTGTCAAATAAAGTTACCAATAAAATTAAACATGGCAGCAATAGTTAGTAATGACAAAGAGTTGCAAGTGCCAATGTTACTCCATTCCACCCATAGCTGAAAGGTTTTGCTTCACTAAGAAATGCCACTCTCATTAGAGATGTTCTCTCTATCAGGCTTACATAACCTGAGAAATTGCTACAGATGGCTGACACTCATCATAAGCTCTTCTTGAACAACTGCATTTCAGCAAGTTTTATGGCTTGTAGAGCCAGTTTAACAGTTGCATGCCATCGTGACTTGATTACGTAAAGTAAAAAATAAAGGTCTTGACAGCTCTTTTGCCCACAGTCCTTATGTTTACACTCACAACAGCCTTAAACAGACTTCCCTTGCAACTTCATCGACAAAATACTAACTTCTGTCTGTGCTTCAACTTCCCTGATTGAAAAGTAATATATAAATATACACTGTTGCTGTTTATTATTACTATTATTAAGTATCACACATAAACTTGTGGAAAGAATAAACAAGTAGTTTATGAATGAAGGTCATTTAACAAGCTTGTTGGTGTTATTAGATAACCATCAGCTAACAAGCTTGTGTTGACCTCAGGCTCCAAAACCACAGCAGCTGCAAAAATGCTAATGTTGAGACGTCAGAATGTGGAGCTCAGAACCAATGGGTTGCACCTGTGCCATCGCCATCTTTCATGTACAGGCCACAGTGCTCATTTGAGATTTAAATGAGCAGAAGCAGCACCAATGCAAACTCTATACACATCTTCATCAGTAGATGAGGGGTGGATTCATGTTGAGGATCCTCACTCATGACTAATGTTGAGTAAGTAACCAAGAGACAGTTTTTACAGTGAAAGACGTCCCACCCTCGAAATCTAAAGAGTACAACCCAAAGAATGCTTCGACCTACACCCGTTTCCACACCTTGGCTCGTGTGATTAAGTAGAGGATCAATAGGAGGTCCATTGTCCCTCTTGGAGGGAAACTCCCACAGGGCTTAAATCTGGGACTGTCCACCATTTGACCCTAGAACTGAAGAAGCCTCTCGGATGAGACATGAAACGTCTTCAAGCAACTTAAAGAAGTCCAGACGCTTTTTTCTTTCCAAGCTCCTTGGACTTTGTGCTTTTAGTTTTTGTTCACTTGATGATCAGAGGCTGTGTATCAACCAGCATATAATGTCAAATCATATATAGTGTTCCAAGGTCATTTGGTGGACACAATCCAAACTATGAAAACAGTAGTTAGTTGTTGGTCACTTGTTCGGAGTAAACAACAGGTGGATTTCCAGCTGAGAGCCTGAGCAGCAGCAGTTTCCTCTCTTTGTACAGAGCAGTGCATTCAGATCCAAAGGGTGGAAAAGTCCCACAGTTTCTCTCAGCTCTCTGAATATCTGAGGGATTGTGTAATGGCAGCTGGAGGCAGAGTGACACAGCATGAAGGATGGCAGGCTTACAGCAAAAACAGACTCTCCACAACACTACAGCAATGAAAGCCCCCTTAACTGCCACAATAAACTTTTATTACAGCTAATATAAAGTCCCAATATATATACATATATATATATATATGATTATTCGCCAACATTTGGCCAAATGACATATTTTGCTGATTAAGCAAATACCGACACTGCAGAACACACAAATTAAAGTATGCCTAGCATATCTTAATAACCTCCTAAGTAAGTGTGGGGAACTGCTGAAAACTGCTTGACCATTACTTACAAGTGAATACAAAATGTTGCAGTTACCTTAGTCCGTAACCTTCACACCACCAACACATGTTCAAGCCAAAACAAGTAGATTTAAGAGGATAAAGGGAAATCTTTGACATTTAGACCACATGCATATAATCACCAACTAAAAAGAGGGCGAGTGTGTAAATGAAATACCTAAAAAATCTTTTAAAGTTTACTTAGGAATTAAGAGGGAAGAGTTTGTTTTCTTTAACAATGGCTCATTTTCTCTCTCAGATTTATGAGTTCATTCAAACACACATGCAGACATACCAGCTATTGTGCTCTCAGACACGGCAACACAGCCTCTCCTCTGGTGTAGTATATACAGGCAGTTTGATCATCACTGAGGACTACGTTTTTCAAGTTTAGGTTTGTTGCTGAGGAAGGAACAACAACACACACACACATACACAGCTACAGTATATGGACAAAAATATTGGGCCACCTACACATTACACCTCCAGGAGCTGCTTGGCAATAAAAACCCACACCATGAACCTACCGGTGCATGTGCCTCAGCACTCGACAGTCCTGCTCTGTAACATTACGTGGTCAGCGACTTCATGAAAGAGTTGCTATGGTTCCTAATTGCTTCCATTAGGCAGTAATATCACTTACAGTGGCCCGTGAAATGTCTAGTTGGGTATTACAGTACCGTGCTCTAATTTAGTGAGCTCTTCAGAATGATCCACTCTTTCAGAAACGCTAGGCAGACTGCATGTCTACGTGCTCGATTTTATACATTTGTGGCAATGGGTCTTAAAACACCTGAATTCAAAGATTAACAGGTGCAGCCCACTACTTTTGTCCATATAGTTTATGTGTCAGAATGTGCAGAGAGCCTTGAAAATAAGCAGATATTTCACATCTGTTAAAGTGCAAAGATTGATAAATTCAACTATATTTATAATCGACATGAACAAGTGAAAAAGCTGATAACTGTCATAATGAAAAGACACAAAAGCAGCCTGATATCAGACAGAACTGTCAAGTAAATATGCCTGCATGTCTCCTGACACAGCAGCAGTAATGTTAGATGTGAAAAGCAATGCCAGCAATCAGAATGCAGGAAGCAAAGTTTCTGATGCTCAAAGTTTCTTGCAGACCCTCCACCCTAAGCTCAAGTGAAGCATATGGTAGCCGATGACAATGTTAACCCTGAATCCTTTTACAATAGAGAAAATTACAGGTAAATTTACATCTAAGCACTGTAATGCTTGGAAATATTAACATTTGCAGTGTATTATGAAGTCCACAAAACTACCCCTCAGACTCCTAGTAGATGCAGTTTTCAGTTTTTAGAAGGTCCCTAATTAAATAAAGGCTTAAGTTCAGTGACTTTTCCCCAGAATGAGGTCTGGAGAGATTTTCTTCCATGCTGGTTACAATTACTATGCACAAAGTTACGCACCAATGTGATTGCATCAGAGAGCTGCAGACTATGCTTGTACATGAACGTTAGTAGGCGAGATATTTGATGTAATGGAATTTTCCTATACATTTGTATTCAGGATTTTTCAAGAGATTTGTCTCTGCCTTATAGTATAATGGCTCAAAGTATTGGATGAAGCCTAGCAGACTCCTGGGACACCTGTGAATCAATGCAGGGCCTAGATCACCTATAATTTTTTGCCTCTGCATTTGCTTGTTTTTTCAGCTTTAGAGGTTGTATCTTGGTCAACTGTCAGAAAACACAAATTCAAAGAGAATCGATTTTGTAAACACAAGACTAAGAAAAGCAGCATATCGTTAAAAATAACAGGTTGCAAGAGTGTGGAACGTGGCACGACTTTTCTTCAAAAACAGATTCATCTGCAGCTGATCAACTCATATTTTCAAGTCTGATTAACACTACAAAAAAAATAAATAAATAACTAAAGACTGCTGCTGCCCCCCCCCACAAATAAAAATAAACATCATAAAACTGAATTCATTTATTGCTAAACATTTGATATTTCTAAGGCCACTGTAATAATTTAAGCTTAATAACCTGGAGAATAATGACACCAAACCAAACTGGAACTGAATGACAACACACCATGAATCAAACATTCAAGCCCCCTTTATCCTGTGTGATTCTGGGGTATGTGGGATGTAAGGTCTGGGGTTTTTCTGAGGGGCGGGCGGGGGTGTCACATAATGAGTCAGTATTCCTTCTCTACTCCCCTTTGTATAACTCCAATGTGTTAACATGCAGCACCAAGCAACACAGCCCTCTGCTAACAGTTTAACAACAAGAAGACATGATACAGAGTTAGAAATATGTTCAGACACAGTCAGAAAAAGGTCAAATTACATCAGTCAGAAAAACTGCTAGTGAGTGTCAAGGGACGGAGCTCCATCAAAACTGGACCTTTGTCAGCTCATGAATCATACACTATGTACTGCAGTAGGATCACTTCATCTAACCCAACCTTGGAAACTACTCACCAAATTGCCACGCTCCACCCTGTACACACATTTCACTGCTACATAACGATAGACAAGAATGCTCTGGCCATGAGAAATAGATCTAGAGTGTCACTGATCTTGACTGTTTTAAGCCTCCCCTCAGTAGCAGCCAGGAAAATCTGACAAGGCAAACGTGAAAGCACACGCTTCACCCCGAGACTGAGTGTACAAACAGCTTGTACAGAACATAAGCATAAACTCCAGAAGATAGAAAGTTCCCAGGGGATGTCATTAAATGAAGGTCTGAACACTGGCTTCCTAACATACAGAGCATTTCCACTCTGATACTATTAAGAACGGCAACAAAAATAAACACAGACTGCCCCAGCTGAACCCATTTTACAGCTGAGTACTGCAAACTGGTATCAGGTCCAAAATCAGTCCAAATTTTGTCACAGCATGGTGTCTTCTGGTATGCCTGTTAATCAGGAAATAGAGTGGGGCTGATTTAATAGCCGACTCCCCACATTGTATGTTGAAGTGGGCAAGAAAAGTCCAACTTGCCCTGAGTGCATTCATTTAAGTGTGTGTGAGACAAGGCACTTACTCATGGAATAAAGGGCTGTATGAATGTGTGTGTGACTAAGCGAACAAAGCTATTCTAAAAAGCACTCTGAAACTGCTCAGTTGGCTTTGAAAAGCACTATAAGTACCAGTCCCTCTGAAATTAGAAACAAATGAGGCTAAAATAAACCATATTTGTGGTTAAAAAACTTGAATTATGAAGCTCAGATTCGCTTTAATAAAAAAACCTCCTTACAGCAGCCTGTATGATGAAGAAAGCATGAAGGGAAAATGCTGCATGAACGATTGCCTTCAAATCAGATTTCACTATTTATGCAACACACGGGCAGCACAGCTGCGGTGAATCCTGGAACACAAACATCACCACATGTGCACCTGTCTGCTGTGCACTCATACACACAATAAAAGACAGGTAACATTAGTCCACACCCCTGGACACGCCCAAAGGAAAGAGAAAAAAAGAAATAAAGTTCGATCTCTCTGATTTTCCTTTTTCCTAGCAGTACTGGAAATACTGGAGTGACCTAAATTAGCCCCCCAGACTAACCAGGCGGAAGTAATAAATGCATGAACTAATGTTTTTGCCATGAGAAATACATGTAAAGTGTCACCCCCCTCCCCCCCTCCAGACAGCTTATTGGGAGAGGGACAAAATGCCTGGTTAAAGATAACCAGGCATAACCAGACGGACAGCTTTGTGAGTAGCCTGATACTGGGCTCTCTGGAAAATCGACGGGAACTGTTTCCCACTCTAACCTGACTCACATTTTCACGTAAAGAAAGCTCAAACTGGCATTACAATTCAAATTAAAATCGCGCTTCTTATATTTATGCGCAAACTAACAGCTTCAAGCGCCTCGACTCCAAACACAGTGATGTGAAACGTCGCTCTAAACCCGACAGAAACAGCCCACTCTCTTCATCGGTGCTCAATGAAACGCGCTGTGGAGTGCGTTGCGCCCTCGTTGCGTCGCTCACCCAACGCATACCAAAATTTCAACCTCAAACTTTCTCGGTTATTTAATTTTTTTTACCTTTAATGTACTTGGATTTGTTTTCATCCAACAGGCTGGACGCGGAACCCCCCATGATGCTTCTGACAGGAGACGATCCGCAGGTAGTGTTCTGCACTCAGGTACTTACACCGTCACATCAGTTTGCAGGGCGTGCTCTCCTCCTCCTCCTGCCAGTGTGTCATTCAGTGACGCTCCGCCACTTAGGCCAGCCCCAATAGCGCCTGTGTGACTTGTTGAATCACAGCTGTAAAAAGCTCTATTCAATTCGGTTCATCAAACGACAATTAAAATAATATTAATGTAACTGACCCTTTGGATTCAGGAGTGCTCTATCTAGACAAGGAGACAAGAGGGTAGAGTGTAAAATATTTACTTCAAACATCAAACTTAGAAAGGGACAATCTTGTGATAGATTTATAAAAATACTAGAATTTTACCAAGCCAAACTGTGCTGTCCGGCAGCTTGTGCAAACAGAATTGTGATGTGAATGCAATGTGGTGCCAAACACGTATTGCTTTTGCAAGAACAACTATATAAAATCTTTTTGTTTTTTATTTGTTTATTTATGGATTTTCTATTTCAGTTATTACCTGCTATTAATCTCAGGCTCTCTTCCACAGCGTGTCTTTTATCCTGTTCTCTCACCCTAACCAATCGCAGCCGATGGCCCCGCCCTTCCTTGAGCCTGGTTCTGCCGGAGGTTTCTTCCTGTTAAAAGGGAGTTTTTCCCTCCCACTGTCGCCAAAGTGCTTGCTCAAAGGGGGGTCATATGTTGTTGTTTTCCTCTGTATATATTATTGTAGGGTCTACCTTATAATATAAAGTGCCTTGAGGCGACTGTTGTTGTGATTTGGTGCTGTACAAATAAAATTGAATTGAATAAGCTTGTGTGGAAGCACAAACATCTTGGTTGATCAAAGAAACAAATAAATCACTCACATAAGCAATGCTAGTCTCGAGTGATTGAAAAGCAGGCAATTGAACTTGACATTTGACTTCTCATCCAAGATGCTTTTCACACACAGTAGCTAGGAAGAAACTACCCACAGACGCTGTAAACCGGATTTTAAATGTTGAAAAGGTGGACATTTTAACGCTGAAATCTGCAGTGACTGAGTTACTTTTGGAGCCATGCATTGGAGGAATTGCAGTTTCTTAGTACTTCCATGGCTCTCGAGTTTGCGGTTACCGTTTTGCTGGTGACTAACAGACAAGCCCAATATTAGCATGTCCAGTGGAAAGAGCCAACGAAAACAAACTTATCCACAGAGCAACAGATTTGGAAAACAAAATCTTTTAATGTGTTTCTTTTCCCTGAATGCACTAAGGTTGTTTTCATCACTTTTTAGGCTGATAATATTTTCAGTGTCACTGTTCTATGGTTAAACGGGCTGGTTCTTATTCAGTGACTTTTTACTCTGAGCACTCAAAGCACTTTATACAACGTGCCTCATTCACACAAGCACTGAACAGTTTGAAGAATGAAATTAGAGCCCAATAAAGAATTACTAAGACAGCAAGAGAGGAGATTTTTATGATGCTTTTATAAAACAAGGGAAACAAAAAGGTAATAAAGAGATTTTCAGGAGAAATAAATAGAGATAAAACGAGCCATCTGTAACACTTGAATTTGTGTACAAATAGAAAAATATCTTTCCTTGGTTTATGTTTGATTAAAGTTTATTCAGAAAAACCACATGTTTTGACTGAAACTGACTGAGAATTTAGTTCAGGCGTAAAGAAGCAAAGAAATAAAGTTTCACTTCAGGTGTGGAGTAGTGAAGCCTTTTATTTGCTCACACTGTTTTCTCCATGCTCACGCTGGTCTGAGTGGCGCTAGCGTTGGTGCACGTAGGAACGCTGTACTTGGTGAGGACAGATTTAAACTGCAGCAGCGTGGCGTCGGTTCGAACCCCCGTTGGATCAAAGTGAGTCCGACTCACTCTGAAGCCAGCTTCTGTCAGGTACTGAAGGAACTTGTTCAACCTGTGCACAGAACAAAGTATTTACAGCGAGGTACACTCAAACTGATCCTGACTAGTGTTTGGCCTGTTTTTGTACTTTGGTCATTAGTTTTCTATTTGTTGCAAAGTCACCAAAATGTGAAAATACCTGAATTCTTGAGAGAGTTTGGTAAAGGTCACTCACTTGGGCATATTCATGCCACGAATGCTGTGGCGATGGATGCTGTAGTAGAATGGTGGGTGATCCAGAGCGGCATCAGACTTGAGCTTTTTCACAAAGTTCCCAGATTCATCTGCAATCTTCCTCTTTCCTACGGGAAAATTCAAAATTATACCTCAACAGAAAACTGGAAATGAAGAAGTCAAAAATCTTTTTCATGTAACGTCATATATGTTATATTGAATACTGAATATGTCTGAAATAATGCAGTAAAGGAAATTTTTAGGACAAAAACTATAATAGTAACTGAAGACGATGCCTGTAAAAAGTGTTAAAATTAAGACCAAGTAGTTAATTTATTCATCATGAATCTCTTTAATGCAGGAAAGGCTTGCACTGCCCTCTAGAGGACACATGCATGCTTAGAGTATGGCCGTCTGTGTACACAGTCTTTACTCCTTTCCCTTGTCTGCTGCAGGTTTTCACTCAGTTGTCCATGTGTGTGAAAATATTTCACACCAAGTAGGAGGCCTGAGTGAATAATGGAGGCTTAGAAAACTTTGACTCACCAGACTGATCAGCAGCACCCGACTCCTCTCCAGTGTTTAAGGTCTTAATGACAACGCCGCACTCCACTGCAGAAGAACAGAGGATCCTTTTAAGATTCAACCATGTCAACATCAGACCCATGTTACAGATGATAGATTGGTACCTTGGTTGGTGAGAGCAGACGGTCCGTGGACTAAAGACTTGAGGGTGTTGCACTCAGACTCATAGATCAGGGTTTTGACAAGCGGCTGGATATCATCCATGCTGTGCTTCACAGCTGCAGAAAGCATCCTTCTCAGAAAGCCTGTGTTAAATAGAGGACCAGACCTGCACATGCACACATACACAAACAGCTTGGTAAGTATTTGGACAATGACACTTTAACTCTTTGCTTGTGTACACAACTTCATAGGATTTTAAATGAAAGTCTTTAACAAAAGTATTAACTTTGTAGCACCATTTACATTTTGCATTACCATCTGTATGTATTATTGTAGGATCTACCTTACAAATAAACACTTTGAGGGAGCTGTTGTTGTGATATCGGCGATTTTTCATAATCAGCCCCCCAGTTTCAGAGGCTCAAACGTAATTGGACTGACTAACAAAGTTTTAAATATAAGGAATGTAAAATGTAAACAAAGCATCCTTCAAACTAAAGAAGAGAGGGACGATCTGGCTCGCTCAGATGGTACAGGGTTGTTGTGTTTGTGGAATTGGCAGCTTGCACATCTGAAAAGACGTGCAAGCTCAGTTTGGAAAAACATACAGGTTTTCGAGCAGCATATTCTCCCATCCAGATGATACCTTTTTCAGGGAATACCTTGCATATTCAGACTTTAGATGGGTTATTTAGTCTAATTAAGGAAGGCATTAGAGGAATAGAGAACTAGGGCCAGGATGAGCCACACAGTTTTAAAATAGTTCTTGATTGTTGGTTCTTGTGGTAATATCATGCTTTTATCTCTTTCTGGACTCTTTACAAGCTTGTTTTTATCATTAAATTATGCACCCAGTTTTTGTGGGTGTTAGATGCATCCCTTCAATAACAAAAAATGGTTTAAAGTATCAGGATTTTGGTAAAGCATTTTTTTCACTGGCCATTAAGTAATTTAATTGCCACAAAAATGTTTTCAATTAAATGTTAGTACAAGGATAAGTGGAAGAGAATGGATGTTAACACCAAACTATTACAGCTACATGAGAACGCAGCAGTCTGTGACTGGTGTTGCTATGTGCAGTTTACCATAGAGGTCCCAGCTGCACTGCTGTTTTTCCAGGCAGACTTCCATGACAGTCGCAGGGTAATGTGTCTGAAACAAACAGGCATTAGAACACGATGATGAGGTAACTTCAGCATCTTATTAAAATTAAAATTATTTGCTACAGCTCACCAAATATGTGACAGATTCTTAAATTGCTTTAATGCTTCATGATTTAAAAGCTTGTAAATAATCCTCTACAGTATATGATTTTCAGCCACTCACCATCCACCATGTTTCCCTGTTTGAGGAACACTCTCTCCTCACACCACTGGCAGTGCATCAGTTTTCGTAACTTCTTGGCTGACTCATCAGCTTGCACAGGACCTCTGAGGACTCTCACGACCACCAGCACAAAATGCTCTAATGCCACCGCTAGCAGCACCTCAATGCCCTTGTTGCAGCGTGCCGCCGCTCTGCAGCAGATGGAAGTTAATCAGTATAAAAAGCTGATTTAATTCTGCATCACATCCCACATTAAAATAAAAACAGCCTACCTGGCTACAGTCGCCACGACCATTCGTGCCGCCAACTCCTTGTAGTATTCGGTACGTACAATGTGGCAGCCATAGTGACGCAGGGTGACGTTGGGTGACTTGGCATAAAGGGAGCTCGTGTCTGTGGATGTCACAGAGATGATGCCCAGGTTTCGGACGTTTCTGAAGGCAGCATCCAAGTAGTTCACTGCCGTACCGAATGGATCTAGGTGACTGAAACATTCATGAAATAGAAATTTTTTAATGACATTCTGACAGAATTGGGACCTCCCATAAACCCATAACACAGACTGTATTTAGATTCATAACATGAAAACCCTACAAAGATGAAGCTATAGTCAAAGATTATATTGAAATAGGGTCATAACCACTTTGAAAGGGAACCTGTTGTTTTGAAACTGGACAAGATGAGAAATAAATGTTTCCAATTCAACTAAGAAACTAAGAGACACTTAAAACTTATGTAGTTGTTCATCACAAGTTAGACTCAACCTGAACGATCGCATTTTGACTAACTGGATCAAAATAAATGTCATGTTAAATGAAACTTGAAACTAGGGATTGAGTCTATAAACACTTCAGAGTTACAGTAACTGAGTAACTGAGGCTAACTTTTATGACTCAGCGTTACTAACTTTCCATGTAAAAGATACGCTGCACACTTACATGTAGTCAAAAGGTCGCAGGTGCATGATGACATTAGCATCCATTTTGACGACCTCAACAGTAGAAATGGGCACTCCTTCGACCTCATCGCTGGCCCCGTCAGACCCCCGGGGAACTCGCATGCCTCCGTCCACTCGGATGTTGTTTAGCTTGCAGTTCTCTTTGATCATTTTGACACATGTCTCACTGATATCTGTTATAGTAACTCTCACAGCATTAAGAAGATGCTTCGCCCACTGGAGGCCCATGATGCCTGAAAGGTGGCAAAGAAGAAATGTTGTGGAATTTTATTGCTGATTAGCTAATACTGCTGAGACATGATGTAAATTTACTTTCTGTTCTCAGAAAACGTGTCACTGCAAAGAACATTCAGCCTTCCAGCCTCTTAATAACTGATTTGAACTAAACTAAGCTTAATGAATAGAATTTTTATAGGAAAAATAAACAAGATTATGCTAAAACTTCTGTTATTTTATTGTTGTTTTTTTTTAAGGTTTTGGTTTGAACTCCTGACTAAAATGAAACTTCCGTGGAGTTCTGTACATTTCATACTCACCTGTGGCTCCAAAAGCATCCAGACACTCAACAGGGTTTCTCTCCTCGGCCAAAACAGCCAGCGAACAAAACACCAGCTGCCTGAAACAAAACCCCACAAATTCCACTTTAATTTCTCAACATCAGAGACATACTGGACATATTTTAACAAGAGCTCATCTCCACCTGTTGGGCTTCATCTTGCGATTGAAGTAAGTGTCACTCTTCTGCGGAGTGGTGTGGTTTGGGAGGAGTTGAACATTTGTTCCGAGTTCTTTCATGATTTCGTAGGCTTGACCTGATGGACCTGTTTGCACAATAAAGCAGACGGAGAGATCAGTTTTTTTATCACTAATACCATGTGATTTTGCAAAACAAAAACAGGACGTTTAACAGCTGTGTTGCATTTAAAACCCTGAAATTAAGCTGCAGACAGAGCTAAAATAAATAACAGACAATTTACATTCAAAAACAATTTGGAAAATTGACTCAATAAATAACTTTATAAGCCATTTTTAAGAATTGAAAGGTGGTCCAATGGTCCCTGTGATGGCCAAACCCAAGGCCACGCTCTAAAGTCGGTAACTCTTGTGTATTTTCATTTCTTTATTTAAACACAATAACACACGTTGGTTTCCAATAAATTTGTTGATTGGTTTGGATACATTTGTTCTATTTGTTAGTGATGTGACGTTCTGTATCGAGGCTTCGAAGCTTGTGTCGAGTAATTGAGGGGGCGTTTCCGCGATGCGCGTATCGAGGCTTGCTTCATTTATGGGAGGAGCTGAAAATGATGACGTCCGAAGCCTCGCTGCCCGGCTGTACCACGTGACTGGTTCATGAAGTGGTTCGAACTTTGCCGCGAGCTATGACAGCGATATAAACCCCTCAGACTTCATTCAAAATGTAGGTGTTTGATGGAGAGTTGCGGTTAGTGAGAGTTTGGAGACAGTTTGGAGGTTTATGAGAGTGAGGAGAGAAAGTCAGGAGAGAATGGAGCCAGCTAAGAAGAGGAGGATGTCCTCCCCTGTGTGGGAACATTTTAATTTTATTCCTCCCAACAAGGTATGTAAATTTCTACAGAAGATGTATTTTCATAATACTGATGGTGCAATACAATTTATGTTAAGCGGCTTTACTTTTGTACAAGGTGAAGTGTTTGCTATGTGCCAGGGAGCTGGGATATAACAACAACACCTCATCCATGCTTAGGCACTACAGAGCTTTGCATGAGAATAAGGGGAACACCGATTGTGGAGCAAGACCAGGTGAGCCATCAAATGTCATGATAATATAGCATGCCGTAATGTTACTAAATGATATAACAATATTATACAACTGTAATAAGTTACGTGTGTGATATTTATATTTGTGCTTTGTCTTTATTGTCTTTCCTCAGGAGAACAATCTCAAATAGATGAAGACCTGGTTAGCATGGTGATTGAGGACTCCCAGCCATTTAGCATTGTGGAGGACAAAGGATTTAAAAGATTTGTTAAATCATTAAATCCTAGCTATGTTCTCCCCACTAAAAGGTCATAAAAGCAGTGAAAATTTAGTTTTTACAGAATAAAATGTGAACAGGCAGGACTGAGGCCTCAGTGTGTAGCTGTCCATACCTCAACGTTACAAAAGCACAACTACTGTCCACACCCCAACCACACCTCACCTCACAGTAAATGATCATTTCCATTTTAAGCATTTCCAAATAATCATTTTCCATACTGCCAGTATAAATATACACAGTATACTGCATCACTACAATATATATGTTTTACACACTCCTTTTGTTGTTGACATTTACAGGCTGTGTGCAAAAGGCCACACTCTTCAAATTCATGCCAAATAATATTTTTACGTCCAGTAGGTGTCCTACTAGAGCAAATGAAGCTTCAAGAAGCTTTGCACTGGGGTGAACCAATTGGATGAAAAGCTTCAGTGCTTCATGAAGCTTCATCTGCCCATCACTACTATTTGTAAGCGCACACATTTAGTTTACTTATGTATTCATACCAGTTCATTATTTTGAGTTTTGACTAACCATTTGTTTCTGTACTTCTTATTTGCTATGATCCGGGGAGTTGCCAGACAAAAGGTGGTGGCCAGCGTTTGAAACCATTAAATAGAAAGAGAGGTAATTGGACCGCACCACCACGTCCTGCTGAAGGGGGAGAATGTGTGTTTTCTTTAATTAAAAACAAAGTATTTGTAGTTAATTAAATATTTGAGTTTAGGGTTCAGTAGTTTGGATTTTCTTCTTTGGTGTTTAGTTTCTTAACAAACTGGACGGTACTGCATTGTTTGTTGTTTACGATTGTGTTTTGTTTCGTTACCCCCAGTGTGTCATAGTGGTCTGATCAGCCATTATATAAACCCTTGTGTGTCGTTTCATGTTTAGGTCAGCTATGTTTGTTTAGGCAGTCGTTTGGTTTGTTAAGTTTGCAGTCGTTACCTGAGTTCAGTTGTGTTTCTTTGACATTTTTTTATGAGCTCAACATTTATGACTTTTGTAAATATAATTTTTGGGGGTTAAATAAATGAAAACCCTATTTTTCTAATAATTCCTGTGACAACTCCTGCTTTTTTTCAACTCGGTCCATCACAGTCCCCACCACAGTTTGTCCAGTTTTGTAGCCAATCATAGGTCCAGCTGTCTTAAACAGTTTATTCAGTTGGCAGTTGTGATGCTGCTTCCCCAGCAGACCACAGCAAAGTACACTGTGCTCACCACAACTGATAGAAAATCTCCACCAATGTTGGCTACCTAGGAACTCATATTCCTCTACCACATCAACATTCTACGCCAAGACAGACAAAAGCTGTGTAGCAATCGCTGCTTCTCTGATCTTATTCACACTGCGAGTTTCTCACAACCACAGCTGTGGACAAAGTGTGATGTGTTCAAAGAGTAATGCCCAAGTAGTCAGCAATCCATGAGACGGTGGACATACTGAGATTTTCTTTCTTGGAGTGGGAGCAGGATTGCACTGGAGAAATCAAAGATGAAACTCTTACCATCTAGACTGAAGTAAGCTCTCTGCAGCATCGGGATGATTGTGCCAATATAGAATTATATTTGTGTCACAAATCACAAACAATCATAATCTGAGACATTAGTTGTGTTTATTTTTGAATGGTACTCCTGGTCCATCTCTGATTGTTTCTAAAATGTTAAAATTGTGTCCATTTCACTCATACTACGACAAACACCCATTTTTTTCAAACACCTCCCCCCAGATGTTTGATTGGATGGAGATCTTGGAAATCTCAAGGCCAAGACAAAATCTTCATGTTGCTGAGATCTTTATTGAAGCATTTTTTTTGTGATATGGCAGGAGACATGGTTTTGCTGAGAGAGGCCACAGTCACCAGAGAACATGGTTATGATGCAGGGGCTGCCTCTGATAGATCACCGTCTTCCCAAAGTGCATTCTGCTTTGTTCTCTTATTTATTATTATACTCTTATTTAATTTATCTCTTTATTTTCAAATAGCTGTACAGCACTTTGTCTGAAAGCGCTTTATAAATAAAGTTATTATTATTATTATTATTATTACAAGTAAACATGACAGCTCATGGTCAACTTCTTCAAGTGGCCCTGGGTCCAGACCTGCCATAAAACACCTGTCATTTGGGAGATTTTCTGAAAGTCATTCGGCCCCCTCTAGAGTCACTCATATTAACTTCACTTCACCTCTGAGGGGACTTTTATGATTTTTATCAATACTGCAACTGTAAACGTCAGCTTAGCTCAGTGTTTCTTACTTGGCTCTTCAAACAAGACATCTGAGGTCCCGGAGTAGCTAGCCTCAGTCTCCCCTTTGTTTACGTGGCGTTTCAAGTGGCTAATCATGTCCGTCTTCCTGGCAATGGTAACAGAGCACACTACGCAGTGGTAGTGAGCGACGTGTCTCCCAGATGCCTACAGGGAAAGAATACAAACAACAAAGTGATAAAATATAAGCCCAGATCATTCTCTCACAAGAAAAAGGAATATGAAATATGCTGATAATATGAATTTAATGTTGCTGTAGTATCCTGTATTGTCACATTCCGTATTTTCCGCACCATGAGGTACACTTAACCCTTGTCTTGTCCTCCCGATTTCCATACACCTGTGGTCCTCAGGGGTCAAAAACGACCCGACGTCGTTTGAGTGTTTTTTCAAGTACAAAGTACAAATTGTCAATCAATTCAGTGTTCACCTTAGTTTTACTTAAGATTAACATATTAACACAAAATTTACCTTTCATTTTGCAATTTAGGGCCACCAGACCTTGTTTACATAAAGTATTTGTATTTGTATATATGTATTTGTATTTATTTATATTTGTATCTGTTTTTGAGCGAAAATAAAACGAGACAATAAAATATTTAAATGTTTAGATTATTTTGACTATCTGACTAACCACAGTGTGCTGTATGTTGAACTTTAATCATTTAAAATTTTTAAATGGCAGCACATAATCACACCTGTGGTCCTCAAAAATGACCCCATATGGTTTGAAGTGGATTTTTCACCCACTCGCTAGCTTCCACCTAAACATGATATGCCATGTTCTGACTGAGAGATTTCTGAAAGAATTAAAAGGTACAGCTCTGCCATCACTTCCAACATAAATGAAGACAGAAAACTAAACAGCAGTGACTTTTGTAGGGTTACTGAAGTTGGACTAGCTGTTATATATTGATTTGCTACGTGATCGCTAGCGACACATCTATGTTAGCATAACATAAAGAGTGAAGCTGGAGGATGAACGCTAACTTTTTTCCACTCAATAAAAGTTAACGTGAGGGTTCCTGATGGTTAGGGACAAATGCAATCGCATGGCAGGATGCTGTAAACGGACCAAAGTTCAGTCAGGAGAACAAATGAGATAATCCATCCACAATACGAGGTTAGTCATTAATATACTGCAACAACATGGGAATAGAGCAGCTGCGAGAGAATTCAACATTAATGAATCAATGTTACAGAAGTGGAGGAAGCAAGAAGAATGAGTTGAGTAAAATTTGACTTATCTGACTGTTTTGTTTCGCTTAATGCGCCTTATGTATGAAAACAGACCCATTCATCGACAGTGTCGATGAATCAAAAACAGATACAAATATAAACCCGCCTTATGGTCCGAAAAATACGGTACATAACCCAAAATTACTGTTTGACCTTGAAAGTAGGAGTACAAATGTGAAAAAAAGCTGTCACAAAACTTTGAAATAATGAGTATTTGCTTGTTTTGCAGTGCCTTTCAGCTGTGGAGGGCAAAACGTGCAAAAATAAAATACATGAATAATTATCAAATACATAGATTTTTTAAATGTCTGCCAATCTGTCCATCCTTCCACTTATCCATGACCGGGTTGCATTGGCAGCAGCCTAAGCAAGGATGCAGAGACCTTCCTATCCATAGCTACCTCCTCGAGCTTATGCAGGGAACACCGAGGTATTATTTTCTCTTTGTTGGCTCCCTGTTAAATCCAGAAACTAATTTAAAATCCTTCTCCTCACATACAAGGTCTGAAATAATCAGACCCAACTTATCTTAATGACCTTATAGTATCATATCATCCCAACAGAGCAGTTTGTTCTCAGCTCCTACTTTGGATTTGGAACCCAGACATCCTCTCTACTTTTACGATTAGGCTTCAAACTTTCCTTTTTGATAAAGCATATAGTTAGGGCTGGATCAGGTGACCCCGAATCTTCCCTTAGCTGTGCTGCAACAGGCGAAGGCTGCTGGGAGATCCCCATGATGAGTATTTCTTCTTTCACTCACCTTTTTTGCTCACTGTGTGGTTATACACTACTCTGCATTTAATTATTATTCATCTCTGGCTCTCTTCCACAGAGTGTCTTTTGTCCTGTCCCCTCTCCCATTAGCGCCAACCGGTAGCAGCAGCTGGCCGCCCCTCCCTGAGCCTAGGTCTGCTGGAGGTTTCTTCCTGTTAAAACTTTTCCTTTTAAAAAAGTTTAAAAGTTTTTCCTTCTCACTGTCACCAAGAGTTTGGTGGTCATTTGATTGTTGGGGTTTTCAACAACCACTGTATGAATAAAATTTCATTGAACTAAATACGTTAAGCATAAGGAAGGAGGCCGAGGACTAGTGAGCGTCAGAACCACTATTGAAGATGAAACAACAAAAATCTGTAAGTACAACAAGAAGATGCCCACAATTGCTCATGTGCTTAATGAGGACCTCAGGCAGCAGAAAGAGCAGCAAGAACAGGAGTCCCCTACATCGCATACATCACCAGCAGATAGAAAATGTGTCTCATAGAACAAAATCCTACCAACGCCTGGACAAAGCTTTGCTGACACACAGCACAGAGGCAGACTGCAATGTGCAATCTACTCTTACACACTGTGATGTTAAAGATCCATTTATTTATTTCATTTCAGCACTTTAGCCCTGCACACTCAGGAAGTCTTAAAACTTGTTAATTGTTACCTGTTTTTATGTTTATCTTATTAGCATTTTATTGTTTACAAAAACCTAAATGATGTGTGTATGTGTTTTGTGTCTCACATGATCTCCGCTGAGGCTGGGCTTAACATTTCTGCAGGGCAGGTGACAGATGCACATCCTGTAGCCTGTTCAAAGAAACAGTTTTCACATTTTGATACAGAAGAAGATCCCCGGAGTACAAACAGTGACCACACCCTTATCCAGGACAAATTTAAACACAAAATATGATCCAGCATCAGTCACACAGAAGAAACAACTCCTTGCTGCTGCAGATTTTAGTTGAAACCAGATGACTGCTGGTTATTGTTGTATGTGTGTCGATTTTTATTGTTCGTACCTTCAAACTCTGCATACACTTTCCAGTGGAGGTTCTGCAGGTGTCGGCGGAGTTTGTGGCTGTAACAGGCCTTAAATTTCTCCTCAGGACACAGAGGACACGATTTCCGCCCAGCTTTTGAGCAAAAAAGGCAAAAATCAGCACAACACTAATCAACTGCTTTATTAATTAAAATTCATTGGTTGGTGTGTGACCTATTACATAACTGTATTTCAAATGTAAAAAATAAAATAAAATACAGGACTGCATCAATAATTGCTTTGTCCATAAATGTCTGAATGGTAAAAGCTAGCATCCTGATACAACGTCTGAAACTGTGAAAATTTTCAATCATGTAAAATCTGACACATCTGATCACATTTGACAGGACTGAAAAAAATTACTGAAGTAATTATTAGAGTATCAATAATTACTGATTCATTGTCAACTAACCTCTTAAACACATACTAATTTCAACCTTGTGCATTTACTATCAGTGTGCTTTGATGTGTAATTTAACCTCAAACCAATACTATCGGCTGATATTAACTATTTGCCAGTCCTATTAGTATCAATATTTAATATGGCCAATAAATGAACATTTTAAAATTAATAATAATTTAAATGTCTATTGTTCTCCTTTAAAGTTCACAAAATGCATCACCCTGCACTATAAAAACAAAGAGTGATTAACAAGTATGAAATGGATTCCTTAAGAAATGATTGTCAAATACACACTGAAGGTGAGGGATTGTTATTGTGTCATTTAGCTACTTGATTGGTATTAGCTAAATAATTACATAATCAATAAGCTAACATACAGATGAGGACAATGAAAAGCTGTTCTTTTTTAAAATGATAATATTTCATAATACTCCCACCACAGTGTTTCTATTTGACGACAGTATTCTCTGAGTGTCAGCATTCTCTATAACCAAAGAGTCTAGAGCTCTTTCATCTCATCTGACCAAAGGACATATCCGTATGTATAATCTTTCTCTAGGTTATCCTTAACATACTTCAGGCTGGCTTGAAGGCATCTCTTCTGCAGAAGTAAAGTTTTTCCCGACCTGCAACATCATGGTCCCTTCCTGTGCATAGTTGTGGTGAGTCTCCTCACTATAGTTCCCGGCTTGGCTGGGTTATTCACTAGTGTCTTGGTAGTTTTACTGGAGTCTTTATACACATCTCTCACTATTCATTTTTTTATTTTTCACTTGCCTGTTCTTTACTGTGTGCCTCTCTTTGAATTTCTTCACTACTTTTCCCTCCAGTTCTTGACACTTGGAATATCTGTGATAACTTTGTATATTCATTGTTTTTTATTGGTTTTTTTTCTTATTGTTTTTTCTTAAAGTATTTACTGTGTACTATAATAATAATTAATTCTAAGGAAAACTTTCTAAGGAAGTTTTGTAAGGAAAACTACTATGTTTAGAAATGCTATGTTGAAAATCTCACGGGGGGGGGGGGGCTATCAATTTTGTTCTAATATGTAATTGTTCAATAACAAATCAACAAGTCTTTAAATCTGCCCGTCTGTCACTGACTATCTAATAAAAACTGAAGAAGTGAATTTACCACCACTGAGGTCAACCAGCATCTCAAGGCCCTCCAGTTTAGTTTGAATGGAGAGGTGTCTCTCTATTTGGAGAAAAACAGAACACTTGTTATATTATCACAAAGACCAGTTAAAGTTTAGTCATTATTGCTACCTGATTCAATTCTGATGAGCACAGGAATGCAGCTGTTATGCAAATCCTGACAAAAATCGAGTTGTATTTAATTACCAGCAGTTGTGATGGATGGTTTGGCATCATCATCTGTGGCAGTTTCACTCTTCAGTGTCTCCTCAGCAACAAGTGGTCCATCGCCCCCATCCCCACCTCCAGAGATGAAGAGAGAGAAAAGAAAAATACTTCCTTAACTATTTTAAAGGAGTTCAATGGCTCAAAGTTTTTATTATCATTATTATTATTATTATTATTATTATCATCATCATCATCATCATCATCATCATCATCATCATCATCATCATCGGTAGTAGTAGTAGTAGTAGTATTATATCTACCTCTATGACCAACATCTCCAAAACTAGACAACTAATACCAAATTAATCACTACAGGTCAGAGGAAAATGATGGAAATTCGATTTTATGATTTTATTCCAATAAAAATAAAAAATATTTGACATCGTTTCACAAAACCTGATTACAATAAAGTTAAGGAGTTGCCACTGAAGTTTATTCCCCACTTAAATTTGAATACACTTAAAGAAAAAACCCAGCTCATTAAAATAACATTTGGATTTTTCTCTACCACACACAACTGTTAAGTATGTCAGGCATAAGCATTTCAGATAAATGTCAGCAGAATCCACTTTTTAAAAAAATTACTAACAGACTTCTTTGAAGAGAAAGAAAAGCTTAACTTCAAAACAACATTTAAAAAAGAAGAAAAGCTCAGAACAAGAATAACATCACATCATGTTTCCAGACAGTTTCTTTACGTTTTACCCATTTGTGCTTCATCTGCGGTTCAGATGCACGTTTAAGGAACAAGTGATCAACACGAGGCCCTCACTAATCCTCTCAGACACTTGGGTTAGGCCTTGGTGAATCTTGAGACCCTTCTCCAATGTTATCCTTTTTCCAGGCGTAAATGTAGCTAATACAGTTTGTCCTTCAAGTGTTGTTGTTCCATCCACTGCCAAGCTTATCATTTTAGTCATTTCCATTTTTGTTTCATGGTTTAATGCCATGTGGTCCACAATTAAGTCTTCTTGCACTTCTTGTAGCCATAAATGGGTGGATCCAAACCACTATGTGGAAACTTGTCAAGACCCAAATACAGAGAACTGCAATAATGCAATCTAGAGGTGATGACGGCATGAATACGTTTTTCAATGTGTTTTGGGGGACGACAGGATTTTGCTTTGGTAATTTCATGTAATGGCAAAAACTAGTCAACTGCTTGTATAATTTAAAATAAATATTTAGAAACATTAAAATATTTCTAACAGTAGATTAACAATAAGAAGGAAGTGGGCAAAGTGAACTCATCCATAGGGGTATTATTCTGAAGCCTTGTTTTCATTAAGGGTAAGAACATTTTGTGTTTACTGATCTTTGGCATCTTGTAGGCAGTCATATAGTAAAACTTAATTTGTTACACAGTCAGCAAAAACAAGTCACTCACTGTGTGCTCACAGCACAACAAAGACAGTGTTATTGTGGGGCTCAGTGTGAGGACTGAGCGAATTTTCAGGACAGAGCCAATGTTTTGGCACTGCAATAACAACTTGAGCCATGCACTTGAAGTGCAGATGACTCACTCGCCTGATAACGTAACTGGTTTAAATATTCTCCTCCTGAAAGTGAAACTCTTACAAATCCATATTTCAGCCACAAAACTACTCCTGTTCACAACTTTCAATCACAAAACTAACACTGGGACTCTTTAAAGCCATGAGCTTTTTAACTTCAAAAGGCAGCTTTCGGCCGGTGTAGACATTTGTAAATATGGCCCTAAATCAGGGGTGGGCAACTCCAGGCCTCGAGGGCCGGTGTCCCTGCAGGTTTTAGATGCGTCCTTGAACCAACACAGCTGATTTAAATGGCTAAATTAGCTCCTCAACATGTCCTGCAGTTCTCCAGAGGCCTGGTAATGAACTAATCATGTGATTCAGGTGTGTTGACCCAAGATGAGATCTAAAACCTGCAGGACACCGGCCCTCGAGGCCTGGAATTGCCCACCCCTGCCCTAAATGTTCCTCTATCTTTAAAATTCCAACCTTTGGAACAAAGGGATATTTTTCCACAGGCTGACCTCATTTATATGACTTCCATAAATCACTGATATGAGAACACATGTTGGCAAATGTGCATCTTGTAGTCCATCTTCTGCCCATTGTAGTTTCAATCCATCTCTCCTTAACAATGTGACATCCAGCATTACATTTTTAAGGACAATAGTGTAAGGTCATTACAATTGACAATGACAACACAAGGCTCTTGTCTTTACCCAAGTTCTTAGCAATTCTCCTAACCACTTTTCCTTTCCTTAAAAAGAGTTACAGTCGAAATGTATAGATTACTCTTATTGTTTCAAGACAAACTGCCATAACTGTGATACTCTCTGAGGGTCGAGGAGCTGTAATCTAATCATCTTTTTGATGTTTTCCAAAAAAAAACTGAATTTTGACTTTTATCTCAAAATATTATTTTGACTTTTTTCTCAAAATAGAATTACAACTTTAGTCTGAAATAATATTTTTTCTTAATATGGCCCTAACACTCCTTCGTAAAAAGCTGCCCTGCATTTTTTTGTTAAATGTGAAACAGTGAATCTCAGGAAGCCAACATCTATCAGGCTAATATTAGACCAAATGATGAATGCTTACACTGGCAACATTAAAGCAAAGTTTTTCTGTCTTTAAGCATTTTTATCCAATAAAAGGTAGAAATAATGGAATTCTTTATTGTTACTGGAGTTATAGCAGAAACTGTTTTTATTGAAGGTTAAACTAAACTGTGGGTGAATGCATCTGGACTCTTTGCTATCTGGGTCCATCAGTAAACTGTGTCTGATCAGTCTCTCTGCATTTCATCTTCACTTTCTCTCTTGCATTTTGACCTTTCAGGTTTCAGCTGAATCATTAGATCTAAAATCAAACGTAGAACTAGGATTCAAATTCATCTAATGAAAGTTCAAGCTGGCTAAATGATGAGCATGGATATTAAATTAAAATGATACATTTTGTATCAAACGCGGATAACTCAGGGTGAACTTACTCAGAGTTATTTGACTGAACTTACTCTGATCAGCTGTTCTGGAGCAACCCGGAGTTGCCGATCATAAAGTTGACCAACTCATATTTTATTTTTAAACTAAGGTTTACTGGACATGCTTCCTGGAATAGGGCCCCGAATTTGGGTCCACAGATGAAATGTTCACAAACATCACCAATTAAAACCAAAACCAGTTAAGCTGGAACACGGGTTAAAATAAATGAACCGTTTTAAGCGTAATGAAGTGAGCGGCTCTGCGGTCCTGTAGTGCAGCTCCGTGATGAGACCAGGTTAACTGAAAATGCAACTCAAACCACATTAAAATCGGCAGCTGTTCAAGGCCAGCTGCGCTATCTCATGCAACAGGAAGCGATAGCGGAGTACTATTACCGCCTCCCTTTTTGTCGTTGATGTTGTTGACTATTAGGTCCTATGGCGGAGCTCCATGCTGAGGCCCTCGTTTAGTTCCGCAGTTATAAACTCAAACTCCCGTTAAATAGGCTGCGTAGCATTAATAATGCCTGTAGTATGATTTATGCTGCATTGTATGTTTGCAAATTTAGCGACCAAACATGCAGGCGCTACAGTTTACCCACGTTTGTTATCGACGTCCTCCTGGTGTAGCTGAGCAGCGTCCGCCTCTTTAAGCTCCGCCATTACGAACTACAGCAGCACACACAGGAAATGTTCTATTCTACGTTCTTTACGTAAGGCGCGTTGTTTTAAACGCAATTTGGCATTTTACGGAAGCGCATCGCATTCACGACAGAAGCGTGATTAATACACATTTTATAATCTAAAATGAGTTACTGTTGTAAATAAATTAATACCACACGACTCAGAATACATGACAACGTGCAGAGGATAACCAGATACCTTCGGTGTCAAATTATGCAAGTAGCCTATAGAAAGTGAAGAAGAACTCTTACTGGCTCATTTCAATGATGTTGACAAAAATAAGAATTGCAAGATCAGAATATTTATGACATATCTAATTATAAGATAATGTCTCCAAACAGGTTTTCCGTTTTTGTTGCAATATTTTGTCATGGAATTTTATTATTAAACTGAATTTTTTAAAAAAATGAAATGATTAATGTAATGGCTAAAGGAATGAACCACCCATCCATATGGAAAACCAGTTTTGAGACAATTCCTTGGGGGAAAAAAGTAATTCCTAATTTTCCTAAGCAAACATGTGATAAGCATGTAATTACTCCACAAAGAATGTAAGCTGTTACACAAATTGTTTCTGCAATGACTTATACATTGCTTTTGCATTAGGGTCACTATTGAGAACAGGAAGGTTGCGCAGAGCGAAATTAACACTACCCAAAAATTCACTGGCTGCGCTCTGCCACCCCTGCAGGCCATCGCCAGCTCCTCCTGTCTTGCATCCCACCACCTGTTTGACCCGCTACACACTGGCTGACTCCTCAGGTCAATCAGGTCCCACACTTCCACAAACAACTTCTTCCCCTATTCAGACTGTTATTGTGGATTAAAGTTTTGGCCTGTCTTAGCAAAGCAAAGACCCAAGCATATAAGTATATATAATATATAAGTAAGCATATCAGTATCAAGGAGAAGGCGGCACTCATACCGCTTAGTAATATCATCATCATCCTTCCGGCAGACAAGGGTAGGTGCACAGTTTTGCTAAACCAGGACAGACTATCATGAGAAAACTTTGTCACTGTCATTTACTGACAAAAATACATTGCACCTGGAAAGTATTTACAGCACTGCACTTGTTGCACATTTTCTCAAGTTACAGCCTTATTGCAAAATAGAGTCATTTTGTTTTTCACCTCAAAGATTCTGTACACAATGCGCCATAATTGCAAAGTGAAAAAAAATTTGCTTAAAATTCTTGTAAATTTATTGAAAACAAAAATATAATATTTACAGTATTCACAGCCTTTAACATTACACTAAAAAACAAGCTTTGATACATCCTGTTTCCAGTAATCATCTATCAGATGTTTCTACAGTTTGATTGGAGTCCATCTGTGGTAAATTCTCTTGACTGGACATGATTTGAAAAAGCACACACCTGTCTATTTAAAATCCCAAAGTTAACAGTGCAAGTCAGAGCACAAACCAAACTGAAGTCAAAGGAATTATCTGTAGATCTCCTTGACAAGACTGTATCACAGATCAGGGGAAGGGTCTTCCAAGAGAAAGCGGCGTCTGGATTGGTACTTCGAGTTGGATTTCAATATCCTGTTCATTTCTGCAAATGCTGACTGATACCATGCATGGAAAAGTGTTGACTCATTTCAGACCAGTGAGCCCTTCTAATGCTTGGTTCAGTGCCATTAGGTGCAGTGTTGTTAGGGATAAACGTTCAACAGCACGTTCCGAACATCCTGCATGCCCTGCTGCATGCAATAATGCAGAAAGAAATACAGGTTACACTTGGGGGCAGCGAAGGACTTCTAAACATCTGCAGCATGCATGCTAGGCTGGCTGGACAATTACCTGATGGTAGTCGAAATGGTGATGTGGCCAGTGTTGGCGTAGCAGGTGCACAAGCTACACAACAAGAAATATTAGTTTCAGAGGCAGTCTAAAACATCCAATTATCCGTTACAACTACTCCTGTGTAGGTGTGGGATTCGTTATGTGTTACAGTGAGTTCGATGTAACCAGGTATTTTGCTCAGCTATTTTTACAGCAGTAGGTGTGGACAGCAGTGTCTGATATCATACCTCCTACCTGGGTTGTTGACCATGTTTTTCTTTTATCACCTTGACAAACACCCAGTCTCCAGGCTTCACCAGCTCTTCTCCTCTGTGCTCCGGTAGCTTCTACAGTCATTATTATTGTCAAGGCCGGACAGGCTGGACTCAAACGCAGGCCTCCGGGGGAATCGAGGGAAAGTCCAGGGGCACACTCCTCTTCACACAGTCAAAGTTTCCCCAACCCCTTACTACTAACCGCTTCTAGAAACTACAATTCATATTTACTTGTGTTTCAATATGTGACAAACATGCAAAAAAATGTGGAAATCAGGGAGGGGTAAAACACTTTCAGTTCCCTCAGCCCTCATCTCATTTACAAATTTCAAACTTCCCTCATTTGCCTATCAGTTAATAATAATAATAATAACAACTATTATAATAATAATAACAACTATTACTACTACTACCAATTCTATTACAACAACAACAACAACAACAACATCCTTGAAACATCCAAAGAGTCACAATTTAGGGGCCTTTATTTTTGAAATGTCAGATCAAATCAGATTATGAAACACATTCTAAGCACAATGAACATGTTTACATGAAATATTTTATATATTTATACCCCCCCCCCCATAAAAAAACAACAAGGGAAAAGAAAACAAATACACAGGAATTAGAAAGCAGATTTCTGAAAGTTTGGTATAAAAACAAAAAGAAAAAAAAAAATCACTCGTTTCCTCTTCGACTCTTCTTGTGACTCTTTTTTGAACTCCTGTAATGTGAAACAAAACAAAACCAAGTTAAATAAACAATGAATATTCTAATACCACTACACTGGAGTTGGTGAATACAAATATGCACACAGAGGGAAACTCTTTCTTCTCCCTCTCTGTCTTGTTATTTTTAACCTGGAGCTTAAAAATACACATTTCTTTTTCTTTCTCCTTCTTTTCTGTCTTTAGCCCATATCAAATTAGCGCACAGGCACAGTATAGTGTGCCTGTCAACAAGACAACAAGTCAGGGGGAGATACCCAAGATTGGGTGGGAATGAAGCCCCGGGTATGAAGAAAGTATCGTTAAGTGCGAGAGGAATTGACCTGAAAGACAGGATCCCGGACCCTCTGTAGCCGGTTACCAAGATTACATAAATTACCCTCTGATGGTCTTCTAGATCAGCGGTCCCCAACCTTTTTTGCGCCACGGACCGGTTTATGCCCGACAATATTTTCATGGACCGGCCTTTAAGGTGTCGCGGATAAATACAACAAAATAAAACTAGTACCGGTACCGAAAAAAGAAAATTTATTCATAACACACGTGAAAAGACCAAGGAAAACCGAGTAAACGATAAAAACGATAACAAAATAACGCTGAAAACTGATAAAAACCCTGAAAACTATACATTTCACACCTGAGCCTCAACTCTCGCGGCCCGGTACCAAATGACTCACGGACCGGTACCGGTCTGAGGCCCGGGGGTTGGGGACCGCTGTTCTAGATGATGTGAATGCAGCA
Organism: Perissodus microlepis; assembly: GCF_051167445.1. NCBI lineage: Eukaryota > Metazoa > Chordata > Actinopteri > Cichliformes > Cichlidae > Perissodus > Perissodus microlepis. The sequence goes on along the minus strand of NC_140477.1, from coordinate 24,375,380 downwards.
ACTACGGACAATATGTACTGCAAACATTACAGAGACTAACCAGCTGATCTATGGCAGCAGTGATCATGAGATGTTTGGCTACAAGAGCAGTACACGAGGAGTCAACTGAATGGTAAGAACAAGATCTGGGCTATCAACACCTATGCCTGTGATCAGGTACCCTGCTGGGATAATAAGCTGGTCACAGGAGGAGATCAAAGCCACTGACATCAAGACCAGGAAGCGCAGCGCCCACTAATCAAATAACATTACCCAGATATACATTAATAATAATAATAATACTCACCTCTCTGGGGACTTGGAATGGCTGCGATGTCTGTGGCTTCTGTGGTGACCTGGATCACAACAATGACACCAAGTCATTTTTAGTTATAGACAAAAATTTTCAAACTTATGTAACTATGGAAAAAACATGAACATTTCCAGTGTTAAAAACTTAAAACACAGTTGCAAAACAGATGGCAGAAGAAAAACATGAATTTCTATGATTGCTGGCTTCATTTCAGTGGTTTAAAACCCACTGATATTGTGGCACAAATCTTTGCAAAAAATAAATAGATAAAAACAAATTTGAATCCAAGTCATCCTGTGGACCACTGGCCCTGATCCTGAGTGTCCCACAAAAATGTCTGGCCCAGGTGTTTTATGGTTTGCATGCATTTTTTAACAAACCCTGTTGGAGGTAAGAATGTCCGATATATATTCAACCATATATTATTTTTATTTTTATTATTCGCACATATATATATCTATATCTCTCTCTCTCTCTCTCTCTCTCTCTCTCTCTCTATATATATATATATATATATATATATATATGGCTACTTCGCGGATTTCACCTATTGTGGGTTATTATTAGAATGTAACTACCACGATAAACGAGTCACCACTGTACATATATATCTACACATATATATGTATATACATAACAAAAGTAACAGTAACAAGCCAATCGATTAATTTTGGTTGATTAACTGTAAACAAAGTGCTTTGTTCATTAGTAAGTGAGCAGTTAAAGATATAATGGCCAGAATGCTTTGGAACTCCAAGTTGATGGAGAACATATATGCTCTAAATCATATGAATGATATATTTGGTTGCTTGTTTAACTTAAATTTCTGCAGACTCTTTAATAACCCATATTTTCCCCCATTCTCAGCTGTCTGTTATTGTGGTTACACCACATGGCCACAGAACACTGATCTCCCCTTTAATTACCTGGTGATTTGGAGCGGTGGCGTCTCTCTCTGGACCTGCTGCGGTGGCGCCGGGGGCTCTTGCTGCGATGGCGATCTCTCCGTGGTGAGGGGCTGTTTATGTACAATAAAAAACACAGATATTCCTGTAAGACACACATACTAGCAGTGCAGTTTTAACAAGATTAAAGTGAATCCAAAAAGCAGTCATACCTTCTCCTCTTTGGAGACCTGCTCCTCCTGAAGAAGAAATAATGGAGTTTACCATAATGAAAGCAACTGTATACACTCAATGTGGGAAAAGGTTGCTCTGCAAGTCTACTTGTCTTATTCACAAACATATGAAGACTCAAGAAAATGTAAGGATGAGCACAATGAGTACCGTCTGGGAGAACGGCTGCGTCTGTAACGTGGTGATGGGGAGCGGCGAGGTCTGTCATTGTCACGGTAACCACGTCTATGTGGCTCAGGAGTCTGAATTCTCTCCATCTGCAACCAAATTCATTCATGTTTTTATTTTTCAGTTAATCCACTAACAGACAATATTTTCAGTGGACATAGAAGCTATTTTATGCAGACGCCTCTATATAACTGAGCTGAGAAACCTAAGCCAGTCATTGTATTGCAAAGGAACTAATTTACACTATGTAATACTATCTGTATTACTTGTGTTTGCAGTTTTTACATATTCGGTGCCATCTTGTGGCAGTACAGAACGTAACGACACCAGGTTGGTTGCAGCTAATAGGCTTACATTAGTTTATGTCGGCTAAGTAGTAGCAGAACTGAGAAATCACTGGAAAACAGGGGGACTAAAAGTAAATAGAGGGGGGCAGTTTTGTGCTGCACCTGGCTGCAACAATCTGTCTCTTAAACAGTCAGTGGTTCCTTGTTGTTTGGTAACTGCACTGACATGGAAAATCCACTTGTTAGTTTTAAAGTTAGGTTTTGTAGAACAGTATACAAATGAGAACAGTGTGGAGGAGAGCCTGTTTGAGTCACCAGATCGAAGGCCAACACCACAGTTTTCCTAGCTACGCTGGATGTACAGAGTCTCTTATAAGGCATTTTACAAACCTGAACATTACTGCTATTACAGATGGATTTTCATCTTTCAGTGAAGCTGAACATGTGCTAACTGTGCAGTTAAACAAAAGCTGATAGTTGACCATATTGTGTTTTGTTATAGCGAGGGCCCTTTAAACATTAGAAATATATTTGGAAAATGAACGTGTCAATCAGAAACCACCAATTTATTGCATCAGTTTTATATGGTAGATTTTTACTGATAATTTTATTTTTAACCTTATCTTCTTCCTCATCTTCTTCTTCACTGCTTTCTACTTCATCCAAGTCCTCCTCCAAAGCGCTAATCCTTGGGTCCAGCATCTCAGCCTCCTCCAGCACTTGCCGCTTCTGTAATACACGCATAAAAAAAAGAAAAGTCAATGACATTGGCACGTCAAACAGGTCAGATATACAAAAATGACACTAACACACCTGAAGCCGAGGAAGGATGACATCACACATTCTCTCTGCGTGAAGAAGCCCGTCGATGAACTCGTCCACATGCATCACCTCAAACTCTGTAATAATTTACAAATAAAAAATTACGCATTTGTCCTGGTTCGAACACATCCACTTTGAAGACAAAATGTTTACTTGCTACCTCACATATCCCACCCACTAACAAGTGTCACAGTGACGAAAAAATCAGTGTCTCATTGTATGATCGGTGCCTGATTGGTGTACATATACATGCACAGCGCCTACAAATATAAACAACCACCCAATGTAAGGTTTTTACCAAAGTTGTCCTAAATTGCAATGTTTAATCCACTAGTATGTGCAAGTGCTTTGTATGGAAGAGGATTAGGGCCACTGGGAAAAAAAAGTGGGCATGTCCTTTTTTTTTTTTCTTCTTTTCCAGAATTTTGAGAAAACAGTCAGAATTTTGACTTTTTTCTCAGAATTTTGACTTTTTTCTCAGAATTTTGAGGAAAAAGTCAAAATTCTGACCTTTTTTTTTTTTTTTTCAAATTTCCAACTTTAATCTCAGAATTCTGAGAAAAAAAGTCAGAATTCTTTATTTGCAATCGTAAAACAGAATCAATACTGTCAATGAATTAAAAAAATTACTGTTTTAACAAAAAGAAGAGAAAAACAATAGTCAAGTAAAACAGATAATTTTTTTATTAAGTTGTCAAATTACATTTTACTGTAATTTATTTATTTATATTCTTTAGTGGGTGAAAGTTATGCTTGATGAATTCCTCACTGTGCTGTCTCAAGTTTTGGTATAAAATAACATAAATTGAATAAATGTATAAAACATATAAAAATTGAGTTAGAAAAACACAATTCAGGTTTATTATATTACAATACTGTACAAGCTCTTGACAAGTTACAAGGTTAAATTACTTTAATTATTGTTAATCTAAAATGTTAACCAGTAGTTTCATGCCACTTTTGTGCTCACCTTTGACTCATGCTGTCAGTACTGCTACACTGTAATGCTCCTAGTGCTGGGGCCTTGTTTCAATAAGATTCACACTTCAAATTAGGAAGTTTATTAGTGACATTAGCTCATGTGAAAAGATAGAGAATGCATTTCATGCACTTACATTGTACATTGCAAGTACTGCTGATTGCAAGCAGCGAGCAAATAATAAAATGTTTAGTATTTTTCTTTTGTATGTCAGAAATATTATTGCAAATTTTCTTGAAATATTGCGATATCATTCACCTCCCTCCAACACCAGTTAGAGTCCAGTCATTTATAGATTAACTTGTCAAACTCACCTCCATTTCTGTTCTGGCTCTTAATCTTTCTGTAGTCATTGTACAAAGGCTCCAAGTATTTGTAGCAATCCACTGCAGTTCCAGTTAACCTCATGTACATCGCTCCAAGTAAACGCACATATCTAAAAGAAAAGGGAAAAAAATGAGCACGAACATGTCATACCTCTTCTATGTGTTACACACATAAAAATATATTCTTAATCAATCCAGCACGAAATGTGCTACACACGCTGCTGACTGCCGACAACAGTTTACCAAACTGCTGTGCAACATTATAATCAGCAAGATCACATTCAGGCACAAAGACATTTAAAAACACATAAAACTATAAAACAGTATTTAAACAATTTACAGAGCTTTTTATTAATAACAATTTTACAAAATAGCAGAAACATATTTTCCGTACCTAATCATTATCAATAAAGTATTCAACAAATACACTGCCATGTGACAGCAGCAAAGTAAACCGAGGAAAATAGGTTTCACTCATACAAATTAACTGAATAAATGTACAAATGTACTATCTCAGCCCCGCCCGACGGGCGAGCGCTGATGATTCATCACATTTGTGTTTGAGTTCATCATTCGATTTGTAAACACAATAGCTTAAAAAGTTTTGAAGAAATTCAGATAAAAGGGTCATAATAATCTATTACAATTTGGCTTACATCCACCAAGATCAACTGAAAAAAAGTTAAGTTATGATTCTTACAAGTGTGTATTCTGAACATTAAAAAAGTACCATATAAAGGTTAAAAACCTTGTCACATTTGACCTCTGACTTCTCCTTCAAGGTCAATAGACTGATCTGAAGTTTCGAGTGATAATGCTGCTATAAAGAGCAATTTAAAATGCCATTCTCAATGCCACTGTTTGCACTGATAACATATATTCATATAAGAAATCATATATGGGTATTCTAAATATCATGCAACTTTTTCTTAAGGTCAAATGTTCATAAAGGTCTTTTATCTTTACAACTATGCTACAACCTTAGCTAAGCAAAATAGTGGGAATGTGCCTAAAAGTGTCACGAGTTTGAGTGAATTCTATACACTATGAACTTGGTTGAGAAAATTAACACAACATAAGTGTTTACTCCTTTTCTCTCTGCGGAAAACTCACTTGAAATCCTCGTTTTTTATGAATTCGACAATGATGTCTTTTTCAGGTTGAATCTGCAACATCTTCAGCGTGAGACAAAGGAAAGGAGTGGGTTTGATATTTCCACCAAAAACTCCACCAACATACTTAAGTTCCATGGCTTTGTCGACAACCAGCTCGGCTGAGGATGAAACAACATACAAAAGCATTGTTAACAAAAAATTATAAATACAAACTGCATTGTATACAATTGTTGCCTGCAAATGCACCTGCATACATGTTTCCAATTAGACAATGAACAGAGGTATACAGACTTGTACAGATTAGAAGTTTACAGTTCTACTACTATTTTACTATCAGTACCATTTCAGAACTGGGGAGTGATGTCCCTCACATATTAGCATATTAGCACTCTGAGTCAATTACTGTGGTATCCAACTATCAGAGAAGGAGATGAAGAAAGATGAAGAAAGGAATGCCTAAGTAGTACAACAAGCTGTGTCCTGGATTGTTGATTGCCTGACAGAAAGACCACAATATGTGCGTTTCAACATTGTGTGTTTGACAAGATCATCAGCAACACTGAGGCACCAGAAGGGACCGTCCTCATGCGATGCAAGCAGAAACATCTGCAGCTCAATGGGACAAAGACCAAGGAATTGACTGTGGACTTTAGGAGGACCTGGAAACCAATGACTCCCACTGACTTGGTAAAAAACACTGTACAGGAAGGGCCAGAACAGTCTCTAATTTCTGAGGTAGATGAGGTCTTTTAACATTTATTCCTTTTGCTGGAATGCGCCAAATTGGGAGTGACATCACTTTTTCAATATTAATGCAATTTCATTAACACAAAATTTTACACCATTTCAATTGCAATCTGAAAAATGTTACGAAAGCCTTTAAATAAATATGGCCAAGAGCACTCCATGTCTCCCTTTAGACCCCCGTTTGCTGCAGGTAAGGCTGTAAAGGCTGCCATCAGCCTTTAGCAAGCTGTGTAATATAAACATGGTATGAAACCAAGTTAACAGTTCATCTGCATGTTTTAATACTACTCTTGGAGGCTTACTGCAGATTTTTCTCTGTGTAAAACAAATTTTGGTGTTTGTTGATCAGGCGCTTTGATGAAGGGCTCCTGCCACCTTTTTCCCAGTAAAGGTTTTATTGGTGGTTACAGGAACAACTGCTGTTTTTGGGCTCTAGAAACACGTTTTCTTTCCTCAGCTTCTCTGTAACAGCTAAGCCTATTTGCTCTTCCCGGTGCGTGTGTAAGTGTAAACAGAGTTCAGCTCCATGTGAAACTATGCCAGTGTTATCATCACTGCTGCTATTGTGTTATCAGTGCTTCTGTATAAAACTGGGAGCCACATCACCATAGCACCCTCATAGCATCACCATAAGGGTCTGGAACAGGACCTTATATCATATTCTTGTCACATTTCAGAATTCTCACTGTCATATTTCATATCGTATCTGATTTATTATTACGGCACACGCTGCTACACTGATCATGCTGCTTCACTACTGCTTATATTACTCTGGTCACTGATGTACTCCAGTCACTCTGTTTACATTACACTAAATAACTATAGTCACTCAATTCAATTACTGTTTTTACGTTACTTAATTTTGTTTATTCTACTTCCATTGCACGGTCAGGACATTGCTGTGCTAATATGGTACAAAACACTTTAATATTGCATTTGCAAAATGTACATATTCAGTTTTTTAATTTAAAATTTCCGATTTCTACTTTAAAGTTACTTATTGTTTATAATATTTTGCACAGTCAATGAGCAGTTTAGGACATCTTAATGTGTGTTGTACTTGTATGACTGTGTCTTGAATCTTTGGCCTAAAATAAAATAATTTCTATTGCCTAAAAATATCTCTCTATCTCTCTATCTATCTCCCCAAGAATATAACTGAGCCCGCTTAATGTCGATAGTAACCCGCTTGCTAAAATGAGCCCTCATGAAGCTAACGTTAGCTCACTGGTGACACTACTAACCGGTGAGACCGAAGCATTCCTCCTTCCAGTACTTAGACTCGTAGATTCGTGTGCGGATGATTTTCTCCACCAGATACTGCGGGTTAGTCCCGTGTATACTGTTAGCGTCTTTAACGGTTCTGTTTGCCATGATACTACTATTCTGGCATGGAGAAAATGAACAAAAAAAAAAAGAAAACCTTAGACGCCAAACCGGAAAGAGTAAATATTATTTCCGGTTCGACTTCTTCTTCTTCTTCCTTCCGCTTCTTCTTGTTGGCAAACAGCGAAACGGTGCATTACCGCCGCCAACTGGTATGGCGTGTGGACAAAAATGACACACACACACAAAGAAAAAACGACACTCAAATTCATCCATCCATTCGCTTCCGCTTGTCCTTTTCAGGGTCGCGGGGGTGCTAGCAACACTGTTGAGGATTTATTCAAAACTGAAAGGACAGTGAACCAGAGCTAACACAGCATCCTGCAGCGACATGCCATCCCATCCGGTTTGCGTTTAGTTGGACCATCATTTATTTTTCAACAGCACAATGACCCCAAACACACCTCTACGCTGTGTAAAGGCTATTAGACCAAGAAGTAAAGTGATGGAGTGCTGCGCCAGATGGCCTGACCTCCTCAGTCACCTGACCTAAACCCAATCGAGATGTTTTGGGATGAGATGGCAGAGTGAAGGGAAAGGGGCCAACAAGTGCTCAGCATCTCTGTGAACTCCTTCAAGACTGTTGGAAAAAAATTTCAGGTGACTACCTCATGAAGCTCATCCAGACAATTCCAAGAGTGTGTAAAGCAGTAATCAAAGCAAAGGGTAGCTATTTTGAAGAATCTAAATATAACAAATATAAAATATAAAACATGTTTTGAGTTATTTCACACTTTTTGTTTACTACATAATTCGATACGTGTTCATTCACGGTTTTAATACCTTCAGTGAGAATCTACAATGTAAAGAGTCACACATTTACTATTATGTCCATGTTATAGCACATAGAGTGAAGTGTCTGTCTCAAAATGTTAACTAAACGTTTCTAACTTTTGTTGAAAATGTGATTTATGTAATGCTGACCAGGTCATTTCAAGTATGCGGCTTGTTTTGTGACACTGTTGACCTAATGTGATTAAATTATAAATATGTCGGGTTAAACAGCTGAGAGCACCTTGAGCACAGCATAGAAAAAGTTGTGCATTGAAGATGATTCTGAACCATGAAGTGTTCATCAGAACAAGCACTTCTAATTGTACTTTGGTCCTCATTGTCTTTGAAAAGCTAGAGCTGACAAAACAAACCCAGTAAACACATTTTTATCTGTAGGTTTGGTATAGTAATCTGTCTTAATTACATTTTTATTTTTATGTTTTATTTATTCATTATATGGGGGAAAAGTCCTGTCAGCCTTGTGCTCAGAGGGCTGCAGTCACCCATCTGTCCTGTTCTAATAAACACCTTCTTTAGATCTGTTCAGTTTTATTCATATGGCACTACTTAACAGTCAACAAATCTTGTCTTAAGTCACTTTATACTGTAAAGTGTTCATTTAGGACAAAGTATACTGCAAATCTACAGAATTGTCCGTTTTGCCATTTAGTGAACTTCCGTAAAAAACAAAACAAAAAAACCCAGAAAATGTTCAGGCATGAATTTACCAGGACACTTGAAGAGCAAATGAAGAGCAAAGCAGAAAGTTACAGCAAGTTCATGCCTGGTGTCCTGACGCAACCCCGAAGGGCTGGAGTAATCAGCAGGGGGCAGCATGACGCCAGTGTTGGATCCTCAAGACACGAAAAAGAAAACCGGAAACTACGCATTTTTCGCGCGAAATCTCGTTGCTGTCCTGTATTGTATTTTCAGTAGATTAAATCAGAGAATCGGGCAGATCGGCTTCGCGGTGGGGAGAAGGTTACTTTGTTTTTTGTTGTTGTAATTTTGTCCTCTGTGTGAGCTGAAAGAGACGAAACAGGATGAAATATTTCACTCGAATGAAAATCAGACGAGTATATGAGTGGAGTGGAAAGCCACGAAGCTTCAACAGGAGGCTAAAAACCTACGACTATGAGTGAGTAATTCTTTTTCCACCTTAAAAAAGCCTTTTTATGCGCCGTCTTTTCAATGTGATGGTTAAAAATGTTTCTGTTGGAATAATTAAGGGAGACAAGAGTCCTGCGGATGAATTAAGTAGAATGACAAACTATCAAACAACAACTATGTGATAATCATTTAAGGCAGTGGTGGGCCGCGTGATTGTGCTCTTTTGTTGTCCCTAGCCCTCGATCCCTGGGGCTGGGGACAACAATTGTCTGTTTATTTTAAAGAAGGGAAAGTCTAGCGCTCCTTGATCTTATTCTTCACTTTATGTTGTCGGCCTTTGCCTTTGATGTGATTACAAAAATGTCAAAGTTACCAAAGTCGACACTCATACAAAGTTAACATATAATTTACTGTCATAGTTTGTTTTATTGACCTGTTGCTACCAGTTTGTCCACAGCATTGAACTCTCCCAGGCACAAAGATGGTAACTGTGGATATCACAACTCTTATCTGGGCTCATGGGTGGAGTCAGTTTTAATGCAGTCTACCATGTTACTGTTTGCCTGGAGAGGGGCACAGTTTTAGTGATGGGTTGATGACGCCTCGTGGAATGTGTGCCACATTGGCTTTACTGTGTGTTTTTTACTGTTTGTGGACTTTAAATCCACACCGGTGTTATGACCTAGATGAAAGTACTCTAACCTTTTTTCCATCTCTGGGAACTCCTTCAAGAGTGTTTGAAAAACCATTGTGCAGAGTGTGCAAAGCAGTATTCAAAGCAAAGGGTGGCTATTTTGAAGAATCTAAAATATAAAACATGTTTTTTGTACTACATAAGTCCACAGGTGTTCATTTATAGTTTTGATGCCTTCTGTGAGAATGTGGCTTGTTTTGTGGACTTTAAATCCACACCGGTGTTATGACCAGATTAAAGTGTATTTTCAGAAGTTTGTTAGTTATGTTTTGGTGCTTTGAAATGACCCGTTTGGAAATTTTAACCCTAAACCAGAAATCAAATATCTGCTAGATGACAAAGGCGTTTTGACACCATTGATCAATGTGGCTGTATTTTGAGATTCCAGTTCTTGCTCCCATAATCGGTAGTTTTTGATTATGTTTCTTTTCTCCTGTTTGTTTCAGCTCTTTTGCGATCAGTGTGGAGGGTCTCTCAAAAATCATCATCAACACAGGCCAACACATCCTCATAGAGGGGTATGATGAAGACAACCCATATGTGGCCAAAGTTACCAGGCTGTATGGTGATGGTGAGTCGTATTCACACAAGCTTGGAGCTGGCTCAGCTAACCAAGGACCTGACGTGTACTTTTCTCAACTGATGACAAATAACTTTGGCTCTGATTTGGGACTTAACTCAAGACAGATTTGGTTCTGACCCTCAAGCTGACATGGACGTGTCTCAAGTTTGACAAACAGCTTTTTTAAATTAATTAATTGTTTTTATGAATTGACATCGACTTTGGCAACTTGAGTCCTGAGTTGGACTTGCCTTAAACGATGATACATTATTTTAGACTTGAATAACCCAAGGAGCAAGTCCAACACAATCAATCATTGAATGTCTCTTGGCTATCTTAAGTCTCAGATCATATTAGTGGACACTTGAAATGGTCTTGTTTCAAATAGTAATGGATTTAGAATAATTTAGAACTCGACTTGGGACTTTCTTGGGCTTCAGTTGGACTAAAACAACTCGAGACTAATCTCAAATGGCCTAACTTGATATTTACTCTGTTCCGCTTTGAGACACTGACTTTCTTTGTCTTGTGCCTGTCTCTTCCAGAGAATGGGCAACAGATGAAGGCAGTAGTTCAGTGGTTCATGCGTGTGTCTGAATTGCCTGTCAACAAACTGAAATTGCTTGGCAGAGAGCCTCATCCGCAGGAGATCTTCTACTATGAATGTCGTAATTGTGATAATGAGGTCAACGTCGAGTCCATCCTCAGGCCTGTGAAGGTGAGCTTCATTTAAATCACAAATGCTTTAAAGTCAAATGTGAAAATGTTTAATTTCCTTCCTTTATCTCCAAGGTGAAGCACCTCGACAGCAATGACCCGTTCCCTGACTCCTCTGACAAAGATACCCTGTACGTGAAGTTGTCCTGGGACTCCAAGGTCTTCGGGGTGGTGAACTCGACCGTGATGGAGTCTCCCGCTGAGCCAGCACCTGCTTCTTCACCTCCTTCCTGTCTTAAACCCTCCCTCTCGATATCACCTTCTTGCTCCCAGTCTGCAGCCACCCCCAGAGGACCCTCTCGGCGTGTCCTACCCACACCGGACCACGCCATAATGCAGAAGGCGTCATTAGGGGAAGTTGGCTGCAGCAGTGTAGGTACACCTGCCAATGTCGAGGCTGAGTCACTTCACTCGGCCACTAAACTGTCAGCGTCAAAATGCCTCAGTGCCAAGAGGAGGAATGCCACGGCCAGGACGCCTGGTGTCCGAAAGAGACTGGAGCTCAGCAGTGAGTGTTCGCACAAGGATTTTAAAATGCAACCACTTTGTCGTACCAGAGAACTGATGGCCCCTCTTCCTTTTTGTCCCGACGATGCAGCATTCTTGTCTCCCAAATTTCTAGTTTCAATTTATTTGACCAAGCAACAGTTTTCAACTTTGTCTCAGTCCATTTTAAATCACCTACGACCCAAAGAAGACGAAGTGTTTCTGGATCATGTTCATGAAGAAGCTTTCTAGAAGCTTCCTAGCCCACGCAATGATTTCCATGACAGATCTGAGTCCTGTGAAGCTTGAAAGCCCACAGATTACAGGAATCCAAGACTGATTTTCGGCCGTGTCCTTGATGATAAGATATTCAAAGTCTTGGCTTTTATGTTGAGAAACATTTTTCTGAATTTATTCCACAATTTGTAGACGCATTTGCAGATTTAGTGACAATGCCCATCTTTACGTCTCTGAGCTTTTTAATCCAATCCTGCTGCAGTTGATGTTCATTTTAGATGTATTTAAAAGCACTTTTTTAGCCCTTTGATTTGTTCTATTGTGAATAAAATATGGGTTAGAGATTTGCAATTCATTGCATTTTCTTATTTATTGACATTGTAAACAGAATCCCAAGTTTTGGGGCCAATACCTTACAATATGAAGCACCTTGAAGCGGCTGTTGTGATTTGGCACTATATAAATAAAACTGCATTAAGTGAATGAAACTCTGTTGTCCATCTTTGTCCTGTCAGGTTCAGACAAGTCAGTGACAGGTGAAGAAGTCCTGAGTCAGCTGCTAAATGAAGAGTTGGAATCAAAGGTGACACTGACTCGCAGGCTTCCTCCCTCTGCCGCTCATCCTCTGCCCGTCACCCACAGCCTCACACCCCTGAGGAAGGCCCACAGACCCACCGGTGCTCGGTGTGGTGTCTCCTCATCCGTCTTCCTCAACAAACTCTCTGATTCGGATAGCCCTCTGTCACCAGCCAAGGATGACTCCACAAGGTCAGCGCCGTCTCGCACACAACACACTGAAACCCAGTCATTTAATTATGTAAATTCAACCGTCACACAGTTTACAATATGCAGTAGAAACTCTAAGTTAGGTTTAGGATTACGGATTTTCAAATTAAGATTGAAAAATTAAGAGATTTTCATTGACACTCACAGCTTCCTACTTTCAGCTTAAGGTCCGTTTAGGTTTTGCTTGTTTTAAACTTTTCGAACGCAAAGATAAACGGGTTGAAACCAGAAAGCTTCTATATTTAGTTTTTTTTAAACTGACTTAAACTCGATGTAAACATACATACTTGTAGTGAAAGGGGTTGTTGTAGCTCAGGAGGTGGAGCCTGATTTTTATACTGGTCAAAACAGGTACAACAGTTCAAAGGAATGTGAGCATAATTAGGTTATTGGTTTAAAACCTGAGATAACTGGTATAAAACCAAGCACACTGGTGCCACTTTCAGTCCTTGGGAGGTGATGAAATGGTGACTGGTTCAACAAAGAACTTGGTTAGGACACAGAGGATAAGCGATGCCACTCCAAGGAGAGTATACAGTGGTGTGAAAAAGCGTTTGCCCCTTTACTGATGTCCTCTTTTTTATGTTTGTCACACTTTAGTATTTGTTGTTGTTTGATGCTCTGAAACATTTGACAAAGACAACAAACATGCACTTTCTAAATAAAGGTGTTTATTATTAAAAGGGGGGGGATCCAAACCTACATAGCCCTGTGTGAGGAAAAAAGTGACCCCTTCCCCTTCTTATGGTGACTCTACCATAAGAACGAGACTAGGCAAGAAATGGCCGGCATGGCAAGAATATCCTAAAAGTTTGTGCAAAATATTGTGTGGATGAAGAGACAAAAGTTGAACCTTTTGGAAGGTGTGTTTCACATCTCATGATAGTAACAGCATTTCAGAAAAGGAAGATCATACTGACAGCTGGATGTGATGGTGGTAGTGTGATGGTCTGGGGCAGGTCAGGACCTGGAAGACTTGCTGTGGTAAATGAACCATGAATGCTGTTGTCTGCCAAAACACCCTGAAGGACAAAGTCCAGCCATCTGTTTGTGACCTCAAGCTGAAGCACACCTCAGGTCTGCAGCAGGACAATGATCCAAAGTCCACCTTTGAATGCCTTAAGAAAAACAAAATGAAGACTTTGGAGGGGCCTGGTCGAAGTCCTGACCTGAATCTGACTGAGATGCTGTGGCATGACCTTAAAAGGGTGGTTCATGCTGGAAAACCCTCCAACGTGGCTGAATTATAACAATTCTGCAAAGATGAGTGGGTCAGAATCCCTCCACAGTGCTTCACTACCAGTTATCACAAATGCTTAATTGCAGTTGTTGCTGCTAAGCGAGGCCCAACCAGTTATTAGCCATGTAGGTTTGGATAGCCATATTAAAGTGATTAGCCTTTCAGTGTCTAGAGAGATTTTCAAATGTTGTAACAAGTCCTGTGTGTTTTCAAACAGAGCTACAACTGTGTCACAAAAGAAAGAGCTGAAAACCATTAAAGAGCCAGTCCTCAGTGTTCTGTGAGTACACTCATCCATACATTTACCCTTCATAATCTTTCACTCTGCACACAGACAGCACCGCGTGATGCTAACGTGACCTGTTTATCGTTGTTGTTTCAACATGTTTGGCTTGCTACAGTTTGTATCCAGTTCTACTTTCCTCTGAGAAGTATCAACTGATACAAAGATTTTGAAATTGATACAATAGCTGCATCTACTAAAAATTTCAAAATTTTGAATTTGATTCTAATTGACCTTGACTTCAAGATTAGAGGTCAGAGTTTTCTGAAAATCTTGCGAATGTGATAATTTGAGAACGATTCAATGTGTGATTTTAAAGTTTATGTCTGGTTAGTGATTTCCGATCGCTTTGTGCCAGATTCATGAGAAGGAATAAAAATGTACCAGGTTCACCTGACTAACATTCATATTCACATACAAGTCACACACACTGTGCATTTGATATATGCGTTGAATTTAAGATGTGGTTTTCCTTATGTAGACTAAACCAAAAACTACAGGCTGTTCCTCTTATACCCGTCCATGTGTTGTGTGTGTAGAGCGGAGGTGGAGAATGAAAAGTCTCCAATGGTCACTGAAACACCGAGGAGCTCTAAGAGGAAGTCGGCCATGCTGGTGTCATCACGCATCAAGAAACAGCTGTGAGTGCAAAAGTGGATCCATGGGATCTCTCTTATTTTTACATACAGTGGTGTGAAAGAGTGCATGTATGTGCCTGTTTGTATGTGCAGTTATGCAAAACGACCCTGCAGGCAGTCTTGAAACTTGGATCGTGGCTCAGGTGTTGGCAGTTCGTCTTGTAATCGTAAGGTTGCCGGTTCGAGCCCCGGCTCGGACAGTCTCGGTCGTTGTGTCCTTGGGCAAGACACTTCACCTACCGCCTACTGGTGATGGCCAGAGGGGCCGATGGCGCGATATGGCAGCCTCGCTTCTGTCAGTCTGCCCCAGGGCAGCTGTGGCTACAACTTGCCTCCACCAGTGTGTGAATGTGAGAGTGAATGAATAGTGGAATTGTAAAGTGCTTTGAGGGTCTCGAAAAGCGCTATATAAATGCAATCCATTATTATTATTATTATTATTATTATCCTCTGCCAGAGGCCTAAGAGCTTGAGATCCTGTGCAGTACCTTTGCTATTCCTAGGATCACGCTCTTCTGGACAAAGATCTTGGATGTCATTCCTGGAATCTGCTGGAGCCACTTGGCTGGTTTGGGGGAAGCTTCACTGTCCCAAGTGCACCACTTACCACGGGGACCATAGTTGCTTTCTTCCATATCTTCTTTAGCTCCTCTGTTAGCCCTAGGTATTTCTCCAGCTTCTCCTGTTCCTTCTTTCTGATGTTTCTTGGCACAGTTGGATCTATCACCACAGCCTTCTTCCTCTACTTATTCAGCACTAGTATGATCGGTTGGTTAGCCATCACCAGTTTGTCCATCTGTGTCTACAAGACCCACAGGATCTTAGCTCGGTCATTCTCAGCCACCCTAGGGGCATATATTCCAGGCCACACTCGGCACAGATGTTCCTGTACACTATGCCGGCGACTTGGTTATGGCGTTCCATGTATGCCTTGCCTGCTAGCATCTTGCACCCTGCTGTTATGTGCTGGATTGTCTCAGTGGCATCTTTACACAGCCTGCACCTGGGGTCTTGTCTGGTGTGGTAGACCCCAGCCTCTATGGATCTTGTACTCAGAGCTTGTTCTTGTGCTGCCATGATTAGTGCCTCTGTGCTGTCTTTCGGTCCAGCTTTGTCCAGCCACTGGTAGGATTTCTGGATGTCAGCCACCTCCACTATTTGCCAGTGGTACATACTGTGCAGGGTCCTGTTCTTCCACAACGGTTCCTGTTCTTTCTCAAGTTTCTGCTGCCTGAGGTATTCATAATGCACACATCATCTTCTCCAGGGCTCGCAAAATCGCTAGCCCGACGTCCCGGGGCTAGCGATTTTTCCAGTCGGGCTACCAAAATCTATCTCAGCCCTGCCCGTCAGGCTATCATAGGAAGGAAAAATGTATGTCAATGCTTTTGCATTCTTTCGGAAATGTAGCTGGGTAATTATGTCATTGGCATCGGTGAGCCACTGTCAATATGTGACATATTGAAATTGCGTTTGAATTTGCGCTTGTTTTTTGCTTTCACTTTGCAATCGCGCGAACTGTGTGTAGAGAGCGACAGTACTGATTGGTGAGTGACGATAATTTGCGCACCAATTCCTCTGACATCATCTTATCAATCGTTAGCTTACTATGCAAACATGACAAGTGAAATCTCCCGCAGCAAGCTTAAACATGTGAGAGGTTGATCGCGCAGAGAATCGCTGAGCGTTATGTGAGTGAGTGTGTAAAAGCAGCAGGATATATATTTTAGTTCTGCTGAGCCAAATAAGACAGGTCAGGGTGAAGAAGTGACAGCCAAAGAAAAGCTTACCACAAAACAGAAAAGTTATGACAAATCAGACTATAAGGCAAAAAGAAAGTGCAGCTTCATAGTTTCATGGACAAAAGAATTTCTGTGGCTGCAATATGACGAGCTAAATAATAACCAGGGCTGCACATAAGTGGTCTGCAGGTGCGCATTCGCTGTCAAAATAAAAAACGCGCACAAGATAAGAAGTTGCAACGCGTGTTTGCGTACATAGGATTTTCTGGAGGAGGACAGACATTTGTTTAGAACTCTTAAAGATGTCGAAGAAGCTCCTTTAAGCAATTACTTTGGTGTTCCTCCACCTCCAAAGAAATGTCAGAAGGAGTCCGAACCACAAAAGAAGCGCGTATTCTCGGAAAAGTGGTTGCAGGAGGTGAGCTGGCTTCAAACAAATGATGAACGCACAGAGATGTGGTGCAGAATGTGCCGTGAAAATCCCACTCTAGCGGACAAAAACAGTGCCTTTTATATGGACGCAAACACGCGTTGCAACTTCTTATCTGGTGCGCGTGTTTTATTTTGACAGCGAATGCGCACATGCGGACCACTTATGTGCACCCGTGTAAATAACATAATGTTCTGCCGGGTGTGTTGTTGGTTTTCCCTCGATTTCTGAGTCGACAAGCGCTTTTGTTACTGGGACCAGTAATTTTAAGAAAGGCCCCCATTAGAACCCATGAGAAATGCAAGAAATGCATTATTGCTCAGTCTGCAATATCTTTCCCAGAACAAACACCAATTGCAAATAACATACTAAAAATAAACCTGAAAAATCAGTTTAAAACAGCGTACTATGTTGCAAAGAGTGAACTACCACTGGCAAAATTTAGCAGTCTTTGCAAACTTCAAAAACCCGTGAGTTCAGTGGAAATTTCAAATTCAGGATCTGACACAGACTGATTCATGTTCTACAGTTCTTACAAGTTCATAGAAATTTCTGTTTAATTAGAACCAAGTATTTGAGTTGATGATTGTAATTTTTATACAATGTTGTAATTTGTGTTTCAACAATTTTTTGATTGATGTTTTGTTTCTGTTACAATATTATACTTTAATGTATAATATTGTAACGAAACAAAACATCAATCAAAAAATTGCTCTTTTTTTATTCGGGCTACTTAAATTTATTTTGGGCTACCAAAAACTGAAGAGTCCCTGCCCAAAGGGCTACCAGGGATTTTGAAATTTTGCGAGCCCTGTTCTCGATGATCACGGATGTTTGTTTCATCCTGGTTATTGGTTCTGACACCCACTAGTCTCACCCTTGTTCCTTTCACTTAGCACACATTCTCAGGATGCTGGGGTTTGGGTGAAACCCTCCATGGATGATAAGGAGCTTTCTTGTCTTGTTGTCAGTGGCTTCTGTCTCCTTCTTTTGCCAGCTTATTATCTCAGCAGGATATCTTGTGACTGGCAGGGCATAGATGTTGATTGCCCGGATCTTGTTCTTGGTTGCAGCTTTCCTAGCGGCCCTTTCATGCTTCCCATTTGCCTGTGGTATTCCAAGGTACTTGTAGCTGTCTGCAATGTTGCCTTCTGGTAGTTCTGACTGCCTTCCCTATCCTTGTTACCATGTGACTACACTCCAGTGTTGTTGGTGTAGTATCCACTGGTGTGGATCAGTTAACTGATGTGTCATTCACTCTTGGCATACAGCTCGGTGTCATCCATGTGGCGGAGGTGCTGGCGATTGCTCCATTTCGTAGTCGGTATCCTTAGCTAGTCTTGTTGAGGATTCGGCTGAGGCGGTTCAGGTCTTTGCGAAACGGCAGCAATGACAGAGCATCTCACTGGTAAATCCCACACTTAATGGCAACTTGTGCAACTGGCTTATAGTTTGCCATCGACTTTCTGATGGCGAATTTGTTTGTGTCCATGTGCGTGCAGCGTGATGGTTAGCACTGTTTCTCCTCACATGCAAGGCCTTGAATAGTCAGGCCCCATCTTATCTTAATGACCTTAAAGTACCATATCAGCCCATTAGAGCACTTCTCTCTTGGACTTCAGGCTTACTTGGGGTTCCTAGGATATTTATAAGTAGAAGAGCATTAGGCTGTGTAAATAAACCTGAATTGAATGGAAAGTTGAACAACAAGAACATTCTGAGTTTGACTCAACCAACTAGTCGAGGCCTTTCTGTGTGGAGTTTGCATGTTCTCTCCAGGTACACCGGCTTCCTCTGAAGTTAATTACATCTAAATTGTGCATAAGTATGAATGTGAAAGTGAAGGATTGTCTTTGTGCATCAGGCTGCCGACCTGTGCAGGGTGTACCCCACCTCTTGTCCAGTGATTGCCACTTTATTGTCATAAAGTCACGCATGAATATGTGGAGCAAAATTAAGTGTAATTAGTGAGCGTTGTTTGAAACCACACAGTGTGCATAATTTATTTATAAGGGCCAGTAAGCTTCCAGGCCTTAAAACATTTCAAGCAATAAGAAATACCTGGATTAAAGCTGTGAGGGCACCATTACGGCTGCTTGAAGCTTGAATTAACACGATTTGTTTCAAATGATCATTTTAACGTTCACACCCTTTCTGTTGTTTTATTTTTTTAACTTGTGTCAGTCTTATGTAGTCTGTGTTTTGGCTTCGTAGCACCACCAGAATCAAACATTAACAAAGTGAAAAACGACTTGTAAATCTTAAGGGTGTCTGAGCTGCCTTATGTGTTCCATCAGGAATCTTCTGGAAAACCATCAGGACCTAAACTCATCCGGAGAGGAAGAGGATGAGTTTGTTCCATCTAAGAATGACTTGCTGAGCAGCAGCGAAGAGGAGGGTCAAGATGAGGATGGGCCGAATATTGATGATCAAGTGACAGCGAAGAAGTTCCGATATGTTGCAACGGGTTCTCGCAATTCTCGTTCAAAAAGGAAATCTTACTCCTCAGCGAGAACGCAACGAAGAACTCCCGCAAAGAAGGTGATGAAGACCAGACGCACACTGATATTCAGACATGAGATCACCACTTTCTCACCGTCTCTCTCCTATTTCTACAGATCTCGCCGGGAACACCCAAAACCCCCCGTCATGCCACGCCCAGCATCCCCATCAGGTCCCTGCAGACCCAACAGCCGGCTAACATCCTGGAGGAAGCCAGAGCCAGGTGAGCTCATGGTAGACACAAGTGAAAGGACTCAGAAAACTAAACTTTCTTTGTTGCGGTGCAGACACATCAGATGGTGAGCATGACGCTTCATGCGTATCCATGTTGTATGTGTTTGAACCGCAACCACAGTGCAGCAACAATGCATGTACCCTTCAGGTGGACTTTGAGTGTCCTTGAAAGTCAAACAGGAACAACTGTGTTATTGTGTCTGCAGCTGACCTTTTAGTCGCGTATGTGTGAAAGAGAGGGCTGTAGTAAAGCACGTTGCAGTCACGAAGTAGAAGATGGAGAGTTGGTGCAGTAAAAGTTTACTTGCGGATCGACTGAAATTTAAACTGTTGTATTTTAATGAGTTCTTCCTCTTTTATCAGGCTGCATGTGTCATCGGTGCCAGAGTCTCTGCCCTGCAGGGAGCAGGAGTTTCAGGACATCTACAGCTTTGTGGAAAGCAAGATCATTGACAACACAGGAGGGTGAGAGAAAGCTTTTAGCAGTCTTACTGGAGTCGCATCTGCACACTTCAGGGTCTACATGTCTCGAGGTTATTGTTTTTGTTTGTTTGTTTTGTCTTTTTTTGAAAAACTGTGGGATTTTGTTTTATTACAGGTGCATGTACATCTCCGGTGTGCCAGGAACTGGAAAGACAGCGACAGTTCATGAGGTGATTCGCTGTCTGCAGCACGCAGCTGACATGGACGAAATCCCTTCATTCCACTTCATCGAGATCAATGGGATGAAAATGACAGACCCACACCAGGCCTACGTCCAAATCCTACAGGTGGGAATGAAGCTTTTTCACAGCCGCTGCAGGCTTTAGTCAAGTAATAATCGTGTGTGTGTGTGTGTGTGTGTGTGTGTGTGTGTACAGTGTATAGCGCGATCTATCCCTATGTGCTTTTATCCAACATTCACAGACTTGTGATTAATGCATGGGGGCAGCTCGGGGTTCAGTGTGCTGGCCAAGGATACTTTGACACATGGGCTGCCGTACTAACGTCTCTCATTTATTTATCTCATCCCTGCAGAAACTGACTGGTCAGAAAGCCACACCTGACCACGCAGCAGTTCTGCTGGAAAAGAGATTCAGCAACCTAGCGCCCACGAAGGAGACTATTGTGCTGCTCGTGGATGAAGTAAGAACAATTTTTTTCCGCTTATCCTTATCATAGTCACGGGGGCCCGGAGCTTATCCCAGCTACAATAGAGCAAAAGGCAGGGGACACTCTCAGTATATAACAGTGTGCCACAGGGCTAACACAGAGATGTGCACTTACATTGACAAATATGGTCAATTTAGAGTCACCAATTAACCCAACCCTAGTAACTGCATGTCTGTGGACTGTGGAGGAAGCCGGAGTACCCGGAGAGCTGGTGCTAACAGTGCTAGCCACCGTGCGGCGTGAGAACAATTTTAGCATTCTTAAATTATATTCTGTGAGCAAAGCCCCTGACTTCACATTCACTTGTTGACCATTTATCACAAGGTAACTGGTATTCTGCCTAATAGTCTGAGAAATGTAGGTTGCTCTCATACTGTGATACGATGCCATCTGCACATCAAGTACAGTCGTGAAGTTTCCTTGATATTAAATATTCCACAATCAGCTGTTTGTGGTATTATGACAACTCAGGCACAAAGTGGAAAGCCACATAAAATCACTAAGTAGGGTCAGCGAATGCTGAGTTGCGTGGTGTCCAGAGGTCAGCAACGCTCTGTAGAGTCAGTCGCTATAAACCTCTAAACTCAGATTAGCTCAAGAACCGTGTGTAGACAGCTTTCCATTGAAACCCATGCAGCTGCATACAATCCTTAAATCATGAAGCACAATGCAAAGCAATGAACGCAGGATGTAAAGGTGTAAAGCATGTCAGCACTGGACTGTAGAGCAGAGGAGACGTGTTTCCTGGAGGGACAAATCATGCTTCTCTGTCTGGCAATCCGATGGACAAGTCTGGGTTTGGTGGTCGCATGGTTGCCTGTCTGCCTGCATTGTGCCAAGTATAAAGTTTGACGGTGTGGGGGCCATATTATGGAGTTGGGTTATTTTCGAGGGCCTGGTTTGTAGTTCCAGAGAAAGGAACTCTTAATGCTTCAGCAGAACGAGACATTTTGAAAGATTTCATGCTCCTAACTACGTTGGAACAGTTTGGGGGTGGCTCCTTCCTGCACACCACTGCACAAAGCAAGATCTATAAAGACCTGCATAAGCAGGTTTGGTGCGGTAGAACTTGACTGGCCTGCACAGAGTCCCCACTCAGCTGTATAGAACATCTTTGGGATAAAACAGACCCGAGTCTATAAACCAGACTTTGTCGTCCAACCACAATGTCTGACCCATATTTGGAAATATAGTCTATTTAGTTTTAACAAGTTCATGTCTGGTTGGGATATGTGCATCACAGAGGCCGATATTACTCTATTTAGTAATATAAATCATACTGGATAACCGTTTGTTCTGTCTCTTTGTGTAAGCCCTGTGTTAGGTTGGTGACCTATCCAGGGTGTGCCCCGCCTCTCACCCTATGATAGCTGGGATAGGCTCCAGCCCCCTCCCACCCGTAACCCTTTCCCCTGTAAGGATGAGCGGGAAGAGGATGGATGGATAATTTTTGCTAAACATGTTGCAGAACCCCAGGTTTCTCAGGAAATGGTGCCTGCTCACACCATGTATAGAGCCTGTGTGCTTGTCTGTCACTTTTAACTAAGAATTGTGGCAGCAGAATAACCATCCTGTACTATATTTTTTGTTTCGGCCCGCTTTAGTTAGACCTGCTGTGGACGAGGAAGCAGAACGTGATGTACAACCTGTTCGATTGGCCGACACGGCGTCATGCTCGCCTGGTGGTGCTGACCATCGCCAACACAATGGATCTGCCCGAGAGAATCATGATCAACAGAGTGGCCAGTAGACTGGTGAGACTGTGATTAAACACTGCTATTCTCTATGTTCCCTGACAGCAATACTATGAATGATGGTTTAAAGGTCACTGCTGTGTGGTAAAAAGATTTGAGCATGAAGGCAAAGCCGCAATTTACTGGCTGATTTATGTTCCTGCCCTCACATGGACACAAGCTGAAGCTGTGACAAAGTAGTAGCAACAGAAATGCACTTGTGTAATTCTCATTCAAGACTGTGTTAAACAATTTGACATCACTTTACTTCCTGTCTTTTCGAGATCATTTCTTCTCCTACTTATTTTGCTTTTCAGCCCTTTGAATATCTGAATTTTAATACAACAACTAAATATCTCATTCAGATGACTTGTAGGAAAAAAACATAAACTAAAAGCCACTGATCATTTGCATTGCTGCTTCCAGGGTTTGACCAGGATGTCATTCCAGCCGTACAGCTTCAAGCAGTTGCAGGAGATCATCATGTCCAGGCTGAACAAGTTGAAAGCCTTTGAGGAGGACGCTCTGCAGTTGGTGTCCAGGAAGGTTGGCAACCAGATTGTCTTTAATGCAGTCTCACCCGCTCTGTTGTGTACTCACCTGCCCACCGTCAAGTCACGTCCGTGTCCCTCATATCTGGCAGGTGGCCGCTCTGTCCGGTGATGCTCGCCGATGTTTGGACATCTGTCGGCGGGCAACGGAGATCTGTGAGCACTCAGCTGCTGACCCTTCCTCCACAGGATTGGTGGGAATGAGTCACGTGATGGAAGCACTAAATGAGATGTTTTCCTCTGCCTACATCGCTGCCATCAGGTGAGACCAAACCTTTGGTCACATTAGTAATGCGCGCTGTAGAGATGTGCATTGGCAGCTGTAAGGAGAAGTGACTGATGTGGTTTGTTTTTTTCAGGTGTGCGTCAACACAGGAGCAGCTCTTCCTCAGAGCTGTTATTGCAGAGTTTAGGCGGCTGGGATTGGAAGAGGCGACTTTCCAACAGGTGAGAAATATAAAACAACTAAAGTTACTAAAACAAAACCAACAAGCCTCTATAGACTGTATATGAAACGATTCCATAAGTTGATTTACTTTTTTAAAGGCTTCAATAAATACACATTTAAAGAATAAAACACAGACCTTAAATCTAACATGAATGCAGATATTCATTCATAATATTCTAGAAATCATGTTTCGCTGGCTGTGCTGTGAGGAATTAGATGAGCTCAGAAACACAGGCCTATATCTTTATTTAGATTACAGTCTGTCTCTATGCAGTCTATCTCTATCACAGTACATCACACATGTTGACCGAGGTGGTGCAAGAGAAAACTCCTCTGTTATGATGATAAATCACTGGGCTTTCAGCTTACCCAGCTCCAGTCGTCGTTAACTGGAGGTGAATGAGAGAGATCTCTGCAGTGTCCTAAAGAATGAAATGCGTGTCGATTTCAGTGACAATGGCAGTGATGCTTGCATAATATCCAGAGGATGTTGCATTGGAATAACTTCCTTCATCATCCAGGAACTTCCTGTATATTCTCTCTAAATAAGCCTTGGTACTGCCTCATTTTAGAGTCTGACAATGGGTCCAATGATTTCATCCCAAAACCTAGTGGCCCTCAGGGCTGTTGCCTATCCTGTAGCGGTCTGTGCATCCCTCCATGCCTGTGTTTTACCAGACCATCACTGGTCCACCTCAGCATGACCCATCAGTCATGCTGAACGATGTAACAGGCAGCATAATTTTCTGTACAGATTCTCCACGGTCTTTATGTTTGTCACATGTGTTTAGAATGAGCCTGCTGTATTCTGTAAAAAGCATCAATGTACCTGCCAGTTCTGGTTCTCTATGGCAAAGGCCAGTCTTGCTCCATGGCAGTGAGCATAGGGACCACTAGAGGGTGTC
Source organism: Perissodus microlepis (assembly GCF_051167445.1). Classification (NCBI taxonomy): domain Eukaryota; kingdom Metazoa; phylum Chordata; class Actinopteri; order Cichliformes; family Cichlidae; genus Perissodus; species Perissodus microlepis. The sequence continues at coordinate 24,350,898 of NC_140477.1, read as the reverse complement.
ATGCAACCAGTAGTACACTGGTCAGAAAAGATGAGGAGGGAAAAATTTCAGTTTCCGGTTCCTGCAAAACCATCCCTGTTTTGGGGTTTCTCATTGTTACCCCTCTAGTGCACTTGTTAATTTAATTTAAACCTGCTGAAATGAATTAATCCTCTCAGCTACTTAACTAACCTGATATCCTCTTAATTAGGGTTATATTAGCACAGAAATCGTTAAAAGTAGGACCTTTTTTAAAATGTGGATTTAAAACTTGTAATAGGCAGCTTTAGCTCTCTTTGCCTGTTTGCCAATTCCATGAATGTTTCGACTTATAAACCTTTTTTCCCTCAAACAAAATGTGTGATGATTGACAGATAACACAAAAAACATCAATAGTTTACTCTGTTACTACAGTAATTGATAGACGCAGCCCAAATTTTCTACAGTTATAAACTTAAAAGGCTGCACATAAAGATAACAATTGTAGCTGATTGTGTCATTTTAACACAGTCCACTTTCACTTCGCACTGTGGAATTGGAGTGCTGTGTCTCAACTTGAAATGCAACATAAGGTCCCCTTGTGTTTTGTATGCCAGGTGTTCGTGCAGCACCAAGCTCTCTGTCGGATTGAAGGTCTTCGGCCCATCGGTGTCTCGGAGGGTCTGGCTGTTTGTCAGCGTCTGGGAGCCTGCAGGCTGCTGCTGCTGGAACCGAGTCACCTGGGAGTCCTGCAGGGCATCCGACTCAACGTCAGCCAGGATGACATCTTTTATGCCTTGAAAGCTGACTGAAGGGGGGAGTCTTTCACACAAACTGAACAATGACAGAAAAGTGAACCCTCGTCCACGGATTTCAGTTATGAGCTTAAATCTTTGTCCCCAATTTTACTGGAAGATTTTCTTCTGTCTCTGGATTTTATTTTTTATGTTTCAGTCTTAAATGTACAATAAAACTCTTTACTAATCCCTCAGTTGCTTTCTTGGAGTAATATTAAAACCTCTTTGATTATAGTTTCCTTAGAGTTTTAGCTGCACTTTAGGCATCAGGAACACTCAAGCTGTAAAGAGACTTAAAGACGCTTCTCTGCTAGCAGAGTTTGATCAGAGTTTAATATGGAAAACACATCACCATCATGACTGTGGACCATGTTGCCGATTCACTGAAGCACAACTCTTTTCTCTATGAACCAAGGAATACTTTTTTTGGTAATCATTATGTAGCATATCCACATTTTGTACATTAAACAAGTTGTTCATTAACACAAACCCATGTTTGTTTAATGTCAATGATCTGCAGCTACAAACAAATTAATTTAAGTGTTGTGCTTCTGCTGTAGGTTTTGTGACCTACATGTTTATTTTTTGTTTTTGACCTATGTGGTATATGTGATTTAAGACAGCGGTCCCCAACCCCCGGGCCTCGGACCGGTACCGGTCCGTGAGTCGTTTGGTACCGGGCCGCGAGAGTTGAAGCTCAGGTGTGAAATGTATAGTTTTCAGGGTTTTTATCGGTTTTCAGCGTTATTTTGTTATCGTTTTTATCGTTTACTTGGTTTTCCTTGGTCTTTTCACGTGTGTTATGAATAAATCTTCTTTATTTCGGTACCGGTACTAGTTTTATTTTGTTGTATTTATCCGCGACACCTTAAAGGCCGATCCGTGAAAATAATGTCGGGCATAAACCGGTCCGTGGCGCAAAAAAGGTTTGGGATCGCTGATTTAAGATATTATGTGGTTTTCGAGAAGAAATAAAACTCATTTGACGAAGGATATTTGGCATGCAGACCGCAATAGTCAGGGATCAAGTCATCAACCTTCCAATTAGTAGATGAACTGCTCTACCCTGCGAGCTACACCCCTGAACCAGCAGTATGTACAAACACCATAGCCAAAGTGCAGCAGCCTCACTGCATGGCGACAGAGATCAAAACTGTTTTCCTGTGTGGAATAGGAAAATGAGACCAACATGGACTAAAGTGCCTAATAAAGCATGGATAGATGCTCCCAAGTTGCAAAATGAGAAGTTGGCAAGATCACTTTGTGAAAGCGCTCAGACCTGAATACAAACATATATACAAAAGTCCACAACTGGACCTTTGAATCAGTGATCAGTCAATAAACTAGTGGTTGATATATTAAAACTGTAAGATCATTTATAATGATTGAACAGCACATGGATTAACAGTGTAAAAACACTGAATATTGATCTTTTAAACAGGTTGTCGTCTTGTTGGCCTGTCAATTTGGGCTGAGGTCTGACAAGAAAACTCATCATTGTGTCAGGGAAACACGGAGAGAAAGCCCGAGTGAACAGATGCTGGAGTTTGAGTTTTGCTATTGGTGTAGGCTGCTGGGGAATTCCCATGATGCACTGAGTGTTTCCCCTTCACTCACCTTTTTCACTCCTCGCGTGTTTGTACACCACTCTGGATTTAATCATTAGTTGTTGTTAATCTCTGGCTCTCTTCCACAGTGTTTTTGTCCTGTCTTCCTCCCCTTACTTCCAAACCGGTCACGCAGACCTGCCTGATTCTGTCGGAGGTTTCTTCCTGTTAAAGGGGACTTCCCATTGCAGACAGGGGGTCATATGATTGTTGTGGTTTTTTCTGTGTTATTGTAGGGTCTTTACCTTACAATATAAAGAGCTTTGAGGCAACTGTTGTTGTGATTTGATGTTATATTAATAAAATTTTATTTAATTAATGGTGCATATGTTTGAGAAAGCTTATGAGCAGTTTGAGAAGAAGTGGTACAGGAAGAGGCAGGAAACTAAAAATGTTTATTTATTTTTGTTCATATAGGTATGGATAGTGTAAATTTGAAAAAAGACAAATGGTTAGCCCCCAAAAGTTGATTCTGTTCATCTGGACGAAACGCTTCATCACTCATCCAAGTGACGTCTTCAGTCTCAGCTTAATGCAGGTTTCCCCAACATAATAAATAGTACATTTGCATAATGACTGAAACTAGCACTGCTGGCTACTCTCAGTGTTTGTGCTCTTGGAATACAAGGGTCAGTAATACAGGCATAATCACAGGTGTGCCGTGGCTTAAAAGTTCCTTTTTTCTAAATTAAAGAAATATTTTATGCACTTTTCTAACAGCCATTTCTTCTTAGATCTAACAAATGCACCTCTAGCTTTATTCTCATATATTTTGTCCTGATCCAACTGTAACAGTGAGTATTCCTTAGATTCTTGGTCAGCCAAATTACATTTTGGAGATTATCTCATTATTTTGGCTATTATTTTTGATTTATCTCTTTTTTCTTTACAGCAACCCTTTTCCATATTCATATGGCCAAATCTGTGATGTCTGGGGCCTGGATCTCTTTCATGCCTGCTTCATGCCCCAAGGGACGGGGCTATGGTTCCCACACCCTCTAGCAGATCGTTACATGGAGAACGCACACAGGTGTACACACAGGTGTGCACACTATTTTTTTGGCTCCTACCTCAAAGCACATTGTGTGCTGTCAGTCTTGCGTGCTGCACAATGACATTCAATATTTAGTATTTACTGTTACTTATACTTATCTAGGTTATTGCTGCAGTGATGTGTTTATTGTGTTGCTCTCCTTTTGCTTGTTTTCTCTCTTTTTTCTTCTAACAGGTCATCCAGCTGATTTTTTGTGTCTTCTCTCACTGTGCCTCTTCCCCTCTGTTTTTCTTTCCCTGCCTTTCAATCTTTCTTTCTCCCTTCCTGTCCCCCAGTAATGTCTGTCCTGTGTGTAATAAAATAAAATAAAATAAAATAATGATGATCCACCTCACAAAGTAAATCCGTTGTGCATCTTTCTTGGCCTTCAGACATAAATTCTGATTGCTAAAGAACCAAACGGAACAGGCGAAAAAGCCAAAAAAAACCAAAAAAACAACAACAACAACAAAAAAACAAAACAAAAAAAACAAAGCCATGTTGCCAAATTTGTGAACTCAGATGTAATGAATTCCCAGCACTTTCCAAAACTGTTAAATAGTTTTGCTCTGTGTCCAGTCTTTGCTGATAAGTAGTATTTGTTAAGAAGTCTCAAGATTTCACATTGGAATTCCATATTTCATAACAAACCAATTGTGTCTGCTTTATGGTCTGTCAGGATTGTTGGTTTGCATTAATATATCCATCATTTTATCTTTGATAGTAAACTGATGGCAGAGTTCCCAGATAGCAACTTTGCCAGTTACTGTCCGAGAACACTACACTATAACCAACGTCCATTACCTTATGAAATTAAGTAAATTAAATCTTTTCAGCTTATCAAAGGAATAATAGGGAATTCACGGTATAGTATCTTATCATCATATTTTGATCTTAGACCTTGTCTCCTCTATTCCTGGCCTCCTTCACAGCCAGCCACAGCTTGCTACGGGTTTCTCTATCATCAACTGCCAGATCCTCTTTCTAAAGTTGAGCCGGACGTTCTTCGAGTAACTGCACTTGTTTGATCCCCTCCATTTTATGCTTAAGGACAACAGATGGAAATTAGCCCTTGGCTATAATCTGGTATGTTTACATTCATGTAATTTTTTTTTTTTTACATTTATGTTCATTAACATGCACTGTCCTAAATAAAAATAAATAAATAAATAAAATAAATAGGAATCCATGCAATTTGGTCGTACCCTACGTCTTCGGGGCAGCCGATCCTGTGGATGACATCTATTGGCGTCACAACTATGCCAGCCTCCATGTCTGTTAACGCTCTCCTCCTGTTCTCCCACCAAAAACTCATTCCTTACAGACTGTGTCTGCTCCCCAAGTACATAAATTAATAGTTGATCAGCAAATTCATGTATGCTGCCTTACAGAAACCTGGTTACAGTCAAATGATTTTGTTAGTCTAAATGAATCAAAACCCTTGAGATATACTAATTTGTCAGAAGCCCCAAATATGGCATTTAATGTATTTTTGGACTCAACTGACTTCTTTCAAATGTAAAAGAACCCACTCACTGCTCTATTCACACTCTAGATCTGACATATGGCATAGAAACCGGACATTTAACTGTGTTTTCTGAAAACCCTCATTTGTCTGATCACTTCCTAATAACATTTTCTCAAAAGAAAGGATTTTCTCCAGATTATTTCCAGAAAGAGAAACTGAGCACAGTGGCAAAAATGTTATCTTCATTAAAATGAATCTTTATTAAAATCACAAATAGTTTTTAAAAACCAGAAGTGACCCTGAAACATAGAATCAAACATGCAAACTTGACACAAAGTCAGAAAGGTAAACAAGACAGAGTTGACACACGAGGACAAAACACTGAGATGAAACAAGGATGGAAAGACACGAAAGGTGAGTGAGATCGTCTGAAAAAGAAGTGAGAACTAGAAGCAAAGGAAACAAAACTCAAAAGCAGTGGGAAATAAAATAAACTAAAGACCAAAACCAAACGGGAACTAGAATGTAATAGCACTTGAAGTCCAAAAGAAACCAAAAAGACAGAAAACTCAAAACTCTGGATTAAAGACCAAGGACCATGACTGTCAATATATTTAAGGTCTGTAGTTTTACACATTATGAAGCAGAAACTTATCTCCATATTGCATAATATAGTTCCATTAAAAGCATTTCATAAAGTTTAAAGAGTTGGCAACAGAACAGAACATCACTGCGAAGGTTTCTTTAAAGTTGGAGAATGGCCTAAGGGCTGAAGTCTTACCTTGGATGCAAGCCAGTTTCACTATTTTGACAGAGAAACATGTCTATAGCTCTTTATATGAAAATATAAGAACTGGTGGTTGCCTGCTGGACCCTGAGCAGCTGGCTCCTTAGAGCAATGACCCAGCTCCCTCTGAACTCCTAATCCATCCAAATAAGATGTGTCTGTGAGGTAGAAATAAAGTGTCCTCAATGTGACCTCACATTGAGGACCTTCAAACTTTATGAAGGTCCTCAATGTGACCTCACATTGAGGACCTTCAAACTTTATGAACAAACCACTGTTAATAAGGAACCTGATCTGTTTTGCCCAAAGGCAAACTGTGCACATTGCAGTGTCACACTAACGCCTTCATTTGCATAGTTCCAGTAAAAATACAAGGATATCAACATCAGTCCAAATGTCTGTCAATCTGTTCTTCTCACTTTATTATTTTGTTATAGTTGACTGATTTCCATTTATATGCTTATTTCTGCTGTGTTATTGTTAATAGTAAAATTCCATACATCCATCTTCTTCTGCTTATCATTTTAAGTGTGTGTGTGTGTGTGTGTGTGTGTGTGTGTGCGAACAGTTGTTACGCTACCTATCTTGACCTTTCAAACTGGTTGAAAGATATACCATGTGAGAACGTTCTTGTCTGTACCTGCATGTAAAAATAAGAGTCTTAAACCAGCAGTATGCTGATTTTATCTTTTTGCCTAAGGCTATAAAAGCATTTTTATTTAACACACTACGCATTGACGATAGCGTCACTGGAGTCATTTGACTTGATTTATTTATTTTGCTTTATTTTGGAGAATGCCTTAAAGTGCCCAAAGGCAAACTGTGTGCACTGCATTGTCACGCTAACACCGTCATTTGCATCATTCCAGTAAACATTTATGGATATCAACATCAGTCTAAATGTTGATCCATGATTGAAATGGAGTATTTCACAGTATGTGTGTAGGCACCAGTCATTTGATCAAAATACAAGGTTCCACCAATGATATAAGTTCATATGAATTAATTTTCAGATGACTTGCAGATTTACAGATGACTGTCCAACAACAAGCTACAGAGATTACAAGACTACAGTATGAAATGGTGACATCATAGGCGCCATGTTCGATGGACTCCCTATACATGAAACAGTCCCTCATCTGATATTGCAGTTTTCTTTTATGAATGTTCTAGATTGATGATTTGGCCACTCACAAAGTCTAAAGTCTCTGTCTCTGATAGTTTTAGTTTTTCAGCCCAGTTATGATCTCCTTTACTTGAATGTTAAATGGTAACAAGTATTTAGTGGAAGGCCAACATCTGGAATTAATCTGGTGGAATTAATTTTCCATAAACTGCACAAAGACAGTCAGGAAAACTCAAAATTCATTTTGCCAGACTCTCTTCCCAAAATCAAAGAACTTATTTAAATTTTACCATCGAAAACACTGAAAAAAGCTAAACTATTTATCCATTTATCTTTTTGAAAAGTAGCCTCTTCTCACGGAATGCCTTTGAAGTGTGCTTTAGGTGTGGATTACCTTTAAAATTATTGTGCTGATAAGACACACCTTTAACTCTCAAAAGTACATGCTGTACATGCTTGTGTTAAATAAGGACGCTAAATAGAAAGGGCCTGCACATCACATAGTGTGTTGGCAGCACATTGTGAGGTAACATCATGTTGCCAAGCCCTATAGAGGGACGGACTTAAACGTGATGTGGGTGTGTCTTTACATTATTACATTATTCGATTACATACAGCCCATCGGTTTGTTCTTTTTTGAAAACCTGACTCAACACATCCCAACGCGTCTCTGCACTCATGGCGGAGTTGAGACTACTGCTTCTATTTTTACTGGCCTTAGTGAGTATTCAGTCTTAAACTACTATCACATTAACATGCTAGGGCATCCTTCTTATTTAAAGCGACAAAACAGCACCATGAAGTGGTGCGGTCAGGTATTATTTATTTTACTGCCTAACACAGATTATTATTTATATCCTACAATCAAAGTTGGCGGTTTGCAGATAACACAGTGTAAGGAAAATAAGAAAGCCTCGCCCAGCGTTTTGTTGTAGACTGAGGGATTTAACTGTACTACTGTCATTACAGATGATGAGTTCTGAGGCTAAAGAGAAGAAGGTAAAGAACCTGAGGAGGAATCGGAGAGAGTGGATTCCTCCTCCTACAAAGCTGATGGAGAACATCGACTACACCCATTTGAAACACATTGCAAAGGTCTTCAGCTCATTGAAATCTTTATAGCATATACACATGTTATATGCACGTTATATTTTTAAGCAGTGGCTGAGTGGCTTCTATCACATCATTTGGTTATCTTCCACTACTTTAGGATTGCATGTCATGAACATTCCTTTAAAAAAGTCCAGTTGTACACACAGTTGAACACTTGAAAACAACCACAAGTCATAAGTTTGCTAATTATAGTTTAAAAACACCAGTGAAACAGGTGTCAGTGCAGATTTCCTATTAAAAACTAATTGTTAAAGGATTTGCAAATCCAATATGATCACAGTGATACATTTCAGGTGCAGACATTTGGAAAGTTATGCATATACTCTTTCTTTTCAATAGTAAAATTAAAAGTTTAGACATCATTTATGTCTGTGCAGTATCTGTTGTGCCTGCAGTGCTTTGGCATAGTTTTTGTATTATTACAAAAACAATTCCAATAGAGAGTGAAAAACAGTTCTTGAACACATACTTGCTTTTGCTAAAAAGTATAACAAGGAATATTTAAGAAGCACCCCAACCTGACATCACTGTCTGAGACTTAAGTTCAACTTCAATAGTAGAACAATTTTTTACATGTTTACCATCTATTTTACCAAGTCTTACTATGTAATTTACAGTAAATGCTCCCCCTGTTTTATTTCAGATACGCTCTGATAAAGACAAATTTGAGATAGTTCAATATTTCCTTTCTGGAGAAGGGGCAGATAAAAATCCATTTAACCTCTTTGTGGTGGACCGAGAGACTGGTTTTGTACGTATCACTGGTCTGCTGGATCGGGAAAACTGCCCATCCTACAATGTAAGTTTATTTTGATGTTTGTTTGTTCATTTTTTCTTTTCTGTTTTTTACTCTGCACAGTTTTCTTTCACCATTTTCTCTATTATGTAACACCAAACAATATCATGGAATTCCATTCCTGGTCTCAGCTCCACTTCTGTGAGAAACAGACCTCAGGGAACGTATCTTTCTCTCCCCTTTATACAGAAGGGCCCTATCGCACCAGATTAATACCAGATTGCAAATTTTACTCAAGAAAAGAAATGACTTTTCTTCAGTAAAAGTTGAACTTGAAGGATCATTTTTAATCTTAGGCCGTAGAACTCCAAGTACAATCTGAAATTCCGAAGTCATTAATATAGTTTCTATATATAATTGTATTACATATTAAAAGTTACATTTTAAAACTATCTCAGTCTGTCATTCACAATTTACACAGCTAACAGGGATCGCTAGATACAGGAATGGGACCACGGCAGAGGATAACATCCCACTGACTATAACAGTCCAGGACCAAAATGACAATGTTCCTTCTTTTGAGCTGCATACTGGAAACATTAATGAGGCAAGCGAAAAAGGTAATGATGGATTTTAAACATAGTTTTCTATATGTGATGGGGTACAAATTGCATTTTAGCTTTTATGGAGTTCTTGTGAGAAAATCCCTGAAATCTGTTCTCTTCTGAATATATTTCTTTAGCCTAGTAAGACTAGGAGTAGTGAGATGATATTGCACGAGCAATAGAGAGAGGGGAAGTCATGACAGACAGGGGAAAAGAAGAACAGAAGAACTCTGGGCTAGAAGCTTAACATTCCACAGATGACCTTCGACTTGCTTAGTCACAGCCGTCCGCATCATATTTACATCTTAAAAACGGTTAAAATATGTCTGCGTTCTATAAGATCCAGTTGACATTCATTTTGAGAATCAGCCTCTAACCTTCTTTTTTGTCGCATATAAACACAGTCTGGATATATTATGTATGTGAAAGTTGTTTGTCAAATTATCATGTTGAGCTGTTGTGCTCCACTGCAGGAACCTTTGTCATGCAGCTTGAGGGTAAAGACAACGATCAAGCTGGAACAATTAATGCAGAGATCTCCTACAGCATCGTCAGTCAGAAGCCAGAAGGCACAGGTCACATGTTCCATTTAGATGAAAAGACTGGAAAACTGTATGTCAAAGAGCCCACGCTGGACAGAGAGGTGAGGCTAGCAGTCACTGCACGTACAGCAAGACACATATATGCTTCTGCATTTTTGCACGAATTTCTTTCTTAACTTTCTTAATATATTTCTTAAATATATACATTTTGGTTCAGGCAATCTTTGTCAGGTACAATAAAACAATGTTCCTGGACTGAAAATGTAATTCAAATAAAATATTCTTAAGAGAGACATTGTGCAGATGTCATAATTGGACCATACCTCCTAAACGCGCAAAGGTGATTTTCTCATCGTGGAAGGAAAACAGGACTGACTCATCTTAGCTTAGTATGATTACAATTCTTCTGAAGTATTTGGATACAAGTCATGCGTTTTCACCTCCTTTTTACAGACTTATGACTCCTACAGCCTGGTTATAAAACTAACTGATATGGGAGGAGCAGCAAGTGGACTAACAGGAACTGGAACTGTAGCGATCAAGATCCTGGACATCAATGATAACATGCCTACTCTGGAAAAATCTGAGGTAATGAATATGGCCTTTACTTGTTCTTAAGGCATCCAAATTTATTTTTATATTATTAATCACTTTCAAAACAACTGTACATAGCTGTGTCTGTCTCATTATTTATGGATGGCTTAAGTTATGCACTTTACGTTAGTGGTATCAAGTGCGCTTTGGTGGCCCAAGCTGCAGGGAGTTTAGGAATATCCAGTAGCAGTAAAAGGCTGTTACTTCTGCATGCTACTTGTTCCCAGAGTTTTGAGAAGCAGTCGTAGATTCATTTCCATCTTCGTAGTATGAAAGTATTCATCTGCGTGTCAGACAAATTGTGGCAAAATGATGTTTAAAAAATTCTTGAACTGTGTTGGCCCATTTTGGAAAGCTCTGGAGTTTGCTCCTCTGGACTGTCTATGTAATTTAGACATAGCTTATGGATTTGAAAAGTAATACAGGAAGAAAGTTACCCTGCATTCTTTCTAATTGCCATGGGGTAAGTCCCTTGGTAGCAAAAAACAGTTTCAGTTGTTGATTTATTACTTCAGAAAATATTTCTGTCACAGTCTGTCTGAGGCAGATTGCATGTATTGTGAAAAGGACTCAAATGCAGACCAAAATAGAACGTGAAAAGTGACGTGGATAAACAAAAACAAGCCGTTTATTAAGGCAAAGGGTCTGGGTGAAACTAAACAAAAACCTAAACTGGGTGAACTAAAACATGAAAAACCTTAAACATGGAAAACTGGCATGGATACCTGGAAACACAATGTGGACTAGCAGACAACCTAACAAGGAATGACTGAAAACAAACGGACTAAGTACACACAGGAGGGTAATGACGGAAGTGGGAACACATGGGGAAAAAAGCTGAAAGAAATGAACATAACGACATCACAAGGGGAGAGTAAAACTAAACACAATGAACACAGGAACACAGGACCGCTTCAAAATAAAACAGGAAACATAATGAAATACAGACATGAGAACATGAACTTGACAACAAAAGACATGAAACACATAAAGGACAAGGAAGACTTAACACAGGGGTTGAAAACACAAGGGAATCTAATTAACACTTAGATAACCTAATGAACTTAAACATCAAAATAAACTCAAACTCAAAACGCTGGGTCAAAAGACCCAGGATCGTGACAATTTCTCTCCTGAGCTCAAGTTCAATATAGTTTTAATGTTTGCTTTGTTGAGCACGGTCCAATTTTCAAAATGGAAGGAGTGCATGTTTTAAAGCAGTGGTCCCCAACCTTTTTTGCGCCACGGACCGGTTTATGCCCGACAATATTTTCACGGACCGGCCTTTAAGGTGTCGCGGATAAATACAACAAAATAAAACTAGTACCGGTAGCGAAAAAGAAGATTTATTCATAACACACATGAAAAGACCAAGGAAAACCGAGTTAACAATAAAAACAATAACAAAATAACGCTGAAAACCGATAAAAACCCTGAAAACCATACATTTCACACCTGAGCCTCAACTCTCGCGGCCCGGTACCAAACGACTCACGGACCGGTACCGGTCCGAGGCCCGGGGGTTGGGGACCGCTGTTTTAAAGCATACTTACATTGTAATGTCATGCGAGTTGTTCATGTTGTTCCAGGTTACTGTTATAAACAGTTTTTAAGTCAGCTCTACCTTATTACTTATTATCCCTATTACTTACTCAGTATTATAGTGTACTAAATATGTAACGATGTCTGCTGTTCAGTTTTTATAGAGCATGCATCGTGTTTTAACTTTTAACCAAAACTAGCATCCAAGCCAGGAGAAAAACTTCCAAGCAAGACAGTATTAGTGCCTCCTGCTATGGATGAGCACACCATAAGCTCAGAGATTCCAACAAGCCTCTTACAGCCCCATAAACCCTGCTTCCGAGTACAAACTACACTGTGTTCGTTAAGGCTGTTGTCTTTAATTCTTTGCTCTAAAAATGCCCTAAAAAAGTCAGTGATCACTGTTTTATTACCACTATTAATCTGCAGCATGTTTTAAAGCAGACAAAGAGCGATTCAGATAACCCATTTACTTTGTAATAAATCAAGGGTCCAGTGTACACTGTGCGGGACAGGATTACCTGGGTCCTACCCTGGTGCCAGGCCTGTCAGGCCTGTAGAGTTGGAGAAATGCTTTAAGAATCTCATCAATCACATCTCATGCCTTCTATAATAGAAGCAGAGTCTGAGGATGAGGGGACGGCTCGATTTCATCTTTGTTTTTTGTAGATGATGTATTTCTGTTAGCTTCATCAGGTGGAGACCTGCAGCTTCCACTGCAGTGGTTCACAGCATGGCATTCTGAAGGATGGACTGATGGATCGCTTAACACTGGGGTTATGATAATTATTGGTGAAAAAACAGAACTGCCTATTTTCATTTGGTAAATACAAAACATCCTGTTTCAGAAAGACACTGAAAAAACGGTTCGTGAATTTTTGGCAGGATTTCATTTAATCTAAAATTAACAAGAATGCTAACCGTGAGAGACCACCTTACATCGAAAGCTATAGAAAATTTAAAAAGGAACTATGTACAGTTTATCATTTCATATAATTTCAATGTTTTTCTAGTCTTTTGTAAGCACAATGATAAAGAAAAAAAAGTACAAAAGTACAAGATGACAATAGGATAAGTTTGTGTTACTAAAATAATGTATTATTGCCAGGCACTTAACATCTTATTATTACAAAAACATTTTCATTATGGGGTGTATCTTTATCATGCTGTTCTAATTTCAGTATTCTGGCTCAGTGGATGAAAATGTTGACAATGTCGTGGTGATGAAAATCAAGGCTTTGGACAAAGACCAAGAATACACAGACAACTGGCTGACTCGCTTCACAATTTCCAAAGGAAATGAAGATAATCTCTTTTCCATTGAGACAGACAAGGAAACCAACGAGGGCATCTTAAAGTTGATAAAGGTATTTAATACAGCGGGTAAACAACTACTGAATGTGTCACCAAGTTTCAATATTTTCGATATTTCAGTAGCACCTTTATTAGTTTTAAAGGAGCTATAAAAGCATTTTCACCAGATGTCCGTCGCAACCAGTGTTGGTCAAGTTACTTGAAAACAGTAATCAGTTACTAATTACTGATTACTTCTCCAAGAAAGTAATCCTGTTACTTTACTGATTAAATATTTTCAAAAGTAATTAGTTACTTTATTACTTACAATTTTAAAAAAAATGATACACAACCAGAATATGTAATATTAGAGACACTATAACAAACACAATCACGGTTTAGTAGCGCAGTAACGCAGCATGCTTAAGGGAAAGTAACAGTACTCGTATTACTTTTTTTGCAATAGTAATCCCTTCGATCGTTACTTGAAAAAAGTAATCAGATTACAGTAATGTGTTACTGCCCAACCCTAACCCTGACCCATGCAATTCATACCTGCAAAGAAAACAAACCACAGATGCAGGGACACCGCGAAAAAAGTCTTGAGCACATGAAGAAAGGGAGGTGCAAAAAGGAATGGAAAGTCATGACACCAGCTGAAATCTGTCGGTACTTAGAAGCAATCCTGCCCGCCTATCTGATAGCCTGAATGTTTAAGTGAGCACTGCTAGGGCCATAATCAGGGAGTGGACAGACCATAGACCGGCCATGACCAGGTGCTCCCCCACAAGAATTCAGACAGAGTAAAAAGAATTATCAGCAGAGTTGTCCACTTGTAGAGAGCTACAGAAAGACCTGGAATCAGCAGGTACAATTGTTTTAAAGAAAACAAGTAATGCACTCGACCACTATGGCCTGTAGGCATGCTCACTGAAGAAAAAACATCTTGAAGTGCATTTAAAGTTTGCTGACCAACATTTAGGCAAGCTCGTGAGATCCTGGGAGAATATCTTCTGGTCTGCCGATGCCATATTTGGAGGTCAAAAAGCACTGCATATCACCACATATATATGTTATCACTGTAATATTATGGGTCTTTATATATTGAGCTGTTTGTATACAGTAGAGCTCTTTCTTAGATTTAGTATAATTTAGTTCAGTCTGTCACTGTTCTTATTGTAACTACATTTCTCATTTTTACACATAACTCAATACTTAAAACTTAAAACCATGAACATCTATAGTTTGATTTCTCTACACGTGTGGATTGGTGGATTGGTTGTTCTCAACATCTGGTGAGAATTTCATGACAGTAGCACCTTTAGAAATTGGTGACGTGTTCAATGTTTTACACTATGTATTTGTATAAACTCACTTCAAACGTTTTAATTTGCAGCTAATTCTGGGTTTGTTTCTTGAATGTATTTCATTTTTTTGTGTGTCTGTTTTCTCTCAAGTAACTCATTTTATCTTTTATCATTTATTTTGCAGCCTGTGGATTTTGAAGCAGTCCAGAAGCTTGAGCTTGGCCTTTTGATTGAGAATATTGCTCCGTTTGTGATTGGTAGTGCTGTACAGATGGATGTGGGTGTTCATGTTGGAGAGGGTAACCCTCTAGTTACTGGAGCTGGTGCCGGGGCAGGAGCTGGTGCTGGTGCCGGTGTGGGTGCAGAGACAGAGCTGGGAGTAGATGTGGAATTGGATGTAGGCGTGAGTGTAGATGTGGGCCTAGATCTGAAAGGCGAGGGGGATATAGGGTTGGATGCAGGACTTAAACCTGAGGTGGGGGCTGGCCCTGGAGTTGGACCTGAAGTGGGCACTGATGTGAAGCTTAAACCAGGACCAGGAACAAAGCTGAAGCCAGATGCACCAAAAAGCTACCCCATTAAAATATCAGTTAATAATGTACCAGAGGGTCCAGCATTTATACCTGACACCAAGATTGTTCATGTATCCGAGGACCCGAAGGAAGCACCTAAAGATGGCAAGATCGCTGTGTTTGCTGCCACTGATCCAGATACAGGAAAAACAGCTGAAGATGTCAGGTTTGTCAAATTACAGTAAAATCTGTGAGACTTATGTTCAGTAATTGAACAGTCATCAGCTTTTGACCTAGTCATAATGATCCAGTTTTCAGTAATTTCTATTAATGGCAAAGCTACCAATGATATGATTTATATAAAAATGTCACTCATCAAACACCTATTTCATTTGATCAATAATAATATAATGGCTAATGCTTTACATTAAGGTTTTCTAAGAACAGGCAGTAATGTGGTTAAAATTCATTACAAGATACTTATTAACACATATGTAAATATTATGTGTCAAAAAGACTATAACTGGTTAACTAAAGTATCAATGATGACATTTTTTAAACTTTACTAAATTATTTTTCAATTTGGTAACATTTTATGATTTTAGCTATAATATACAAGAAAAGTATCCTAGTGAAGTCAAGAAATAAATTAAAGTTTTAGAAAAATGAATAAAATAGAGTTTCTGTTGTTACTTGGTGCTATTTGAACAAAAATTAATTGAAAAAATTGAATAGCTGTATTTATCTTAATGAGGGCTCTTTCCTTACTTTTACTCTGGTAACAGCAAAAGTTGTCAATTGGTGTAATAATACATTAACTAATCGTAGCAGGTAGCAGGGGTAGCTGTAAAAACAATAAAACAATGATAACAGCTGTGTTCTTCTTAGCATTTAAAATATCTTTGATGGGTCTGTTTAATCCTATCAAGACACAAATTATGTTAATAATATAAAGTCTTTAATGTAAAGCATTATCAGGTATGATTATTATTTATTATAATTAATAAAAATAGTTAAAAACTACTTTGTGTTAGAGGTTTTTGTTTGTTTTTGAAGGTTTCATCTTTATCATAATGTTGAGCAGGTGTTTTATGTAAATGGAACTTTTACTTCACTGATGCTCGTTTTTACTTTACTGATGTTTTTTTTTCTTTCTTATATATGTTTTGCATTCCAGTTATGCCAAAGCTTATGATCCAGATAACCTGTTTACAATTGATGCAGAAACAGCTGAAATTAAACTCAAAAGGACACCAGACAGGGAGTCACCTTACTTGAAGAATGGTACCTATATCGCCAAGATTCTAGCTATACCCAAAGGTAATTCTCTTGTCAACACTAAGACTTCATTGCTGCTTCCTCCACTTCTTATATTTAGGTTTGAAGGTTATCTTTTTCCCTACTGAAGGATTTCATTTCAGTTAACTACCAATAAAATATTGGTAGCAACAACTTTTCAGATCTTACTTGAAAATTTTCATTGTGGAGGGCCAAGAATCAGGTATTTAACCTATCAGGTTAACAAGCCCCTAGAATTACTGGGTTGTGCTTGTAGCCAAGATATTTAAGGCAGTCAAAACAAATGTGTAACCTGCCTTCATATGAAGCCCTTATGTCATCAAACATTTTGGATTTGATCTTAAAAGCTTTTATTATCTTATTTCATATGATCAACATATAAGTGGAATCTAATTAAAATATTAGTTTCACCAGTCTAAATTGAACATATGAATAATTAGTAATGGATTAAAGGTCATCAGGGAATGGGAAACCGGAGGGAGACACAGCTGGGAGCATAACCAAACAGAGTCCACAGAGACAGTTCAGGAGGCCGACCCAGAAACTGAAATACTAGTAGAATTCAAATCAACAAGAAAATGTTTTAAAACTCTACAAACCTAATTCAAAAAATGTTTAGGTATAGTCCTGATGCATGCTCAATCATCCAGGTAAGGAAGTCCCAAAAAGCTGATTCTGTTGATCTGGACACTGAAAATGCTACGTCCACATGAAAAGAATCAACTTTTCAGGTGCTTAGGTATAAAGCATGTATATGTACCCATGACTGAAAATTAGAAAGTAGAAGGCACTTCCTTCAACTTAAGGAAGGGCGATTGTGGCTCAAGAGTTGTGTGTTCGTCTTGTAATCGGAAGGTTGCCGGTTCGAGCCCTGGCTCGGACAGTCTCGGTCAGTCTCGGTCGTTGTGTCCTTGGGCAAAACACTTCACCTACCGCCTACTGGTGATGGCCAGAGGGGCCGATGGCGCGATATGGCAGCCTTGCTTCTGTCAGTCTGCCCCAGGGCAGCTGTGGCTACAACTGTAGCTGCCTCCACCAGTGTGTGAGAGTGAATGAATAGTGGAATTGTAAAGCGCTTTGAGGGGTCCTGAAAAGCGCTAAATAAATGCAATCCATTATTATTATTATTATTAAATGGAAAGGTGCTATGTATACCAGTCCAGCAAATGGCAATCACGGCATTTGCTTCAAATTTTTACTGACATATTTACCGTATCTGCTTTTCAGACATGCCATCAAAGACAGCAACAGGAACAATAGCCATTCAAGTCACTGACGGCAATGACCACTGTCCAACCCTGACTACAAACCATGCCAGTCTGTGCTCTGATCAGAAATCTGTTTACATTACGGGCATTGATGAAGATGTTAGTCCCAATGCTGCTCCGTTCACGTTCAGAATAATACCTGATGGGACACAAGGCAGCTGGGTTGTAGAAGTCATCAATGGTAAGAAAATCTGGTTTGGGTCAAAAGAAAAAATGGAAACGTTTATTTTCGCCTCTGTCAGTACGCAACAGGGCGGCTGTGGCTACAATGTAGCTTGCCATCATCAGTGTGTGAATGTGCGTGTGAATGGGTGGATGACTGAACATGTAAAGCGCTTTGAGGTCCTTTGAGGACCAAGTAAAGCGCGATACAAATACAGGCCATTTACCATTTTAATTTTATTTATTTATTTATTTTTGCATTAGTAATTGTAGTACTAATTTTATTATTATAGTGACTTACCGTAAAGACTTAAGCCTTATCTATACAGTGGGGGAAATGAGTGTTTGATCCCCTGCTGAGAATATGCAAGTTTGCTCACTTACAAAGAAATGAGCAGTTTTTCATTTTAATAGAGAGAGAGATCATAAACCAAACATTTAGATTAAAAACAATTCCATAAAAGTTGATGGGCACAGTAAACACACCCCTAAACCTTGTGGAAAGCCTTCCCTGAAGAGTTGACACTGCAAAGGGTGGGCTAACATGATATTAAACTCTGTGGATTAAGAATGTAATGCCACTCAAGTTCATATGTGTGTAAAGTGTGAAAAGTTTGGGCAATATAGTGTACATTTTCAGTTACAATACAATAATTATTTCCTCTAATCCTATTACAGTGGCATCAATTCACCCTATTCTAATATCATGCAGTAAAATAAACTATCTGCTAGTTTACAGAAAAGAAATTTGGGCAAATTTTTATATGTTTTTACTAAATGTAATTTAATGTAATTGGTTTTTCCTTTCCAAAGTATTTGCTTTGTTTGAGGAGGCAGAATAAATCCTGAAGTAAAGTTAATTCGAAGCTTGAGTTGCAGTGCAGTGGAGGGAAATTGTCTTTGAAAACTCTTTGTGCTTTGTTATCTCCAGAGACAAGCGCTGCTATTCATTCTCATGTGCCACTATGGCCTGGACAACATAATCTCCAGGTAGAGGTGTTGGATGCCCAGGGTCTGTCTTGTCCAACCAAGGAAGTTTTTACGGTGAATGTTTGTACTTGTTTGGAAACAGAGGACTGCAGCCTGAGAACAGCAAGACTAGGAACTACATCATCTAAGCTTGCTGCACCAGCCATTGGCTTGTTGTTACTGGCATTTTGCTTACTACTATGTGAGTTGATTTTAGAACATCCACTAATGATACGTATAACAGGCCTAGTTGGGAAAAACATATGTTTAAGATTTTCAATACATATTCAGGACTATTTTGTGTCTGTACAGCTATTTATTCTAAAGCAGCGGTCCCCAACCTTTTTTGCGCCACGGACCGGTTTATGCCCGACATTATTTTCACGGACCGGCCTTTAAGGTGTCGCGGATAAATACAACAAAATAAAACTAGTACCGGTACCGAAAAAAAGAAGATTTATTCATAACACACGTGAAAAGACCAAGGAAAACAGAGTTAACGATCAAAACGATAACAAAATAACGCTGAAAACCGATAAAAAACCCTGAAAACCATACATTTCACACCTGAGCCTCAACTCTCGCGGCCCGGTACCAAACGACTCACGGACCGGTACCGGTCCGAGGCCCGGGGGTTGGGGACCGCTGTTCTAAAGTATTATTCAGTTCTATTTAAATGTAATACTAGTTCGTTGTATTTTTACCTACACTGAAAAAGTACTGTGCATAACAGAAAAAAGGTTTAAATACATGAAAAGCCCAAACTTTTATGCTTTAGTTTGAATCTTTACATTTGAATTTGAATGTTTTTATCTATTTTTTATTTGTGCAGTTATCCCATTTCTTCTGGTGGTCTGTCAGTATGCAGGGGCAGACAAAATCTTTCCTGACCAATTTAATGAGCTACCATTTCTCCCCAAAGAAAACCTCATATCCTATCATACTGAAGGCAGAGGCGAGGATAAGGTGGGCTTTCACGTTTGTCTGGGAAAATTTTTTGTTTTATTTAATGTGGATATGTAGAAAACAAACTGATTTTTAAGGAGGAATGCGATAGCTTGTCAGTCATCCCTGATTCAACTTTGTTTTAAAAACATGATTCTGAAAACTGAAATCAATGTCGTTTCGTACAGAAGTTGTGTTCAAAGATAATTTTTTCTTCTTCTTTTACTTTTAGGAAATGTCACTCCAATGTTTACCTGTTATGCTCCAAAAGGTTAAGATGGGACAGTCGTCAAATTTCAACAGGAAAAATTCAAACATAATGGAAATTGATGAGATACAAATCCGCAGCGAGCAGAAATATCAGGCAGCTGTCCAGACTGTAATGGAGGTTGACAATGCCTACACATTTTCAAGGGAATCAGTGAACCTTGGCAAAGGGCGTGCGTCATTCAACAGAAAAGTGATGGGTATACAACACACAGAAGCCCTGTATGAGGACATAGCCCTTCCTGATGCTTTTCTCAATGATTACTACTCTCAGGTACTATGGTATAATAGCTATACATGCAATTATTTGTCACAGTATCTTCTCTTTGGACTCCTGTGTAATGAAGCTTTTGATGCCACTGACTGTTTTGTTTATTTGCCTCAAACAGAAAGCGGCATGTGCTGTTCCTGTGGAGGATTCCCATTTGGAATATGATTTTGAGGGCCAGGGCTCCTCTGCTGGCTCTGTGGGTTGCTGCAGCCTTCTGGAGGATGACAATGACTTAGATTTCCTCACTGAACTTGGGCCAAAGTTCAAGACTCTGGCTGAGATCTGTATGTTTCCTACAATGTCCCCCAAACCCATATTGGCACAAAATGTTGCAGGTGCTATCAAAAGCACAGCTGATTTTGTCGAGCCAGTTTTTAGGAGCAGACAGGAGCACATTGTTGAAACAAAGCATGCAGACATAAAAACAGAAAGAGTAACGTCCAATACAAATATACTACAATCATCTGTCGGTACTGTAAGTACTGCCCGATCTATGACACTTCCTACCTCTAAGAGTACTAGTGTCAGACGTTCCTCTCATATTAGTCATTATGATAAACTACCCAGTCCAGTTCAGACTGTTTTACTACAACAGGAACCAATTTACTACACCAGCTCTGTATCACAACCCATACAATATGTAGTTCAACCACATCTACAGAACACACTTTTGTTAGTAGATGGCTCCAACGGAACCAATCGATTTTTTATCCAGGACATTGAGAGGTCAAGAAATCCTGCTAGCCACAGTGTTCCAACCAGCCCCATTGCTTTCCTACCCATCAGCCCACCTATGCCCCTGGGCTCTACGGAGGATAGGAAACTAATGCAGCTAAATGGTCATTGTATGCCGAATAAGGATAAAAGTAGTCAAAAGTAGGAATTAGGAAGGGCAGTTGGAACCAATCTCATCTCAGGGCATTTTGACAAGAGGTGTTATTCTGGTTAAAGAACCCTTCAGAGTGTGTTAGATTTGACAGTCCAGTATGCATCATAGCCTACAAGGACATCTTCTTGCCAAAAAACAAACAAACAAAAAAAAGAGTTGGTGGTGGTGGTTGTTGTTGCAGTATGTAGACACGTGGAGTACACATGGGCAGATGTGGTTAGGACCATTCAATGTTTTAAGAGGTTTGTGATGGTGGTAGTAACAAGGCAGACTTGTCCAGACGTGGTTGATCAAATCAGCATAACACTGCATAAATCTTCCATTGGTGTAAACAATGGCTGTCAGTAGCTGTCAACTGTATTCCAAAAACACATGAAGGAGTGGTAGACTGTGTGAAAGTCAGTTTCAAGCTTAATAATTTGGTCATATGATCAACAACAGTATTTAAGCAAAAGAAATAAATAATACTAGTCACATCAAATATAGTAATATAAAAACCTTGCATCACAATTGCATTCATGTGAAAGTTGACACTGGAAGTTGGCTCATAACATCAACCTAAATCTTTTTTTAAAGGCCAATCATGTTCACTGCAATTGTGCTCATGGGAACGAGTGGTCCCCGAGCAGGAATACCATATTTATATGAGTTGTTCGCACTAAAGTAAAAAGCACCATCACTTCATGCGGATACCCTCTCGGCGCCAGCTGCGGTTGCAAGGCTGGAGCCGAACAAAAAACACCCTGATAACGACTGTGTTTAGACTGTTCCTTCCCATTCCATGCAAGGCCATCTGGGTTGGCTGGAAGACTGTTTACTTAGCCTAGCAGGGCGAAGGACACTGTCTCAGCTGAACTCTGGACACACACATACATACATATATACACTGATATGCACACACTCATCCCCCATCCCTTTCCAAACGCCTTCGACGCTTATTCCCTTCCGATGTTGACGGTGGATCATGGAGACCAGCGCACGCAGGCCCGGATGTACTGTCTAATTCGGCTGTCTCTCACCCTTTACCCACCCCTGTTGCTTGTCATGTGTTTCTTTGGTGTATTAAGAGTTTTTTTTCATGTGCTATGTGCAGAGGTGTTTTTTTCTGTTCTCAAACTGATCTCCCTGTTGGAGCTCAGTCTGGGGGGAGTTATTTTTTTCTCCTTATCTTTCCTCATGTGGTGCATTTTCCATTGTTATACCTCTCTGACCTGTCTTCCCCATGTGATGTTTTGTGTAATGTATGTATGGTCGGAGGGTAAGATGGCGCCGCCATTGCGTGCAATAGGTTGGCAGCCTTATGAAATTTCCCCTTGTGGGACTAATAAAGGTATATCAAATCAAATCAAATCAAATATCAGAACGAGTTCATCTTGAACCTGAAGCTTAGTGAAAATGACAGTGAACCCAGTGGAGTGTTGCTGAGCTAAAATCAATAAGCTTGATTGATTTTCCACTCTGTAATGCATGCGCAGGATAAACTGATCCCAAAAATATAAATGCGGGGGAAAAGGTGTGGTGATTGTTGCATTTAGCATGCAAAGGATAGATGGATGTTTCTTGAACGCAAGAGTTTGTTTTCTCATTATGTGATAGTGCTCTTATTTAACAGGGAGTCAATGAATATAGGACAAATATGATCTCTCTTTCTAGTCTCTGTCAGTACTCTCCAGCTTATGAGCTATCTACTTTAAGGTGCGCATTTGAGAGTCAAACCAGGGAGTCAAGTACGTCTGATTTGAGGCTCCCTTTTTTCATAAGAGCTACAGTATCCAGAGTTATAGGCAATGAAGATGTAAAATTATTAACAAAATAATCAACCTCTGTGGATTAGCGTTCAAGTAGCTGCTCTGCACTCTGTTGGCACAAGGCACTGAAGAAGATAAGAGCAGATGAATGATATCTTTAAACTTGGTAAACTGACTGCTTCTTATATAGCGCTTTTCTACTCTATCTGAGCACTTTACACAACTTGACTCATTCACCCAGTCACGGCAGCACTTTTTTCCTATGCTCTTTCTCTGTAAGTCCTTTCTTTCTTTTTTCATACTCAGATGGATGCATGAGAGAGCAGACTTGTGAGACGTATTGCTGCAAGTGTACTTATATTTTCTTTTATTAGAATATAAGGGATTAAATGTTTAGTTAAATATCTTTACATTGACCAAAAGAGGAGTTTCACTGCTCTGGTTCACTTACGAAAGTAATGTAAAATGAGTTTGATATTGTCTTAGGGGGTTGTCTGATTATAGGTTGTCTTACAGTGTAAAGCACATTTAAGTGACTCTTGTTGGGATTTGATGCTATATAAATAAAACTGAATTGAACTGATAGCTGGGACAGACCCTGTCTCATTGTTTGATTTCAAATCTACTTTCATGTTGTACAAAGTCAAACACTGACTCGTTGTTAAAACACACACACACACATGGATCTGCATATCTAAGTCCAATTAAAGTTCATTCTTCACCAAGGCAGCCTGGAGATAAATGTCACAACAAATACATGTAATGTTATGAGGACAAGAAAGCAGATGAGACAGCTCACTTTCCAGAATATGCTGATGTGTTTATTTACTTTTTGATTGACAGAAAAAAAAAAGCTTTCACAAAGTAACAACATAAAACACTTAAATTGTTTTATACTGTCTGGAACTAAAGACCGCAGAAATCTGACAATATGAAGGGCTCTAGCACTTGCTAGTAAGAGGCACAACTCCAGGGAGTAGGTGCTACATTAACATTTTAACAGGTTTGGCTCATTTGTTGTTTTATAGAGATGTGGGCATGAAAAACGTGACAATTAGACAGTTAGGATCAAAGAGCTACAAAGAACACAGGCTACTTTGTTTAGATGAAACTGGGATGAAATCTAAAATACTCAGACCAACTTGAGCATTGCAGGGAGTGATTTTGTTTTCTTTTTAAAATTTCAGTTATTACTCTTAGTTTCATGACACAATTGGGCCATTATTTAGAAAATGTCTCTACTTTATCAACTCTGAAATAACAACCACTGTAGCTATAAACAACAGCAACTTAACATATTTTGGGTTTTTTCACCATATGAACGAACTTGACGGTTTATCACTAAAATGGTGAACTTACTGGCAAACACCCAAAGAGGTATCAACGTCACAAACTGTCAAGGTCATAAAGTCATCACATCAGGTTCTTAGTAACCGCTTTCTACACAGTGGAAAGTTACCACCTGTGCCAGCCATAAAAGCAAAACCTCGTTTCTGCTTGTCTTCATGCACATGGAAACTAGTTATGGCCTACAATATCTTGTGCACAGATGTATTTTAAGACCGAGCCATACAGAATGAAGAAAATAAAATATGTTTTAAAGTGTAGCCATTGTTTTGATTAGCCTCAAAGCTTGAGGATCTTTGCACAAAAGATGTAGTTGCCTTCGAACTATATTCTCTTGGAAGGATGTGAAACACTGTTTATTTATTTATCATTTTTAAAGGCACCTCAGCTACAAAGGACATGGATAAAATGTCCACTGCCCTGACAGCTCAGTCTTAGTGCATCGTTGGCAAGATTTTCTTAAAAATGACCCACAGTTAGTCATGGTAGATCATTAAAGGATGACAGGACATCAAGGCAAGAGAGGACAAAGTATGCAAAACATTCCATCAAAACCTTTTGGATCTGAAACATGAAAAACATACTGCATATTCTTTTAGACTTCATATAATTAATATGAAGGGTGAAAATCATTGATAATTCAGTAAAATAGAACATTTTTTAATATCTATGCTAAAAATGTAAAGTCATAAAGTAACATAAAAACTCAAGGCACAAATACTACAAATAGAATAACCATTGCCCAATGGTGAACACATTACCTGAACAACCTTACATACTTTTAGACTACTGATAATCATGTGATGAAAAAGTCAGTTTCACTTGATACTGAGACCCAGTGAGCTGACAATCAAGAAAACTCTCACCTACTTCTGTATATGGATCAGTTTTGGCCAGTCAAGTCACCTCCTAAAGGAGCTATATGTTAGCTGCCCTGTCAGACCATCTCTTAGTTCATAATGGAAAATACTCTTATTACACAGACTGACTTAAAGCAAAAAAAAAAAAACCCAAAACAAAATATACTAGAGACTTGCAATGGATTCAGTCAGCAACCACACCTACCTATAGGTCTTTAGTCTATCTGGCTGTTTGAACTACATACAGTTTCCATTTTCTTCCAGTTAGCATGCTTGTGTTAGGCTTTAGCACCACAAAAAATATCCCAGCAGAGGGGTATGAACTTCAGTTGTACACTGATAATGGACATGGGGCAAGTTAATGTACCAGATGATCTAATCCAATCCCATGTGAAACAAGGTTTTTATTCTGAATACTGCTTCCCAAAATTTTAATATTTTACTACAAGTTGGAAATTAAGGCATTAGTACTGTCACTGGAGGATCACATTAATACAAAATATAACCAAAAACAAAACATGACAGCAGAGTCACAAGAAAGACAAGTGCATGCCTTTAGATCCTGCAGATCCTACTCTTGATAAAGCAGAGTGTTTCTGAAACCTGAGCCTGGATGGGATTGTAGGTTCTCACTAGTCTTTCCAGCTCAAAAACATGGAACATACAGAAAATATAAAACAAAATTCTCTCCATCAGTGGGCTATTTTAATTTCAGTGATCAAGATAACTTTCTATGAACTTAAAAAATATAAATATGCAAACAATAATGCATCATCTGTTGCCAGTCGTTTTGATGTATTTTAATTTTTTCTTGTTTAAGAGTTACTTCTTAACAAAAGTACCTTAAACATCTGTTACGCAGTTTATCTGCAGATTTCAAACTTTTAACATAATATAAGCCATCTCCTTCCACTTCCAATTTTACAAGAGGCAAACCTCACCAGCTGTTGAAAACCACATAGAAAAAATAGAACGCAACGATGTATATGTTTAAAACTTACATCGAATTGATTTTCGTTTAAATGAATCTGATGCTGATGCGTTCTTGATTTTTCCCTAAATAATTGTGTGCTTTTATTGCAATATTGCCTGAGGATCTACAGATTGAAACATTCAACAATTTCCAGCCAACCAAAACACTAAAATTAGTTATACTATATGGATATGCCGTTGTACAATTTTGCATTAAATCCAAGGTTTAATTTGCAAATCACTGATTTGGTCTTTTTTCTTACGTGGTACCCATTTACACAAAATCAGGCTGGACAGTTTGTGTTCATATCTTATTCTGACTAACTGGTCTCTAGGTAGGCATGAATCGCAGTTACAGAGGTAAACATATTTGGTCACCAATGCTCTAAATTAGTGGACAATCCAAAGCAGGAACACCATTTAGGCTGACAACCAAAAAACAAATTGACACATGTATAGGAGAGTAAGAGGTTCATTCTGAAGCCGTTTAACAGGATTCAATAATCAGCAAATAAAGTCCAGGACAAATGTGGGCAGAGAACTATTTAACAACATAAAATCTCTAAACATACAAATCATGGTCAAATTTAAATCCTAGCGACACAGAATCATAACGGCCAACATGTCACCAAAAATTCTGTGTACACATTTCTATCATTACGCTCTCTAGTGCTTAGGTTTAGAAAAAAACCTGTTTTCACAGCATGAATACCTATGAGAAGCTCACACCAATGTTCTCTCGTTCTGGCTCTTCTCACTGCTTGGCAACTTTGGAAGAAATTAAAAAAAAGCCCCAAAACATTTAAAGCCACAGTCCAGACACATCATCCACACATCAAATTGCCATGCTTCATTACATGGTACAGTACAATAAAGAGGTCTATCATCTCGTCCAGCACTTGGAAAAAAAATAAACAAACAAAAAAAAAGTATAGAAAATCATAAAAAACAAAAACATCTGAGACAAAAAAATATAGACTTATGTGAAACCATGAACCTGTACTGAGCATGTTGTGTGGACACGCTGGCCAGCCATGCTCTTTTTACAAAGTCATGGAGCGCCTTAGTCATGCTTTATCTAACTTTTATTTGTACAGTGCACATTGAAAAAATAGAAATAAAATAATTTAAATACGCAGATCTCTACCTGATGAAATTAATTTATGTTTGAAAAAAAATGTGTAAAAAAAAAAAAATTAAGGCATGCAAAAGATGCTAACAAATAATGAGATGTGGATGCTTTTTGACCCAAACATCTTACATCGTTAGAACTTCCAGCTGGAAAGGAATGATTCACTCTTATTAAATACTCAAATCAAGGGTAGCTGCCAAAATAAAATTCATATCCACTGGAATATCACTGTATTTGCTCAAGCATTCAAAGACTATTTACATATCTGTGTTCTGTGATCATTAAGAGGCTGATATTTACATACATGTTCATGCAGATTCAGCAGCAGTGCAGGAGAAAAAACAAGACAAGAGAGAAATACTAAACATCCTGAAACAGAAAATAAATACAATTTATCAAAATAAGAAAAAAATGTACATCATACATATGTATATAAAATGTTAACAGTGTGTCCCTCTTTTAAAAAGATTACTGTTATAACAAAATGATATGTATCAAACAAATGAAATAAAAGTTGAGAAAAAAAAATGTTTATTGGCTTGTAAGGTGATGGTTTTATACATCAGACGTGAAGCAGTGCAGAGCCGAGAGCAGGGAGCTGTGGTTTTGCCACATTAAGGCTTTGCAGTAAACATTAGAGTTGAGATAACTGCTGCTCAAGATTAATGTCGACTTGTAGTTAAGCTGGTACAAACAAAATGACATGCAGCAACAAACCCATCAATTCACACTCAGCACACCCACACATTTTTCAACTGACACACAGAATGAATTGTTCATCTTTAGAAACTAGCCACTGCCTTTGAAACACAAAATTTTTTTTATTTGGATTGGATTTTTTCCACAGCAAGATTTCTTGGCAGCATTATATGGCGCTTCTCTTTATCCCTCAGAGCCTGTGCCACCTCCTCTTCTCCACAGCTTTACCTCTGAACTGCTGAAGATAACACCAGGAGGTCAGACTGGAAGAGAACAGGATGAGCTCAGGGAGTGCAGGAAGATGTGGCTGGGTCAGTTCAGTACTCTGTGATAGGGGCAAGCTCAGGATAAAGGTCCACAGAGATGTTCTTGTAGAGACTACTAAGCGAGATGTGTGGACTGTAACGCAAGTTGTTGAGACCATCCAAGTGTTGCCGCTCTTTGGAATATCTTAGGAGTTTATACCTACAAACAAAAAAGTGACACAGTATCAGTACACTCTACCTGCTCTACTCCTATTTGGGCATTTACGAGATTGGGTCTAATAACCTGATGCTTCAAAGTGTCAAAACTGGTCCAACATTAAGGTAACAGTTATCTAAATATAGTCAGGTCCGGAAGTGCTTGGTCAGTACTTTTGTAATTCTGCCTCTCTACACCACCCCAATGGACTGCATATCAAACAGGTGCTGCTAATCAAATATACTTGCGTAACTGATCATCAGCAAATGTGAACACATTTACAAAAGCAGATGTTTAGTCAATTTGCTGGTCTGGAGCACTCAGGTGTGTGTTAGCACAATGCTAACTTTCCGAGGACAACCTAGCAAATTTACACCAAATATACCCCAGCCTGTGCAATGCTCACAGAAATTCAAAACAAAACAAAACAAAAAAAACCCAAAACCAAGAGATGCATCTTGGACTCCACAGGCCCCAGTTACTGTTAAATACCAGAGTTCATAACAGTACAATTACACAAAGACTAAACAGGTATGGCTTGTCTGGAAGGGTTGCCAGGAGAAAGCCCCTTCTCTCTAAAAAACAAACAAAAAACAAAACAAAACGCATGGCTCGGTTTTGCAAAGTTAGATATAAACATATCACAGATAAGACCAAAAGTGAAGATGCTTGGCTTTAATTCACAAGGCCAAATTTTGTGAAAACAGCATATTAACAAAAACACACTATCAAGTACAGACTTGGAGGATTGAGGACTTGGACTTGTGAGTCAACCATGAACTCCTCTGTATAGCAAAGTATTCTAGAGTCAAACATGGGGCTCTCTCCCTCTGACTACTAAATATAGAACAGAATGACTGAAAATGAAAGAAAGGAACCACGGTATTGCAACAGCCCAATAAAAGTCCAGATCTGAACTTGACTGAAATGTTCCGAACCTCAACAACGTCAGGTACAGACGGCCAAATTTCTACAGTAATTAGAGAAACTGATCATACTGAAAATGATTACTGGTTGCAGGCCTTTACTGCAAACAGCTTCAGTTGTAGACTATTTGAACTGTGTCGCTTTATTTTCAGTCACTGAAAATCATAAACTCTGTTGGATTGAGATCAGTTGACTTACTTGATCATTAAAGAATATCCCATTCCTTTGCCCTAAGAAACTCTTGGGTTACTTGTAGTAGACTTTTGGTCATTATCCATTTGTACTGTGAAGCACCATTTGTTACATTTTGCAGTATTTAGCTTAATCTGAGCAGGGAGTATAGCCCTGTATACTTCAGAATTCATCCTGCTACTTCCATCAGCAATCGCATTATTTTTAAAAAATTCACATGGTTCCACATTCCCAGGCCATAACATTTCCGCCATGTTACACTGGTGTGTAGTTCAGATGGTGTGCAGATCAGCGTAAAGGCAGATACAGTAGATGCACTCTAAGACCTCAACACCATTACCAATGGTGTGACTTAAGAAGGTCTGAAGTTAATACAAACACCTCTTGTAGCAACTTTAAATTGTGCATACAGTTTCCTCTCATAAACAGACCCATAGACAAGTGAACACATCAGGGTACAAAGATACAGACCGGTGGAAACCATAATCCAACAAACCTATGTTTCAATTACTGGATGGCCTGCTCTGCTCTTTTTTCTAAATTATGTTTGTGTACAACATATTTGTATGCACTATCTAGAAGATGTTAGATCTGCTGCAGTTAGAATCAAAACAAAATAAACTCAAATTAAAATTAAAGGTTTAATGCTTTTTTAAAAGCTATTATTCATTAGAGTTAGGACATTTTGTAAATGTATTTTTTAATATGAAAAAAGAAACTTTACCTCCCAAGAAACTGCACCTCTCCTCTGTGATGGTGAGGAATTGATTTATACTTGCCAATCTCCCCCTCTGGTCGTGTCACATTCAGATTGGCATACTGAACCCTGCAAGGTAATCAAGCTGCATCACTATTTACAGAATTAAAACCAATATTAGTGTATACATAACATCAATAATAATTATGGGCTTTTAATTATTCCTATTATTATTTTAATTATTGGGTGCACAAGTTTGAATTTATATTGGACAGGAATCAAAAATATGTTTTTCTGGTTTCTATTTCGTGCATGCAAAATGTATAAACATTCAGAACTTATGTCAACGACGTTGCTAAATTGTGTGAACAAATGTTTTGAAGGTTGGTGGTTCAATCCCTGGTATAGAAACAGCCACTCAAAATTGCCGATTTCAGCCAGATGTCAGTCGGCTGTCTGTTAACTGACAGCCAACTTTCAGCTAGCAGTCAGCGGTTGGGTTTGTTCCAGATATGCTCCTTATATCTGGAACAAACTCCCAGAAAGCCTCAGATCAGCTGAAACACTCAGTTTATTTAAATCCAGGTTGAAGACTCACCTATTCTCAGCTGCATTTAAATAAAGCACCAAATCCGCACTTAAATTTCAAAACTTACATTTTAACTACTGATTTTATCTACTGTTCTGATTTTATCTGTTTTGATTTTTGATTTTATATACTGTTTTGTTTGTTAGTTAGTTTGCTTGTTTTAATCAATTTTAAATCATGCTTTTTATTTGTTTTTGTTTCTAATGTCTCT
The DNA here is from genome assembly GCF_051167445.1 of Perissodus microlepis. Lineage (NCBI taxonomy): Eukaryota > Metazoa > Chordata > Actinopteri > Cichliformes > Cichlidae > Perissodus > Perissodus microlepis. Next base: position 24,319,972 of record NC_140477.1, on the reverse strand, counting down.
GTAAAGCACTTTGAATCACCTTGTTGTTGAATTGTGCTATACAAATAAACTTGCCTTGCCTTGGGAGTCCCCTCCTCCGTCCTTTGGGGCGTATCTACTTTCCACTATAAACAAGCCCATTTAACTTAATTGCAGAGTGTCACCAAGAGATTTCTTCCAAAAAAACTTTGACTTGGATAGTTAGCTGCAGATGATTTTCTCAGTATTACTGTAGGGTCTTTACCTCATAATTAGGTCTGTAAGTGTTAACGTATCAATGCCATCATCACGATTAACGCGATTAAAACATTTTCAACGCAATCAACCCATCTGGAGCACAGAATGGACAAACTGCCCGAAATGCATTGACAGAGACTTTTCAGGGATTTTGAGTCATTCTGCGCTCCAGACGGGTTAACTACGTTAAAAAAATGTAATCGCGGCATTAACGCGTTAATGCTGACAGCCCTACTTATAATAGAAAGCACATTGTGGCCACTGTTTTGAGTCCATATAAATAAAATTGAATTGAATTTCAGATTCTTTTGACAGCTTTTATTGTAAAAACTTAAAGTTATGTTTTAAAAATGTGAAATAAACTTAACAGCCAGTTTGACCATTCAGACATTTTACACTGCAAATCACCAAAACTATTTCTAGTAAACAGCTTTTCCTTGTGTTCCATTTTAATTTAATCTAATAAACAGATACAATTTAAAAGAAAATTAAATACAGAAAAATTATATTCTTGCACAGAAGCTTCCTCATAGATCCCAAACCAGATGTGGAGGTTATTTTTGAGACTATTGCCTATTGTTTGCTGGGCTGTTACTTCTTCAGACTTCAGTTTCAATTATGAGTATGTCCTCCTTTCCTTTTTTCTGTTAGGTTGCAATTTAATATTTTATTTTTTATATTTCTTCAGACTCTTATATTGTGCAAAAGTCTTGAATGACCCCAAATTTCTCTATATTTTGCTAAATAGAGGCCAGAACTTCACCTAGTTTCTTTAGGTGCTGTCCAGGCTTTATGAAGGCATTTCAAAGTCATTTTTTGGACAGTGGCTACTTGTCCAAGATTTTCAGTAGATCACACATTGCAAACTTAGCATTTTATCTAGCAGCTTCCTCGGTAGCTGGTAAAGTAAGAACACAACGTAGTTGGTAACTCACCTGTTCCATAAGTCATCATCCTCTCCACCCCAACCCCAAAATGCATTGGGAAAACCATTAATCTTCCAGAACTGATCCACAGTGAGCCCACTCACACCACCAAAGAACTCACTATATGGAAGACTGAAAACAACAAAAGAACACGTTTAATAAAAATCTGAAACGTTCTAGTTGGTTAATAATTCCAGGTCTGTTGCAATTAAATTATTATCCTACCAGTCTGGTAAATTTTCCACACACTCACATGTACATGTATTTGTCCAGCTTGGCAGCAAAGTGGCGTGGCATCTGACCACAACCATAGTAGTTTCTGTCATTTTCAGGGATATGGTCAACATCATGGAAAATCAAGCAGTCCCAGTCCAAGTCCTTCATAGCTTCCATGAATCCCACATTAAATAACATGGCTCTGTTGAATGGCTGGCTTCCACTCTAAAAAGTACACATTTCTGGTGAGCATGGTGCAGTTTTTTATTTTTTGCCAATAACAACGATTCAGTATAGTAAACTACATTAGCACTTATTTAAAGCAAGCACACTGAATTGCAAATGAGATCTGAAACAATGCAATTAGCAAATTGCATAGCTCACAGTAAAACAATAACTTTAACATGTGAACTAGGCAAAAAAACACTATCAGTCCTAACTATATGTAACTTTTGCACTACATCAGACAAGTTATTGCAGACAGTACATTTGGTTTTGTAACAGATATAAACGGAACAACTGATTATTTTCATCTCACTTGTACTCAAACTACTATGAGGATGGATGCATGGATTTTAGCAGTATTTATAATAGTTGGGGGGGGGGGGGGGGGGGTCTCCCATGGCAAATTGGTCCTGGGTCAGGGACCACACAAAGAGCAGTTCATGAGAAGAAGTAGTAGTATAGCTGGTACTGATGAGGAAAAAAGCAAAGAAGATGTTTGGTGTATCCTCTGCAGCAAAAAGGTGCTCTCCGATGCAACCATGGCAGCACTTAGGTAATGCTTAATTCTTAGATAGAATGGAGAGCAATCTACAGTAAGCCTCCAGACGTTGTACTGAAAAATGCAGATGAACGGTTAACAGCTTGCCATCCTGTTTCACATGGTAGCAAACAGGGGTAACTCTAAATGGAAGCATGGGTGTACTAGACCATATTTATTTCACAAGCTTTCCCAACATTTTTTAGACTGAAAGTGATATAATATAAAAATACTGTGTTAATTAAATTGCATTAATATTTAAAACTATGAAAATAAAACTTTCTTCACAGACCAACAAAAATGCACATGGGCCAGTAAAACTTTGAGACACTGCCCAGAGGGTTTTTAGGCTGGACACTAAATTATTATTAATATTAAATAACATCTAGACCATCGTAATGTCTTGCACAAAAACTTCAGAATACTGATATGCTCACTTTTCTTCACTGCAGCCACAACACACACCTTTAAATGCTTACAGACACAAACTGACTCATTCACTAGCACACTTAAACAAATCTACCAGGAGATAAAACATTGTCAGGACACTTTTTGCCTTCTATTGAAGTAAGTAAGCCTTCCAAGAAGACAGAGTAAAGGTACATTAGTTAGTTTAGATTGCATACATATCTAAACGACTTCACCACTCAGGAGGATCGTAAAGAAGACCTGGACAGTTTGCAGCAATTTATTGACGAGTGTTTCGAGTGCATTGTTATGGGAAAACCAGGTAACTGGCACTGACTCCCTCCAGCAGCAAAGGAACAGCGTCCTCGAATTGAAGCCCCCCTGAAAACTCACCAGAACCAGCTTCTCCACCAAATGGCGACATGGTGGACATTTTGGTGTCCACAGACAAAAAAAAAAAAACAGTCCAACTTTGACGCACGCTTGGCATTCCTGGAAATCCTGCATAAAGATTTTTAGACGCTGCACGTGGAGTTCTGCCAGCAGCAGGTTTATCACTACCAAAACAACACGGCATGGCTGTATTGAGTAGGGCTGGGCCATATCATACCGTTCACTGTAATACCGGTATAATGTTGGGCAACGATAAGAAAATGAAATATCGCGATAGAATATGGGTAAAACGCGCATGCGCAGTGCCTTTGTTTTCATACGCACACGGCGGAAAAAGCATCGCAGCGACGGAGAATAAAAAGGGCGAAAGCGGATCGTTGAATGAAACGGATGAACCTGAACCGGTTTGTAAAAATGCTGCAGCTTCAGTGGTGTGGAACTGGTTTAGCTTTCGTCCGTCAGATACGCAACAAAGCACTATTTTTGGTAGAGCATGCTAGCGGGCCGTCGTTATTACCGTGTTTTTTGGAAAATACGGCAAACCTTTGAGTTTTCTGACAATCGACAGTGCCCCTTATAATCCCGTGTGCCTTATGTATGAACTCTGGTTGTGTTTACTGACCTCGAAACGATTTTATGTACACGGCGCTCGAAAATCTGTCAAATGTTTTAGTTCGACTTTGCTAAGCTACGAAGCCGCACCGCTTGATGGATTGTCGGAGCATTACGGCTATCGTAGGCAGGAGCCTCGGGGAGTGATATGTACTGTGCTTCAACATAATATTACCGTATTGTGTGTGTATAACCTCTTTTTAAGTTTTGTGGATATTATACATGGTTATGCTGAGGATATGTCGGCCAATTTCCACTGGAAACGCCTTTTGGTTAAACTGTCAGCAAGTGATTTACATTTGCACTGTTACATTTTTATATAACTTTAATGCACATAAAAAAAACAGCTGCTTGTTTAAGTGAAAATACATTGATGGTTTTTTTGCACTAATAAAGTTGTGGAGTTGTAAAGTATTTTGTCTAGTGTCAATTATATCGTCAGTTATATCGTTATCGCAAATTTTCAAATGTATATCGTGATAAATATTTTTGGTCATATCGCCCTGCTCTAGTATTGAGTCAGCTGATCTGTATCTACACATACGTCTCTTTCTACTTTCACATAATAGACAAGTCTATAGGACAGTTACTAGGGGTGGGTTTTTACCAGAAACACCAGAATCTCAGCTTAAAGCTCACAAAACTATTCCGACAACCACTAAACAGCAAAAACAGCAAACGATTAAAGAGCAGGTAAACAGATTCTGCAAACAGATGTAAAAACAACTGTCGAGTCACGTACACGTCGTCGGTGCTGAAAGCAGATATCTCACACATTCTGAAGCTGCAGGTTTCATCACTGTGACCAAAATTCACTGAACCAGCAGCATTAGGAGATCAAAACTACGCTTTACATTTGAAAAACATTGTCATGAATTTTGTCTTAGTTTCGCTGTTTTGCTTCCACCGCAATAAAAAAAAAAAAAAAAAATCACACTTCCTGCACATCTCTCTCTCTCAGTTTACCATAAAAGAAATCTCTATTTTTTGCATTATTCACTTGTTTATTACGCACCAGTCTACCTTTGTGTACAGTTTTATGTGCAGTGCTGTCGGCCAATGTTATTTTTGGCCGACAGCACTGTGTGTTCTTTTACACAATTTGTGTTCTTTTACACATTATACAGGACAAAAGCTGTTCCAAATGGGCATCACACCTTCAAAAATCTGCACCTATTGCAAAGATAAATCTGCTGAGAACTATATCCATGCTATATGGCCCTGCACACCTGCCCAGAGGTTCTGGCAGAAGATATGTGAAGACGTATCCAAATGGTTTAGTTGGTGTATCCCAACCTCACACAAACTGTGCATCTAGGTCAGTGTTTCCCAAACACTGTGCTGCGGCACATAGGTGTGCCGTGAGAAATGATCAGGTGTGCCGTGGAAGATTATCTGGTTCCCCTGATTAGTACTCTAAGCAATCGGCATGAGTAACGGGCAGAACAATTAAATTCTCTTCCACTAGAGGGCAGTACACCTACCTGCTCTAATTAAATGATTCGCCAACTGTCAGTAAAACAAAAGAAGACGAAGAAGAAATTGCTTAATAGTCATGCTGTGAGACGATGCAGCGCATAATAGCAATAGATAAATATTTGCAAAGAAACAGTAGTCAATTTGACCTGGGTCCTGGAGAAAATTCCGGCCCAGATGAAGGCCCTAGCTAGCACAACAATGGTCAGAAGAAAGCAAAAATGGTATACTGGGGACAAACTGAGCCAATTCAGCGATACCTGGTGCGCAGGGAAACATTATCAATATGCTTTTTGCCACATTTTGGTTTGGTTGTGTGTCATGTGATTTTTCTAATGTGAAATATGTGCCTTGGCTCCAAAAGGTTGGGAAACACTGATCTATGTGATCTATGCTCCCTTACTTTCAGTTTTAGCAAACTATAGGCCTATTTCCAAGCTGCCTTTACTTTCCAAGGTTTTAGAGAAGATTGTTTTTAGTCAACTGAAAGATTTTCTAGATGATAATGGCATCTTTGAGGTTTTTCGGTCAGGTTTTAAAACCCTTCATAGCAAAGAATCTGCATTATTAAGAGTTTTTAATGACATCCTTCTGGCATGTGATTCTGGTAACCATGTTGTCCTTGTCTTGCTTGACCTAACTGCTGCTTTTGACACTGTAGACCACAATATTTTAATTTTTCGATTAAGTGATGTAGTAGGTATTGGTGGCCCTGCACTCAATTGGTTTAAGTCTTATTTGTCAGATCGAACTTTCTCTGTCAGCCTTCTCGGTTCCAAATCATCCTCTGCTCCTCTGTCATATGGCGTCCCACAGGGCTCACATTAGGGCCACTACTGTTTTTACTGTATTTATTGCCTCTGGGTTCTATCCTTAGAAGGCATAGGATCGCATTTCATCGTTATGCCGATGACTGCCAAATTTATTTGCCACTGGACCCAGTGGTCCCTGTGAGTCCTCTGCAGATTTGGGACCTCTGGAAGTTTATTTTAAACCTGTTGTTACTGATCTTGGTTTTAAGTTGTACAGTGGTTTTAAATTGGACAACCAAATCAGAGCAGTGGTGAAGTCCAGTTTTTATCATTTAAGGCGACTGGCAAGAGCAAAATCTTTTCTTTCGAGGCAGCACCTTGAAATAGTGATCCATGCTTTTATTTCTTCCCGCCTGGACTACTGTAACACACTTTATTTGGGGGTCAGTCAGTCGTTGCTCTCATGTCTGCAGCTGATTCAAAATGCTGCTGCACGACTCCTAACAGGAACTCGTAAAAGAGAGCATATGACCCCTGTCCTGGCCTCACTGCACTGGCTGCCTGTGTCTTTTAGAGTTCATTTTAAAATTCTTATGTTTGTTTTTAAAATGCTTTCACAGTCTTGCCCCGCCTTACCTCTCTGAGCTTCTTCATCCCCACACACCCTGTTGGTCTCTCAGGTCAGCTGACCAGCTGCTCCTGGAGGTACCGAGATGCAGGAGGAAGCTCAGAGGGGACAGGGCCTTCTCTATCGTGGCTCCAAAATTATGGAATAATTTGCCCTTGCACGTTAGAGAGGCCCCTTCACTGTCCACTTTTAAATCACGTCTTAAAACCCACTTTTATTCTTTGGCTTTTAACCTCAGTGAGACTTAGTTTTCCGTTGAAATGAAATTAGTTATTTAATTAATTTTTTTTTTCTTTCTTTTATTTGGCTTTTATTTATATCTTATGTAATTTTATTTTATGGTTCCAATGTACAGCACTTTGTGTCAGCTGTGGTTGTTTTAAAGTGCTTTATAAATAAAGGTGATTGATTGATTGATAGATTTCTTATGCATTGCTAAGAAAACTATCATTATGAACTGGATACATGAAAAAAAGTATTAATCAATATAGAAACGTACTCATGGATCACATCAGTCTGGAGAGAACATCTGCTTCCTCAAAAAAAAAGAAGAATGAATTTGTTCCTCTCTGATCCCCACTGATCAATCCCATTACTTTGTGGGGTCGGCTGTAGTATTTCCCTGTATGCCTTGCACATGGATGAAGGTGAGTATCGGGCAGTTCTTGTGCGCCTGGAGCCCTGGGACCCTGCTTCCACCAGGGTGGCCGGCCTCTACTGTAGTCAGCTGCCCGTGACCTCTGGTTGTCTGGGACTCCCACCCTTTGGCTGTGGGCACCCGTCCTACTCCTGCTCAGATGCATGCACACAGATATCGCCGAGATGCATGGCCTTAGGTTTTAGGTACTCTTGGGGGCTGCGGATTGCCCGGTTGTCCTTGATCTGTATCCATTTACCCCCTGCCACTCTACTTTTTTACCCTCCCTGTTCTGCCTTAGACAGACAGAACAGGATTTTGAAAAGGAAGGAAAAAGTCTATTGCATATATTTATTATTATATTTGACTTAGACCTTTGACTGTACTTTATTTATATATTTTTGCATTTGAGAAAATGTTTTCTTTAAAAAAAATGATATGGAACAATCAAGGAGTTTACTTTTTCTGGCAGATGTATGCAGTTAAACATTGCAATTTCTAAAATGGAAACTACTTTAGAAAACATTTAACCCAACAAAGTTTAACCCAACCAGGAAAGTTCACTTTGAAAGACTTTTGAATATTTATTGTTGCTATTTCGATTACTACAATCAAAAGTTGCAGTCCTAGTATCAAGAATGTCATGTGGTAATGGTTCATCCCTACAACTGGTTTTCATTGGGAGCTATTCCTTGGAAAATGCTTTTTGCACATGCTGAGCTCAGAAGAATCACATTCAGTTGAATAATAACCGTACACCCTTCAGTGCAATTAACAGACAACTCACTGTACCTGCTCAATGACGTAGAAGCCAAAATGCAGTCGCTGTCTCTGAAGCATGGGGATAAGGTGTTGGAAAAGGATGGGAAGATGTTCATGGCGATTTCTAAATGGAATAAGGATGGCCACCTATAGATGTCAGGGTAAGAATCAGCACAACAATGTGCAGTTATTAACTGAAGTTAGTAGCCCAACAAATATTCTCAGTAATAGTTTCTCACTACTCATTTCCTCTTTCACCCCACCAAGTTTGTGGCAGATGCCTGCCCACCTTGAGTTTGGATCTTTCAGAGTTTTCCTTCTGTTAAAAGGGAGTTTTTATTGCCTGTTATCAACAAATGCTTTCTTGTAGGAAAATCATTAGGATTATATCTATAGTAGAATAAGGTATTAGCATGCATAACATGGATCTTGATACCATCTTTACTTTTATTCTCTGTGAGAGTAAAATATTTCTTTGGTTATGTGACATGAACAACCACAAGAGTATTTACTAATAGTAACATACAAAGCAGGAATAACAATCTCTCGTGCCATGTAAAGAACATGCAGGATTTTGCACAGTTTGAACAAAAATTAATTTTACTGTCACTGATTTGCTGTTCATCGACTGTTTGAATGTTTTATTCCTTAATCTAATTCAATTCAATTTAATAGGAAAACACTTTCAATAGAGTCAAATAAGGCATCATAGACACTTCACATGCTTACTGTTGTATATAGCCCACTTTAAGCCAAGAAAACTATCTGGACAAATTTGGAAATGGAAGAATTGGTGATCACTTTGGCTAAATATACCACCGCAACTGAGGCGAATCAAAAAATTATCCAAAGCCAAAAGAAAAGCAGACTTCTGGCTTCCAACTTCCAGTCAAGACACTAAATTTATTTTTGAAAATTACATTTTAATATGCCACATAAGCACAATCAAAAGGTTTGTTTTTTGTGACACATGCTGGATTCACTTATTTGTCATTAATGCCTTTCTTCCCGAATTACTCGATTAATCAATGAAATAGTCGATAGATTATTTGATTACTACAATCATCTATAGCTGCAGTTCCGCCAGAAGCCATACCAGCCAATACAAATGTTTTAGTATGTTTCATCATTAGTCTTTACAATATACAATTACGAGACTTGTAAAACCCACCTTCCAGCGAGGTCTACAGTCCTTTGGTTTCCACTGGCCTCCAAACTCGACGCCAAAAAACTTGGAGAACTTCATTTCTATCACCTCCATAGGGACCTCTGTCATATTTACTTCCATAAGGCCCTCTGAGGAGATTATTTTTAAGCGGGAGGTTATTCCACAAATATACTTGGAATGAAAAACTAAAAAAAAAAAAAAAGAAAAAACTACAACAAAATATTTTTCCCCCTTTCCCCCCAAAATCATACTGAGCCACTTTAACACTTATCTTCTGATATCAATGTACTCACTCATAGAAGGTAATCGTTCTGGGCAAGGGAGGTTCTGAGCGTAGGTAAAGTTCTCAGGGAGGTAAGTAGTTGGTTGGGCCAGGTATTCACTGGAGTTAGTGCCATCAGGATAATCTGTAGTATAAACAACCAAAATAAGGTACAACTTTATCCCAGCTACATAGTAATATGGCCCCCGAAGCAAATGCTAAATGCGTCAGAGTAGTACCCTTTCACTGGCTCATTGATATACTTAATGTTCCAGTGAAGAAGTAAAAGCACTACTATGAACAACAATGACTGAGGCAATCGCAACCGGTTGCTGTTGTACAATTGTTATCCAGTACTACAAGTTTACTACCTCTTCTGTACTAAATGTGATTAGTGTTGCTTGTGTGACTCAATGAAACAGAGCAATACAATAGAATAGTTCGGCATCTTTCCTAGTCTTCCTGGGGATTTTGCTACCGAGCGTTACACTACAGGCCACAGTCACCTTGTTCTACACATACTCTGGTATAACTGTCAAACGCACACAGTAAAGCAGATAACTCAGAAGTTGTAGAGAAAATGGCATATCACAATTTTAGAAGATCATAATTTAGCCTGGAGAAATACTTTTGCTCCATTATAAGGAAGCCCTCTTTAAAGCTCGAACCTTATACTATTCATCACTGATTGAAGAAAATAAGAACAACCCTAAGTTTCTCTTCAGCACTGTAGCCAGGCTGACAAAAAGTCAGAGCGCTGTTGAGCCAACCATCCCTTTAACATTAACTAGTAATGACTTCATTAACTTCTTCACAAATAAACTTCCAACCATTAAAGAAAAAAAAATACTCATAATCATGTCACAAATGTAACATTATCTTACAGCTACTTTCAGTACCATTGATATTTATTTACTCTTTTTCTCCAGTTGATCTTTCTGACTTTGGAGGAAGTAATTACTTCCTCCAAACAATCAACATGTCTTTTAGACCCCATTCCTACAAGACTGCTCAAATAAGTCCAACCATTAATTAATGCTTCAATCTCTATTAATCGTCTATGTGTCACAGGCCTTCAAGCTGGCAGTAGTTAAACCATTACTTAAACCATCTCTTGACCCAGCAGTCTTAGCTAATTATAGGCCAATCTCCAACCTTCCTTTCATTTCAAAAATACTTGAAAGAGTAGTTGTCAAACAGCTAACAGATGATCTGCAGAGGAATGGCTTATTTGAAGAGTTTCAATCAGATTTCAGAGCTCATCCCAGAAACAGCTTTAGTGAAGGTTACAAATTATCTTCTTATGACCTCTGACAGTGGACTCATCTCTGTGCTTGTCCTGCTAGACCTCAGTGCAGCATTCGATACTGTTGACCATAATATCCTATTAGAGCGATTAGAACATGCTGTAGGTATTACAGGTACGGGTGCAACGATACTCGTATCGATATTGAACCGTTCGATACAGTGCTTTCGGTTCGGTACGCATATGTATCGAACAATACAAAATTTTTAATTTCTTTTATCAACTTTCCTTCTGACGATGCTGTCTGTGTTGAGCGCTCAGTGGATCTGCGCTCGACAGTGCAGCCTAGGCGGAGTAGTCGAACGCAGATTCACTGAGCGCAGGGCAAGCTAGCGAGACAGAAGTTAAGCTCTCCTTGCAACATGGCAAATTGAACCTCCCCCACCCTCATTCAGATGTGGCGTTTGGAACTATTTTGGTTTTCATGTGACGTATGACCCTGAAGGTAAGCGCGTCATGGACTAAAGTATAACAGTATGTTGGATGTGCCACGCAATGTTCAATTACATGGGTGGGAACTAGTGTGTTAGCGCAGTTAGCTCGTTAACGTGTTGGCCGTCCAGCCCCAGGCACAGGGCGATCCGCGGTAGCTCGTTAACGGAGATTTGCCGTGTTGTGGCGTTAATGTCATTTCAATGAGATTAACGCTGACAGCACTAGTGGGAACACAACGAATATGACTGCACATTTACATCATCCTAGTGCAAAAGACAAGTGGAAGCAGACAAAAACAACAAGCATGCATGCTACAAACTTTACCCGAGTCATTTAGACAGCCGTTAGCACATGATTCTCCTTATGGGGACCTAATATGTTTAATATGCTGCTGAGAATATAGCCCAGAAGAAGCATATAGTATAGCTTTTCTTTTGGAAAGAGCCATTTCTCTGTAATAAACTCTCTTTTCCAAAGATGAGTGATTCCTCAATCAGATACAGGGCTCACAAAATCGCTAGCCCGACGTCCCGGGGCTAGCGATTTTTCCAGTCGGGCTACCAAAATCTATCTCTGCCCTGCCCGTCGGGCTATCGTAGGAAGGAAAAATATATGTCAATGCTTTTGCATTCTTTCGGAAATGTAGCTGGGTAATCATGTCATTGGCATCGGTGAGCCACTGTCAATATGTGACATATTGAAATCGTGTTTGAATTTGCGCTTGTTTTTTGCTTTCACTTTGCAATCGCACGAACTGTGTATAGAGAGCGTCAGCACTGATTGGTGAGTGACGATAATTTGCGCACCAATTCCTCTGACATCGTCTTATCAATCGTTAGCTTACTATGCAAACATGACAAGTGAAATCTCCCGCAGCAAGCTTAAACATGTGAGAGGTTGATCGCGCAGAGAATCGCTGAGCGTTATGTGAGTGCGTGTGTAAAAGCAGCAGGATATATATTTTAGTTCTGCTGAGCCAAATAAGACAGGTCAGGGTGAAGAAGTGACCACAAAACGGAAAAGTTATGACAAATCAGACTATAAGGCAAAAAGAAAGTGCAGCTTTATGGTTTCATGGACAAAAGAATTTCTGTGGCTGCAATATGACAAGCTATATAACCAGGGGTGCACATAAGTGGTCCGCAGGTGCGCATTTGCTGTCAAAATAAAAAACGCGCACAATATAAGAAGTTAATATTATATAATTATACAATATTATACTTTAATGTATATATTGTAAAGAAACAAAACAGGAAACAAAACATCAATCAAAAAATTGCTCTCTTTTTTATTCGGGCTACTTAAATTTATTTTGGGCTACCAAAAACTGAAGAGTCCCTGCCCGAAGGGCTACCAGGGATTTTGAAATTTTGCGAGCCCTGAGATATATTTATTTATTTTTATTACTTTTTTGTTTCAGCAACATAAAATTTTAAAACTGTACTTTTGAGTTAAAATATATATTTATAATTTTAATAAATGACAAATTAAAAAGGCATGAACATTTTTTTTTTGTATTGAAAAAATATCGAACCGTGACACCAAAGTATCGAACCGAACCGAACCGTGAATTTTGTGTATCGTTGCACCCCTAATTACAGGTACTTTGCTTATCTTTGCTTATTTATCTATCATATCTATCTAATAGACTCCAATTTGTTCATTTTAAATGGAGAGTCCTACTAACACACTAAGATTAATTATGGAGTTTCACAGGGTTCAGTTCTAGGACAAATTCTGTTTACATTATACATGCTTCCATTAGGCAGTATCATCAGAAGGCATAGCACACATTTTCACTACTTTCACTACTATGCAGATGACACCCAACTTTATCCATCCATTAAGCCAGATAACACACACCAATTAGTTTAACTGCAGGAATGTCTTAAAGACATAAAGACCAGGATGAACTCTAATGTTCTGCTTCTTAATTCAGATAAAACTGAGGTTAGAAAGTCATCATCAAAGATGATAACCCAAGCAAACCAATCACTGCTGCTGCTCTAGACCCACGATTATCTGGACCCACAAATAAAATAAAAACTTTTGCCCTGCATTCAATGGAAGCGAATATGAAAAACAAGATTGTAGGTTGTAGCTTCATCAATCTACAATCAGGTGATAGGAGAGCTGATGTGCTCTTGAATCCCTCTTGAATGGATGTGATTCAACAAAAACCTCGAACAATTAACAGGATTCACACAATCAGTTGATAATTAATGAAGTATGATTTTTTTAAATTGAAGTATTAGTGGTGCATATTAATGAACATTTAAAATCAAATTTAACATGTCATATTTAGCCATCAGGTTAATTTTCATCTGTTGTACCATGGCAGGTGCTGATCAGATTCAAATTAATGTTTCATGGGTGATTACTTTAGTTTGCTGTGGGAAGAGACAATAGGGTTATTTTAACAGGTGGGCAGACTTGAAAAGGTTAGATAAAGTATATACTGGAGCCTAGAATAGGACTATTCGACTAATCAAAAAAAAAAAAAAAATCAGCAAGATTACTTTGGAACCAAAATAATTTTTAGTTGCAGGCGTGGCTGTAGCTCAGGAGAGCAGGCCATCTACAAATCAGAAGCTTGGTTTTGGTCCCCGATTGCTCCAGGCTCTAGTTAACTAGTAATGACTTCGTGAATTTCTTTACAAATAAAATAGTAACCATTAGAGAAAACAAATACTCATAACCATCTCATAGACATAACATTATCTAGAGCTACTTTCAATATCATTGATATTTATTTAGACTCCTTTTCTCCAATTGGTCTTTTTGAGTTAACTTCAGTAATTACTTCCTCCAAACCATCAACGTGTCTTTTAGACCCCATTCCTACAAGACTGCTCAAAAAAGTCCTACCATTACTTAAATCTTAAATATACCAGGTATTAGGGCTGGGCCATATCATACCGTTCACGGTAATACCAGTATAACATTAGGCAATGATAAGAAAATGAAATATTGTGATAGAATATGGTTAAAACGCACATAAGAAGTGCCTTTGTTTTCATACGCACATGGCGGAAAAAGCATGGCGGCAACGAAGAATGAGAAGGGTGAAAGCAGATCGTTGAATGAAACAGACGAACCAGAACTGGATTGTAAAAATGGTGCAACTTCAGTGGTGTGGAACTGGTTTGGCTTTCGTCCATCAGATACACACCAAAGCACCGCTTGATGGACTGTCGGAGCATTACGGCTACCGTAGGCAGGAGCCTCGCGGAGTGATACGTACTGTGCTTCAACATAATATTACCGTATTGTGTGTGTATAACCTCTTTTTAAGTTTTGTGGATATTATAAATGGTTATGAGGATCAGGATATGTCGGCCAATTTCCACTGGAAATGCCTTTTGGTTAAACTGTCAGCAAGGAATTTGCATTTGGACTGATAAATTTTTATATAATTTTAATCCACATAAAAAGCAGCTGCTTGTTTAAGTGAAAATACATTGATGGGGTTTTTTTTGCACTAATAAAGTTGTGGAGTTGTAAAGTATTTTGTCTTGCATCAATTATATCGTCAGTTATATCGTTATCGCAAATTTTCAAATATATATCATGATAAATATTTTTGGCCATATTGCCCTGCCCTACCAGGTATATCTTGGCATCACTTGTCACCTTATAAGTGATGATTATGAGTTCTTTAGTTTTTGCCTCACCACCATGCCAGTGACACACTAGTGGCCCACAGCTACAATCTTAAATATAATCAACCGATCTATATTAATCAGCTATGTACAACAGGCCATCAAGCTGGCAGTAGTTAAACTGTTACTGGAAAAGCCATCACTTGACCCAGATGTCTGCTAATTAAGCCCCTTTTCCATTAGTACCTATTTGGATTGACTCGCCATGGATCGCCACAACTTCACTCGGATCAACTGGTTTTCCGTTATAATCCAGTACTACCTAACGTGCATGGCTTTTGTTATTGCAACGTCCCATGATGTAAATAACATGCGACACAAAGGCTACAAAAAAGGTGGAGGTTGAGGAAAGAATATACCTCGATATACCTGCTTGATCTGTTGTTTTTTGTCAAATTTGGAGATCATGGCGTTGTTTTTTGCAGCCTTTTCCCTCGTTGCCGGGTTTTAATGACAGTTTAAATTTTCGTCAACGAGACGCTCTGATGACTCATCAAGTGATGCTAATGACCAGCCAATCGTCTGACGACATCAGATTTTAGTACCTCCTTGGATCGCTTGGAACCCCAGGGCAAGCAGGTACTAAAAAGTGACCTAATGGAAAACCCTGAAAACTGTGGCTAACCATGCCAAGTTGAACAAAATAGGTACTAATGGAAAAAGGGCTTTATAGGCTATTCTCCAGCATTCCTTTTATTGCAAAAACTCTTGAAATGGTAAAACATGGTCGTAAAACAATTAACTGATCATCAGCAAAGCAATGGGTTATTTGAAGAGTCTCAGTTAGGTTTTAGAGGTCATCACAGTGCAGAAACAGCTTTAGTGAAGGTTACAAAAGGTTTTATGGTCTCTGAGAGTGGACTCATAGTAGCATAGCAGTGCAGAGTTCAATAATGTTGACTGTAATATTTTATTACAGTGATTAGATCATGGTGTAGGTATTAAAGTTCTGTTGCTGCAGTGCTTGAATCAAATCTATCTAACAGACTGTAATTTGTTCATGTAAATGGAGGGTACTCTTCACACACTATGGTTAATTATGGGTTTCCACAGGGTTCAGTGCCAGGACAAATTCTATTTATATTATTACATGATTCCCTAAGCATACATTTTTCACTGCTATGCAGATGAAACCCAAACTTATCCATCCATGAAGCCAGATTTAAAACACCAAATAATGAACTGCAGGAATGTCTTAAAGATATAAAGACCCAGATGATCTCCAATTTAATATTACAAAAATAACACAAGTTAACACAAAATTCAGTTTCAAACTGAAGGCGTTTAGTATTAAGAGAAAAACAGACAAAACCTAAATGGCTCTGTGTGGAAAACGCGATCGCTTTCCCCTGTTCTAACATTCTCTTGCCACACTGAGGCCTGATTACTGCCACACTCGTTGTCAATCAAGAAAGTTTTAAAAGGTTATTGAGTTACTTCTAAAGCTGTGGAACTCATCATGTAGATCCAAGAAGTGGATAGAAAAATCCTGCTTATGTACCAGCCATGGATCAGCCAAGAATTGGGCAAGGATCTGTTAAAGTCCTGTCACAGACCACCCAGCAATTTTAAGTGGCTATGTCTGTACAGTCAGCATTATGCAGACACTCTTTATACTATATACTGATTTTTGACACGTCATTTCTTGGCTAGATACAAAGTCAAAGTGAGCACTTATACAACCCACCTGTCCCATTAAGAGTACTGTTCTTGTTTGTATACAATCTGATCATCTGGCCGATGGTCCTCACATTGTCCCTCAACATGATGCCTTGAGCCTGCACCATGAAGAAGTATGTGTTGGCTGATGGAAAGAGCAGACATAGAATTTAGTGTTATTGACTTAGTGAATTACATAAATTCAAAAAAATTACACATTCAAACTTTTAAATACTATTACCATCTTGTAAATCTTTGCTTTCACTTTTCTTGGTATCCTTTCTTGCTATCGCCCACCTCTTACCTCCAGAGCATACTTCCACCTCTCCAGACTCTCATTCTCACTAAAGATCATAATGTTCTCTGCAAACATCATAGTCTATGGAGACTCACACCTGACCTAATCTGTCAGCCTGTCCATTACGAAGTCTAATAAGAAGGAACTTAGGTCACTGATGAAATCCCCCCCCCTCCTCCACCATATATGTCTACATAGGTTCTCAGTCATCCAAGTCATGGTAGTCTAAGGAGCTTCGAAAGAAAGCCAGTGGACTTCTTTAAGATGTTTCACTTCTTATCCAAGAAGCTTCTTCAGTTCTAAAACTACATGGTGAAGAGTCCCAGAAATCCCTAATGGAAGTTGTAATAATATAGTCAGTAAACCTTTGGGTAGTTATGGTAGTTCTGGTCAAGTCCTGCTGAAAAAGGAAATCACCATCTTAATAAAATTTGTCAGCAGATGGACACATGAAGTCTAAAATCTCCTGATAGCTCTACTTTTCTTCCAGATTCCATTACCTTGATTTCAAATCGAACACAAAATACACTTTTATCTTAAAAAATGACTTTGGATCACTGAGCAACAGCCCACTTTGTGAGTGAGATACTTCTGATATCATCTGTTTCAGGAGTGGCTTGATATTAACAGTGTGACAACTGAAGCCCCTTTCCTGAAGACGTTTGAATGCAGAGAAATGAGTGAGAAGATCACCTTTCACTCAATCGGAAGTTGGCGTCAAAAGTCTTACCTATGATTTTGCTTTTTTCTATTGAGCAATTATTAGAGTAATACACAGAATTTATAAAATCTAGAAATGTATTCAAATTTGAAATAAAATATTCTAATAACAACAACAACAACAACAACAACAATAATAATAATAATAATAATAATAATAATAATTATATTCTGAGATATTGGATTTCTGATTTGCATGAATAATAACCCAAAATCATCAAAAAAAATTTTATGTTATTTTTATGCAATAGACAAGGAGTGCCTCCTTGTTCAACAACAACAACAAGTTCTATTGTAAGATATCAGCAGAGTCAGAATTAAACATGTAACATTAAAAGTAAATATTTTAGGGTAGTAGCTATCGATTAATAAAGTTCGTATTCTATAGATCAGTGGTTCTCTACCTGGCTTTTGGACCCACCATCACCTTCATATGACAAACTACGACCCCAAATTTTCCAACATCAAATTTTTTGAATGACAATGTTGTGCAGTTTGAACTGCACAGTATTACCAAACAGATCTGCACGAGGCGAACTGTTCTACACCAAAAAGACCGCTATTTCCGATCGTAGTTCATAAAAACGGGACAGCACCTTTCCCCACCAAAGCCAGCATACCTCTGCATGACACAAGAGCTGCACATGCTCACTGCCAACATCTTGGCACAGTTTTAAAAACATCTTAAGCTCCATTTAATGTAGTCCACTTGGATGACATCTTTTAATGTCTCTGGAAGCTCGGGAACCATATCCTTTGTTGCAGGGCCTGCTGATGCAGAAAACAATGGTTCCGAGTTGCATTTGGACCTTCCTCAAGGATTCTCCTTATGGAGGCAGCACCATCACTTGTGATACTGGCGCACAAATGGGGCTTCTTTAACTTTGCAATGTCGTGTGCCACCAGGTTAGATGCATTGAGAGCCTGTTCATGCTTCAAGCATGAAGATTTGAGTCTGATATAATCAGACATGAAAGACCTTTGTCTTATTGATGAGCATGAACAAATATTCAAAAGAGAAAAAAACAGATCTTTTAAAATAAACAATATTTTATATCCTGGATAAAACTGGTGTGTGTTCATGTGTATGACTGTCAGCAGGTGTCATTGCGGCTGTCGTTGGCCTTCAGCTAATTTAAACATGGTATCAGATGAATCGGTATCAGTTGATCTGCATATTTTAATCCAACTTTTGTAGCTTTACTGTAGATCTTCCCTGTGTAAAACTAAACGTGGTGGACAGGAGCAGCTACAAAGTTCGCTTTTTTAAATTTTACATTTGATGAAGGCCTACCACTAGCTGTCTTCAGTAAACTTTAATGGTGATTACAGTACCACTGTTTTGGACCCTAAAAAAATGTTTTATTTCACTCCACCTGAGCTCAACGTCTCAATACCTGCTTCACCTCTTTACTCTTCATGATGTGTACGTGTGTAGACACAATCCGACATGTTAAACATCATCTTCATTGTGTTGTCAAAAACAAACAAAAACACAACAAACAGAGGGATGCATTGGCTTAATGTTGTCATACTTTGCAGCCTCCAAATCACTGAGTGATCTGAAACTGGCATTGGGTATTGAACTTCAGTTCAGGTGACATTTTGACCATCTCATACTGAATGTACGTATTCATAAGAATCTACCTACTAGTAGTTACTTTTAAACCATAAACCACATTTATATTTTACATAAAAATAACCGGTAATATAGTTAATTGTGCACATGTGCTCTAGGTGGCTAGCATAACATACCTGGAGCAATGCCAGATGGACTACAAGGAAGGCAGTCAAAAACGACATTTCTCAGACTGAATATGATGGACATTCACTAAACGTTTCCACAGAATACTTGTGTTTCTGCCTTTACAAACAAATGACCTGTTGCATTTGAGGCAATAAGCACTGTCAGCACTGACTCCAGCTAAGCACAACCAAACTTTTGAACATTTAATTCTCTCCACCATCCTCACAAAGACCAGGGTCTGCGGGTGTGTGTGAGACAGAGCTGTGCCACACCCGCCCCTCACATGCAGGCTCTTTTATGCTGACAACTTTTATGTAGAGATAATATATCTGTTTTCTTAATTTCTCCACTAACAAAAGCAGTGCTTTCAATGTAATGTTGGTTATTGATACTTTGGGTCTTCAATAATTTAGCCCATTCTCTAGTCAACACAGTAGTTGTATTTAAAGCAAGCTGTAGTTAAAAACAATTAAAGCGAGGGAAAAAAAGAATTTGTTCCCCTCAATAAAAACCACAACAAAACATGTCAGCAAAGAATAAACACACACACACACCTATCTATCTATCTATCTATCTATATATATATATAGATATATATAGATATAGTCAGTGCATACACTAATGTATGCACTGCAATTTCTAAAATTCAAACATATGAGCAGCCGATTTTAAATTACCCGTGTTCTTTCTCTTTGAATATTTATTATTGCTCACAAATAACACAAAAGTATTTCTTATCAGATTACTCAATCAATTGCATAATTGATAGAATACTATATTACTAAAATAGTCAATAGATGTAGCCCTACTACAGAGCAAGTTCAAAATATCCAGGATCTCTTTTCCTTAACTGGCTTCAGCTATGCCAACAGAAGTGGTTATCAACTTGTCCGCAAAGGGGGTTGCCAGCTTAGTAAGTTAAGTAAGGGTTTCCCAATCTAGGTGTGAGCATGTTAGCATGAAAGGGGTGGTGCTGCTACTATACAACCAGTCAGATACATAAAAGGACTGGAAATATGCTACTAAATTGATTAAGTCTGGAATCTGCCTTCATTCAAAAGTAGATCTAAACAGAATATTGAAATAAGTTTTTTCAGGTAAGGCAGTTTTGGAAAGTCTTAAGCCATAATTGCTCAAATGCTGGGATAAAATATGATCGGTTTAACAAACATTACAACACAGTTCCAGAATTCAGCGCCCATACCTAACAGTACTTTTTTCAATTTCACCAAAATAACACTATGTGCAAAATAAATAGATAAAATAATACAAATAAAATCATAATCATTCCATCCCATTCATAAACCAGCAATGTAGTGACAATTAGTGTCAAAACATTACCCTCTTGTGCGTATTTTATTATTTCAATGTTTTAATTCAATAGTCAATAGACACATTTGACTGATTAACAGAGCAAAATTACTAAGTCCAAATAAACCTAAGAGCCTGGTATCACACTTGAAACAGCGAGCCTGTTAGCGACCTTGTTTACCATTAGTATCAACTACAACAGCAGCAGATGGTTAAGGTGCAGAGGGTATTTCAAACGTAATTAAATTAACTGTTACCGTCTTAGGTAGTTAGCGTAAACTGCTGATTACTAACCTATTCCGGGAGCCACGTAAATGAAGTACAGACAAGTGGTGGACATGGAGAAGATGAATATGAAGGCCAAAAATGATCGGTTGGACATTCGCAGCAGCCGCCTCCAGTTCACCATTTTAGCTTATGCCCGCTTCTCTCTTCGCCGATAAGAATCCCATAAAAATACTTTTTGAAGTTAAACGTTCCTCCAGTTGGTAGATGTCAATGCACAGGTGTGGCCAGAGGAAAAAAACTGCACTATCAAAACCTACAGGTGCAGTGCGGAAAAGGCTAACGCTAGCAGTGCTAGCTGGCCTGCTCTCACCTGCCAAGAAATTTCGAGATGGTAAAAGCAGGCCTGTAACGTTACTATCAGGCTACTGTGAGCTTCCAGCTGTACCAGCAGCCGGGCATTGTGAAAGAGTTCCACGACCGACTTAGTGGCAGCAGTAGTTAAGGGATTTCATGGTACTGGCCCATAGTTAGAGTGTCGCCAGCGAGAACTTTTATCGCTAGCAGCTGAAGATGGTCATTGAGGGGGGCAGGACCGCTCTGCCTTCTCCATCAGTCTGCTCTCAGCCGGTGCAACGTTTTCCACACAGTCGGCACCCTGTTTCATCAAATCAAGCTGATAAGCCTATTCATTCCACAAACTGTCGACACTGTGATTTCGCACGGCTGGGGCATTCAACACTACTAAGTGCAGAATGATTTGAAAAATAAACTCACGAAAAAAGAAAAGTAATACTTCCGATTCATTTTCTGCTGGCACTGCACTGTTTCCGGGGGGTGTACTCCTCCACATTTCCATGAAAACCAGTGAGCGTGACGTGTCTGTGTCGGTTCTCAATTATCCAGGCCATAAGAATAAGAAATAATAAGAATAACTATTGATCTCAGAGGGAAAAAATCATATATCTGCTAACTGTATGAGAACTGAAAAGCCTGATGGCTGTGGGGGCGAATCATTTTCTGTATTTCTCCGTTTGACAACAAAAAGACGGGAGACTTCCAGTATTGATTGGGGAGGGGGGCGGGGGGTTTCGTCTATGAAGATGTTATAAATTGGGTTATTGGAGTTGTTCAGGATGGCATCAACTGTCTAGTTTGTTATCTAGGTGTAAACGTAGATATTTAGGGCCCGAGCACCGAGAGTGCGAAGGCCCTATTGTATCTGCTCCGTTTCTTCTTCTTCTTCTTCTTCTTATTATTATTATTATTCAGGCAAAACAAGGGCCTTTTTGAGGGCCTAAACATGCTCAAAAACTCATGAAATTTTGCACACATGCCAGGTCTGGTGAAAAATTTTGTATTTTAAAGGTTTTACATATGAGCACTGGGAAATGGCTCTAGAGCGCCACCTATGCCTTGTTAAATGCAGCCCTACGAACACATCGTTTGAGCTACATGTATGAAATCTGGCACACGTGTATCATGCCGAGTCGAACAAAAAAGTCAGTGGGCCCATTGACGCAAACCCAACAGGAAGTCTGCAATTTAGAAGTGAAGGTGACATTTTGGCTATAATTTTGCCATTTCCATGCCTCGAACTTTTTCGAACTCCTCCTTGGGATTTGGTCGTATAAGCTTCATCTTTGGTCAGTGTCAACTACACACCTGGGCCATGTTAAATTGCGGAGCTTTTGAGTTTTCACAATACCGTGAGGCCGTGGCGCCACGGCGAATTTCGATGACTCGCCATGAAAATCTTATTGCCTCTCATTCTGTCATACATTGTCTGATCTGGACCAAAGAGCACACATATGATAAGGCTCCACCCCTGAACATATTTCAACTGCCATATTTGACATCAAGGACAGCGCCACCTAGTGGGAACAGGAAATGTCATGTTTTACACTTTGGGGTACAGTATTGTGATGTTTTACATCTGCAGCCTCAAATTTCTCCAGGAAAGCCTTAAGGAGTTGGTCTTGGGTTACAGTGAAAACTGGTGACTTTTCGCGAAAGGGTGTTACCCCAGCAGAATGGCGAACTTTCATGTCTCGCCATGAAGAAACAAATTAGTATAACTCAATGAAATCCAGTCTGATCCGTACCAGACTTTACAGGCATGATGTCAGACCCGCCCTGAACAGATTGATGTGCCCATTGTCGGGAATGCGCACAGCGCCACCTAGTGGCAACAGGAAATGTCATGGCTTTAATTTTGTTGTACTGATTTTCACAGGTTCATCGTGGCCACCTCAAAAGCTGTGAATATCACCATCAGTCCTTCATGATGCTTTAGTGCGAAAATTGTGAGTTTAAACTGAACGGCGCACCCTGATGGCAACGCGGTTCACCATGAACAATGAAGTTGCTTTTCAGGGGCTTGGAAAGTTTAAAAAGTCTTGAAATTTGGTGCACACCTCCAATGTGATGAGGGCTTTTTTGTTATGTGATCATTTTCATTGAATATCCCAAAATGGCTCCACAGCGCCCCCTACAAAATTTCAAAACCACAGCCCCTGCTCTGTGTTTTATGTATGAGTCTGAAACCTGGTAAGCTTATAGGAGATATCAAGATGTACAAAAAAGTCTCTTGGAGCAATATCCCAAATCCAACAGGAAGTCAGCCATTTTAAAATTAATGTGCAATTTTGGCAACATTTTCCCCTCTTTTCAGGCACCGTACTTTGACGAACTCCTCCAAGGGATTTCATCAGATTGATGCGATCTCCAGTGCGTGGAATCTAAAGACCTTTGTGATGTTAAATTGCGAAGCTTTTTACATTCAGGGAAACGGGGTGGTCATGGCGGCACGTGGAGTTTCAATCACTCGCCAAAAAGCAGTAATCTGCTGTCACTCAAAAACACAATGTTCAATCTCTCCCAAAGGTCATAGGCGTGATGAGACTCGAGCTCGGAAATGTTTGTTATGCCATTTGTCAGTAATGGTTAGAGCGCCACCTAGTGGGACGACTAACTAATCATGATTGAACGAGATGAAATGTTAGCTGGTGGTTAAATGCATGAATTCCATCAATGCGACATCAGATCGGACGTGCTGGTTTCAGGTGTTGGGCGTGGCTCGACGCGCCGGGGTGCGAGGGCCCTCATAACGCTGCTTGCAGCTTTAATTATACTTGTTACTGCTCAGAACTTTCCTATCATTTCCTTCGTCTTAGAGGTGTTCAATATAATAGCAGTTCTTGTGACTCCAGTCACTGGAAGCTTTTACAAGATCCCTGTATTTAGATTCTGTCTATTCCTGATGCATGCCACTAATCAGAATCAGAAAGGGTTTTATTGCCAAATGTTGAGCAGGTTTACAACATTAGGAAATTGCTGCGGTGCTTCAGTGCAAACATACTGTCATAAATTACGCTTAAATAGACATGAAAATAAAAATAAGAATAAAAAGTGCTAAGTAGATAGATATATACATGATATATACATGAGTGCAGGTGGTGATCAGTGCCAAACATGGAATGATGCAGTGAACACAGCGTAGCGTCATGTGTTAGTGGTGGGAACAGTCATACGGTTATTGTTCATGTGTCCAACAGCAGAGGGGAAGAAACTGTTCTTATGGCGAGAGGTTCTGGTGCGAATGGACCGGAGCCTCCTGCCTGAGGGGAGCAGGTCAAATAGACTGTGTCCAGGGTGAGAAGGGTCAGCTGAGATCCGAGCTGCACGCCCCAGTGTCCTGGAGGTGTACAGGTCCTGCAGAGATGGGAGTCTGCAGCCAATCACCTTCTCAGCAGAGCGCACAACACGCT
Source organism: Perissodus microlepis (assembly GCF_051167445.1). NCBI lineage: Eukaryota > Metazoa > Chordata > Actinopteri > Cichliformes > Cichlidae > Perissodus > Perissodus microlepis. Next base: position 24,295,620 of record NC_140477.1, on the reverse strand, counting down.
GCAGTCTCTGTTTGTCCCTGATAGTGGCTCCAGCGTACCACACGGTGATGGAGGAGGTGAGGATGGACTCGATGATTGCAGTGTAGAATTGCATCATCGTCCGTGTTGGCAGGTTGAATTTCTTCAGCTGCCTCAGGAAGTACATCCTCTGCTGGGCTTTCTTAATGACGGAGGTGATGGTGGGCTCCCACTTCAGGTCCTGGGTGATGGTGGTACCCAGGAAGCGGAATGAGTCCACAGAGGTGATGGGGGTGTCAGTCAGGATGATGGGGGGGAGTGGAGCTGTGTGCTTCCTGAAGTCCACAATAATCTCCACTGTCTTCTGGGCATTCAGCACCAGGTTGTTGTGGCTGCACCAGGACACCAGACGTTCAACCTCCCTCCTGTAGGCAGACTCATCCCCGTCCGAGATGAGTCCAATAACGGTGGTTAGGGCTGCCACAAACGATTATTTTGATAGTCGACTCGTCACCGATTATTTTTGCGATTAGTCGACTAATCAGATCATCATCCATTGGACGTAAAACCTACAGCTTATTGCACCAGCAGCATCTGCTCTTATATAACTATCATTAGCTTACAGCTTTAAGTGTTTCAGGTATGTGCTAACTAAAAATAAAGACAAGATGATAGTTTATTAAAGTTTAATGAAATTTGCAGATTGTTTCGGTGAAGTTTAATAAACTCCTTGCTATCCAAAATATAACAGGACACCGGAGTAAATTCTCGAGCATCTCACACTTCTGATAATCAGCTGTCTGCTTGATGTTTATTCTGTGTAAAAACTATAACTTTAATCTCAGCCAAACCGATTTACTCAGGAACAAATAAAATACTAAGAAAAGGGAAACAATAACATTTTAAGTTATCTAAATGGCTTAAATATCATGTTTAACCTGAGTAGCGAAAGACGGCGGTGGGTTTGAAAACGATCTGCCAGGAGTCCGGTGTTCTCACGGCTCTAGTGAGCCTTGCCCCCGGCTAACTATCGAGCTGGTGGGTAACAGACGTCTCCGAAAACGTCGGAGCGCTTTTGAAAATATGTGGTGTCTTGATAAACTGAGCAGATATTTGAGGTTTACACAGCTACATTCTCGCCTGAAAATATGTTCAACGTTTATTTTGTGACCCAGAAAGAATAATAAGAGTAATATTAAAACTAACTAGCTGCCGCCATTGTTGGAAACTACGCAGGGCCAGCTATGAATTCTGGGACAGAGCTTCTTCTTCGGGGTTTAACGGCAGCTGGCATCCTTGTACATGCAGTGCTGCCATCTTCTGTTTCAGTCCGTTATTACACTCTTAAATCCCACTACTTATTCCTGCGTCTTTTGTGATCTTACAAAGCTTCAAACGACGCGTCGACTATTAAATCAGTCGTCGACGATTTTGATAGTCGACGTAATCGTGACTAGTCGACTAATCGTGGCAGCCCTAACGGTGGTGTCATCTGCAAACTTGATTAGCTTAACAGACTAGTGGGTGGAGGTGCAGCAGTTGGTATACAGGGAGAAGAGCAGAGGAGAAAGAACACAGCCCTGAGGGGAGCCGGTGCTGATGGTCCGGGAGTCCGAGGCATTCTTTCCCAGCCTCACATGCTGCTTCCTGTCCGTCAGGAAGTCAGTGATCCACCGGCAGATGGGATCAGGCACATTCATCTGGGAAAGCTTGCCTTGGAGATGGTCTGGAAGGATGGTGTTGAAGGCAGAGCTGAAGTCCACAAACAGGATCCTGGCGTAGGTTCCTGGGGAGTCCAGATGCTGCAGGATGAAGTGTAGGGCCATGTTGATGGCGTCATCTACAGACCTGTTGGCTCTGTATGCAAACTGCAGGGGGTCCAGGAGGGGGGCCGTGAGGGTCTTGAGATAGGAGAGAACCAGGCGCTCAAATGACTTCATGACCACAGATGTCAGAGCCACGGGTCTGTAGTCATTTAGTCCAGTGATCCTAGGTTTCTTGGGGACAGGGATTATGGTAAAGGACTTGAAGCAGGCAGGCACATGACATGCCTGCAGTGAGGAGTTGAAAATGCCAGAAAACACTGGGGCCAGCTCGTTTGCACAGTGTCTGAGGGTAGCAGGAGACACACCGTCTGGGCCGGGAGCTTTTCGATGGCAGCATCATCTGAGTATTTCTGGATGTGGCAGGAGTGTGCTGTATAAAATGTGAAAAAGAAATAGACCTGGAACCCTGTGGCGCTCACATACCGCTTATTAACATTCCAGAAACAAAGTTCCCCAGTCTCACAAACTGTGGCCTTTCTGTCAGGTAGTCTGTGAATTAGAAAACAAAGGAAGAATCTGTTCCCATCTCTGTGAGCTCGTCTTTGAGTATATTTGGTTGAATAGTACTGAAAGCGTTTGAAAAATGAACTCTCATAAAAGTGCCAGATTCCTCCAGATGAGCTAGGACATGATGAAGCATGTAGAGGACAGCATCATTCACTTCAATGTGTTGTTTGTATGCAGATTGCAGGGGAAGTCTGGTTTTTACCACGAGTTTCAGTTGGTGTCATAATCAGCCGCTTTAAGGTTTTCTTGATTACTGGTCTGTAGTCGTTCAGTTCAGCTGGAGACTTTTTACAGGATGTTCTCCACAGTGCTGGCCAGAGTACAGACATTCTGTACTTAAGTAGAAGTACAGATACTACTGTTAAACAATACTCCAGTAAAAGTATACCCCCTTGCCACTTGGAGGAGGGAAGTAACAAAGTATTTGTTACCGTACTTAAGTAGAATTTTCAGGTATCTTTACTTTACTTGAGTTTTTCTGACAGCTTTTACTTTAACTTTTCTCTCTACATTTCTAAACAAATAACTGTACTTTCAACTGCTTACATTTTTAAAAGAGGCTCATTATTTTTGGTTTAAGGGATATGGGAGAAGTCATTATTTCACGTCACTGCGGGCCTTCAAACATCAAACTGATTTAAGCCTGAACAGTAGCACGTGAAAGTCAATCCTGTTCATGTATTAATCACCAGGGGACGTCACATAAAAAGAGATCAAAGGGGCACAATCATGTGCTATAGTCAGGGGTTAAAGAGGGTGTTTGTGTTGTGTTTTCTTTTTTTTGCACAGCACCAGAATGATTGCAGACAGAGAGGACAGGAGTGAAAGAAGAGAGGTTAGATTTAATGGTAAGGACTGCTCAGTGATGCTTGATAAACTGCATATGTTAAGCTTGCATGTAAAGCCATCAATTAAACCATGTACTGGATCTGTATATGGTGTGTTTTGATAAATGATGTATTTTCATGCTGTAAAAAATACTGCAAAACAAATTAAGCTATACCAGCTTTGTGTTATTCAAAAATATATGCAGTCCTGTGGTGAATTCATGGTAATGCTGTGTGTTTGACTGGTGCTCAGTGGCTGTGGTCCTCATGGTCAGATTTAGGTTACATCAAGTGTAGCAGAAAAAAGGGGAGCGGGTAACCTGATCACAGCCTGTACACTAAGAAAATCTGCTGAAGCTCTTAGAAGAAATTATTGGGAGTTGTGATTCCTTTCCTTCTTTTGAACTACTACACAGCTGAATTCCACTGTAGCCCTTGACTGTACTCATTTTACTTTTAAGGTGTGGATACAAAGTCACCCTATACAATGTAGGCAACAGAAAATTGTTATTTTTTAAAATTCCCTTTCACTGCTTGTGTGCTACATTACAGATTCAAGCTGAGTACAGTCCTTAGAGTTAGAATTTAGATTTGAATAACATTTGTAGTATCATGTTCTATCTAATATTGTTTTATTATTATATTAATATAGCACAAAGTTACATTTTTACAGAGATGTTTAGTAGAATTGTCCTTCAAGAAGCTACTTTTTACTTTCTTACTGTGAGTACATTTCAGAGCCTGTACTTTTCACTTTTTTTGAGCAAAGAAGTTGCTTCAGTATTTCAGTACTTCTACTTAAAGAAAGTCTGGGGCGATCGTGGATCAAGAGTTGGCAGTTCGTCTTGTCAATTGGAAGGTTGCCGGTTCGAGCACCAGTCTCGGTCGTTGTGTCCTTGGGCAAGACACTTTACCTGTTGCCTACTGGTGGTGGTCAGAGGGCCTGGTGGCGCCAGTGTCCGGCAGCCTCGCCTGTCAGTGCACCCCAGGGCAGCTGTGGCTGCCACCAGTGTGTGAATGGGTGGATGACTGAATGTGGTGTAAAGTGCTTTGGGGTCCATAGGGACTAAGTAAAGCGCTATACAAATACAGGCCGTTTACCATTTTTTTGCCACCTCCGTCATGTACAGAGTGAATTGACTATTGGCTACTTTGTTGTGCTTTCTTTAAGTAGTATTCAGGAATAATTCTCCAGACTTCTTGAAGGTTAATGAAAAGCTGATCTTTGGAGGCTGACCACCTTTTGTTCTGTGTATTGTCAAGATGATCCCACGCTGCTTTAATAATGAAGATGTCAGTGCTGTGGAAGTCCAGTCCATTAGTAATACTGTGCCTCTGTGTGATGTGTTTTACTGCATTAGCGGTGGGCTTGAGATCAGTGATTGGTAGATCAAAATCTCCCATTTTGGATTCATAATTCCATCAATTTTGACCAAATGCAGCCACAAATGATGACAAACCCACGTTGTTTTATACACTGTTCAAAAAATTCAAATAACCCTTTGAAAAGACATCAGATATCGACAAGGAAAAATTAAAATAATATATACATATGCAGATATAATAAATTAAAAGAAATCAGAAAAGATGAAGAGGTTAAAAAAAAAAAAAGATGTCAGTGAGGTCCACCTATGAAGCCATTCCTGATTCCTGGTGCACCCGTTGTTAATATCATAAACATGCTGAAGCATGGAATCATGTAGCTTGTAGAGGTAGCAAAGAGCCTCGCCAAAGACAGTGGCATTCAGGTGTATAGACCCCACATAGGCAGCATATAGCTAAAGACAGCAACAAGACTTACTAGCACTTTAAAAATGCTAGAGAAAGAAACTTTCAGAAGTTGTTATATCCATAGAGCTTATATCTACTAAGAAATTACTGTGTGTATTTTTTATGGAATTACACGTACAATGTAATGGAGTGTACATTACTTTTTCAAACCACATCTTCTCTACATCACACATACTAACCAAGGGTGGTAAGCGAGGAGACTCATCTGTTACAGTGCTAAAGAACTGAAGCTCGTTTACTTGCTAATGCTAGCATGATTTCATATGAAGTGCAGGTTGTAACTGTTCTCAGAGAAGTAAAAGCTCCAACCGGGTGTTGGCTCTCTATGCAGTAGAGTATCATTTCCTGTTCTTGTTACAATGCACAGTGATGTTTTGTGTGGCTTATCCGTGTCGTCAATTTAATTAAAAACAGTGGCAGGGTGTGATCTGTGCCTCTGCAGCAGGGGAGGGTTAGTTTTGGCCAGTAGATTAAATTCTATAGTCATTGGGACATTTTAACTCTCACTTGCACTGGAGTTTGATATTTGATATACCTTTATTAGTCCCACAAGGGGAAATTTCATAAGCCTGCCGACCTATTGCACGCAATGGCGGCGCCATCTTACCCTCCGACCATACATACATTACACAAAACATCACATGGGGAAGACAGGTCAGAGAGGTATAACAATGGAAAATGCACCACATGAGGAAAGATAAGGAGAAAAAAAATAACTCCCCCCAGACTGAGCTCCAACAGGGAGATCAGTTTGAGAACAGAAAAAAAACACCTCTGCATATAGCACATGAAAAAAAACTCTTAATACACCAAAGAACACATGACAAGCAACAGGGGTGGGTAAAGGGTGAGAGACAGCCAAATTAGACAGTACATCCGGGCCTGCGTGCGCTGGTCTCCATGATCCACCGTCAGCATCGGAAGGGAATAAGCGTCGAAGGCATTTGGAAAGGGTGTCACATGATCTAGAAATTTGAGAGATTCTTTCATATTTACAGTTAGCCTAGCCTCTCCGGGTTTGTCCAGAACAGCTTTGATGTCCTGGAATTATTGTTCCCTGCACCTGGAGGTGGTGATGATATCATCCAGATACACAAAGCAGATAACACCTTTCAGATCCCCCAGAGCTCTTTCCATTAGCCTCTGGTAACATTACAATGTTAACAGTTTATGGCATAACCATAAACTGTTAGAGACCCAAGGGGCAGATGAATGCAGTAACATCTTGTACTACGAGATACATTTCCACCTGCCAATAGCAAGGTATTCAGGTCTAGCAAAGAAAATACAGCAGCGGCAGCTAGGTTATCCAGAATTTCTTGGATTGTGGGAATAGGGTAAGACTATCTTACTGTGCAGTCATTCACTTTCCTGAAATCCAGCTTAGATGGGTTTATAATAATTGGTGCTGTTATCAATACAAGCCTACACTGAGCAACTGTGGCATTCTTCTTCACTGAGAGAAGTTCAGGCGACAATCTGGCATTTCACATTATTTTCTTTAAATCAGGCAGTTAAAGATTCGGGTTGCACAGCTGTGGATGTCTCTATGTCAGTCTGCACACAGAGAAGTGAAGTACAGTTCATAATTCAAAGTATATATTAGACACATGGCAACTAGAAATATTTGTGATTAGCTATTGATGGGGAGATGCCGTGGTTTAAACAAAGCACTCCTTGATGTTTTCGCCTCAGGGTCCTTCTGCATGGTAACAGTCTTTGACCTCCAGTCAGGGATCTTGTCCTGTGTGAGAAAACTCCCCCTACCTTACAGTTGTTACCAGGGATGTTTTTATGCTGATGTCAGCTTTAACCAACACAATAAAGTTTGTATTTCTTGTTGACTAGAACATCGTGTTATACCCCCACACAAGGCCAAGGGAGCCTCCTATCTGAAACTCTGTTGTGCAAGTGTGTAGCAACTCTCCTGCCTCTTAGATAACCCTTCACACCGTGGGGCTTCTGCTTGTATCCTTCTAACAAGGAGTGGATGAACTCTATTATGAGCATACACTGCAATTAATGTTATAAAGAAACTGTATAAAGAACTTATTTCTAACACAAGAAAGAAAGGAAACGTTAGGACATTTTGACTGGCACCAGTAGCAATTATGGTAAATGGGGCGATTCTTAAATATGACACTCTTCTACTCTGAGCACTTTATACAACTTGTCTCGCTCGCCCATTCGTACAAAAACTTTTTTCTATGTTTTTCTTATGAGAGTACTTTCTAGCAATCACACACATATAGAAAACCAACTTGGGTTTAGTATCTTGCTCAAGGATATTTGCCATACACACTGGAGCAGATGGGGACCAAACCACCAACCTTCCAATTAGTAGGTGACCTGCTCTACTCCCTGAGCCACAGCCACTCCAATTACTCTAAACCAGGGGTGTCAAACATACGGCCCGCAGGACATATCCTGCCTGCAAGATTATTTCACATAACATTTACTATCTGGCCCATCAGTATGTGGGTATGGAGTAGTTTGATCCATTTCTCCCCCCAAAATACCTGAAATACTGCTTCATCTGACCACTGTATGATGGTCCATCCCAGATGCCTCCAAGCCCAGAGAAGTCAACGGCGTTTCTGGACACTTGTCATACAGCTTCCTTTTGGCACGGTACAGTTTTAACTGGCATTTATGGATGCAATTACGTATTGTGGTACTTGACAAAAGTTTGCCAAAGTAGACCTGAGCCCATGTGGTGATATCGCTTATAGATGAATGACAATTCTTGACGCAGTGCTGCCTGAGGTATTGGAGATAAGTTGTTCAGCTTAGGCTTGCGCCCTTGTCCTTTACGCACTGAAATTCCTCCAGATTCCTTGAATCTTTTAATTACGTTATGCACTGTTGAAGGTGAAATATCCAAATCTCTTCCTACCTTTCTTTGAGGAACATTGTTTTTACATATTTCAACAATTTTCCTCACGTATTTGTTGGCGATCCTCGGTCCATCTTTGCTCCTAAAGGGCTAGATGTTTCTTGAATGCTACTTTTGTACCAAATCATAGTTACAATCACCTGTTAACATCACCTGTTTCAAATCACATCATTATTTAACCAATTTGCCTGATTACTAGATGTAAATTGCTCCAGTCCCAACCTTTTTTTGGAATGTGTTGCAGGTCTGAATGACAGGAAAGGATGAACATTTACAAATGAAGTTGACCAGGCAAAACTTTAAGAAAAATTTGTTTACCATACTGTTCCAACGTTTTCTGATATGTATTTGTATTTAGAGTTTTTTTTCTGTGCTGCATAATTCCATGTATCTTGCTTCACATCTTTGTCTTCAATATGCATCTACTGTGTAGAAAGCAGTAAAAATAAAGGTCAGCTGTTTAAGGTTTGTATGGTGGAATAGTTTGCACTATTGTAATGCAGGTTTCCTTTGCATAAATCTTCCACTGCACCCAAGTCTTAATCAGAATAATGTGCACACTGTTCTACAATTCCTATCAGTCATTTCTTATATCAAAAGCATATTTATTTTTCTTCAGCTTCCTCTCATTTATTTGAATTGCCACGCTGTTTTCAGAGAGAAATGCGTGAAACCTGCTCTAACACTTTGTTTTTGAGTCACTAATGTTCTGCTCTTGGCTTAATGGTTGTTTTTACTGAAGTGAACTGGCTGAATCTTTGTATATGAATTCTAGTGTATTATTAATGGCGACATTGCAGTAATTTCCCCAAATTAGTCCGTCTCATAGAATATAAGTAAAATACAACTTATTTTCTTATATTTTACTGCACTGATCCAGTGTAACCTAGTAACCTCCTGCCTGTTTAAGTAAAAAATTAGAAACACTCAGTGTAAAGCCAAAAGTTACCTTGGATCAGACTAAATTCTGGTTGGCAGTATAAGCCTCAGGTACTTCTATCAGGAGTCATATCATCAATAAACACTCGTTAAAAAGCTCTGTTAGCCATGACTGATCAATGTCATCAAACAAAGTGATTAACATGAACAAACAACTCTACGCACACAAGACTTGTGAAAGACTGATATAAACCGCTCTGATGACAGATAACAAAAGCTTAGAGGTTTAGATTAAAAAGTGATTTAATCTTTCTTTTAGACACAAACAATGTAAGGCTCAGAACCGATTTCACACTTTAATCAAAATATACAGATTTCATCAGATAGAAAACTGACAATCGCCTTTTAGACACTGAACTGTGGTATAAAATGTGTATGTACAGCTGAATGCCCCTCCCTCCTGTTACTGACTGACTGGTCCCATTCCCACCTCACCCGACCAGGTTTTGTGATGCATTCCAGTCACCTGTGGGATCTGTCCCAACGGAAAGGCTGCAGTTTCAGATTAAAGGGAACTGTGTCCTAATATGTCTCCCAGCCTCCATGTAGTGATGAACAGCATGCAGCACGTCTATCAGTTTGACAGATGAAGGTCCCTGACACTGTGGTAACAGCAGTCAGGTTCAGGTCAGACTTGCACCTCACATAATCAGAAAGGTTTGAGCTTTACATTGTGTGAACTGCAATGAGGTGGTTTATCACAACCCTGAACTGCACATCACAGTCTGATAGTGGAAGAAAATGGACAGTTTAAGTTGATCAATCGCCAATACAAACACCCTCGTGTTCAGTGAACATGTGTCTTCAATATCTGAGTTGTTTTTTTTTTAAACATATGTGTTTAGGAGCTCAGACTTCTCTTGCCAACAATACGAACATGAGTATTTTAATTCCGCAGTAAGAATTAAAGCCAATTGAAAAGTTAAATGAAAGAAGATGGCAAAAAGTGTCGGTACATGAGGGTTTGGTTGTTATTGTTGACATGTCTCAGAGTCCTGATGGACACATGTGCCCACCTGTTACGTATAGCTGTGAATTTTAGAAACTGTCTAAAAATACAAACTCTGAAATCACAATGTGCAGGGACCTCGTAAGATGTACCTTTAGCCCTTTTTCCATTAGATCGACTTGCCAGGGTTTTCCATTAGGTGATAGTTCCTAATGCCAGGTACTAAAATAGTACCTACTTGGCAGGGATTCCAAGGGATCCAAACAGGTACTAAATGTTATGTCAGACTGCATGCCACCGACTGGCTGGTCAGTGCCGTCATTTCATTTGATGAGTCATGAGACCGTCTCATTCACAAAAATCTAAACCGCCACTTTTGAAACCCAGCAACGAGTGACATGGCTACAAAAAACAAAAAACATGTCGTGGTTCTGAGTCTGACAAAAGGCCACAGACTGACCAGCAGGTATATTGTTGCCTCAACTGCCACCTTTGTTGCAGCGTATGTGTCGCATACTAATTACGTCACAGGGCCTTGGGAGGGGTTGCTATAACAACGATGACGCACATTAGGTAATACTCGATTGTAATGGAAAACCAGTCGATCAGAGTCGGGTTGTGGCGGGTCAATCCGAGTAGGTACTAATGGAGAAGGGGCTTTTGTCATGTTCAAATTCAGGTGCAACGCGGCTACAGTTTATTTGTTTGACTCTGAAATGACCCGCCCACCTGGACCTTTGGTCTGGGTATGTAGGGAGGGAGTAAACTGGGACACAATCACCATTTTCTCCTCACCTAGTGACAAAGTGAACACACAAACCCTCCCAGCTCTACTGAAGGCACCACAATGAACCTGTTTAAATGAACCATGGTCAGTGAAGAATCTTTGTCTTTTTGAAGTTCAGTTGAACATTGAGCAGCTGGAATGACAAAATAACAATATTCATATTAAGACACAAACAGATCAAACCAGCATTTTGTGGTTTCGGAGGACTGTGGGCTTCCTCCCTGCCAAACTGTCACATCAGTATACAGATAAATTAATGCCTGATTACAACTCAGTGCTGCGTCAAAGGCACTCCAAACATCTGGTTTTGCAATTAAGAAATGAATAAAAACATTCCGCATTCTCACAGGAAAATAAGAAAGCTGAAACCAGCTTGCAGTCTTTCTGTAGTCCATAAAACCAGAAACCTGAGGCAGACATATTTGTTTGCATCCTGAAGGCCATTTTTGGTTTCAGCTGTAGTGGATCACAAACTTATAAATAAAACCATCCAGAAAGGCGACACACAAGACAACCTGACCAGATTCACCAACTAGACAAAACATTCGTCTGCACGCCGTGAAAGGCCGAGCTCACAGAGGCACCCAAAAAAAACCTAACACAAAAACAGTTATATCAGGAATGATTAAAATATTGCTACAACATTTGATTAACAAACATTTGATTGCAAACACAGAAATAAAGAAATCAAAAAGAAAAACAATGCATTTAGGACTAAAGACCCAACAAACCTGCTAAAAGACAATCAGTTCTTGTTTCACACTACAGTAACACAGTGGTACAAAACACTAGAGACAGAAAACGCAGATATATCTGTAATACAGCTCATTAACAGTAAACCTTTTCAACTGTAAACCTGCTCACTTTTTTTTTTCCCTCTTTCTCTTAAACATGACATAATCACGGTCATTCACACTCCAGGAATAAGGCACAGGGATCATGTGAAGGTCTAGCCAGGCTTCTCTTTACGGGGCCACACTTGGACCTGCAGGCCTGAGCGGACATCTGACCTCTGATCGTTTACAAGCAGAGCTGGAACTTTTAAAGGGAGAGCTAAAAAGGAACAGGGTCACCTGTAAAACTTGGGCTAATTTAAGATCAAAGTAAAAGTCTGAATCTGAAAAACGTAACATCTTTGGATAAGAAGGCCGACTTTAATCCCTCGGTGGGAACAAAGCCCAAAGGCAAGATAAAAAAAGTACTTTGCTATCTGAATTCTGACTAACCGAAGAACTCCGGCTTTATTCCAGAAAGCCTGAACAGGTCAGAACTACAACTTTATTCTCTAGTTTATAAAATTTGAGAGAATAAAGTCAGATTTCTCCTCAAGAGACCTTAATTCTGTCAGAAGGCAAAGAATTGGAAAAAAAAAAGCATCATCATAATAATAATAATAATAATAATAATAATAATAATAATAATAATAATAATTAACATTAATCCAGACTGTGTTTTCTACAGACATGTGGTGGAATGATTGGAGTGTGGTAGATACTGTCGTGATGACTAAGGATTCAGATGGTGGCTCAGATTGAGGATTTGGAGAAGGAGACTCGCAGGTGGTGGTTCTCTCCCAAATCATGGTTGTGGAATTCTATGAGGGACTCGATGGCCTCCTCCACAGAGCCCACCTGGATTAGAGCCATTTTATGGTCCTTCCTGTATGAGAAATGAACAAGAGCTTCCATTCAGACTGTTTTGAGGCAAAGCAACAACAGGACATTCAGGGGAAGGATGAATAGTACCGCACACACTGAACAAGCTGCTTGGACACTCCAAGAGGAGCCTAAAAGACTGAAGGAGATTTTGGTTTTTTACTGCAAGGGGGGCACAAAGTCCACAACCAAACCCATTTACTGACTGGCCAGCAATTACAGGCCATTTAAGAAATAAATAGGAGCAAACATCAGCCGCCACAATGTGTTTTCACAACATGTTCCTGAAAACAAGGACTTGTACATATGCTAATCAAACAGATTAACACGACAAGACAGACAAACAGACAGAAGGGGGTGCAGGGCTTTTTTTAAATGGATGACACGAATCAATAGCCACGAGTTTAAGAAGCTGAGACAGTAAAGGAGCGACTTACTGGAAGAATTTGAAGGCTTTGACCACGGCTCCTGAGCTGGCAAACAGCATCTTCAGATCATCTTCAACCACAGAGGGGCTACAAACACAAGCAAAGTAGATTTGAGGAATGCAGTTTTTTTTTCCCCATTTTGGGGTCAGCCGCACCTCTCAGTTTGGAGTAAGCTGAAGGACTTACGGAATGTTGGAAAGGTGTAAGGTGGCAGAAGGCGGGAAGATGTTGGAATAATTCTTGGAGCCGGGCTTCTTGAAGCGGTGCAAGGGGGAGTTGCTGTAGTCTTTGGTCAGGCCCTGGTCCTCGTGCCCTTCACGAGGAAGCTGAACGCTCGTGTGTTTGGACAGAGTGATGCGCAGAGGCTTCCCGTGCAGCCGCTGGCCATTCAGGTGGCTCATGGCTGTACACATACAAACACAGCCTTTTACAGCCTGAGTCGAGTTCTTCTGGTCTCCTTTTAGAGACACTGTTCCAATGCAGATTTTTAGCAAGCTCTTAGAAAATGAACACTCCTCATCTCTTCCTTTTGTTTTAGTCTGGAGTCAAGAGCATTTGTGATGAACTGAGGGGAAAATTAAATCTGAAGACTCTTAAAGCACAGACAAAGGTTAAAACCTTTTGTGTTACCATTTGTGGGGTAAAACTGTGGAACAGTTTTCCTGTGGACCTACAGCAATGTTCAATCATTAGTCAGTTCATAAAGATGTTTCGAAAACTGCTTTTGGAAGAATATGAAACTGATAAAGTTGATCACCCACTGTATATGTAACTATACTAAATTGTATCTATCACTGTAGCTATGTTAATACATGTCCTTCATTCCTTGTTTATTGTGTGGGGTAAGTGATGATGGGAATAGTGGGATTCAATAGAATGTTGAACATGGGGTAGGGACTAATAAGTATGTTATACTTCTTACTACTCCATTTCAGACTTAATAATTGTAATTTCATGTCATTTAGACTCTATTTCATTATATTTATTTTCTTTTTTTGTTTTGTCTGAGCACATACGTGCGTGTATTTACATATATATTCGTATTTGTACATTTAAATGCAAGTATGTGTACTTGTATATATCATTTTTTTTCTGTATATGTCTGAAATAAAGATAAAATACAATACAAAAACTGTGACTTTATAATGAAACACGTTTGCTTAACCCAATGCTCACGACAACATTTCAGATGTTGAATAAACTTTACGCTTCAATTTGGGAATGTGTTTTGTTGCCAAGCTGAGGTTGAGGGTCGTGATCACAGATCACAAGTTGATCACAACAATTATCAACTTGTATCAGTACCAGTTTATTTGACTGTCAGCCATAGTCAGTTCTTCTTTAATATGTTAAAATCGGGCAGGTAAAAAGACCTGAGTGAATCAGCAGAGGGCCTAATTAATGGCTGAGAGTAACGTCAACAAAATAGCAACAACCCATGACGTGCTCCCAGTCAATGGTGCACCAGCAGAGGTATGAGGGTATTAGTTTTGTAGACTCCAGACTAAGAGTGGTTTTTATGGTAGATGAACGACCACTGTGACAATCTGGGTTCATCACAGTCACAGTCAGAAGATGCAGAAACAACACATTTTTAGACATTTCTGCAACACTCATGTAGCAGCACTCTAACTCTTTTAATACTCGGATTTTGAGACACCTGAGAACCACACATGTGCAGAGTGTTACCTAGCTGAGCCTGTGTGCTGTCAGACATCTGAACCAGAGCGTTTTCTTTCTTGTTGAACAGAATCTTCACTCTCATGACATCTCCATAGACACCTTAAATAAAGAGGACCAGGTTATTTGGCACACAGGAAATAGGAAAGCAACCCTCCCTGCCACCAAGCCCTACAGGAAGATGTGTATTATATTGGACTGACTGCAGCCTGCCAGGCGACTGACCCTCTGTCTCAATGCTCAAATATGGCTTTTGTGTTTGAATGGCTGCACACAAACCCCAGAAGTGAGGGGAGCAGCAGCAAACATGACTAAAGGAACTTACAAATGCGTGAACTCAGCAGGAATTCCTGAATGGTTAAATACAGGAAAATTCAAGTGAGGAAAATTAAGGGTCAGAGGGGAAAACCCAAAACAAAACAAAAACAAACAAACAAAAACGTGTAGGAGCTATGAATTATGGGACAAAAACTAAATAAATAAAATAATAAAACAAAAGCACTGATTGAGCACTGAGGACATGCAAAATGTAAGAAACCCCAGCATGCAAAATTAAAAACAGACAATCAAATGACAAGACACAATAAATGCAGCTCCTCACAGTGTTAGGCCCAAACTAAAAATTACATTTTTTTTTTAAAGAATTAAAGCAAATATTTGCTTTCAAACTTTCTGACTCCAACTGAATGATAACTGTGTACTCAGAGCACACAAAGTTTGAAAGGCAGCGCTCGTCTAAGAGCTGGACCCTGAACTCGAGAACAACACGACACATTAACGCAAAGTGTTGAAAATTCCCATTACTGTCAAAATGTCCTAGAAAATAGAGGAGTGCCCTCAGCTGATGACTGTCTCTTGAGCGATTTTCTTATGAAACTGTAAAAATGTTGCAAATCTCAAAAATATGACAAAAGTTCTTTGCAGAGTGCTCTGGCTAAATACAAGGATTATTTATCTGCAGAGAGTAAAACTACTCTCTGCAGATAAATAGTGCAGTAATGCAGCGCTGCATTAGTAATGTTCCAACTCTTATTACCACAGACTTCTTTTCAGCATTCAGTTCTGTCTTTCATTGGCTTCATATCCATTTCAATGCTTTTTTAAGCATTCAGACCACAACTTAGTCACATATACACTAACCATCAAAAGTTTGGACACACCTTCTCATTCAATGATTTTCTTTATTTTAACTACTATCTACATAGTAGATACATACTGAAGATGTCAAATATATGGAATTATGTAGCAAAGAAAAACTAAATAACTCTAAATATGTCTTACATTCCTCAAAGAAGCCACCCTTTGCTTTGTTGACAGTGCTGCAAACCCTTGGCCTTCTCTCAATAAGCTTCGTGATGTAGTCACCTGAAATGGTTTTCACTTCACAAGTGTGCCTTGTCAGGATCCATTTGTGGAATTTCTTGCCTTCTTAATCAGGTTGGAACCATCAGTTGTGTTCTGCAGAAGTCAGGTTGGTACACAGCTGACAGCCCTATTTGACAACTGTTAGAACTCATATTATGGCAAGAACCATTTAGCTAAGTAAAGAGAAACAACAGTTCATCATTACTTTAAGAACTGAAGTTCAATGCAGTGACATGCCATCCCATCCAGTTTGCGTTTAGTTGGACCATCATTTATTTTTCAACAGGACAATGACCTTAAACACACTTCCAGGCTGTGTAAGGGCTATTTGACCAAGAAGGAGAGTGTTGGAGTGCTGCACCAGTCACCTGACCTAAACCCAATTGAGATGGACTGCAGAGTGAAGACAAAAGGGCCATCAAGTGCTCGGCATCTCTGTGAACTCCTTCAAGACTGCTGGAAAAACATTTTAGGTGACTTCCTCATGAAGCTCATCGAGAGAATCCCAAGAGTGTGCAAAGCATGAATAAATATGTATGAAAATAAAGAAAAACAATTAAATGAGAAGGTGTGTCCAAACTTTTGACTGGTAGTGTATGTATAACAGAAAACTACTGCACACCCCTGATTCAAATCCCCAGGATTGAGCTGCCACACTGAAGACTCATTTTTTTGAACGGACTGGTATGTATATAGCTTGTATAGCTCCTTTCATACAAAGAAATAAAGTGCTTTGGTGAGTTATTGCTAGAAGCTGTAGACTACTGCCAGGTAAAGTCAGTTACAAAGAGGGTGCTGTACCACAATAAAGAGTCTCACGATCTTCCACATTTGGTGGTCTATTTGCATCGACGCTGGTCTTCAGTTTACCCCAAAACTTTTAAATGGGATTAAAGTCAAGGCTTTGTGTAGGCCAGTCAAAAACTTTACTTTGGCTCTTCACCGAGAGTGACGTATGTTTTGTTTCAATTCCAGATACACTGAAGCGTCTCCACATCATAATACTCCCCCCACGGTTATATCGTAGGGACAGTGCTCTTCAGGTTGTATACGTTCTTTTTCCAAACATAAGCAGTCTCATCTCATCTGACCAAAGGATGCACTTCCTGAAAATTAGAAGAGGCTTTAAAAGCCTCTACTGCTATTTAGTTTCTACTTGGTAAGAAATGAAGGGTTCTGTACAAACATGACCTTTTTTTGGCAAGAAAACCACTGAGGAAAAGCTGCAAATATTGTGAAAATTTCAATTCAACACACAAAATCTGACAAGACCAGTACACACCATTTTTCATTAAACCAAAAATAATGAAAAAGAGGGGGAAAAAAACCCAAACAGAAACCAGAATTTTAATAAAAATTAAATCAGAACAACCATGTGGTACTGATAATTCAAAATAAGAAGCTAGTAATAACATACCGAAGAGAATAAAGAGGCAGTGGGGCGTAACTCTCTTTAAAGACAGCAGAGAAGGCAGCGGAGGGACAGGACAGGTAAAGGTGGGAGGGCAGGACAGGTGCAGGGTCCGAGGTGTTTCCATGGCAACAAATTAAAGGGGAAAAAAGACAGGTGCAGGGTCAATCAGAAGGTTAATTACCTTTGGAGGAGGGATCACATACAGATAATGTCAATATGAGAACAACATTTTTACATGAGTGCACAGGCGTGTGTGTGTGTGGTAGGGGAGGGGTCATGACAGAGTTTAATATGGAAAAAATTCCCGAATCAAAGGCAAAACCCATCTGTGAGCAAAACATCAGTGTCAGAGGAGACGAACAAACATGAAGTCAAACTGTTTAATGATGAGAATTCAGAAAGATTTCCCATCATTTAACAACCAGACTGAGGTGCACCGCTCAGTTAGTGGGGATTTCTGCTGCAGTGGCAAATCTACAACATTGCTATGCTGTAAGCGCAGGGGGTATCTGACCTGCAGCTCCCTGCAATGCCACTAAATGTCAGGTCAGGACAGTGATTGGCCTATTCAGTACCATGGATTCCTCCTTGCAGTACTTTGATGTAGGAGATGAACAGCTGGCTGAGTCACAGCAGAGGGACATAACTACTGGATCACTGCAGTGTGTACACAGGCACGTGACTGCTGCCACACACATTTAAGAATGTGACGAATGGTTTTAAATGGATTTTAAAGACAGAGTGTCTGTATAGACAATGCTTAACCCCTTCCATTAGATTGGGAACATTCCTGACAGTGACACTCTGTGGGGATGTTGGACTGTTAAGAACTTACTTGACAATAGTCACATGTTTTCTATTTGGGCATATGAACCAGAGGGTGTGGGCTCCACATGCCCAAGATCCTAATCCTAATCTGATCAAAAATGGACTGGAGTGGGAGGCAGACCCACCATCAGCATCCTGATGAGTTAGTCAACTGGTATCCCAACACTGCAGACTGGTGCATGTACAGCACTAGGCAGGTAGGTTTAATGTTGTGGCTCAACAGTCCATCAGCGTCATACTGATCACAGTGGGCCTGTATGCTGCTCACAGCTGTGGATTATGTGGTAGGGTTTAGAAATAAACCGCAGTGGCGAAGAAACCACAGATGACATCAAGCCGTGTCAGAGAGGCGGTTCTGAGGATCACCGCTGTGCACGTTGCAGCTGAGCTGTGATCCAAGCTGCCTTTTTTTCTTTTTTTAATTCCTGTGCACTCACTGCTCCACTTCCACTCACTGATTCAAACATGAAGAACTTTAAAATCCAGGCGGAACAGAGCACTGAAAACACTTTACATCTCACTCCATGTCCAAAATACTGAATATTCAGACCAACTGAAGCTTTAGAAAACAAAATCCTCTAAAAAAAACATGCAGGCTAGTCCAAAGCTGTAGCAAGACTGGTTACATCACTGCAGGTTAGATACAATCAGATACATGAATTAACAGCCTGTAGGGAGACAATCACTAACCTCAGGATTGAGATTGCTGACCAGCAAGACAGAGTGTCCAGCAGGGATTGGATGGAATCCCAATCTGGTGGCCCCAGGGAGGGACAGAGAGGCCAGGGCTCCGGGCAGAGCGGGGACCGCAAGGCCTGGATAGGGGGAGGACACTGGGAGAGTTGAGACAAGTAAACAAAAATCTGCAAACTGCCAGAGATGCGTCACACAACACAGTCATACACTAAGGCTTCAACACTTCTGGTATGTGGCGAACAAATGATAATTGCAGATGAACTGATATGGAAAATATTTGCATCCCTGAATTAAATCATGAGACCTAACTTCCTCAGGTGCAGAGGAAGGAGGGAATGCAACAGCTTTCCCATGCACAGTGATCCTAAACCTAACCATTATTTCCACACTGATAGGGAGGAGTCTACGCGTTCCTTAAGGATAAGCAACTGAAAACCCTCTAAAGGCTTCATCACAATAACTCAGCTGCTGGGTCTGTCTGCAGCTGCAAAGGTCATTCTCAAAAAACAAGGTGATCACTTTTCAAAGTGTGTGTCATCTAACAGACATCTCTCTTAGCACTGACACTCACCAGCAGGCTGCAGGGTGAAGGCTGGTGGGAAAGCGTGAGTGGCTCCAGCGTACGGTGCAGCAGAGATGATGCCTGGAGCTGCAGACAAGAAACACCGGCTGGATTTTAACTCAGCAAAGTAGCGAGATTCCACCACAAATCAATCATACAATTTTTAACCAGGATATGTCCTTCAATGCACATATTAAACAAATATGTAGGACTGCTTTTTTCCCCCCCATTTGTGCAGTATCTCTAAATAAAACTGAATTGAATTGATTTACTGGACTTTAAATCAGTTTAGGTTATTACAGACAACTAGAATGATAATTTCAACTCAGCATTTTTATTATTGCCATCTAGAGTAGCATTGCATGATTCAGTTTGGTAATTGATCTTCTTTTGAGTTTCTGCTCATTTCACTGACTGAAACGAGCTTCGCACTGAGAGCATTCTGATGCCCTTTGGACTCACATGTCATGTCTGCAGTGTCTCTGTGTGTGTCAGAGAACAGGGGACACCCTCTCAAAACAACTTCCATACTAAATCTGTCCCTTCCTCAGTTCCACTGGTGTAGTACTTTTTTTTTCTTTTTCTCTCTTCTGCCTCAGCTGAGCACAGCTGTAGTGATGTTACATCAGTATGGTGGGATCTTACTAAAGGCTGTAGCCATGGCCGTATGCTCCATGGTGGGCTGGCCGTCTCCAGTGGGAAGGTCTGGTCTGGTGAAGTCTCGGCTCTTCTCGTTGTTGTATTTGACGTTGAGACTGGTGAGTTTGGAGAAGCTGATCCTCAGAGTACAGCAGCCATTATAGATGTTTTGACCATCCAGAGACTGAAACAGCGCAGCAGTAACACTCGTTACTTCTACCATTTAGTAGAAGCGACAAAAGCACTGGGAACCATCATGCTCACCAGTTTGGCCGCCTGGGCTGACGCGCCGTCCGGATACTGCAGCAGAGCCTGGAACTGATTGTTCTTTGTGAAGATGATGATCCTCAGCACGGTGCCAAACTTTGAGAAGATCTGAGGACCAAACAGCAGCTTAGTTTAGTCACTAAATAAACCAAATCCAACAGGCAGGACAACGTCACGCTCAGCTCTTCCCCACAGATCAGCTGATCACCATACCGTCTGCACACCAAACTGCCAAATCTCATTTATGTTGTGTTAGCCTGCCAAGAGTTGCTGCACATCTGCAAGCCTCTTGCTAACCAACCTGTACTGCAGGTCATCATTTTATGCTGCATCTGGTTTGTTTGTGTTGCTACTCTGTTTTGTGCCGAGTGTTGCTCGGGTTATCTTCCCTTTTCCTGCTAAAGTAATTTGTTACTTAACTACTTCTTAGCAGAACTGACAGCATCTCATTAGTGCAAACACCTGATGCTGGAGTAACACAGGTAGAGTGAAGCACAGAAAAGGTGCGTGTTTAACTGCTGTTTTATTATAGATGAACTTTAGAACAGTCGGTTCACAGTTATTCTCCATCTGTCATGACTTTGATCAAAGCAGTGATCTACATACATGCACGCACACTGCTGTGGTGCACTACGGATACCTGGCACAGAGCATCCAAGGTAACGGGATAGATGAGGTTCTCCACCACCACCCTCAGTACTGTGCTCGGAGCCACCGCCGCCGTGTCCACGTGAGATGAACTCAGAGCCCGAAGAGCCGCCTGAGCCCTCTGAAAGAGAAGAGAAGAAGGGGGGGGGGGGGGGGGGGGGGTGGTTAACAAGGTGCTAGCAGAGGGACGGAGCTGTTAAGGCGCTAACAGTAGTATGTCTTACCTCCTGGTTTGGGGAGTTGTCAGTCTTGAGCTCCTTGTGGTTGGAAAACTGTACATAGACTGGATGGTGCCTGATGATCGGCACCATGGTGGAGTAATAACCCACCAGGTTCTGAGCTGCTTCCTCTGAGTTCATCTCTAAAAAGGCCTAAGAAGAGACAAGAGACACAGAACATGTAAGAAGCAGCTGCTCATGATGCAGTTCCTCAACACACAGATCTGTAGACCCGAGAGCCTTCGTATTGATCAGTGTCTCTTCGTACATGTTAAAAAAAACCCCAAAAAAAACAAAAAACACATCTCAATTTGAGATGCGACCAAGCTAAGTTATGTTATCTGGATCCTGTGAACTGTGGATGGAAAAGAAATACACTCTCACAGGACGCTGTAGTGTGTACCTGGTTCTTGGCTTTGAGCATCAGCAGGTTGGTGACGTCTCCGAAAGGCACGCCGAGGCTGATCACCTCCGCCTCTGTGATGTCGCTGGGAAGCTTACGGATGTGGATGACCCTGGATGGCACGCTGGGACCTCTTATGTCACCTTTGAACTTTTTGCTGTCGTTGCCATTGGCTACAGAGGAGAGGAAACACAGTTTTTTATTAAATGAATCAAAGCAGAAACAGGAGTCCTGGTGCTGAACACGCCCATCAGTTTGTGGTGTTTCAAACTTATTGTGTTAACACTGCTGATTCTTTCTGTCTTCATCATCCGCCTGTAAACCGGCATGAAACCATTTCTGTCCAATATTTTTTACATTTAAAAAAAATAAATAGTATTTACATGAGATTAATGGATATTTCAATCTGTTCTTTCAGAGTGCAGACAGTTTGTCTGAAAATCTGAATAATAATTATTTTTCTGATCGTTTTAAACACATATTTTCACTCCTGGACTCTAGAGGAGCTTTGTGTCATTCATAGTCAGGAATCTTAAGTCATCTTACACTATGAACCCCTTACTTCATCCCATGTCTGGAAAAAACGTATAACTCAAAACTCAATAAGCTAATATTGTCCATTAAAAGTTGTGCATTGACACAAACACCTTCGCGTGTGCAGAGTGGGTTCTGACCTGTGGTGCTCATGATATAAGGGCTGTTGGAGACGCTGGAGAAAAGTTCGTCAGATCCTCTCTGAAACAACAGAAGCACTTCAGTTTGACCTCTTCTCCTCAGTCAGTATGCACCTCATTTATACATGACAGGACAGAATTAGGATACCAAACAAGAAGTGATGCCTTTGCATTTTTGACAGGGACAGACGAGAGAAGATTTCATGAAGAGCAGTGAATGAATCTGTCCCAAACATGTGAAAAGCTCTCGCCTGCATGAGATCCTGTTTTTGCTCTTCATTAGCCAAACTTTAGAACAGTTCTGTGATTAAACTGCAGTTCCACACAAGTGAGGTCTAGCGGCTTTAATTATAAAGACATCTCGCCATCAAACCAAAAAATTTGCGGATTCAAACACGCAGTATGTTTACAACTGTTGGGATTTTCATACATCTCAAGTTAAACTAAGTGGTGCATCTCTTAGATGTAATCCAAGCCTTCCTGGACAACAGCTGGTTAGCACAAGAGCACACAGACCCCAGCTGCTGCATTTAATTTATGCACTTCCTCTTCCGTCTACCTGCTCTGCAAAACAGCCATGCACCGACTTTTGGGATAAATCATTATCAGTGCATTCATGTGCAAAAACCTAAATCTTCTGAGAGTCCTGGTACCAGGGCTTCATTTACAAATATCTCCTTTATGATGATGATGGTGGTGGAAAATACTTTTGTTACAGCAGTTGCAATAAAAATAATAAAATAAATGAAAAATACATAAAAATATTACAAATATATCATAAAATAATAGTCATCATATTTGACAGATGGCTACAGCGTATTATAGAAAGTAATGACATATTTGTTTTCCCCTTTGTAAAACTGCCTAAATACAAACGAACATACACAGGATGTAAAACTATTTGCTAACATGTGACCCAAGCTGTCTCAGTGAAGTCCACATCCAGGTTTGTTAAAACCTGCTTTCCTCTGCAGAACCCTGAGCTGTACCTGACATCATCCAGCCTGGGGCAGGTTCTGGACTGCACTTCCACTGACTTCGTGTTTTAGGTTTAAACAATGTGATCAGACAGCTACTTCTTTATCCTTTGCACCAACTGTACACCGTGACATTAAGCTCTGCTGACAGGCTCAGAGTCTGATCCAAAAGTCGTTTAGTCCCCCTGCCGTGTAACTGATTGATCGATTAACAGTTTGATTGTTTGTTTTTTTTCCAGGTCACAGTGGGTACAACATTTACAGCAAAAGGCAAAGGGAAGAAAACTACACAACTTGTAGAAAATAAGCAGAATTGAGGGGCACACAGTAATGCTGCTGCCACTAGATGTCAATAAAGAAACAGTCTATAGCGGCCATGCCTTAGTCTTAGAAAGCAAAACAAGATGAATGGTAAACGCACCTTTCTGCTGTAGGTCAAATTCACCCAGTCACACACAATCATACAGCACCATTAACTATGCCTAAACACTTTCTAACACACAATAAAAGGCATGCTAAGCTCAATCGTTGCCCTTTCTAACACACAATGCTTTCATGCTATTATCACTTGCTGCCTGGACTACTGTAACTCCCTATACTTTGGTATTAACAGTGATCTTTTCACCACTTGCAGTTACTCCAGAATGCAGCAGCTCGGCCCTTAACAGGTGTTCAAATGCATGAACACATTACCCCGGTCCTGTCGTCCCTTCACTGGCTTCCTGTACGTTTTAGTATTGATTTTAAGATTTTATTGCCTACTTTTAAAGCTTGGCACCTGGGTAGGGCTGGGCCATATCATGCCGTTCATGGTGATAGGGCTTTGGAGTTGACGTCACACCGCAATGCATTGTGGGAGCGCGGTGCCATTTAGGGGTCTACGAATCAAAACAAACACACTGTTGGAACGACGACTACAAGAAAGATGCTTAAAAGCAGCTCAAAAGAGAATGGACTGTATAGAGACCGATTGCGTCCAGAGGCGAAGCGGCGGTACTTGCAGAAAATAGCGTGCATTGGAAATGTGGACCTGTATGAAATACGGCCGTGGAGTAGAAACCCTGAAGACCAACCGCTATTGACGTAGCCTGACATATTTTCGTACCTTGTCTGTGGAGTCAGCGTGTACAAGTCGTCATTCAAACAAAGGTAAGTCAGCTCGAGTACTGCGTGTGAAATGCGTTTGATTTCCCTCCAAACATTCAGATTAGTGCAGCATAAATTCATTCATGAGGGGAAATTACAGTGAGAACATGTGGAGGCTGTTAGGTGGATAACATAGTGAGTTCAGTGCATTGCTGTGACATTGTCCTGAAGGATTTAGTTATTCTTTATGGTTAAAGAAATTGCAATGATTTATTCATATTTATTATAAATAATTCTAATTATACATCTTGCTTCCATGTTTGTATCTTGTGTCACTAAAAATAAATTTTATTTTAGTTTTATACATTGATTAATGACCTGCAGAATCTCCTGATCATATTAAGTGATTCATAATTGTCACTTTACGCTTTCTCCATCTCTAAAGTGATGACATCCTTGCATTACATACTTTAGGTTCATTTTCTGCAGGCAGGTTTCTGACAGAGAACAGGCAGATTTACACTATAACATGCGGCGTTCTATAGATGGACACATAAAAATATGAAAAATTACATGTATGTGCCAACTTTCTAAACACTTTGTTACATTTATGATAAAGTAGATAAAACACATTTGTGTCGACCTTGGCTCATAGTTCTTGTCTTTAAATTAACTTTGTGTGTGTTTCAGGTAATGCACTCTCAAAGACTGAATGAACCAGCATTGCAGCCATGGGTCACTGTGAGCATCACAGGGAAGGTTGAAGCCGCCCGCTGCACCTGTATGGCCGGAGTCGCGGAGACCTGCACCCATGTCGCTGCTCTTCTGTTTAATGTAGAAGTAACAGTGTGGATCCGTGGCACAAGAACTGTTACAGATGAACCTGCATACTGGGTTTTGCTGGGTAATATGACTAAGATACAGCCAGTGGTTGGCCATAAGATAGACTTCTCCTCTTCAGCTGCCCAAAAAAAGGCTCTTGATCAAAACATAAACAAACCATCCGTATTGAAAGGTAAAAGGAGCTGTCCTCAAAAAAGAAAAATCCCACCTGCTACTGTGTAAGCAAAAAAGCGAAGGCAAACACAACAGCCATCGTTCGTACTTGCTGTGTGGTCCGCTGCAATGTTCGATCGCATGACCGGCACAGGAATAAGCTTAAAAAGGGTTTGTCTTTTTATTCTTTCCCAACCTGGATGCAACATGAGGCAGCTCATATGGCGGACCTTACCAAACGAAGGCGTCTAGCCTGGATAGCAGCCGTGAGACGAGCTGATATCCAGTTTGTTTCCATCTCCAGATATCACTTAACTTACTGGACATTTTCATTCCGGTAAGTTCTATATATGTTCATATCACTCTTTATAGCTTAATAATATTATCGTTGGTGGTCTCGGAGGTTATAGAAATTGCGAACAAACATCGAATGGAGTGACTTTGCAGACATACCTGCTATGTAACAATTCGCTAATTCTTTCGCACAACTGTAGGGAAGCCTACCTATGAAATGGCTGTAATATCTTGCCCGATTATCAATGTGGTAGTTTGCATCAACTTTACAATTATGGACGCATAATATGACAACAAGATTTTAGCAGTTCATTGATAAATGTATAACATTAATTGTGGTAGGGGGTGAACCATGGCTATTATAAATATTTTTGGTCATATCGCCCTGCTCTACACCTGGGTATCTGTTTGAGCTGCTTCACATTCACACCGCTGTAAGAGCTCTCAGTTCATCTAACCAGGTGCTCTTCTGCAAACCTAAAACCAGATTAAAACAGAGGTGATGGAGCTTTTACAGCAATAACACCAGATCTATAGAAACAACCTTCCTCTCCATATCCACACAGTTCAGACAGTACACACATTTAAATCATCATCGTTGGCATTTGGCAGCAGTTTGACATCCCCATACACGATTGTATTTTATTTTCCAATTTTATTTTTATTTTTTGTTTTTATTTCTATTAATTTTTTTTCATCTTATCTTATTTTATTTTATTTCATTTCAGGGGCAGCACTGTTGCCTCACAGCAAGAAGCTCCTATATACTTTTTAATGTGCAGCACTTTGGTCAACTTCGTTGTTCAAAACGTGTTATATAAATACCGTCACCTTGACTTGAACTTTAAGCCAGAAAAACCAACACTGAAAGCTGGTTGCAGCTCCAAAATCCATAAGTACCAACTTTGTGGAGTGTGGTATTAGTTATGCTAAAATAGAGCCAATATTTAAAATAAATAAATAAAAATGCACTCACTGGGACAGATTTAACTGCTCACTGCCTGCAATTTAAAAGTGACCCCACAGTTGGCTACAACCGTGCTCCAAATTTCACTCTTTATTTGCTTGGATGAGTTCTTCACACTCTGGGCTCTCTCCTTAGTTCAGCTACAGTTCCCACTGCTCTGTACAGTCAGCAGCCTAACAGCCTCTAAATGGATCTAATCCACCATCAACGCTCAAAATTCCATCTGTGACCTGTTCAGCCTGCAATAATGATTCTTTTATCCAACTACAGTCTGCTAGCCACAGTACTAATGATAACAGATGGCTGATGATAATAATAATGATAATAATGATAATAATAAAAAATTGTATTTATATAGCGCTTTTCTAGACACTCCATGTGCTTTACAATACCACTATTCATTCACTCTCACATTCACACACTGGTGGAGGCAGCTACAGTTGTAGCCACAGCTGCCCTGGTGCAGACTGGCAGAAGCGAGGCTGCCATATCGCGCCATCGGCCCCTCTGGCCAACACCAGTAGGCGGTAGGTGAAGTGTCTTGCCCAAGGACACAACGACCAGGACAGAGAGCTGCGGGATCGAACCACGGTCCCCCCCCCCAAATGTAGCTATCATGTAATTGCTAATAGTAAACGGCTAATGTTACCATATGTGTCAGCCAGGTTAACATGTATGAAGACCCTTTAATACTTCAGTGTTAATGAAACAGGACCTTTACTGACCTCTGAACTTTCTCCTTAAGTCCTGTTCAGTGTTATGAACGTTAACTACTCCAGCTGTTAGTGAGGACGAGCTGTGTGTCTGTCTCTGTGAAGTTGTGTTTCAACTAGAAGAGGTAAAGACAGCACTGCTATAGATGTTGTTCCAAATCAGGACCTTAATTCAATATTAAATGTTAGTACTGAGAGTAGATTTTCAAAAGTCAAAACTACTAAAACGCCACCATTCATGTCCTACATATTCTACTGTGCACCAAACTTCAGGCTAAAGTCGTCACTTTAAATTCTTTAAGGCAGCGGTCCCCAACCCCCGGGCCGGTACCGGTCCGTGAGTCGTTTGGTACCGGGCCGCGAGAGTTGAGGCTCAGGTGTGAAATGTATGGTTTTCAGGGTTTTTATCGGTTTTCAGCGTTATTTTGTTATCGTTTTTATCGTTAACTCTGTTTTCATGGGTCTTTTCACGTACCGGTACTAGTTTTATTTTGTTGTATTTATCCACGACACCTTAAAAGCCGGTCCGTGAAAATATTGTCGGGCATAAACCGGTCCGTGGCGCAAAAAAGGTTGGGGACCGCTGCTTTAAAGAACCTTTAATTTGCACAAAGTTTATGTAGCTACAATTAACACATTAGCACAGTTACAAGTTACCTTTATCACAAAACATCCGAAGCACTCGAACTCCTGAGCTTTTCAGTTGCCTACAGTTTTGTAAACTGTATTTTTGTGACTGCTTATAACAGGCAGGTTTTTATTCAGCTGCCTCGAACACACAAACCTGGAAAATAAGTTTGTCGGTGTTGTAAGAAATGCAGATTGGGTGTGGAATAGGCCTGCACAATAAATCGAAAATTTATTGTCATCGCGATATCAGCCTGCGCGATGGGCCCATCGCAAAAGACGACGTAAACTGCGATAATTGGGTACCTTAAAATGTTTACACATGTGCTTTAAAGAATTTACCAATTTACCCTTTATACATTTGACCAGTTGAATAGAGCCCTTCACGGCATTAACCAATCAAATGGATTAGAGGCCCGCTTCCTACGCAGGTGGGGAGCGAACAACGCTGCAGCAACGAGTCAGAGTTGCAAAGGCTGAGAGCGAGACGCATGACGAGAACGCTACGGACTATGAACTCGTGCCTAAAAAAAAAAAAACAAAACAAAACAAAACAAAAAAAAAAAATAATAGTACCTCGCTTATTTGGAGGTACTTTGGATTTGGTAAAGACGACGTTCTCCAAACACAGGTGCTCTGCAACACTTGCCGAACACTCGTGACAACCACCAGAGGAAACACGACTAATCTCCACCATTATCTTCAATACAACCACAGAGAACTGTTTGAATAGTTCCAGAAAGACAGGGCTAGCCAAACAAAGGTTGCTAATGTTAAGACAAAGAGCGCAGCAGTCCAACAGCCGTCTCTGTATCCGAGTTTTTCAAGTGGAACACCTTATGAGAAAACGTCGAAGCGCTACAAAGAAATAACAGAGGCCATCACACATTTTTTGACAAAGACATGATGCCTATAAATACAGTTAGCAGAGAGGGCTTCACCAGTCTGATACATAAAGTGGACCAGAGATACTGCATCCCCTCACGAAACTACTTTTCCCCATGTCGCCATTCCACAAATGTACGAAACATGCCGGAAGACCATCACGTTTGAACTGCTGAAAAGAAATGTAGTAAAGTTTCCTCTCCAGTTTTGACTTACATCATAACTACTTTGTGAGTGGTAAAATGATGAACAGCTGCACTGAGATAATTTGCAGTATAATTTAAGTTGTGTATTTAAAACTAATTCTAGAGACCAGGAAGGACGTCTTTCAGAATTCAAGCCTCAGAAATTTTTTTATGGGGGCAATGTTTCGATGTTAAAGTGCACTTTGTTGTTACACTGCTAATACAGCAGCTTTCATTAAATAAAACTGTTGCAGTAAAACAGAAATTATGTATTTGGGTTTTTTTTTTTTTTATATATTTGTTTTATTGCAAGTCATATCGTTATCGCAGTATTGATCGCAGTTATCGCACATTGCAGGTTTTCCTAATATCGTGCAGCCCTAGTGTGGAACATGACCTGTGGGGATTTAACATGTACTTATTAAATGGACTGGTTCTTATATAGCGCTTTTCACAACTTGCCTCATTCACATCCATTTATACAAGCACTTTCTATCATTCACACACATTGACACTGAGCATGAGCAGTGTCAATATGTGAGCAGATTTACCACCCCCCAAAATACGTTTCTGATATTGCCAGAATCTTTCCTCATACATGAGCCCAAGCAGGAGGTTTTATGTTCACAAATTTGTTGTCAACTTTGTGATCAGATGAATAATAAAAAGCTGCAGAAACCTGAGCCCCGCTCTGTCTCCTGTGCCACCCCATCCAGCCCCTCTATAGCCATCTCCATCTGTTGTCTGACAGATGCCAACTGCCAGCCTGACCCATAACTGAGGAGCAAAACAAAAGAGCCATAGCTGTGCGCATCCACACAGACATCTGGTTTTGACAGACTGTTACAGTCAAACCACAACTCTGTTTATCCACATGTAATTACAGAGGACCTGCTGCTTCCTCTGGAGCCATACTGCAAATGGAATAAACTCAGGGAAAGCTCATCACTAATGTACAGACCAGAGTTTGGATGATCATTATGTGCCCAACTGTAATCCATTTAGACTGAGGGGGAGTTGTTTTATGTGCCTGCCAGTGATTAACGCAATGGCTGACTCACCCCAAAAACACTTTAAGAGAAGGATGAAGTACAAGAGAAGAAAGAAGGTGACAAAGACAACGCAGACAACAAAGACAAAGGGGATGAAGACAACACATTAAAGCAATAGGTCTTCCACTCATCCATCACTCAAATTCAGGTAAAGCATATTACTCTACAGTGAGTCATTAGGAAAAGTAAATTTTTCTCCATGATGGAATGTGGTTAGAATGGACCGAGAGTCGATGACAAAGTCATAGAAGCACTAGAAACTGCCTGTAACCAGGTAGGACAAATAGCTGACTCTCTCTCCAAGGCGCTCGTAAGGAAGTCGCTTCGTGTTAAAGGGTGTTCTTCTTCACAGTCGACCAGTGCTCAAACATCCCAGAATGCAGATAATCAGATATCAGCCAAATGTCAGGAAGTTTCCCACATCTGGGAAAGATCTTGATCGTCCCAGAATTACAGCATTCCAAAACAAGGATCCCAATGTAGTATTCCCCTCTGATCGTAGTGGAAGTTCAACACAAACACAGCCAGTGTTGGCTTTGTGGTGGCTGGCTTGATAAAACCTAACACCCAAGCTGAGCCCCTTTTCCATTAGTACCTACTCGGATCGACCTGCCATGGTTTTTCATTAGGTCATAGTACCTGGTGCTAAAATAGTACCTGTATTTTTCTCAGGGAAATGGCCACAAAAAATAATGTGTCCTGAATCTGATGAAAAGTCACAGGCCAAGCAGCAGGTACATCATCGCCTCGACATCCACCTTTGTTGTATAATTCGCGTTGCAAAATAATGACATCAAACTCAGACATGCTGCTATAACAATGACCACGCACAATCGGTGGTACAAGATTGTAATGGGAAACCAGTCGATCCAAGAAGGCACTAATGAAAAAAAGGGCTTTGGAGATAGAAGGTATCACGACAGTGGTTCTCAGCTTTCTTCATTAAGAAAGTTGAACCCATCTGCCATGTTTTCTCCTTCAGGCTCTGAGTGTTTATATAAAATGTGGTATTTCACATACCACGCAACTCTGCACAAAATGATCCCTATGAATACAGCCATTAGAGCTCTGACTAGATGCATTTAAACATTACAGCTTGATGCCTCACGGCCTAATAAAGGAGACATGGTAATTGTTTGACACAGATCAAAATTAAAGAAATGTGATTGACTGACAATAAATACCATGATTAAGTTGCTTCGCTGCAATTCCAGCAGTATGAAGGTGTTGCACGTATTCTAGCGGAATACATGCAATACCAGCTCAGAATGGTTTTAAATGACTTGCCTGAAGACAAAAAGAAACAGGAGAGCTGTAATCATCAAAGAACATCCCTCCTTCTCAGATCTCCTCCTGCTCTTAGATCGCAGCTATTTGTTACCTTCATGTGATTTTGGCTTAGATTCTAGCTTGTATCGACAAACTCCGTGACCTGAGGAATGTGAGTATTGGCTGCTGAGATGTCACACACATTCACAACTGTGAGCATTACTTTTTCAGTAACAGAAACCTTAATAAAACAACTAGAATCGCATGAACTGCCGGGCTTCAACTCAAGCTGCGACTTTATTTTGGTAGGACCGTGCAAACAGTGGTCCAAAGAATCTGAATTTATAATAATAATAATAATAATAATAAGGCTGCAACAATTCATTAAGTAATTCTAATATTAAAAAAATACAAATAAAAATTTGGCACAAATTTTTTGCTCTGTAGCTCTGTTGTTACCATGGAAACACGAATGCAAGCGTTTCACCCCGATCTGCGATTAAAAACAGACCTGCAATACAAACATATTTAAGAGCCACGTGTGAAAATAAAGTCTGAAAACATTAAGCCTAAAGTTTTAAACACACACATGCAGAAGAGTAAAGAGGCGGAGCCGTTACCGAGACGGGAGCTCGAGATGAGTGAAAGAAAATGTGTTTCTGGAACCCAAAAACAGCAGCGGTGTTCCTGTAAACACCATTAAAACCTTTACTGGGAAAAAGCTGACAGGAGCCCTTCATCAAAGCACCTGGTCAACAAACTCCAATTTAAATCCAATAAAGACTATTTGTTTTACATAGAGACAAATCGGCAGTATGCCTCCAGAAGCTGTATTAAAATATGCAGATCAACTGACGGCTGACAGTAGCCATTCTTTTATACATATAGCCATACCTGCAGCAAAATGGGGTGAGTCTAAAGGGGGCCATGGGGTGTACTAGACCATATTTACTTCAAGGCTTTTGAAACATTCTTCAGATTAAAAGTGAAATAGTGTAAAATATTTTATTAATTCATTTACATTAATATTTAAAAATATTGAAAAATGCTTTTTTCACAAGCCAATAAAAATGTACATTGCTAGTAAAACTGAGCCACTGATTATTATTATTATTATTAATTTTGATCAACATCTACACCATCATAAAGTCAGGTTTTTGTGCTACTGAAAACGGTCTCCTATTAATGTCAGAAACTCTTCCAAGAACACAGAGTAAAGGTTAATTTTTATGCCTTAGTGTAGATTTCATACGTCTTATTTTTATTTGACTGTACTTGACATCATTTATATATTTTTCCATTTAAGAAAATAGTTTCTTTAAAATTTTTAACTTTAATATGGCATCTTGATGCATTCTCAATCATGAATATTTATTATTGCTCATTAATAAGATAAAAGTATTTCTTACCCGATTAATCGATGGAATAATCGGTAGATTACTCAATAAAATAATAGACAGCTGCAGCCTTAAAAAATGTGTAAAATAGAAAATGAATGCAATGTTTAATTAGCACCTTGATTAGTTTTGATTACTACCTTGAATGGCCTGAATAAGAATAAGGATGCGTTTATGTAGAAATTAGTGTTGATAAGGGGAACTAGTGCTGATGCTGTCAAGGGGGCCTTTTCCATTAGTACCTATTCGAATCGGGTCGGCACGGGTCGACTCTATTTTTAGGGTGTTCTATTAGGTGGTGGTACCTGTATGAATCGATGAATGAAGCAAGATGTATAAAGCCTTTGAGTGCTCAGGAGTAGAAAAGCACTATATAAGAACCAGTCCATTTAATAAGTACATGTTAAATCCCCACAGGTCACGGTCACAGATCCACACCCCATCTGCATTTCTTACAACACTGACTTATTTTCCAGGTTTGCATGTTCAAGGCAGCTGAATAAAAACCTGCCTGTTATTATGCACAATAAGGATGAGTACTTCACATCTACTGCTTACAAATAAA
Source organism: Perissodus microlepis (assembly GCF_051167445.1). Taxonomy (NCBI): domain Eukaryota; kingdom Metazoa; phylum Chordata; class Actinopteri; order Cichliformes; family Cichlidae; genus Perissodus; species Perissodus microlepis. Next base: position 24,262,650 of record NC_140477.1, on the reverse strand, counting down.
CGTCTCTGATGCCGCTATAATATTATGTTCTATTATTCATTGTGCTCCTGAAGAATGAAAAGCAGCAGTCATGTACCTGAGGACTTCTTGTAATCCGACACGTGGCTTCAATGCCGGAAAAGTCAGAGAGATCAAGCAGCATTCCAGTTTAATGACTGAATACAGACCTGCTGAACAGCAGGGAGTCACTGTTTAAGACATTTGTGCTTATAGTGTACTAGCCAATCACTAAAGCCGAGGGAGGCACTTCACTTCAGACCAACTTATTTTTAAACCCAGACAATGTTTAGGTTTTAATAAGCTAAAGGAAGATTCTTATTAAATAAATTTGTGAATCATCTTATAGTAACTTATTGACACTGCTGGGTTATGAAGAATATGGGGAGTATTTTATTAACACCAATATTAATAGTGAAAATTATTACATAGAAAGAACTTGAGCATAGAAAAAGTGCTTGTATGGCTGACTGAGGCATGTTGTATAAAGTGCTTTGAGTGCTCAAGTAGAAAAGCACTATATAAGAACCACTTACAATCACGTGTGGCTATACAGGGAGTGCAGAATTATTAGGCAAGTTGTATTTTTGAGGAATAATTTTATTATTGAACAACAACCATGTTCTCAATGAACCCAAAAAACTCATTAATATCAAAGCTGAATGTTTTTGGAAGTAGTTTTTAGTTTGTTTTTAGTTTTAGCTATTTTAGGGGGATATCTGTGTGTGCAGGTGACTATTACTGTGCATAATTATTAGGCAACTTAACAAAAAACAAATATATACCCATTTCAATTATTTATTTTTACCAGTGAAACCAATATAACATCTCCACATTCACAAATATACATTTCTGACATTCAAAAACAAAACAAAAACAAATCAGCGACCAATATAGCCACCTTTCTTTGCAAGGACACTCAAAAGCCTGCCATCCATGGATTCTGTCAGTGTTTTGATCTGTTCACCATCAACATTGCGTGCAGCAGCAACCACAGCCTCCCAGACACTGTTCAGAGAGGTGTACTGTTTTCCCTCCTTGTAAATCTCACATTTGATGATGGACCACAGGTTCTCAATGGGGTCCAGATCAGGTGAACAAGGAGGCCATGTCATTAGTTTTTCTTCTTTTATACCCTTTCTTGCCAGCCACGCTGTGGAGTACTTGGACGCGTGTGATGGAGCATTGTCCTGCATGAAAATCATGTTTTTCTTGAAGGATGCAGACTTCTTCCTGTACCACTGCTTGAAGAAGGTGTCTTCCAGAAACTGGCAGTAGGACTGGGAGTTGAGCTTGACTCCATCCTCAACCCGAAAAGGCCCCACAAGCTCATCTTTGATGATACCAGCCCAAACCAGTACTCCACCTCCACCTTGCTGGCGTCTGAGTCGGACTGGAGCTCTCTGCCCTTTACCAATCCAGCCACGGGCCCATCCATCTGGCCCATCAAGACTCACTCTCATTTCATCAGTCCATAAAACCTTAGAAAAATCAGTCTTGAGATATTTCTTGGCCCAGTCTTGACGTTTCAGCTTGTGTGTCTTGTTCAGTGGTGGTCGTCTTTCAGCCTTTCTTACCTTGGCCATGTCTCTGAGTATTGCACACCTTGTGCTTTTGGGCACTCCAGTGATGTTGCAGCTCTGAAATATGGCCAAACTGGTGGCAAGTGGCATCTTGGCAGCTGCACGCTTGACTTTTCTCAGTTCATGGGCAGTTATTTTGCGCCTTGGTTTTTCCACACGCTTCTTGCGACCCTGTTGACTATTTTGAATGAAACGCTTGATTGTTCGATGATCACGCTTCAGAAGCTTTGCAATTTTGAGACTGCTGCATCCCTCTGCAAGATATCTCACTATTTTTGACTTTTCTGAGCCTGTCAAGTCCTTCTTTTGACCCATTTTGCCAAAGGAAAGGAAGTTGCCTAATAATTATGCACACCTGATATAGGGTGTTGATGTCATTAGACCACACCCCTTCTCATTACAGAGATGCACATCACCTAATATGCTTAATTGGTAGTAGGCTTTCGAGCCTATACAGCTTGGAGTAAGACAACATGCATGAAGAGGATGATGTGGACAAAATACTCATTTGCCTAATAATTCTGCACTCCCTGTATTGATACTACTCTCCAAACACTGGTAAGGACAAAATAGTGGTTGTAGCCACTTTTCACACACTGGTAAGCTCACCGACATCTTCATCTTAACACGAAAGCCAGCAGGTACGAGTTTGATATAGGCGTCTGCCAGCTAGCTACTAGAAAATCTGTCATTTGTGCAAACATTGGTAAGGACGACTGAAGGAAGAGCTTCAAACCATTACTCTGTTTTTTTAAATTATTCTTCTAAGAAAACCACTCTTTTAGTTTGGTGTTTGCACTGGAGCCTCAAGGCTATGTTGATGATGCTGTTCCCTTCAAACAACATCCAGTAATTTACAGATCAACATTCGTGTTGCCTCATTTACACTTTCACACCATTTTAGTCAGTGAGTTCGGCTGCACTTCAAATGTAGTACAGCAAGTATGTCACAGCACCATTTCTGCCGCAGCACCACACTCCTACAGATTTTAACTCTGGACTTTTTGAATCCTTGCACTGTGTCTGACCTCATCGTCGGAGAAGCAGAGCATAGAACGTGGACACAAAATCATCTGTGAGAATCACCTCTGCCATCAAATTAAGAATGAAAAACAGTCCGCTGTTTGTGTATTAGTGATTTGGTACTTGGACTATTTTAATATGGATTCCTAGTTCTTATCCCTAATGCTGGAGGACGGCTCTGATGAGATCTTTTAGCAGTTAGGAAATACAGGGAAATATCGGACATTTCAACATGACACTTCATCAATGTCCATTTTTCCCATCAGACTGTACATAGGTTAAATCTGGGAGTGTAAAGTTCAAGAAGTTCAACACATTTCTTAGACATAACTGGACCACATGATCTTTGCCGAGCTGTGAGAGTGTTCTGAGCACAGCTGGTTTAGTCAGTGCTTTTTAGCAATCAACAGCATCTCTGAGTGGACTCAGAGTAGACTTGATTAGGAGTTACAAAAACACTCTGCAGCCCATCTAGAACCTGAAAAGCACTCACTGCAGGAGACTACTTTCAAAGTGAAAGTTCTGATGTGATGGACTTTTCAACAGTCCACAGGAATGACAACAAACATCCACAGGATCTTTGCTGAGTGGCTGATTTGTGCAACAGCAGTAGCATGCTGCTTAAGAGTGCATGCATGCATGTGCATGTTGCTGTTGAATAAACTGATTATCCACAGACCAGTTTTGGACTGTACCTGAGGTCAAATTACTGCTGGGCTTTGGGCATTCAACAGACAGACAAGGGAGCCACCTCCACAACGATTAAAGGAGAAAGCTCTGCACTGTTCCAGATGGCAGCATCTCCATCTATTCAGACACTCGGTGATGACACAGCAGCAAACAAAGCAAGAAACCAGACAGAGAGGAAGAGGAGGAGGAAGCAGAGGTGCCTACCTTGGTGCCAACTGTTATATCGTGGTGGACACTGCTGTGAAGAAAAGACAGCGTGTTAGAGGCAGCCAGGGAAAACTCAAACACAGAATGAGTCTCACTGAGGTATCAAAAAAGAAAAAGAAAGGTGATGATGTTGAAGACTGTGCGGGAGCAGGTGGACAGAAGCCGAGAGGCCGAGCAGGCAGCAGCGATCGGCAAGGGACTGATGGCTCGGTGGGTTGGTTTGCCCTGCAGATGGGACATCTCTATTCAGCACCTGCTTGCCTCAGTGTGCACCTCACCTTTTCCATAAAAACCTCACGGCAACCTCAAGTGTTTTTCACACAAGATCCAAACGGTGGTAAGAGAATGAAGCAGAGTCTGAAGCAGACCTTTTCCACAACCAGCACATGGATACTAGCTCCACGCAGCCTCCAACTGCTCTGACTGCTACAATAGTTTGGTGACGGTGGAGGTGCTGCCTATTGAGACGCAGCTTTTTGAAGCCAGTCAGAGCCACTTGCACCTCACTGAACTCTCAGGTCAAGGAATCCTGCACCCTCTTTTCCATCACCAACCTTTTTCCTTAGGTCAGAGGTCACAGGAGCGGCCGCTCAACCCAAAAGCTTGAGAAGTTCTGCTGTTTTTGGAACCAATTTTTGCAGTTGGACATTAGAACACTTGAGGCACTTAAGACCCGAAACTTGTGTTTATTGCTTATTCACTATCATAATTTCTCATTCAGACCAAATCATTACAACAAAGCTCCAGCAACCAACCAGTAAAGGCGGCTGTGAACACGGAGCAGCTGAAGCGTCTTGCCAGTCACATGGGATATGGTCACTCAGTACAGGAGATACAGGATGCGAATGTGCTCCACAGCTGCTTTATCAACTATGGATATGACTGAAATCCTAGACCAAGTTCAACTAAAACTAAATCAATAAAAAGCTGAGTGATGCTAAAGGATTCACAGTGAACAGATGAAGAAATTTTTTTTTACTGCCAAAGCAAACCATCAGCTCTTATCAGCAAATCATCAGATGACCAGGCTTTGATAAGCCAGGGATGTGTAGAGAACTGACAGAGTGTACTGACCCGTGGTGTACACGCACGCACGCACACGCACACGCACGCACGCACACGCACGCACGCACACGCTCCTTCGGTAACAGGAGTGCTGGTGTCTTTCTGCCCATCAACACTAAGCTTTGACTTCAATTCTAGTTCCTGTCTGTCGGGAACATGGTGGCATCCCGACGGTCTCTGTTACAGTCTGTAGAGTCACAGTTATCAGAACAGCTGTTCCTAACAAAAAAACAAAATAAAACGCACAGACATTTATCCCAAATCCGTGTGGAGACATCAGCATTGCACTACAATGCATTTGAATACACGGATATTGCCGTGAAAGTCAAGCAATGCTAACAAACTATTAGAGGGCTCTGGAAGGTCTTTGCAAAGAAAATACATTTCATTTTTTAAAGAAAATACATTTATTGGCTTGTGAAAAAAAATTTATATATTTTTAAATATTAATGTAACTGAATTAATAAAATATTTTACACTATTTCACTTTTAATCTGAAAAATGTTACAACATGTTACAAAAGCCTTGAAATAAATATGGTCTAGTACAGCGGTCCCCAACCCCCGGGCCTCGGACCGGTACCGGTCCGTGAGTCATTTGGTACCGGGCCGCGAGAGTTGAGGTTCAGGTGTGAAATGTATAGTTTTCAGGGTTTTTATCGTTTACTCTGTTTTCCTGGGTCTTTTCACGTGTGTTATGAATATTTTTTCTTTTTTTCGGTACCGGTACTAGTTTTATTTTGTTGTATTTATCCGCGACACCTTAAAGGCCGGTCCATGAAAATATTGTCGGGCATAAACCGGTCCGTGGTGCAAAAAAGGTTGGGGACCGCTGGTCTAGTACACCCCATGCCCCCCTTTAGACTCACCCCTGTTTGCTGCGGTATGGCTATATGTAAAACAGGAGGCTGGCAACAGCCTGCAGCAGGCTGTACCATTGAAACATGTATCAGACTGAATTAATAGTTCATCTGCATATTTTAATACAACTTCTGTAGGTATACTGCAGATTTATCTCTGTGTAAAACGAACAGTCTTTACATTGGAGTTTGTTGATCGGGTGGTTTGATGAAGGGCTCCTGCGAGCTTTTTCCCAGGAAAGGTTTTAATGGTGGTTACAGGAACAGCGCTGCTGTGTTGGATGCTACAAATAAGTTTTCTTTTACTCATCGTGAGCTCCCGTCTCGGTAACGGCTCCGCCTCTTGTGTGTGTCTGTTTCTGTTTAAAACTAGAGGCTTAATGTTTTCAGACTTTATTTTCACACGCTGCTCTTAAATGCGTTTGTATTGCAGGTCTGTTTTTAATCGCAGATGGGGGTGAAACGCTCGTGTTCTTGTTTCCATGGTAACAACGGCGCGCTACAGAGCCGTGCATTAATCGAAGCAAAGACTTTTTTGGAGAATTTTTCGAATTACTCGATAAATTATATTCCAATTCAAGAAATTCCTTTGTGTAAAAAATAAATTAATTAATTTAAAAGCACTACTATAAGCACACAGTGCACAAGTCCACTGAACAGCAGTTTGACTTTCTCACACACAGGTACTATATCTACATCCTTTCTGCTGCCGCTTTGACTTATCAACATGGACTGCAGGCTATACTCCAAACATGACTTGTTGGTGTTGTTCACCCCCCTCCCCACAAACACACAAACTTCCATCCAGTATGCTCAAGTTCCTCACTTCCCCCTTAAAGAGTATGTTTGCCTGTAGACAGAGGTGAGAGTTACGTAATTGTGGAACTGATTTATCGGATGCAAGTCAAAGGAAACCTGCCCTTTTTCACCCCACAGCTTTTTGGAGGAAATGTACAAACAATGGGTCAGTCTCAAAAATAAAGGCTTGCTGAACAAACCTTCCCAAAGACGCCTCGATATGAAAATGAATAAATGACACAAAGAGCTTGGAACAAACTAAACAAAAAACAAAACGCGTTTTACACACTAAGGTATGGCCCAGAGCAAGTGAAAACCGGCTGGCCAGGCTGAGGCCCACACCACTGTGTTCAATGAGGAGCAGCTGGAAGAGGAGCCCTCAGGGCAGGGATGAGTCCTGACGAAACACAAATATTCCATCAGGACCGTGAATGCTCCACAGCCCCCTGACTAAAGCTGAAATGACACGCATTATATTATGAGTGGACACAGCTACCAGTGTGATCAACGCTAATAACGCTGCTATTTTCCCCCGTCAGTCCACACAGTTTAACAGCAGCAGGCTTACAGGCCTCACATTCCCTCCCTCCACCAACAAAGCTGCTTTCTCCTATTCACCATCGCTGCAACTGAACTCTGTGAAAAACAGCCACTTTTAGGCCCTTTCCCTAATCCAGCAGACTAAAGCAAGACACCATCTACTTTACATCTAAACCTGAGCACACACTCAAAACAAAATCACCCGCAGAAAACAACACACGCACACTCCTGATGGCGACTTCTACGAGTGTGTTACCGCTTTTAAAAATGCACTCCAGATGAAACATGACAATTAGGAGTTTCACAGCAGTCCTCTCTCGCTCACACACACACTTTAAAGTACAGTTTCCGCATTTAAAGGATTAGAGGGCCAGCTCCACATTTCGGGACACACGACACAAGTGAAGCTACTTTATTAATTTATGCTTTTATTAGTTTTTTACATTTTAACTGTTTCACGTGAACGACTGCCTGGCAAGATAAACCAGAATGGGCGTGAGCCTCTAACCTGTGTGCTCTGGTTACTTCTCGCCGCTCATGTATCCTATACACATCACCAACAACCTTCCAAAACGTCCCCGAGCAGAGCCTCAGCGGGTAACCGGGTCGCGCTTCAGTGCGGCCGTGATGTGGGACTTTGGAGAAGAGAGGTATGTGCCCGCAGAGCACGGCCCACCGTGAGCTAACAGCACAGCTAACTGTGCTAGCCTCGCTTCCTGCTCCCAGCACAAAACCCACTTCTGCGACTACTCCGCGACAGCAGGAGCGCTCCCTGCACACTACAGCGCCTCCGACAAACCCCGGTGCTCCCGGGTTTCCATGAAAGAGCAGAAATGACATTTAAGCGGAGTGTCACCGTGAGACTGTGGAATAACTCACCCGTCCATTGCACAACACGGAACTACAGAGCAACAGGTCCCAACAGCAGCCAACAGGGACCCCGAGCACCGCCGCTTTAAACGGACAAGATGGCGTCCGTCGTGAGGACTCGCTGATTGGACGGCTCGCAAAACTGGTGGGCGTTCATGGGCAAAATCGTACGTTGATTGGCTGGTTGGACCCAAAATACAACAACAAAGAAGAGCTATTCCAGCGAAGATTTGCTATGAGTAAGATACACGCATTCACGGGAAAAAAACGGATACACGTTTTACTCTGTGAAAGTGGGCGTTGTCCCGACAAAACAAACTGATTATATGTCTGAAAGGGCACCTGAACACTTTTATATTTGATTTTGAATCTGCAACATCAATGACAAAACACTAAAAAACATTTTGAGTATACTGACCAGAAAACGGGGGGAGGGGGGGATTTAGAAGATTTAGCTTGTATGTGACAGTGAATTTTATTGTGTGGTGTAAATCACAGTTTATTCTGTTCATTCGACAATAAAACCTCTTACCTTTAAACCTGGGGAAAAGGGGGATGCTTTGTATAGTAGTAACCCTGTTTTTTCCGTGCAAGCAAGGCTAGCAGTGCTTGCCCTGTGAAATCTGAAAATACATCAATTACAAAGTACCAGAGTCCAAGATCAAGACGATTAAAAGAAAAAATAACAATAAAAGACAGGAAGCACAAAGTAATGGAAATATATATTTTAATTTGGTCCAGTTTGACTTTTTAAATTGTGTGGAATAATGTGTTTCACTGTGCCCAAGACATGATAACAAAGCCCAGAAGTGCAGGAACTTGGTGGTATCCAGCTTTAATCAACCTATTTCTGCGCTTCACACAGGAGCTTGTTGGACTGGTGTCATATAACAGGTTGATAAATAATTCCTCCATGTGCTGCTTTCCAGGAAACTACTTGTGTGCTTGAAAATGATACAGCTGAACACACAAATAATTCAACAGATGCTCATACATAGATCATGTGTTTTTAAAGGGAGACCACCTGGCTGGCTCAGACTTTTCTCTTGTAGCCCATGCTTTTTGCTGGTCAAGGTAAACTTAAAGAGGTTGACAGAAATAAAAAAATAAAAAAATTCACTAACTCATCTACACCAGACATTTTAAAGCGGGTGTAAAGAACTGTAATCTCCACATTTCAGCTTTCTTTTTTTTTTTTTTTCAAAATAGAGTTACGACCTTAACCTCGAAATGTTCAATAATATTTTTCCTTATGTGGCCCTAATACTCTTTCGTAGCAGAGGAATGGAAGACAGAAAAAATACGTGTGTGAATGAAGGAGCAGAGGTAGTGAAGGTAGATACCTCGCGCTGGCTATTTAAAGAAACAGCGCACAAGCAAGGTGAAGAAGAGACTGCAGGCAGGTGGAGTGGGTGGAGACGAGTGTCTGTGTTGATCTGTGACAGAGGGATAGCAGCAAGAAAGAAAGGGAAGGTTTACAAGATGGTAGTGAGACCTGCAATGATGTATTGTTTGGACATGGTGGCACTGACACAAATACAGGAGGCAGAGCTGAAGACTTTCAGATCTTCATTACGAGTGAGCAGGATGGACAGGGTTAGAATTAGAAGAAGAAGAAGCGGCACGCCATTGGCCAGAGTGGCTGCAGCGGAACTTGCTATTGGCTGATTCTGTTGCCCCGCCAGTCGAGTCGGGAAACAGCGCCATAATTAAACTGTAGCCGACCTGTGTTTTCTGCGGATTGTTTGCGGCCTGGTTTACTAAGATAGTAACAGACAAGAAATTTGTTCCAGGAAGGTTGGAACTTTTTTAATCTTTCAGTGACCTTCCCAAAGAGTTAAGTTTTGTTACGTTTAGCCAGGTAGTAAGGGCGCTAATATGGCCCGATCGCTAGGCTAACGCAAATACCCCAGCAGTCGGTAACAGCAGGCTCAATTTAGCGCGCAGTCTCTTCTTTCAGCGACAACAGCGATGAACTACCCGCGAAGCCTCCAGGGTCTGCCGTGTGAAATGTTCCAGGAGACTGCGAGAGCACGGTGAGTTAATGTTAGCACACAGCTAGTCATCATTAAGCTGCTCCGTTACAGGGCCCGTTCCTTTGACAGCAGGTAATAGTTTAATAACCCACCCCCATCTCCCAAAAACGACAAGAGAAATGAAAGCTGTCACATCAGCAGTGGTTTGATCTGTTATGGATTATATCACAGACTGTGAGCCTCGCGTGTTCCCCTTTATGACAGCAGCGAAGGAGGTGATCAGATTCTGAGCTGGAAGAAGGTTGTAACTTTCGTGTTGACTTGACTTGGCTTGGTAACGACAACAAACAATCTTCCTTCCAGGCCAAAACACTGCTGAAAACCCACAGTCTGTAGTTTCCTCTGGACCTCTTTTCCCCAAGCCTCAATCAGCATGGATGCCATTCTCCCATTCCCATTTGGGCAACTCTAGGAGTATGAATGTTAAATAGAAAGCACTTAGGTAGAAAAATGGTGATTGAGGCAAGTTGTATAAGGCCCTTTGAGGGCTACTCAGAGTAGAAAAGCGCTATATAATTTACCATCTAGATATCTCTATATAAACTGAACTGGTCTGTGAGTTTCCGTGAGCTATAGCTAGCCTAGATTTAACAGTGAATTGAATAAGCTCTTTAAAAACTTTATGTCAAGATCGGTGAAGAAGACCAGAATACACTTTGACACTTGGACTCTGAATACAAAAAATAAAATTTCTTGTCATCCTTGTATTTTAGTCATTCTTTAATGATTAAGTTTTTGTGACTTGATTAAAATGTGAATCATTTTGTTATGAAATATAACAAAAGCTGGTTTTGGAGTGTCCCCATCTTATCTCTTGTGGTGTACAGGAACTCAGTGAACCCTCGGACACCACTGAGTTTCCCTAAATCCAGATCAGCTCTGTGGGACAGCAGCCCCATGGGCGAGAAGCTCCGCCTTCACCTCAGCTCACACAGGTAACTGCTTCCTTGCTGATCAATAGAACTGGTTGTGCACTGTTGTAGTGAGAGCACATTGTAGCTGAGATCTAGACTCACTGCTTGTGGTCTGCTAATGTGTGCGAAAGTCTGCTGAAGGAAAAGACTGCATACTAAGTTATTAAGATGGTTATTAAGAATGGATACTTTTCACATTTGAGTGAAAATAAGGAAAATAAGATGCTTTTTTAAACCACGTAGAGCAATAAAAACATGACAGACTTTTACACTTTATATTTTATTCACTGAATCAATAACAAATTTAACCTACTATAATCTTGTCATATTTAAGTGACAACAGATGAGGTATGTATCTCTGCAGGAAGCCTCGGTTGGTGCTATTAGAGAAAACTCTTCGTCTGGCGCATCGTCACGCCCGTCGCAGTAACAAGCCCCGCCTCCACTGTTTCTTATTAGGAACGGTTTCTGTCAATTCAGGTCAGAGGTTAACTTCAGCTCATCCTGAATGCTGATTCAGCTCTTTTATAAATGTGTCTGTGGCGTCGAGCACCTTAGTCCAGCTGTCCGTCCTCTGTGTGTTGCTGTGGTTCAGATGAGGAGGGCATCACAATCACCCTAGATCGCTTCGACCCGGGTCGGGATCAGGCCGGAGCCTCGGGTCAGGTTCCCTCTGCTCCTCTGCCTGGAGACGTCCTGGTTCCCTGTTTATTCTCCTCTCAGACTGAGACTGTCGTCCAATCAGAGGCCGAGCTCCATCACTGCTTCAAGGTGAGTTTGTTACCCTTCAGCCCTTTCACTTCCTCTAGTGGCCACTTGAAACTGCCTAAAGATTACACAGACAAAACATTTCCCAGCGAATGCAGCACATGATCAACTCTTCTTACTACAATGATCTTGGCATATGCATGCTTAGACTGACACAGATGTGGTTTTAGGTGGAGCACAGCAGCTGCTGGTGTTCAATTCAGCTGTTCTTGTGATTTGGCTGAATCACAAGAACAGTTGCCTTAAGACACTTTATATTGTAAGGTAAAGACTGAACAATAATACAAAACTGTGTTGACTGTGTGTTGGTGTTTTAGGTGTTGCAGCAGTTTGTGAGCAGCCGACAGACTCTAGATCTGTCTCAGCTGCTAAAGGTCAAAGGGCATGTGGCCTGCTGTGAGCAGAGTGATGCTGCAACGTTTACCCTCAGCTGGTCAATCATCAGTCCGTCTGTCAGCGTGGAAGTGGAGCCGGTCAGAAGTGTCCCCATCATCCCGACTGCTCTGTTCAGGAGTCTAACCAACGTAAGCAGACCACTGGGGCGTGACAGCAGCCGACAGAGAGGGTGAGAGAGCGAGAGTTCATCACCACACTTCTCGGCCTCTGATCACGTTTGCTGACGTCTTAGTTCTCTTTTCAGGTTTCTGACCATGGACCAGACCAGGAAGTTGCTCCTGCTGCTTGAGTCTGATCCGAAAGCCTCCAGCCTGCCGCTGGTCGGACTGTAAGCTTCACCTTTCATCAGACAACCCTGGGGGGGGGGGGAGGAGTCCAAATTATCACCTGGTAGTTCTTTTGGGATGTGATTAGCACTGATGTATGAGTTCTACTTTTAAAAATTGTTCACATTTTAAGAAATTCTGATTTTAATTTTATAATTATTAATGAGAGGCACTTGTATTTTTTATGAAATGTTCTACTCCGAGTAGGAGTACCGAGAAAAAATGATGTGAAAGATTTTTTTAGATGAATTCTAACAGTCCAGATGTAAGCCCAGATGTTTTTGCTTCTCTTAAGTGGGGGTATTTCTTTCTGCTTCCTGTCTCGTGACAGCTGGCTGAGTGGAGTCACACACATCTACAACCCTCAGGTGTGGGCCTGGTGTCTGAGATTCATGTTCAGCTCCACCCTCCAGGACAGGTGAGGTGACGGTGGCAGAAAGGAGTGGATTGGACGTGTACGCGTGTCTGATCGGCTGTGCTGTGTTTCAGAGTGCTGTCCGACGGTGGCTTCTTCCTCCTCGTTGTGTTCAGTTGCGCTCGCAGAGCTCCTCAGTTCTTCCGCTGTCGAGGCTCAGGACCACAGCTGGACTGCCAGCTGCTGACGGCTTCACACACAGCCACTCTCTACCAGGTAACACAGCACCTGTTTTAAACTCTTGCTCCTCCTCCTCAGTCATTCACTCATGATCAGCTGTGCTGTGTATGCTCAGCAGGCAGTGCAGGTGGATGGGAAGACTCTGCAGGTGGAGCTGACTTCAGAGGATCACAGCAGAAAGTTGGAGGTCTTCAGAGAAGCTCAGATCTCCTTCAGCAGGCAGGCCAATGAACTAGTTAGAACTTGTCAGACAATTAGCAGTGGTGACTAAAAAGTGTGTTAATGCTCGTGTGCTGATTTGTTTGTGCCCTCAGAGCGCCTCCACCCTCCGCTGCCCTTTCTGTCACTGATCAGGACTCTGGAGTTGAGGATGATGATCTTTCTCCACGGCCGTCCCCGAGCCCTCATACTCCAGCTCACCAGGTCAGTCACAGAATGGGCTCGGGTCAATGCTTCCGTTAACACACTGTGGGGTGGTTTGGGTGGTGTGGAGATGTTTTTCTCAGATGTGGAAAATGTTACGTGTGTGAGATGTGTGGTCTGACCGTTCTGCGGATGTGCTGATTTAACATTAGTTTTCCCAGCCCTTAGGATGTCTCAGGCTCAGGTGTTGGGAATATTTTACTTTTGTGCGTCACGCAACTTGCAAATCCAATGTTTCATGTTCATCTCCTTTTTCCCAGCCTTGTTAATAGAAACCCACAACATTTGATGTGCACTTTATATGATACTTTTTTGGTGCCCACTCCTGCTTGCTGACAAAACAACATTCTTCCTCTTCCTCCTCCTCTTGTTCTTCCTCCTCTCTGGTTGGGGTTAGTAAATGGTTAGTGCATGTTGATGTTGCTGATTATGTAGTAGCAACTTTGTGCTAGGTGGGTTTTTTTTGTGGTCTTTGTTTTTAATGTGGTGTAAATAAAGTTGTGTTAAAAGCCAAAAGTGTGTGTGTGTCTGTCTCTGTGTCTCTCTCTCTGCAGTAATCTGTTGTTCCTTTCAGGCTCGGCGGGTGGAGCCATCTGTTCCTGAGCTCTCTCTGCTGATTGACTCCAGCTTCACCTGCACTCAGCCCAATCCTGCCTCTGCCTGCAAGCCTCCAGCTCATCCACGTGGAAACTCCTCTTCAGCCCTTAGAACTCCTCCTTATCTTCAAAGCACCCCCAACCCCAACTCCAACCCACAGCAGCCCTGCAACTGCTGCTCTAACCATCCCTACAACTGTACCGCCATTATTGCCTCCCCAGGTCTCCCTCCTGCTGCTTCACCTGTGTCCCATCATAATGATCCTTCTCCTTCTAGTCTCATCCATGCTCCTCCTCCTCCTCCTAGCAACCATCCATCTCTTTCTGTACCTCCTGCCCCCACCACTCGGTCTGTTCCTCCATCATTCACTTGCCCTGCCCCCTCTCCATCTCATCAACATGTTTCACCTCCACACTCCTCCAGCCACCCAGCTCCCCTCAACCCTGATGCCTCTACTTCCCACTCCACCCACCACCACTCTCCTCCCTGCACACTTGTCCGCCCTCCTACTCCTTCCTTCCCGTGCAGACCCCCAGCCTCCTTCCCACACTCCTATGCAGCAGCAGACCCTGTGCCCTCGCCCTGGCTTTCCCAACCCTCCTGTATGAATCAATGCTGTTATCAGGCGGGTAGAGTTGTACCGCCAGACACCTACCAGCTCCTCCTCCATCAGGAGCACCAGCTGCGCCTGCTGCAGGCTCAGGTAACAGTTGTACTCTTTCCACACAACACAACCAGAATATATACGTCATGAACAAGAACAAGGACTTGTCATTGGCACACAGGGAACCAGGAAGAGGCCTGAAACTGGAACTGTGGCTGTATTTAAAGGCTTCTGTGGATAGTATTGCTGGCTATTTTCAACAAGTACTGTTTAACGTGGTTGCATCCTTGCTGCAGTTAATATTTTCTGATAATCGGGCAGGTCCAGATGCTCCTAGAGGCTCAGAAGAAGCTTCAGTCCTCTAACCAGTCCCCAAGTGACATACACACACCCATGAGTGTGGCCAGCATCGCCGTAGAGACAGGTGAGTGTTTACTGAGCAGTCAAATCACCAGGAAGAGGCTTATAGCTCACATCATCACCATTTTTCCCCATCACTCTTTTTTCCAGGTGCTAGTCTGTTCTGGGGGAGTCCTGCACAGTCCACCTCACATCAGGAAGAGCAGGTGCACCCTCCCTCCTCTACTGGGCCCCCGTCTACACCCAAGCCTCCACCTTCATCTTCCTCCTCTAGCCCCTCAAACTCTTCATCATCACTCATCAGGCCTGCGGGTAGTGCTGACAGTGACAGAGGTCATTCAGCTCCCTGCTCCCCACCTGGTGTGCACAGGTGAGACCAGGTGCCATTTAAAGAAACAAATTATTTTCAGCTCAAATTTCTCTGTACTGCAGAAGTACTGACATAACCTCGTGCAACTGAGATAAATCCACTCAGTTAATGGGTCTTAACTTCTGCTTTCATGGTTTTCTTTTTGTAAATTGATGGTTTGATTTGCAGTGACACTGAATAAACCTGTGGTGCTACTGAAGTTTAGCGAAAAGTTAAACCGCTGTTGTGGAGCTATCTCACCAATGCCTTTGCTCTTTTCCACATCAGCAGTCCAGTTCTGGGAGAAAGTCTCAGCATGTACAAACCAACAGAGGAACAGCACACCTTCTACCACAACCTCATGGTGAGACAAAATAGTATCTGCAAACCTGTTTGATGTCAGGTCTAATAAAAGGTAACAGTTTGACTCTGCAGTCAGAATGATAGGAATAGACCCTTCCTTTCCAGAAAGCACTGCATGAATCTCTTTGTGACTCTTTGAGACTTTTGGTAAAAAGCGCTTTAACTGCTGAGCTGAGTAGAATGACGTTACAGAAGTGCCGGTCCCTTTAGATAAATGTGTTCACCTGTTGAATCCAGAAAAGGGTTAAGCCTCCAGAGTCAGAGAGAAGCCATGTTGCAGAAATTTTTCAAACCAATATCACAGCAAAATGTGTAATAGAGACTGTGTCCACTTTCACCCTTTGGCTTCCTAAAACGTTAAATAGACATGCACGCAGAAGTTTCATTACCAGCAGGGAGAGATAATGTATTTAAAGTGTGCTTTAATGCACAGGTACACAGCAGCACAGGTACGAATGCTCTAGGCTGCATATACTTTGCACTGCCCACTGCTGGGGAAGCGTTGCCAGTCATTGATGTAGGGCAGCGTTTTGGAGGATTCATTGTACAGAATTCCTTGATTTTTTTATTTTTTTTTCTCCTCCTCCTGATGAAAACATAATATGTCAAACATTAACAGAAAAAACCCCCCACAAGGATCAATCAAAGGACATCACTGTTCAGTAAAAGTAACCTAAAACACAAAGATTGTGTATCATTACATTTTAATTCCAAATTAAACTACTTTTTTTTCCCTTTCCATTGGTCAGTATGAATTAACACAGGGTTCATTTGTTCTCTGGGTACAAAGGACAGAACTGTGCATGTCATATAAAGATAATTACTTTTGCTCTGTGTCTCAGACTCAACTCACCAGTCGTCTTCAGGAGTCACCTAGCAAACAGGAAGTGGAGGACGAATCCAGGAGGACGAGGAGTCTGTCAGCAGTTTCTGATTGTTCTCAGTCCTTCCAGTCCATGTCGTCCTCTTCATCCAGCAAGAAGCAGCAGCAGCAGAGTCCAGTAGAAGACCCGGTGGTCAGTGCTACACTGCGGCAGCTGCAGCAGCTCGGAGTCCACGTGGACGAAGACGTTCTGACAGAGTCTGGCAAAAACCATCGGAAAGCTGTGGAAACTGCCAGGTACTGAAACGCCTCACACACGGATATGTGTGTGCGCCACCCTTAAACATGAAAGTAATACTCATCTAGATCTGCAGGCTCCTACTGCAGCCTGCTCAACTGTACTACAGACTGCCGCTTGAACTTAGGTACAGGTTCATGAATCCAGATTTCAGTGAAGTTTTCTCTGGTCCCCTCCCCAATCAGACCAGGAGTGACATGTTTAGCCGCACGTTCTCCTGGAATTGCTAACTCTCTGAGTGGTGTACGGAAAAAATGTCTGCTTCACAGATAATTGGGAAGTTTCCAGGAAAAACCTGATCTTGTTTGGAGAGATGGCATTCATCCCACTTTGGATGAAGCTGCTCTCATTTCTAGAAATCTGTCTAAATTTATTAAACCCCCCTAAAATGTGACTATTCAGTGTTGGGACCAGGAAACAGAGTTTCAGTCTTATACGCCTCTCTGCTGCTTCTTTCCTCCTGATTATTAAAAACAAATATATCACAAAGAACAATATGACATCGTCAACTGCAAAAAAAGAGTAAAATGGTTAAATGTGGATTAATAAACATTAGGTCTCTTTTCCATGTTAGTAAATGACTATTGTGGGTGAGGTTTTTTTTTGTTTGTTTTTTTTTTTGTTTTAAATATCCATGTAAATGTTGAAAATGTCTGCCTCAGCATGGCATTTATTCTCTTATTAGACTCAATTAGCTTCTTTCGAAATTTAAGTGATCTCACCACTTGAATCACATGGTCCATCTTGTTCTGATGTATGGCCTAGAAACTGAACATTTAACAATATTCCTTGAAAGCACTGTTTTATTTTTCTTCTAAAGATTTTCTAGTCAAATTGAATTTTACAGTAATGCATTACAAAGCAGTGGGGAATAAATTGAATTGCAGTAGATATCTTTCTGAAAGCTCTGTGTCATTTTAGGGATATGATTACTTTTTTACTGTTATGTTCTTAAACGCCATGTGCAGAACAGCTACCTAAACTCTACTCCCACTGAGGTTGATTGGCTTTTTTACAGTGTTACATTCATCACTGCATACAACTCTGGACACACTGTGTACTCTGAAATTGAAGGCAATAAATCAGAGATGCCTGATTCCCCTGTGTAACTCTCAAATGCACAGCCTAAATCAGATAAGACACGTTATTGAGGAATTTGCATTTCACTAAGGTAGATGAAAGGTCTGCGTTATCTTAACTATGCTGCTACACTTTATCCTGTCAGTGTTGGAATGTAATGCATCTGCACAACAAGTTTATAGCCGATGTTATGACTGTTTTTCTCTCTGTGTACTGTCAGCACTCTGGCCAGCATCAACCCGGCAGCAGTACTTTCTAGACTGAGTGTTTCTGAGCCGACAGCCAGCGCTCTGTGTCCAGGAGGCAGCGTGGATCTGAGCCTGGAGGCCAACGCCATTGCCCTGCACTACTTGAGTGACTCTCAGCTCAGCAGGCTGTCCTTGGGAGGCCACATTCCTCATTCTAGTCTCACTTCCTCCTCCACCAGTGATTCTCTGCCATCACCTAGTAACATGTCTCTGGCCACCAGAAAGTACATGAGAAAGTATGGGTTGATCGAGGAAGAGGATGGCGAAGATGAGGTGGAGCAAAAGGAGGTGGGAGTTCAGGAGACATCAGATCGTGAGCCCCTGACAGAAGCTGTGAATGCGAGGTTCCTCCCACAGAGTCAGCTGATCCAAGATCTGCGCCCCAAAATGCAGCTATTAGCCAACCACACTGAACCACATACCAGTGACAAAAAGAACCATTCCAACAGGCAGCCATCTTTTGTCAGGGCAAACCTCCGTCAGACAGAGGGATCACTGGGAAACATCCTGGACCTGAGCCGCCTGAGACAGCTGCCCAAACTCTTCTGATGCCCACATCACCAGTAAAGCAACCCCATATTGAACTGTAATATGCACTAAGCTTTTATAAATAGTTGAAGCCTGGTGTGTCCTAGGTACTCTCAGCTGGTCTGATAGACGTCCTGGTTTCCATGGACACTGGCTGTCACTGGAAATTTGCCGTCTTTAGTCCTAGCAATTCTCTGGGATGCAGAAAAACGCTGGAGGCTAAACTATTTAAGATAGCTGCCCAAACTCTTATGACACCGTGTAAACCAGACTAAACAAACCTCTTAAACTTTAAGTGGAATTTGCTTTGCTCAAGGAGCTCAGGACTGTTGCTAATACGATTTTTATTTTTTTTTTAATTTTATTTTTTTTAATTTTTTTACTGGAAACATGGTTTCTTTTTAAAAACCATTAAAGTTTGAATGGTGTGCTCAGTGTGTTAATGAACTAATAGTCTATTGAGTTGATCAGATTTGTGTGTTTGATGGACTTTTTGTGTCATATTTTCCTCTTCTGTAAAATGTCTCATGAACAATTTGTTTTAGTATTTATGAATCCACAAATAAAGTTTTCCCAGGAAATTCTATTAAAACTGCAGCTGATGGTGTTGCTTACTTCAGACGTCATCTGGAAATGTACTCTGTTAGAAATGAGTATTTCCACACCCACCAGAGCTTCAGAACCAGAACTCTGTCCGTGCCGGAGCCAAGGAAACGTGATCATTCTAGAAAAGTTTTGTTTTTTAAACTAACAATCACCTAGTAAACATTACCTATACTCCACATAAATAGTAGTCAGCATGTTTGTTACTTGATATGGAGTTTTCTAACTCCTAGCTTCATCTTTTACAAAGTTCCTCATTACTGTAATGCATTTAGTTCAACCTGCTGCCTTCAGTTACAATCTTGTCACTTAGTGGTGCCCCGTGAAGCTTTGCAGTCTCTCTGTTCGTCTTCTGGTGACTCTGTTGGCTGTCATCTCCCGGCTTGCAGCCAACCCCTCTTCTGTCTCACCTCTGCGGTATCCTGTGCAGCAGGTCCATTTGGTTTGTCCAGATGAATCAGGATCCCCTTTTCTTTAAATCCTCTGCTCCCTTGCTTGCGCTGCTGTACATTACCAGCCCGCTGTTGTACATTACCAGCCCGCTGTTGTACACATGTAGTTTGGCAGGAGGCGGTTTTCCCTCTCCCACAACGTTCTCCTTATTGGTGCCTAAGGCTCTCTCTTTGCCAGAGTTTCTGTGGGTTAATCATGTTCAAAACGTGTCCTCCAGTCACCACGGAGTATCCCCTTCTTTTTCCATGCAGTGAGGAACATCGTTCTTTGGTTTGAAATTCCTGAAAGCAAACACACCATTGACTGAGGCTACACTACTCTGGCCTGAGAGCTCTGTGGCATTGTTGTATTTTGAGTTTCACTTCATCTTGGGGCACCAGCTCCTTTTAATAAAGTTGTCTATATGGTGCTGGATGTCCTTCCAAAACTTGTTGTATGCCGTCCAGGTTAGTTAGCTTCATTTGTAGGCTTCATTGTTTTTAACTTTAATTCTGAGCATTTTGTGGCTTATGGTACTTTGGAAAACTAAATAATGACTGAAAAGCAATAATAAATATAATTATTACTGCTTATTGTAGTAGTGGTGGTAAATTTAAAGGCTTGTGTATAGATTTCTAAGGCAGCCAGGCTGCTGATTTCTTTGCTAAGTTCAAATGAATCCAGGTATGAAAATATAACAGATTAATAACTGATTTTTCCATGAAATATTTGTATGCATAATTTATGCGGACATTTGTGCCTATGAACTGTTCGTAAATGACACCCACTACAGGAAATGAGAGCCAATGTATTTACAAGTAATCCTTGAAGCTCAGAGGACATCCCTAACATGGCCCTTTCATAGTACACAGCTCTGACCTTGAACACCGACTGTCCGACCACCTGCCGTTGAAATCTGTTTTCACATACAGACAGTCAGAAGTAATCAGGTTTGGGGCCATGGTTTAACTCACCAGGTTGAGCAGTTTGCCCATTTGCTGTCGAAGTGGCCCGGGTTTAAATCTGTGTTGCCTTTTGTTATGTTGTCCTCCTGCTCTCTCTCACACAGCTTTCCTGTTAAGGTAAAGACTAAAAGAGTCCCAAAGTATTTGGAGAAGAAGGCTGTTTCAAAGAGATTGTGGAGTTGAGTTTAAAGATCGTTTATCAGACAGAGGATGAACTGAGGTGACTCACCACGTCAAACCTGTTTTAATTCAAATGTAACATTTTCCAAGAATTGTTTCTTAAAATATTTCATAAAATCTAATATTTAAATATGTGATTTGTGATCATAAGAAGACATTTTGTTCCAGTAGTGGTAAAGAATTTGTTTTTCTAAGGATGTTTTGTTGTGGGATAACCGCTCCAGTCGTCATTATGTGGGCGAATGCGTCTTTCTGTTGATGGCTGCAGATTGTTCTAACTAACAGTGGATCAATGTCTCAAAGGTTGATTTGTTGTTTGTGTGCTCTGCAGGACACTGACCTGAGTTCAGCTCAAACTGCACAAATCTGCCTGTGTGAACACTCACGGCTCTACCTGGTCAAGTAAGACCCAATCTTTAATTTTATTCTTTTTCTGCTATAACAGTGAAATATGCATATGGTAGACTAGAGTAGAATATCGTGTTTGTGATGCCATACAGCAAACATGCTTTAGTGAACGAAATGTCTTATTTTAAAAATGTTGATGATCTGGTGCTTGATAGGGAAAATGTTTCTGGTTGTTTTGAACTTTACACACTTGTGACTTTATGCTATTCTTGTATTCAGTATTGATGTTTAAAGAGTATATTGTATTTTTGTTGATCCTGGCTGCTGTTTTTAGCAAAGTTAATGCTCGACATGTTCCTGGTGTTTTGTGTTATATGAAGTTCATTGGCTTTGGGATTATTTTAGTTCTCTCTTAGATTGCGTTTTGTCTCTGTGCTAGCAGTGTTTGGAAAGTTTGTCTAAAAGAGCTGATGGTGGATAGAAGATCCAGCTTTGTACAAATGAGCAGTTGAAGATGACAAAGATGGAAGGAACTCTATTCTATTTGTCTTGTTGTTATTCTAATAGTGTATGTTCATTCTATAAAAGACATACAAAATAATAGATCAGTGGAAAAGTTGTACATACAATACATCAAAAAACTATATTCCAATCACAGAGTCCAAAACTACAGTTCAATTAAATTTTGTTTATATGGCACCAAAGGTGAAGACCCTACAAGAATATAGAGAAAAAAAAGAGAAAATCCCAACAATTAAATGAACCCATATAAACAACCACTTGGTGACACTGGGAAGGAAAAACTCCCTTTTAACAGGAAGAAATCTCTGCCAGAACCAGGCTTAGAGAGGGGCAGCCATCTGCTGCGACCCATTGGGAGTGAGGGGAGGGAGACAGGACAAAGCCATGCTGTGGAAAAGAGCCAGAGATGAATAATAACTAATGACAAAAAGCAGAGTTGTGTATAAACACATAGTAGTGAAGAAGAAACACTCCCCCAGCAACCTGACTATGGGAGGATATAGGGTCACCTGATTGAGCCCTAACTATATGCTTTATCAAAAAAAGGAACATTTTAACCCAATCTTAAAAGTAGAGAGGCTGTCTGTCTCCTGAATCCAAACTGAGAGCTGGTTTTAGAGAAGAGAGGGCTAAAAGCTGAAGGCTCTGCCTCCCATTCTACTTTTATATCCCATAGGAACCACAAGTAACCCTGCAGTCTGAGAGTGAAATGCTCTATTGGGGTTATATGTAATATGAGGTCTTTTAGAAAAGATGGGACTGATTATTTAAGACCTTGTATGTGATGATAAGGATTTTAAATTTGATTCTGGATTTAACAGGGAGCCAACAAGAGAACCCAGTATGGGAGAAATATGCTCTCTCTTTCTAGTCCCTGTCAGGACTCTTGCTGCAACATTTTAGATCAACTGAAGACTTTTCACAGAGTTTTTAGGACATCCTGATAATAATGACAAACGTCCAGCCTAGAAGGATTAAATGCACAAACTAATTTTTCAGCATCACTCTGAGACAGGATATTTCTAATTTTAAAGATGTTGTGCAAACTGAAGAAAGCAGTCCTACATATTTGTTTAATATGTGCATTGAAGGACATTTCCTGGTCAAAAACAACTCCAAGGTTCCTCAGAGTGTTACTGGAGGCCAAGATAATGGCATCCAAAGTAAGTATCTGGTTAGACACTGGTTAGACGTTTAGGGGGTTTGTCTTAATTTAGAAGCAGGAAATTAGAGTTCATCCAGGTTTTATGTCT
The DNA here is from genome assembly GCF_051167445.1 of Perissodus microlepis. Lineage (NCBI taxonomy): Eukaryota > Metazoa > Chordata > Actinopteri > Cichliformes > Cichlidae > Perissodus > Perissodus microlepis. The sequence goes on along the minus strand of NC_140477.1, from coordinate 24,240,007 downwards.
TTAGGATTTTCTTGCAATTGAACTAATTGGTGTGTGTTATCTGGGTTCATGGATAGATACAGTTGTTTGTCTTCTGCATAGCAGTGAAAAATGCTATGCTATGCTATGCCTTTGATGTTACTGCCTAAGGGAAGCATGTTTAATGTGTACAGAATTGGTCCTAGCACTCAACCCTGTGGAACTCCATAATTAACCTTGGTGTGTGAATAAGGCTCTCCATTTACCATATCTATTAGATAGATATGGTACAAACCACTGCAACGCAGCACCTGTAATACCTGCAGCATGCTCTAATCTCTGTGATAAAATATTATGGTCAACAGTATCAAACTCTGCACTGAGGTCTAGCAGGACAAGCACAGAGATGACCCCCACTGTCAGAGGCCATAAGAAGATCATCTGTAACCTTCCCGCACTGAAACTCTTCAAATAAAACATTCCTATGCTTATGATCAGTTAGCTGTTTTACACTCTTTCAAGAGCGTTATCTACTGTTGATTTCATTCTGACTTAAGCGTTTATGAAAAATGCACTCAATTGTATGTGGTATTAAAAAGGTCTTGTGCTTGAAATTGGCAGACTTTCAATAAAAGCTTAGAAAACTGAAGTCAAATGGACTGAGCTGCAATATTATAAGCTCACTTCTTGCTCATCCTTTTTCCAGGATGAGGTTTGCTGATTGCCTGTTGGTTCTGGTGTTCCTGCCATTCCTCTCTGTTGCCATCGCTATAGACATCTGCTCTGCCAAACCCAAGGACCTCTCTCTGGAGCCATACTGTGTCTATCGCAGCCCTGAGTTCTCTGAGGGACCATCGCTGGAGCCTGAGGCAGTCCCTAATTTCACCAATCCCCGAGTATGGGAACTGTCAAAGGCCAATGGACGCTTTGCTCTGTCACTGTACAAACAGCTGGCTCTTGGCAGGAGCCCCGAGTCTAACATCTTCATGTCCCCCATCAGCGTCTCCACCGCATTCGCCATGACCAAACTCGGAGCTTGCAATGAAACGCTGAAGCAGATCATGAAGGTGAAATGCTGCATCATTGTGATCCTTTAGTTGTAGATGAAGACAACTGCACCCCCACCCCAAAGCTTTTGTCAAAATTTTCCCAAGTGCTTTTTTAACAGACAAAGGGATTTTCAATATAGCATTTTGAATCATAAATCATTTCAGAAAAAAACAAAATTTACCAGTATTGGTAGGTCTTAACATCCAGCTTTATGTGAATTAAAATGATCAGCGTGCTAAAACAGAGCTTTTCCCTATTTTCTAATAATAAAGCATTTCAAATAAATCATAAATCAAAACATAACTTTAATCTAAGAACACCATCTGCACAGTGAAACAGTAGTGGGAGTGTTATGCTGTGGGAATGCTTCTCTCTGTCTTGAACTGGGAATCTCATTGAGATGGGGGCAATTATGAAGAAACAAGAAGCAATATGTTTCACACAATATATGTGTTGACGAGTCAAAACAGCAGAAATCTTTGCAGCAGACAGACTCACACATTCAGTGAGCCGCTATATTTGCCTGAATTCAGTCTTTGAATAGAAACTAAAATCTTACCAGTGATAGCAGTTTCTGTTTGGAGTGGTTCAGGTGGGTTGTCTACCAATCGGAACGTCGGTGAATCAGTCCATGTGTTGAAGTGTCCTTGGGCAAGATACCCCTCACTTCCCCTATTCATTGGAGTATGTCTCTGAATTTTAGATAAAAGTGCTTAAGTATAGATAAAAGCACTGCATGAATGTGTGTGTGTGATTGAGTGAATGAGACTTGTATTAGAATATCCTTTGAGGGGTCACAATTGAGTAGAAAGGAGCAATATAAGTACCAGTCCATTTACCACTGGCACCACATACCCATGGCATTATGGGACAGTCTGCTTCAGATCATGAGCTGTTTCTCTCCTTCTTTATAATGTTTTCTTCCCATCATTCTGGTACCAGTTCATCCTGGTTTCTTCTGTCTGCCTTTATGGGAGAGGACCGTAGAGAGGACCGTCCTCAATCGCCCTCTTAACTCACACGTGAACAAGACCCCAGGATACTTACTTACATACTAGAGAGTATGAAAAGTATGGCGATAGCGAGTGTGAGTGTAGGAAATGGTCTGGGGGTTTAATCGAACCCAGGGTCCCACACTTAACCAGGGGAGATACCAAAAAGTATTCTTGACTCTTGGGTTTTCGTGGTCTTCTAGGCTTTTTGGTGTTACTGAGCTGGCCAGAGCATTCCTTTTTAAGCACATGACTGTTTATTTGGCAACCTGTAGAGCTTTTGCTATCTTTCAGATATCTTTCAGACCACATATTGAAAGTTTCAATTTAAAACTATGAAATGGAAGTTTAGCACTTGGTATCAACTCCAGGTTTTACAATCTGCCTAGATTTGTCATGCAATACCAGGGGAAGAGGTCTTCCTGGGCCATGAAAATGCTTTTCATTAAACTGTCCAATAACTTTTGAGCATGTAAAAATTCAGGGAGTATGCATAAAAATGGTTGAAATTCACAAACAGTTAATTCACAGTTAATTGACCTACTTGAATTAAAGCTGAAAGTCTGCACTACAATCATATCTTGATTGTTTATTTAAAAGGGTTGTACATGGCCTGGTAGACCGAAGCTGAAGCACCTCACGCAAGAGATGCATCCTAGTCAGATACCCAAACTACCTCACCTAGCTCCTTTTAATGTGGGAGAATAGCAGCTGTACTCTGAGTCCCTCCAAACTTTCTGAACTATAAGAGAAAGGCCAGCCAATCTTCAGAGAAAACTAATTTTGGCAGTTTGTATCCATGATCTCATTCTTTCAGTCACTATCCAGAGCTCATTACCATAGATGAGGATGGGGACGTAAATCGCTTTTACACTCACACACCACAACATACCTGTACAGCTTCAGCATCAGTGCAGAAGCAGCCACAAACCATCCCCAATCTCCCGCTCCCCTCTCCACTCACTTGGGAACAAGACCCGAAAGATACTTGCTTAGATACTTGAGGTGGCAATTTGTTCCTGATCTGGAGTGAGAGCTTCACCCTTTTCCAGCTGAGAATCGTGCCCTAAGACATGGGAGGTGTAATATATCTACGTCAATCCCAAAAGGCAGAGACTATATTCTGAGTAATACTTAGAAATTCTGTCCATAAAAAGATGAACAGAAGTTGTGACAAAGACAAAGCTGGAAAAAGTTCAACACTCATCAGGAACAAGACCAGCTTATTGACAGCAATGAGGACCTTCTGTGGCACCTCCCACAGGATCTCATGAGACACAGTCGAAGGTCTCCTCTGACTCCACAAAGCACATGAAAATGGGTTTTTCATGCATTTTCAAATATTCTTAAAAGGATAACAAGCTGCTCCAGCATCTCAAGACTGTGAGAAAAACTTTCAGTTAAGTTAGTAAATTTTATTTATATAGCTCACCCACACCAGGGACCTGCAACTGTGACTTCACCCCCAGTAATCACACTCATCCTCAGCCTCTGCACTTTTAACCCAACATTCACACACTTACACTCTGATGGATGCACTGGGGGCCACTCGAGGTTCAGTATCATACCCAAGGATATTTTGCCATGCAGGCTGGAGGAGCCAGGGATCAAATCACTTTCTTGTTAGTAGATAACTCCCTCTACCTCCAGAGCCACAGCTATCCCAATTTTGAAGCTCAAAATAAACTTTTGATTTTCTGCAGGTATTTGAGTTTGATACCATCAAAGAAAAGACATCGGATCAGGTCCATTTCTTCTTTGCCAAACTCAACTGCCGTCTGTACAGAAAGAAGGATGAAACCACTGAACTAATATCTGCCAACCGACTGTTTGGGGACAAATCATTAACCTTCAACGAGACATACCAGAACATTAGCGAGACAGTGTATGGAGCCAAACTGCTGCCTCTCAACTTCAAGGTAATAATGAAAAGAACTCAATTTGAGACAACTTTGAACTCTGGAGCCTAGAATTTATGATGCTGCCAAATACGAATAATAATAATAGTCAAAGAATCGACATCCTACAATAGCCCAGAGTAGAGTGGTTGGTCGTTATGGCCTTTGTCTTTTCTTCAGGTTCATTTTTGAGAGGTCAAACACTTTGAGGTTTGACTTCGACCACACCGACTTACGACAGCTGTCGAGTTTCCAGAAAGCCAGTCGCACAAATACAAACAGTTTACACTGATGAGTTGATTAAATGAACCAGCAAGCCTGGAAGCCTGGATCCCCCAGTGTAGCAAAAGTATTCACACTGTAAGCTTATAAAGATAGTGGGTGGACCTTTATATTGTATCAATATATAGTATATATGTGAACTATTTAGTTTGAACATCTGGATACTTTAAAATTCAGGAAAGTCAGGCTTAGAAAAAAACTTTGTACTGATTAGGATTGGGAGTGGTGTGAAACAGAAACTGCCTCGCTCAGTTTAAGGTATACGGCACCTTTAAATAGTTAACATTAAAATCCCATTTTCCTTAAATCTCTAGGGAGGCTGAGATTGCAAATTTAGCATTATTCACAAAAGGGCATTGATCTGTCTTACACCAGTTATACTGATAACCTTGTGTCTGTGGTGTAGGAGAACCCAGAGAACGCCCGGGTCGCCATCAATAACTGGATTTCCAACAAGACAGAGAACCGAATACAGGACACGCTGCCAGCTGGGTCACTGGATCGCACCACAGTCCTGGTGCTTGTGAACACCATCTACTTTAAGGTACTTGAATACCAAATACTGCAGCTCAAACTAAATTATTTTTGTCTGCATGCTCCATACATCATTATTGCAGGGTTTGTACCTGTAAAGTGCCTTGAGGCAGCTGTCATTGTGATTTGGTGCTATACGAATGCTGCAATTTAATCAAAATGTAAAAAGTTCTTCCTTGTTTTTACACTTTCTAATATCCTTATAGAAAGAATATTTATATGTTAGTCAGGACCATCATCTCAAAACATGGAATTCTAATGGAAATATCGCTGCATTTCCTAAAATCCATTACATTTTTTTCTCACTCTAAAACACCTTACCCATTGAAACTTTGTATTTTAAGATTAAGATCTGAGATTGAAATAAGATTTTTAAAGATATAAAATAACTGAGGAATTTAATCTCTGGGCAGCACATTGGTGCAGTGCTTGGATTAGTGGTTGATGGGCGCGTTATAGCTTCCACTTTCTTGAGTCTGCTTATGCAGACTCACTAAATTTCATGTAGTGAGGATAAGGCACGCTCCAGTCCAGCCTATGAACCGGCTTTTTCTTTTTGGACATTTACTTTATTTGATTTAGTGAAGTTACGAAGCCTTTTAAGTGGTCTTATTTTTCTAGAATTTTTGAACCCTGCTAATGTTTTCAGTACAGCCACATACATTTTCAGCTACAGGCACAGAAAGCTAAATCATTGGGGGTGATGGTATGGAGGGAAACACACAGCATAATTGCTTTCTCTAAACTCTCAGTATCAGTATCAAGGGATATGCATTCATTAAACATGGGTCAGGGGTCAGGTGGGAACGTCCAAATTGTCAGACTTGGAGTGAGCCAACAGGGAGCTTGTATAATATAAGAAACTGAGCACACGTTCTGCCTCTTAGGGTCAGTGGAAGAACAAGTTTGATAAAGACCAGGTGTTCATCGCAGACTTCCATGTCAGCGAGAGTCGCACCTGCTCCGTCAACATGATGTACCAGCAGACCAAGTTCAGGTACAAGTATTTCCCTGATGATCATGTGCAGCTGCTGGAGATGCCATATCGTGGAGACGACATCACCATGGTGATCATCCTGCCAAGCAGAGACACCACACTCAGTCAGGTAACCCTTCTGTGTTTTCAGCTCATCTTGTCTGCTGTTTATAATTATGTTTCTGTTATAAAGGACTTAGAAAAATACAACCATAACATTTTCTGTCCCTTTCACACAACATGGAAAAGAGCAGTTTAAAAATGATAAGATAATTATAATTGCTATCAGACCTACACTGATGCTAAACAGAGAGTACTACAGTACTCTCTGTTTATAGTAACCATTGTCCTTAATGTAAATATGTAAGAAAAATTGTGTATGTTTCTGTTCCGTGTCCTGTGTGCTGTTTGTTTGTATATTTGTCTTTTTGGCTGCTGTTACAACCAAATTTCCCCTTGTGGGACAATTAAAGGATTATTCTATTCTATTCTATTCTGCTTATTATTGTTTTTAATGAAACTTTTGGGCTCTTTTGCCTTCATTGAATAGTACAGTGAAGACACATAGGAAAGCAGGGAGAAAGCAAATGGGGAAAGACACACAATTAGTGGCCTCAGGTCAGAATTGAACTAGGGCCCCTGCTACTCCTACTAGTTATTTCACACTTAAAGTGGCCATAATACTAATTAAAAAGGAATCATTATTATATTAAGCAGAAATGCAGAATGTAAATAACAAATAAAAACTTTTTGTCTTTTGTCCTGCTACTTTTTCTGCTACAGAAAAAATGCCTTTATTAAAGATATGTAGTAATTTAAGAGTCAAATGTTGACTGGTGCATATTTCATTGCTGTTGTACTTCACCTCTGTGCTATGTGTACTTGTTTGTTGAGGTGGAGGAGAGTCTGGACCTGGCAAAACTGAACAGTTGGTTGTATCAGATGAAGGAAACAACTGTCTCTGTTGAGGTCCCTCGCTTTAAGGTGGAGCACAGCTTCAGCTTGAAGGAGAAGCTTAAGGAAATGGGATTGACTGACCTGTTCAGCTCTGACAAGGCCAGCCTGCCAGGTACTTAAACCTGAACTTTGGATCTCAGTCCAAAGTCCACATCAACTGAATTAAAAGTGAATTTGAGTATTATTTTTGATTATACCATTACATAATCAAATATAATTGTTATACATGTTATTCAATTATATTTGGTCAATCTGGTCAAACATGATACATTTGGTCCAAACATTTAACAGTCTGAACATGTTTGGAATTTGGGGAAACCTGCAGTCAACGGACACTGAAGAAGTCACTTGGATGAGTGACGAAACATTTCTCCCACTGAAAACGCTACGTCCAGATGAACAGAATCAACTTTGGGGGATTTACTTACCTGGATGATTGAGCATGCATCAAGACGAAAGGAAGACTCTCTCCAAAGACCAAATTATATTATTTACTGAAGATTCATGTCATTTAAATCAGGTTTTGATGCAAACATAAATGGAGGAGACCCTGCAGCATGGTGTGTTTTGATGGCTTCTATTAAGTGGTCTGCGTTTTTATTCTGAATATAGAAGGGAAGCAGAAAAAGTCAACTTGACCTGTTGTTGGTTTTGATTATGGCAGTTATAAATGAACAGTTAAGAAAAACCACAAAATTCCTTCTGTGTTTCAGGGATGCTGGAGGATAGCAACTTTGGCCTCTACATCTCAGATGCCTTCCATAAAGCTTTCCTGGAGGTCAGTCAAATACTATCTACATCACTTAGAGCATGTTTTACATTATACAAGTCCTTTTTTCCCAAATGTGGGTCGGGACCATTGACTGTATTCGAATGATCAGCGTAGCTTCCAGGTCTGAGAAGCAAAGCCAATGCAGAAGTATAAAAAGAAATTGTTTTCCTATGAGCTTGCAGGTTTTCTTGGTTATTTCAGTCCTGAGATTGTAAAAAACATGACAAACTGGTGGGTGATGGCTACATACATTTCTACAAACACACTATGATCAGGACTAAGGGGTGAGGGGTGCTTCTGTAATGAATGACCACATTTGAGTGGTAGTGTTTCCATTTTAAATGTTTTTTTAATTTTACTTTTTTTTAACAATTTGTCTTGAATTTCCAGACCTTTTTTGGAAAAAATGTTTTTCCCTTAAATGTTATTTTGGGCCTTTTTTTGTATATCATTTCGTTTGGTATTAAAACATAAAAATCTAAATCCATATTGGTATCCTGACAGTTGATATAAATTCAGAGAGATGTATTTATACGAGTTCATCTCTCAGACACAGGTTTTAATTTTAGTTAATAAGCAACTGTGTGTGCTGTTGCAGGTGAATGAGGAGGGCAGTGAGGCAGCAGCAGCCACCGCTGTGGTGGCCGTTGGACGCTCCTTCAATCCGTACAGGGAGGTTTTTACAGCCGACCGGCCGTTTCTGCTGCTCATCAGAGAGTCCACCATCAACACGCTGCTATTCACCGGCCGTGTGGCTGATCCCTGCAACCAATAAAAACCTACACATGAAGCGATCACTGCTTTATTAAAAGCCGCAAATCGTAAAAATATAGTAATAAATATTTCAAAATGTAAATATACTGCATAACAATTCAGCACTGTGCTGTATGATGTGGAGCTAATGCAAACTTCATTTTACAACATTATACACTACACACTCAAGAGTGGGTTTTTTGATTTTTAACCAAAGTTTTAGACGTTTGTTCTGTACTTCAACTTCATTTCATTTAAATCCATCCATCCATCTGCGGTGGCAGCAGCCTAAGCAGAGAAGCACAGTCCTCCCTCTCATCAGCCACTTCCTCCAGCTTGTCCGGGGGAACACCAAGGCGTTCCCAGGCCAGCCCGCTGGTGTATGGTGCCTTGCTGCTTCTCCCTCATTTCCCAACAACACGTCACAGCAGTTAGATTTATCCAAGCTTGGGACCAGCGCCGGGAATCCACCAGCTGATCACCCCTGAGGATGGGTTCATGTCTCCTCTTCCCGGTCTCAAATCAGCGATCAGGGTGACTTAGAAAAGATGCAGCTTTCAAAAGTGTTTCCACAGTAAATGATTTAAGTAAATAAATGCAAAACAAATGAAATAACAGTGTTGCTGAATATCTCTGCCTTGAGATACTCACCGTGGCTTCAGATGAAAAAGAAAAAGAACTGAACATGAAAAGAGACCAAATGAAGGACAAGAAGCATCTGCCCTGTCAGCCCGAACTCAGGTTACTGAAAACCATCCAGATTCTCCACAAGGACTGGAAAAAAAAACCCATCCACACCTGACAGAGTGCCAAGAAACGAGAGGATTTACATCCAATAACTTAAAATATTAAAGAGCATTAAATCTTAACGCATTAAAATACTTTAATTCTGAGCGTTTTGCTGCAATAACAACAAACTTTTTTTTATTTTTATACATTTTTTTTATTTTTAGTAGTAGTAGGAGTAGTTGCAGTATTCAGTTTGAGGCACTTCTAAACATGTTCATGGAAAACAGGTGAGAGAGTAGTGCTGAATTCCAGATGTGTGTGTCACGTTCACACGCGCACGTTTGTGAATGCTGCTGGAGACAGAGGCGAGTCGGTGGCATTTGTCACTTAAAGTGCTTTATTTCCTTTGAAGGAGATGCAACCTGTGAGTGATCTAGTGGTCATAGTGAAAGTAAGCATCTTCACATTTATCTAAACTAACTGACCTTTGGCCTCACATCCCCCCACCCTCCCACACCCTCCACCAACATGATTTAGCAATAGACATGCAACATAAAAGATGTTCACATAAAACCTTTCAGGTTCATCTACTACAGAACTTAAGTACTTCCTCTTCAAGAAAAAAAAAGTACAGTATTAAAAGTTAATTTACTATCTAAAATTTGTTTACTTTGACTTATTTTCTGCATTGATATATTAGGATATACTCTGAGGAATCAACATTAAAGAGTTATTACGTGAATATAGTTAAATGATCAGATTCATGGTTAGGCATGTTGTGGTCAATGTTACTGGATATTCATGTGCTAAACACTGGATTTATCCAGGTAGGAAAAAGAAAATTTAGACTGCACCTATTACAAGAGAATTAAACTTTAGCATTCTGAATAAAGCAAATGAGCTGGAACCTTGACTGACTCAAAGACGTGAGGATCATGAGGAGGTTCTGCTGTTTTTCACAGTTTGAGGATGAAAGCGGATCAGAACATGAGAAATCACTGAGGAGGAAAAGTCTGATTTGGGCCGTCTGTGTTTAAAGCAAACGTAGCTGAAGTAACGGTGAACACTGCGATGAGCCTTAACATTTACTCATGTCTGACTCATTACTGCGTCGCTCGTGTTGTTGAGCATAATGACAGAGACTGTTTGTGACTCCAAGGGATTGGGCAAACAGCAGATACAGGCCAGTTTACTTCAAAAACTAACGAGTGAACAACATTTAAGAATGCTAGGCGAGGCCATTTCACCGAGGTTGGTTCAGTTGAGCACCTTCCCTCTTACAGTTCAGTGTTCACTACACTTCACAACCCATTTTGGGTGAATTGAGACACATTTGCTTGCTTTACCAAGTTTTTCTTAATATTTTTGCGTATAACTATACAAGTCTGATGTACAACAGAATGATAATTTGAATATAGACTGAAATCTGTCACATCTATTTCCACTGGACAGATTCATGAAGATTGGGTTGTTGTTGGTGCCTTATAGGCAAACTGTCAATGCTGCATGTTTGAGCAGAGAAAGACTTGATTGAGCGATTCTCTTATGATCAAGTTTGAAATGCAGTTGTTTCTGAATGCAGCTCTAAGCCAACTTTTCCTACTGTAGATTTCTCAAGTAGGACCACACTGAACCAGAAGGGAGCATCTTGTTACCAGCAATAACTTGAAATGATGTATTACTCAGTGAAAACACGAAGTCTTCCCTGCTTTCCTTCAACTCAGAGCAAAGAGGAGGAAGCAGAAACAGAACGTGAAACACAAAAAAGAAGGCCGATCTGTTTGTTCCTGGATCTATGGTGGTTGGAAACCCCAAGTTAATGTCTTAATGCTGGAACAGGTCAACATGTGCAACTCGAATCTTTTGTTCTTTGTCAGAAATGTCTCTTTGAAGTACTTCTCATGATCACTGCTCTAAAAAAATTTCTATACATTGGGTAATTCCTGATAAATGTAAAACACAAAGTGAACCAAAATGAACCGGATTTCTTATGAAACACATGAAGAAACGCTCAGGTCTTAAATCGTCTACATGATGTCGGTAATTGAATCAATAGAGGGGCTGAATCCTGACCTGTGCAGAAAATATTATTGAAGGTGAAAAAGTGTTTCAGGCTACGCTTTCTGGTACTGGACTTTATATATGATAAAACAAGTATATGCATCTGGGATTTTACAAAAATGGTGGCACACCCATTTCTTTTAGTTTTTTTTTTTCTTTTGGGTGGGGTTTCTCAGAAATAAAAGGCATTTTTGTTGGTCAATGGCCAGAAACAGCAATACAATGCTGAAACAGTCAATCCTATGTAACTACATGCAGACCAATCTAGTTGTTACCCCAAAAAGGCCCACTCTGCAGCAGGAAAGCCCCGTACCTGTGGATTTGTAATTCACGTTTAAATACAAGAAGAAATAGCAGGTAACTGCCAACGTCTTCTTTTTAGCCTTATATCAACAAAACTAAAGAGTTCCACACTTAAAAGTCCTCAACTGCTATAATACCTACTGAGTATGGATTACTGTAGGGTCTACCTTACAATATAAAGCGCCTTGAGGAGACTTGTTGCGATTCGGCGCTGTATAAACTGAATTGAAATTGAGACTAACATTATTTTGCTAACATAACATGTTAAGACTACAATAAAATGGATACATTTGACCTGAAAAAATGATGCAGGAAATAACACGAATACACAAATGCACTGTAAAGTCACGTGTTGGCTGCTGCTAGATGCGGGTTCAGGCAAATGACTCGAGCTGCTCTTTGTCATGTCACATACCTCCCAGCACGTTGCACTGTTTAATCTGTATAATCACGGCAGGTTTTAAATAGTTTTTAATCAGCTCCTGATTTGAATGTGATGGAGCCATGTTGAAATACTAAATACCTTCCAAAAGTAATGTCCATTTAGGGGAATTTGTTCAAAGAATTTGATTATTAATTAGCAGCTAAAATCATTTGATTGTCACTTTATGGAACATGAAATATTTTATAAATGTGCTTTTCCCCGTTATTCTGTAGGGTACAATACACAGCACCTTGGGGTGACTGTTGAATGGAACTTAATTGAATAATGTTTGCTTAATTTTACGCAATATTTCCTGCACGAGTCATTCTATTCAGCCCCTTTTGGTTGCTTCTAAAAGTCGCGATTTCTCTCAAAACACCTGCTCAAAGTCACGTTCCAGCCCAACACAGCAGACAAAACTTAAACATCTGTTAGAGGCAAGATCACCACATACTTAAACACCGACCCAGACTGTGGGAGACATCCACACATTCTGTGGAAAGAGGTCTTGAGGTCACCATGCTCATTTCTGTTTCATATTTCCCAGTCTTGGTTTTGCCGACCTCTACGGCGACTCGTGAGGATGCCTTCCCTGCTGCTTTTTTTTTGTTTACAGGTAAGTTTTATTTCTGCAGCGTGCATACTGCACTGAGGTTTAGCTGTTAGCATACTGCTACGTGGGAAAGGTAAACATCCAATTCTTTGAATAAAAGAAAAGAGTTTGTATACCTGATATCCTGGTTAGCCTGAAGTGTGAGCCTAGCGGCAGTGGCTGCAGTGGCATCTGGGACAAAATCTCCAATCACTCGATTGAGGACAGAGCCGCTGGCTTCACTTGCATAAAAAAATTGACCATCCACTGAGAATCTGTTTCACAGCTCTGTAGAAGAAAACAGTAACAGTCCATCTGTGTGCTACCTGCCTACTCCTAGCTTGTTTACATTAATCATATTTAAAAAACAAAACAAAGACATCTTAGTAGTTTAAATACATTTGTCTTATAATGTGTGTAGATTTGTTATTGTTCTCTTGTTACAAAAACTTTGTGACCTTCTCGTTCTCCCTCATTGATAAGAGGTTTAGTTGTTTTGGCGTTTTGAGGGGCCCACACGGCCACGCCATCTTTCCTTTGGTTGCCAGATAGTCCGACCTGCTCCCGCCCGCCAACAGGTCAACTCTGATCACAGGAGGCTTCTGAAGTTCAGCTCCATGGCCTGGCCACTACATCCATCTGGTCTATCAGGGTTTGGCTTGTCAATATCCAATCAACGTTCATCCAGATCAGAACCATCTATTGTCAGTGACGCATTACCTCTACTGCACTCTGTACACAAAAACGAAGCCAAGGTCGGGTAACATGTGTTCTGTTTATGTATTCAAATGTATATATTTTGTGGTCTACCTTTTTATGTGAAGACTCCATTTCTGAATGTTTAGACATTTATCCTCAACAGTGTCTGAAATGTCACCGTTTCATGTCTGTGACATCAGGAGTGAAGGTGAGGTCATCTGTGGCAGTGCTGTGGTGCTCAACAAGTTACAGAAGGATTTTTGAACTCTCACAAAACTAATATTTTTAATAGGTTAAATAAGGCAAGCATATTAATGTATTATTTTATGATCTTTACTATGCGGTAAAAAAAACAACTTCAAGACATGTTGAGGAGGTAATTTAGCCATTTGAATCAGCTGTGTTGGATCAAGGACACATCTAAAACCTGCAGGACGCCGGCCCTCGAGGCCTGGAGTTTCCCACCCCTGTTCTAAGGCAAGGTATTCCCAAAGAGACCCGAAGAGATCATTTCCCTTTTCCTGACACTTTATGGTGAGTTTTTTTTTTTTTATAATAATGCTTTTTTTTTTAGCTATGTCAGTGGGGTCTGGCCCCCTTATATATAAGACTTTCTCCCCATTTATATTGTTTTTTTAATCTACGAGTCATGTTTGTAGTTTTTTGTTGCACTACAGCTGTTGGAGCCACGTCATCTCGTCTCTGTACACTGTGTTTACAGTAGCGATGGCAATAAATTTTGATTCGACTTCGGTGTGCTGACTATAATTGGAGTCACTTCAGCAGACCTTTCTGCTGTGTCGGTGTCTTGAATACCTGTGCTTCACCTGTTCTTCACTCTTAGTTTCAGTCTGATTTTTTTCCCTCAGGCTTGTTGGTAAGTGCAGTAGATTAAATGCGTCACTAACTGTCACACAAGATACTGATCGGGTCTTCCCAATATCTTGTTCTCCTCAAACAACAAGCTGTCTTCCATCACACCCGTTGTCAGAGCAAGAAAGTGTCCAAGAAAACTGAAGAAAAACAATAAATACATGTTTGTTTATAAAAATATCTGAGAAAAGTGACTGAGATCTCTGTGGGAGTGGAGCAGAGCGCTTCCTGGTGGTGCTGTGCTGCAGCTGTATTGCGTAGTGATGAGAGGTAATTGAGCTGTGTAGCTTATCTGAGGCTGGACCATGTCCAGTTTTCCTGCTGTGAGTTTGTTGGTGGTCAAGTGTGATCTAAAACCTGCTGTAGAAGCTGAGTTCAACTGCCACAGTAAAAACACTATTGTAAGGAAGTTCTATTCAATTCATGCCAAATTCATTAACCCAGTGTGACTGGAGTCCCCACAGACATTTTTCCATCCATTTTGCCTGCATGAAGCGTGAGAATGCCTCTCAATATTTGTTCTACGACACATCCCGTGTACATCCAGAGAAGCGGAAGGCTGATGGAGCTGTCCACATTTGATTCTCAGGGCCATACTTGTGCATACATACATACAAACTTGTGACTTTATCACAGGGTCACATGAAAGCATGTAATAGTTTTCATGTGACACAAATAAGTCACATGACCTATGTTGCATTCGAAGGCAATGGGATATACTACTGCATCTCCAAAAATTACAGTGAAAAAGTGATTATTTTGGCAATTTCATTCACAATGGTGATTTTCATATATTCTATATTAATTACACACAAAGTCAATATTTTCAAGCATTTTTGAAGTTTGCTTATAGCTCAAGAAAATTAGAAATGGAGTATTTCAAACTGTCCGAGATACTGCACTGAGGTCTTTATCATTTTAGAAAATTTCTATTCAAACCACAGTATCTGTCTCAGACTCGTACACAATCACAGTCATGGGGAAGACTGCTGACCTGACGGCTCTCCACATGACAATCATTAATATCCACCACAAGGAGGGTAAGCCACAGAAGGTCACTGCTGAAAAGGCCGGCTGAGTGGAGAGTTTTTATATGTCAAAGGATAAACTTCCAGGAAGATGGCTGCATTAACAGAGTTCATGTTTCTATCTAGCGATGCCGGTGCAAATTTCCTTTGCCAACAGGACTGACCTGACTACAGCTCCAAAACTACTACCACATGGTTGCCAACAATGCTATTACTCTACTTAATTGTCAAGCCAAATCGCATGACCTAAACCCCACAGAGACTCTATGGAGTATTTTTGAGGAAGATGTGAAAACCTGATCCAAAAATCCACACGAAGTTGGCATCAGAGCAGCTTCAATAGGATCTTAGCAGAGCCACACTTTTTCTCCATATTCTATTTTTGTGAGATGCAGTAATAGTTAAAAACTTTGTATACAGCAGTTCAAAACCCCAAAATACTCCCCAAAGAAAAATTTAGTTCACAGTGACGAAGGCAAATCTTCTCTCTTTTAAAATGCAGGTATTTGGGTTTTTGACTATTCTCGATCAAAAATAATAACATTAAACATTTGCAGATTTTTATCGGCCAAGTATATATTCATCTACACCTGCAAATTCTTCCACTGGGCACACACAGGTGGCTATGACTTAAGAGGTAGAGCAGGTCACCCTCTAAATGGAAGGTCGGTGGTTCGATCCATGGCTGCTCTAATCTCCAATCCAAATATCCACGGGCAAGATATTAACCCCAAGTCACTCAAATGTGTGTGACTGTTAGATAGAAAGCACACAGCAAAGTGTTTGTGTGAATTCGTGGACGAGGCAAGTTGTATAAAACGCTTTGAGTGCTCAGAGTAGAAAAGCGCTACATAAGAACCAGTCCACTTACATCGTCTTTCTACCGTCTTGCAATACATTTTACAATTTTTGATGGATGGTCATATTGTGAAACAGAAGATTGTGCCTGCAGTTTTTTGTGCTGTACAGTGAGGTATGTACGTAGTGTCAAAGTGTGTAGTGTAATAACTTTATCTATCCTGAATTGTGCCAAATGCAGGAAAATGGGGAAAGACCAGCAACTCCAATCACACTGGGATGCACCGTCAGCTAAATAGTTTTAAGTTTCTCATTGAACCTTTTTGTGCAACTATACCTTTTAACGCCATTATGGCACTTATAGAACGCATAAGATTATTATTACTACTACTATTATTATTATCATCATCATCCAACGGCTCCAGATTGTCTCAAGGCAAATATGAAGGATTTGAATTGTTTAACTGGCACTGAGTAGTTTGGCAAAGTCTCCACCAGACATACTGTTGTGATGCTGTATTGTGGACCAGTAATACCTGTAAATATAAAAGTAGAAATCTGTAACATAAACTAGACGGAGGCAAACGAGAACCACTGAATTTTGTGGCATATGAGGTTGTTGGAGTGTGTGGAATTTCTTCATTTTAGCTTAATCTGTTCGGTTTAGTAGGTGAAGGTAGATGCGGTTTAAAGCGGATAAATCTCATTTCAGACTCTGAGGGGTCCTTTGACTTCAGCGGGTTTAACATCCTGTTAGCTTTGGTTACAACAGGATCATGCTGCCCCACTCACCCCCCACCCCATGTTCCTTCCTTCACTGGGGTCAGTCTGGTCCTGTTGTAGAAACAGAGGCTTGGGGACCCTCTCCATATTGCCCTCCAGCACTATTACCTCCTCCACCTTCAGATTCCTCCTGACTAGGGGAGGCCTCATCACTGGGACCACCCCTGGATGTAACTGAAGCGGTGGTAGTCTCAGGAGAGGCGCTGTGGGCTTCCTGGGGTGCGCAGCCTGGGTGGTTTTTGCGGAAATGCTGGTTGAGGATGGCCTGGAAGGGGAAGCTCTTCCCACAAACGTGGCAGTGGAAAGGTTTGTTGCCAGTGTGCTTGCGGATATGGTACTCCAGCTGGTCTTTACGGGTGTACTTCTTCCCACAGATGCGGCAGACAAATGGTGTTATACCCATATGTAGGCGCATGTGACGGTCTAGGCTCCCTTTCTGGTTGAAGGATTTGCAGCAGTAGATGCAGGTGAGGCGTGGATTGTAGCGGAACCAGCGATCTCCTACCTGCTCCCTCAAGTAGTCCTCATAACCGCCCATATCAAACGTTGTATGCTCCTCTCCCTGATGGGTAGAATGAAATGCAAAATTAAACGTTAACATAGTGGACACCATGACAGAATGAATCAAATAAGACTTTAGATCATTTTAGATAAACATGCCCTGAACAAATTGTACTGTCCTCCTGCATCACGCTCTCTGTTGTCGGTCAAATTTGTGTTACCTGAGTATGTTAATGTCCGTAAGAAACTGTCAACAGTTTTCTCTTTTAAAAAAAAAAAGTATTATTGTAGTGTCTTTATGTTACAACATAAAGCACCTTGAAACAACTGTTGTTATGATTTGGTGCTATATAAATAAAACTGAATTCAAACTATAATAGATTCCCTGGGACATCAATCATCTCGTCAACATAAAGACCAGATGTTGTTAGCAGTGCGTATGGGTACAATGAGGCCATACACACTACTAACCCACATTATGACTCAAGCCTGTGATGATATTTTTTATCTTTCATTTTTAGTGAGTCGAGCCCTCAAAGGGTGGATCAGTTTTTCCATTTACACTGACAGTTGTATCATTTATGATAACATATATCAGTAAAGACTTTCAACTTAATTTAATTCAATATGTGATTTAAATGTACCCTTATTGTTTTTGTATTACTGCACAATAAGGAGATTTTAAAAGTCCTTCAAAAGGTTAGAATGGTTATTCAGCAGGAAAGGTCCAATCAAAAGTTTAAGACCACTTGAAAAATGGCAAAAAAATAAATAAATCATATTTTGCATGGTTAGATCTCAACAAGGTTCCAAGTAGAGCTTCAACATGCAACAAGAAGAAATGGGAGAGAGACAAAGTGCTTTTGATGGTTTCCAATGTTACTGGAATGGCAAGCAGATCCCACCTGAGATGTTTTCTACGCGCCACAGTGGAGGGGGCACCATAGTTGTCTGGGGGGCTTTTTCCTTAAATGGAACAATGGAGCTTCAGGAGGTGTAGGGGCATCAAACGGCCGCTGGCTATGTCCAGATGTTACAGAAAGCATTCCTCATGACTGAGGGCCCTCGTCTGTGTGGTAACGACTGAGTTTTTCAACAGGACAACGCTACAGTACACAATACCCACAAAGCAAGGGACTTTTTCCAGGAGAATAACATCACTCTGTTGGACCATCCTGCGTGTTCCCCTGATCTAAATCCAACTGAGAACCTTTGGAGATGGATGGCAGGGGAAGTTTACAAAAATGGACAACAGTTCCAGACAGTAGATGCCCTTTGTGCAGCCGTTTTCACCACTTGGAGAAATCTTCCCACTCACCTCATGGAAACGTTTGCATCAAGCATGCTGCAACAGATTTTTGAAGTGATCAACAATAACGGCGGAGCTACTCATTACTGAGTTCATGTTTGGAATATTGATTTCTGTTTTAGGGGGGTTTTCTGGTTTTTTGCAGTCTTAAACTTTTGATCAGCTGTAAAACAGCTTAGTAAAAACTAAGCGTTTTCAATAAATTGCATGCTCAAAAAAATGTTTTGTCTCACTCCCATTTCTTCTAGTTGAATGTTTAAGCTCTACTTGGAACTTTGTTAAAATTTGACCAAAATATGACTTTTTGCCAATTTTCAATGATGTACAAAATGATCACACAGTACTTTATTTTTTGTTGTTATGGGATTCAGAAAAAAAAACAGTGCTTTTCTTTAGGTTGTTGCATATCTACAGGAAGAGTCTAGTGATCCTTTATCATGACTAGGCTGGTAATCACTAAATAGACTCTGTATCTATTTAAGAACCACTTTGTAAGCCAGTAACCACGAGCCACTGGGTTTCCAGTTGTTTTGTAAATCATTACATATTACTATATAAGCTTAGTGAAGTTGTATTTAATAATTAAATAACACATACCAACAGGACGCATATAAAAAAAAAAGTATTTACTATTCACTTCATATATCTAAATTTCTTTACTGTGTTTCTCTGTGATTTATGTCCACCCTAGAAGAGTCCACATTGCTCTCACTTTCAGTGTGAACACCGCACTTCCTCATTTGGCCATGAGTGTAACAAAACATTCCCAATAAGGTGTCAAACGTAACATGAGAGCAAGAAAAGGTGAAAGAGAGTGACAGGGACAAATGTGACAGATCTCCATATTGCTGACTCTTTCCTGGTAACTTCCTCCATGATTCTTATCCATGGAAAAGAAACATGGTGTTTTAATAATTTCAGTTGTCTGTAAAAGAAAAAAAAAAAAAAAAAAGGTTGGTCTCTACTGGCTTACTAACTATGACAGTTTGTGTTTGTACCTGTGAGCTTGGCTGTCGCAACTCATCTGCCCTGCTAGGAGACTCGCTCTTTGCTCTCTGACGTTCTGTCAGGACGACCACGCTGCCAGTGGGACTAAACCTGACATCAAAAATCAGTTAATTTAAAAGGAAAGGGGAACAAAACCCACACACAAATCATCATCATTAGGTGTCTGCAGACCAGTCAGTGAACCATGGAGGAATATCTTAGCTATGACTCACCTGTCTGTCTCGCTGAAGCTGGAGGATGGCTGGATACTACGGGCCCCCAGCGTTCCTACTGGTCCAGTCACCAGTGTACTGCGTCCTGATGTGTCAATCATCACCGTGGCCCCCTCTTCCACTGGCCCTCCCTCCTCCTGGTGCTCTTCTGTTCCAATCCATTCCTCCATCCTCTCTGTTTTTATCCTGATCCCATCCATGCTGCTCTCCTCAGCGCTGCCGGTCCGTTCTGGTTCACTGCTGGTCTCCACATACCACTGACCAGCTCGGTTGATGCGTAGTATCGGTTCTTTGCCTGCTCTTCCACTGGTGGTCCCTGGCCCTTCTAGCCCACTGTGCTCCACCGCTGGAACTGGGCTAAGTGGCTCTTCTGCTGGACTGACTGCTTCACATGGCTCTGCACCTCCCCGTGGGCCAAGCAGCCGCAGACCACTGTGACCCCCTCCTCGCACCACAGCCTCCAATGTCCTACTATTCCTGGAGCCCCGTGCCCCCTCCTCATCCCTGGACTCTTCGTCCAGGTCAGCCAGACTGATCTTAAGGTGGATACCCTCAAGAATTTGGGTGCAGCGGTCAATAATGTGCTGCATCTGCAGGAAGCTGGCAGCTGTCAGGTAGCTGATGATGTCTGCAAGCTGCAAGCAGAGACGGCCCGTGTAGCAAAAGGACAGCAGTTGCTCGAACACTGATGGATTACGGATCACTGTCAGTGACACAGTGCTCATCTGACTCAGAGACATGTGGTCCCGAAAGTATGGCGAGCTGGCTGCTAGTACGACCTTGTGTGCACGAAAGCTTTGGCCCTGAACATTGACCACAATGTCACAGAGACGGCCTTGAACACGCAGCTGGTTCAGGTGAGAAAGAACAGAGTTACTGAAGTCTGGGATGTCCAGCTGTATGCTGCCGGTACGCTCCATGCTGCAGCCTGCAGGGACACTGAAAACACAGCAACACATCAGTGCTGACCCACACCAGGACCTTTTTGCTTAAAACTGGCAAGTGATTCCAGATTAATAATATGGGATCTCCTTGTCATGCCAGTAACGTGGAAACCATCAGCACCATCAAGGATACCCTGTTTTATTAATCTGATTCCAGATTAATAAAACAGGATGTTTTTTCCATCAATCTTCAATGAAACAGTGACATTACTGATTGGGGGTGTTGTGACTAACGCTACCTTATCATGGAAAGCAAATCCGTAAAAAGCAAAAACAAGTTACAGCCATATGGAATTTGCAGTGCATAATTATGTTCAAGTTCTTCCACTGTTATCTTTTTCAATGTCATGTGCCAAAGTAGTGCAAAGAAAGCAAGTAACCTCTGCCCCTACAGAGGTGATTATCTTGTTACTAGTGTTACACCCTTGCTGCGTATAACTCAACATATTGTAGGTCCTCTGAAAAGAAAGCCTCAAATCAGAAGTACTAAACTCCCTGGTGTAACTCTCAAAGGCACACCTTAAAGTAAATAGCCCATAAGTTGGAGAGGAAATGGCAGAAATTTAGAAGATCAATGATTAGCCTGGAAAAAAAGTTTGCAGTTCTATAAAAAAAAGCCCCCCTGTAACGCTAGAACATCGGACTATTCATCACTGATTGACGAAAAGATGAACAGCCCAAGATTTCTCTTCAGCACTGTAGCCAGGCTGACAAAGGGCCAGAGCTCTGCTCAGCCAAGAATCGCTTTAACCTTAACTTGTAATGACTTTGTGAATTTCTTGACAAATAAAATTTTTACCATTATAAATCAATAATAACCATGTCATAGATGTATTACTATTTACAGCTACTTTCATTGATATTCAATTAGACTTTTTTCCTCTCCAATTAATTTTTCTGAGTTAACTTCGACAATCACTTCCTCCAAAGTGTCGATTACGCCCCATTCTAATAAGACAAAGAAGTTCTCCCATTAATGCTTTGGTAATGTCTCTGTGGAAACTCTGGGTTAACTTATCGAATTGATAACCAGCTTTGTGTAACCTGATCACCAACCGATGTTAGGGTAAGTGAATCAAGAAAATGGAAATATACCCTGGATATGTTACACTCACTTTGTAGTAGAGCACACAGACCCCATCATGCTGCATAACTGCCCAGTGAATACTTCAAAGTAGGGACTTAGCCGACTAATTGCTGATGTCTTCTCACTGGTCCATACAGACTAGTCATTTAATCCAATTATTAAAATGTTAATTACCCAATGAAGGTAAATTATTGTGTCCTAAATGTTTGCACCATCTGTCACCAGTTGGCGCATTGTTGTGGAGAAATGCCATAAATCTGTTAATCTTGGTCTCATCTTTTGTGAATGATAGTAGATACAAGAGGTGGACAAGGGCTTTCTCCAAAAGGTAGATGGGCTTTCCCTTAGCGATAGAGTGAAGAGTTCAGTCATTCAGGAGAGGGTCATAGTGGAACCCCTTGTCTGTCTGGTCTATAACGTGTAATGTTGATAATGCACCATTCGAGGTGCCGCACGTTTAAGGCATGATTCATTATTGAAGAATATAAATGTTATTAGACATTTTCAATTAAAAATCTCAAATCTACCTTAATACGTGACTATTTCTTAATTTTAGGCTAGTGAGTTAGTCTAATTTTTTCCACCATTAGTGGACTATTAAATCAGTCGCCAGGAACATCCCTACTTGAAAGAACCTAAACCTCAGCTCCTCCTCCCTCTACCCATCCCTTGTGTTGTTCCTCTAGAATTTGGTCTCTGGCTTCCTCCTGTACGAGCTCTTGCATATCCTTAGCTTTACCCTTAGGTCGTACGGCACTCTCCTCAGCTCTTTTGTTCCTGGACCTTTTCGTCTCTTTGTTCTTTCAGGTTACTACTGATCGAAGGCTTACTGTTCACAAAGCATACAGTGCTGCCTGGTATGATGGTGTGTTCACAAAATTTGACATATTCTATTCTTTAGCCAGTCAAACTCTTAAAACCCTGCTATGCCTCCACAGCCTCATCCATCCACCTTCTGACAACTCCCATAGACACAGGTTTAATTTAAAAACAGGAACATACTATGGTGTCAGTAGGACTAGATTATAGTCACCAGGCACTGCATCTATTAACGGCATTCTGCTTCATATTTGCTATTCCCAAAGATTTCTATTTCACGATTCTCTGAGTGCCAAGTCTCTCACTTTTGTCTCTGAGCAGTCTTGTGTTTGTCTTTGCCTAGTATGCCCGTGGCTACCTAATGGTCAGGGAAGGGTTTAATCAGATACAGCCAGAAGTAATGGAAACAGGAGAGTTCCTCCAGCAAGTCTAATCTATGACTATTCCAATTCATCACATGATTTTCAATCTTCATGAGGATAATGACATGCTGATTTGACAAAACTGATTTTATTCATGAGCAGCAGGATAAGAACCCTCTGGTTTATTTTATGGGGCACTGGAGTGTTGTCTGCTGAATCAGGTCCGGGGAAGATCAGAGGGCTGTACCACAAAGTGAGATTAACGGGAAGAAGCTATGTTAAGTTTAAAGTCAGAGTTCTTAGTGTCATCATGAGGTTTCGTTTTTACCATGGTAACTTCTGCTGAACCCAAAACCTGGTTATGGAGCAGGTTATGTTCCAACTTTCGATTTAAAATCAGCCGGGCCCTCCACAGTTTTATTCTTTTACTTACAGCATCTTTTCAGTGATTCTCTGTTGGGGAGTAGGGAATAGCCATGCCTTACTAACATCATCAAATGAAGCCCAACTGTGAAGTTACAGCAGCACAAATGGTCACTGGAATCTGAACGTATTCAGTTAGTGATGTGCAAACGTATACATGTTTAGTGTTTTTTACGCTGCTGGAATTACAGCCAACAGGGCTAAGGCTAAAAAAGTCATCATCTACATTTGTAGGCCAATACTTTCCAATTAGTAAGATTAATTTTGCTCTGATCTGGGGATAAACTAAAGTGATTTCCATGTCTCCTGTACAATAGGCGATGGAGGAGCGTCAGACGTGAACACACTAACATTCAATGTTTCAGAGCTCTAATGTCCAGCTGTCACCAAAAATACATGGCAAGTTTAAGGTGATTATAAGTTCACAAAATTAACAGTCCTCCTAAACATTTCTCTCTTATTTGCAGCGCCAGTGTTGCAGTTCATTGTTATATATTTTAATATATTTCTTGTAACCTTTATTACCTGTTTGTCTGCTGATGAAACCTATTGAAATAAGCAGTGCTCAGCTGCTGAGGAAGAAGAGTCAAAAGATACGTTTTCTTTTCCCTGTTTTCTGTGAGCATGCACAGAGCCTGGACCTGAAAGCCCTGGATAACAAAGAATGCTGATAACCATTATCGCTGGCTGGGCTTTTAGGTTTTGTTAGTCGAGCTAATGCAGAGAAAGAAAGAAGGCTTGGCTGTGTTAAACTGCCCCGTAGCACTCAGTTAACTATCAAGTTATCCCATCAAAGTTTTCTCATGTTAGTTATACTTTACACATATTACACTAATCAACAATTACTATTCACTAAATAACTGCAGTTTTTCTCTGTGTTTCCTGTCACATTCAGTGATGCTGTGTTTTGTAGGTATGAAGGGTCATAGACAAACATGCTTGTAGGTACAGACACGTGAAAGGCCTACCTCTACCACACAGGGCACCCAGATCCTTGGTGGTTGCTTTGTGTTTTTGTGTAGTGTTGTGTCTGCATGGTTGTTATTGCATGTCTGTGTGGTTTTAAGTTTGGGTTTGAGGTTCATCCTCCGTCTGTTGTTTTGCCTCTCTGGAGTTGTTTTGCAGTCATTCTTCATATTTCTTTTTTTTTTGGAAAAGGAGTTTTGTTTGTACAGGATGTTCAGTTTGGTGTGACCCCTCTGTTCAGCACTTTCTGTGATCAGGAGCACTTTCAGTAAGAAGTCTATTTACGCCACCTCCTCAATAGAAACTCAAGTACTCTATCTGCTGCCAGGCTTTGTATAAAGCAGCCTCACACACTTTTAATTTGTATGAATCTGTACAGTGTGTTGACACTCATTGCACTGGCTCATTGCGATGTGCAAGGAAAATTTAGACCAGGCGCCAAAATCACACAAAGTGTGCTTCAGTCAGGGTCATGTTGCACCACAGTCCCACCCAAACCTGCCTGTACAAAAGGCTGACAGACTCCGAGGACCTCAAGTTACATCAAGACCTGATTAACCGATCAAAATGGAGGAATCGCGTTGAAATGACAGGTCACAGGGTAGATCACCTGTACTCTGATCAGGTCCAGCCTGCTTACAGGACAACTACCAAACCGATGCGAGTCGGTGTGTCTCGGGGGGGCAGGTGAACCTCCAGGTGTGCAGCCGGATTCTCACCTGAGGGGGAGGGAGCAGTGAAAAATGCTCTGGTCTGCTTTCGGGTTGCCGATACTTCAGTTCTGCAGCTTGCTGAGCATCATTAACGGACGGGAGATGACAGCAGCTCGGCTCGGCCTGACAGGCTGCAGCTCCACCCGCGGCTCCTCCAGGCTCCGAGGCTCCAGCGGCGGTAGCGAGCTGTTCAAGACCCCGGAACGACAGCTGAGCGCGGGCTCCGGTCCGTCAGCAGGCGCTCTGCTGCCATTCCACTGTACCTGCGAGCTGGTTCAGGATCGGCTCAGTGACGGCGGACAGCCCAGACTTCACAGCCTCCTTTTCACGGCAGAAGGGCCGAGACTGCAGGAAGGAAGGAAAGGGGGAAGAAAAAGCGCGCGGCGCGATGGGAAATGTAGTCCTAGCAGGGCAGAGCGCTGTTTTCAGTACAGCCTAAACACTACGGTTCCCTGCGTGCATTCGCCCAGAGACCATCTCCTGGTATTTGGAGTTTGACTTCAGCAGACCTAAAGTAAAACAACCGGACATGCTCACAGCTGGATTCAGAAAAGCTGTTTCTGCTTTCATAAGATATGAAACTTCATAAACCCCGGCATGTGTCAAAAAGCCTTTTAGGTATTCAAAGTTCTACATTTGTACATTTCAACAACTTTTTCAGACACGGGAAGTCAAATGTACAACTTATAAACACGAGATCATTATAATGAAAATGTATTATGGCTAGGTATGAAGACTCGAAAGTTATTTTTACATTTTTGTTGACACCCGTAGTGAGTCTACAATAATATAATAATAATAATAATAAATAATATAATATTCATCTCTGCATGCAGGAATTTTAGGAGAACAAAAAGCACAGATAATGGGCAACAGATTTAAGAAAAGCTAACCTACAGAAATTGGTTTTTTGAAACGAACCACAGATTTAGCACACCTGATGGCTGATGAAGGCAGTTTTGACGTTTGGCCATTACAAAGTGAAAGCACGATCTCCTGTGGTTTCAAAATAAGAGTGTGGAGCAGTTAAGGGGGGCACAAGGGGCAGCGGTGCCCTGGTTAAAGCCAAGTATCAATGGTACAAAAATGTCTGATTTCTGAGAGGTAAAAAAGTAATTTACTGGACAAGGACCTGAAGCTAAGAAGGGAAATAACTGCTGAACTGTCAGGCTTTGGCGGTTTCACAGAGCACATAAATTACATGATTAATTCTGGATTTAGAAATTTGATTAAAAAAAATAAGACTATTAATTTTGTGCCCATTATTACAGTGATAGGTTAAACTGTAGTATCAGTAAAATATGAGGTTGGTGAGCGATCATAACCAGGTCATTTTATCTTACATTTTTGGCTTAATAATTGAGAAAATGGGCAATGAGAATGACTGAGCATAAGGAATGGGAGGAGCAGGTGTGAACATAGGAGGGCAAAGCAGAGTACTCAGTTAGTGAAATCTGTAAGTGGAACTGATAGATAAAACAGAACCCACCACTATCTGGAAAAGAGGAAAAGGCAGGATCTAAACAGTCAGTCAGATGTAGCAGACTGGACAGTCTGGCTGTAGAACCAGGCTGAGCACCGAGAAAATGTGCTGGAGGACCTGGTCGCTCAGTCTGGCTCGTCGCTGACACCCCTCTACTAACCCCTGCCCTGGCAGTGACACTCCATTGGATGGGGGAAGAGGTCGACCCCTAGCCATTCCAATCCAGTTGAAGAATGGGTCCTGAGGTTGCTGCCATTATTATCAGAGGAGGACCTCAGCCTCCCTGCAGCAGCAACCATGTCATTCAGTTCATTTCAATTAAATTTTATGTATATAGGGCCAAATCACAACAACAGTTGCATCAAGGTGCTTTATATTGTAAGGTAAAGACCCTGCAATAATACAAAGAGAACAGGGAAAACCCCAACAATCATATGACTGCCTATGAGCAAGAGCTTTGGCGACAGTGTGAAGGAAAAAGTCCTTTTTAACAGGAAGAAACCTCGAGCCATGACAGGTTGGAGTGAGGGGAGAAAGACATATAATAATAACAAATAATTAAATGCACTCACATAGTGAGTGTAAAAGGTGATAACCCTGATGTAGGGTGAACAATGTTGGACAGGCTGGGCCTCTCCATGGAGGACCATCACTGCCTCTTCAGGGAGGGGCAGATGGGACCAGAAGACTGACCCTTCTTCTATGGCTTGCACCCTGGCCCTGAGGAAGAGAAGGCCGACTGCTGAGCATCCGCATTGCGGGCTGCAGCCGCCAGCATCGATCAACACCTAAACATGAGATTCAATATGTTCTGGACCTGAGAGCAAAGCTGCACACATTGAGCAGATTATATCAGGAGGAAATTTGCCCAAGGCCTAGGAATGTTAGCAGCACCTGTACAATAGAGACACTAGGCTCAGGCAATTTTCACTTCAATTTAACATGCTAACAACACATTTGAGCTACTCACCCCCTCCCTTCCTGTGCTGAATCGTAAGCATAAGCGAATCACTCAGGACTCGCTCACCCCCTCCCTCCTGTGCTGAATCATAGAGCGAACGAATCACTCACTCACTCACTAACCCCCTCCCTCCTGTGCTGAATCAAAGAGCGAACGAATCACTCAGGACTCACTAACCCCCTCCCTCCTGTGCTGAATCGTAAGCGAATCACTCAGGACTCGCTCACCCCCTCCCTCCTGTGCTGAATCATAGAGCGAGCGAACGAATCACTCACTCACTCACCCCCTCCCTCCTGTGCTGAATCATTGAGCGAGCGAACGAATCACTCACTCACTCACCCCCTCCCTCCTGTGCTGAATCATAGAGCGAGCGAACGAATCACTCACTCACTCATCCCCTCCCTCCTGTGCTGAATCATAGAGCGAGCGAACGAATCACTCACTCACTCACCCCCTCCCTCCTGTGCTGAATCATAGAGCGAGCGAACGAATCACTCACTCACTCACCCCCTCCCTCCTGTGCTGAATCATAGAGCGAGCGAACGAATCACTCACTCACTCACCCCCTCCCTCCTGTGCTGAATCATAGAGCGAGCGAACGAATCACTCACTCACTCATCCCCTCCCTCCTGTGCTGAATCATAGAGCGAGCGAACGAATCACTCACTCACCCCCTCCCTCCTGACTCACAGCTTCTTCTTCTTGGTTGGCAACCAATGTTAAGGCGCATTACCGCCCCCTGCCTCACAGCGCAGTGGACATTTAGATGAGAAAATATATATTTGACACACTTAAGGAATATATTATTAAAATACAAATAAACAAAATAAATGTTTATTAAGCAATTTTGATAGGAAATTGCTTAATTTTAGAAATGTTTTTGCTCTTTTTTTTCTCTATAAAATAGTTGTTGTTGTTGTTTGTTTTTTTTAATCATTCATCTTAGCAGTGGGATTTACATGAAAAGGGAAACAAATTAAGTTTGAGTGAAAATGTAAAATTTTTGCACTCTCTGGTCAACTGACTCAGTGAATCAAATGACTCAAAAAACCCGATTCACTTTGGTGAGTGACTCATTAACACTCGATTCAGTAAAAAGAATCAAATTTACCATCACTACATCACACCCACTCTTCTTCTCTCAAGTGACCTTTGCCTTCGTTGGGCTGCTGCGAGACTTGAATTTACCGTAATGACCCTAATATCGCAGAAAAAGCGAACACATAATTACACAAATATAACAGAAAAGCGTAGAGCTGCTACTTTCAGGAACCGCTGGAATTTTTTTAACTGAGCAAATGGTTCAGAAGTTACAGGAGTTACAGATGTTGAAAAAAAACGTCGCAAAAACCATTTCTGACGCTAGTGATAAGTTGAATAAACCAAAGGCTACTGGCAGAAAAAAAGGGAAAAATGGCCTTCTCCACTCTGTCCCACATAGCAAAATTGGTATGGCCCGGATCTGGCCCACACAATGTGCTTACACATGGCCCACATACCGCAAAGAAGGACGGCCTTTTGGTGGCCCAGATCAGGTTTGCCAGAGGTGGGCCAGCACAAGGTCAGTTGCAGACACACTGGTGGTCCTATACTGGCCCAGAACAGTTTCAGCTGTGGCTCCAGATGTCAGCCTAATGTGTACCTTAATCAAGCCATGTAATAACAACATGTACCGTATTTAGCACAGATTAAAAATGTCTCAACAAAGGTAATGCAGCAAATTTATTTTGAATTGAATAATTTTGATAATTTATAATTAACAATATATCAATTAATACTGCTGCTGGAACTGTTCGGACAGTGAATGGACTGATTCTTATATAACGCCGTTTCTACTCTCAAAGCGCTCTATACAACATCAACAGTCGCCCAATCACTTTCTCTAAACTGAGTGCTGAGTACTACGTTCAGACACATTCACACTCCGATGAATGCAGAGAGCAGTTTGGGTTAGTATGGTGCCCAAGGATACTTGACATGCAGACTGGAAGAGCCAGGAATCAAACCACTAACAAACACAAACATGAGTAAACTCTCACAAATAAGTGTACACTCACTAACCTGTCAAACCTGCATTTGAAACATTGGCTACCATAGCAGTATAGTATTGCCAGTGGCGGTCCTAGCCTGTTTGGCGCCCCGGGCGAACACTCCCTCTGGCGCCGCCCCTCCCACACACACACACACACACATACACATACATAAAACATATTAAGGATTGTACATGAACATAAAACTGTTGTCGGAACCATACTGAATTTCACCAGAGAAACACACACGCATATGAAGAGAGAGAGAGGGTATGCATTACATGCAAATGGATACCAAACAGCCATCATAATTTGTCATACAATGAGAACAGGACAAATCAAGAATTGACAAGGACTAATTAATATTAAAAAATGTAACCTAATGTATTTTTTGGAGTTTAGTCTGTTACTGTTACTATTTTTACCGTTTCTTTTTGGAGCAACTGTAACCCACATAACTTCCTTAGGGAGTAATAAAGTATTCTGATTCTGATTGTTTCAGGATGACCTGCTATTATCCAATGACACATCTGCTTACCTGCATCTTTTGCTCGTTTCTCCTCCTCCTCTTTTCTCTTTTTTCTAAACTGAGCACCTGATGGCTTTGAACTTTTCTTGTCCATCTTCCATTGGTTTTAATTTTGCCCTCCAGTATGAACACAAATCCACCAACTCGAGGATCGCCACAACATAACCTAATAGACCTACTAGTTCACAGATTCACTTTGTCTAAGGTGTATTTCTGGGATTTCACACAACCCAGGATTCAGATCATGAATACATAATGGGCTTGGATTTACAATATTATGAATGAAATGTGCTCTATTTGGAAGCAGCCGGTCCCCCTCCCCTTTTGACGGGTTGTGTGTGAGACTTTAGATCATCAAACTGTAAAATATACATTTTAAATTGTTATTGATCCCTTTACCCCGAGTTCTAAAGTGTATATTTATTTTCTTACTCTTCTTATATATATTGTTTGTTTACTTGCACTGCTGTAACTGGAGCCTCGTCTTCTCGTCTCTCTATATACTGGACTGTATGTAGCGGAGATGACAAAGTTTACTTTGACTTCAGCAGCGAGCAGGCGCACCGAGGGCTCTCGCGCTCACTTTTGACGTTTCCAAAAAACATCAGTGCACATTATAAGTCTGTATCATAATGTCTGGTGTTTTCGTGTTTGTTGTTTTGTTTTTATTTTGTTTTATTTTGCAAGTTGGTTATTAGATGCCACTCCAGCCAGCCAGAGAATGTGCCGCAAGCAGCAGGTGCACTTTGCAAACGGAGGGCGCCCTTACTCCCAGCAAATGGGCGATAGAAAACCGATCGGTGCCTATGCCATTCCCGATATGCGCTGGCTGATGTCGGGCAGCATGAGTACGAGCAATTATTTTATTTTTTTTTTTTTTGCCGATGCCCGTGATGCCGCCCCCCACCATGATGCCGCCCCGGGCAACCGCCCGTGTCGCCCGTATCAAAAACCGCTACCGAGTATTGCAACATGATATTTGGGTCTTCTAACTAAAATAGGAACATAAACAGTGTCATCATTGCCAGACCTGGCCCACATCTGGTTGACATACACTCAGCCATGACACCAGTCAGTCAGAAGTGCCAGCTTGATGCCGGATCCAGGCCAGACCTGTTTTCTATGAGCCTGGGCCACATAAACCAAACCATAATCAGGCCAGATGTGGTATGCCATCACATAAATAGAGCCATCTACACCAGGGCTGACCCATATCTGGATGACATAGCAGTTACCATGCCAGAAGTCAGCCAGCAGTGCCGGCTTGACACCTTATCTGGGCCAGACCCGTCTGCTATGTGGGGTATGGTTTGTAGCAGTCTGTGACACTTCAGTTCAGCGTGTCTAGAGCCAGCCACTTTCCAGGGCCTCTTGGACTGGGTGCTGGGTCTGCATGCTCCATATGCTGATGGCTATCTGAATGGCATGATCATCCATAGGTAACGACTCTTCTGTGGCAGGTGTAGTTTGTGCCTCAGCTGCAGGTGATTGGTGGAGCAGTGATTCAGGGTGTGGTGTCAGGGGAGGCTGACCTACAAAGCTGACCTCCATCATCTGATCATGCCTTCCCTTTCGAGTAGGACCCTAGAGCCTAGTGGGAGAGCAGTGTAGTGTGCAGCTGGACTGTGTTTTAAAATGCCTGGCAAAAAAATGCCTGTGTGTTGGGTCCTTCTTATCAGACTTTCAAATCCAAACATACAAACAAATGAAACCATAGATGTCCATAAATTTAACTATGCGTAATAATGTGAAATGACACAGGGAAAAAGTATTGAACACATAAAGATATGGAGGTGCAAAAAGGCATATAGTCTTCATAATCAGGATACGATGGGAAAACCAGATTAAGGCTTTGTGTTCTTATGCAAGAGAAGAATGTGAGCTACATTGTGTTTAGAGAGGAGAATTTTGTGACAGGGTATCAGGCAGAGTCTCTGCTTATTCGCCTTCATGTAGGGGTGGTTGGCCCCTTGAGTGCTTTCAGCCCCCAACGCACATCCAGTACCCACCATGTAGTTCATGTATTTGGACATGAGAGATCACAAAAAATTGGTTTTGTCTTTTAGTTCTTCTGCTTCTTCTTCTTCTTTGTTTTTGGAAATAAAGGGAGATTCAACTGAATATAATAAGCAACATATTTTCCTCTGACAACAGATTAATTCATTCAAAGTCATCTGACCTTGCTAAGATTCAAAATTACTGTCAGAAGTGATGAATGATGTAACAGATAACAGAAATACCCCCCTCCCCTTTTAATCATCTTAAAGCATCCAGACAATTAAACTTTCTGACTTTGAGCTGGTGAGTTAAATAGCGCAAGGGTTTGATACTCACCCACTAAACACTGGACATTGGATAGTGCAGATATTGTCTATATTGGGTCAGTCAGTCCTTGATTCTGGACATGACTAACTATCAGCAAAATGACATGCAACTTATGATTCTGTGTTTAACAATTACAACACAGTTAATACCATTTCTCTCATTCAGAATCGTGTATATTGACGGCCCGCAGACACATTTCTTATCTTTTCACATTCCTGCAGCCACACACAGACACTAATCTTCCGCGGTCTATGAATCAGGTCTACACAAACAAAATCAAGACATTAGAACAGACATTTTCGTCACTTAAACTGCATTTCTCATTCATAATATTAATTCAAACTGTACTTTGATTATATCTTTTATTAAGAATAGAAATGATTTACTATTAGCAAAAGCACATTTAGATAAACTCTGTTTAGCACTCTGTATCGCTTTAAACATAAAAGGCTGGATGTTAAGTCTTTTTACCTTTTCTCAGATGTAATGAGAGGTAACCCACATAGCAGACAGGTCTGTGCCGATCTGGTGTCAAGCCGGCACTGCTGGCTGACTGCTGTCATGGTAAGTGGTATGTCATCCAAATATGGGTCAGGCCTACCATAGATGGCAGTGTTTATGTGATGGCATGCCACATCTGACCCGATTGTGGTTTGGTTTATGTGGCCCAGGCTCACAGAAAACAGGTCTGGCCCAGATCCGGCATCATACTGGCACTTCTGACTGACTGGTGTCATGGCAGGGTGTATGTCAGCCAGATGTGGGCCAGGTGTGGCAATGATGGCATTTATGTTCCTATTCTCCTATTTTAGTTAGAAGACCCAAATACCATGTGAGTGATTTTGTAATGAGGGTTACACTCAGAGAATTACTTACATTTGGATGTAGAAAAGATGAATGAAGTCACAATTTAAAATGAAAGGTTTTTCAGAGAGTGGTTGTAATTTTTAATCAGTGTTAGTGTTATAAGGCCTACATCTGCTTTAAATAGTTTTAGACTTATTCTTGAAAGAATTAATGATAGCTTATCACTGAAAAAGGTCTGGTTTCAAAAAGTGTTTTTCTGCTTAAGAAAGATTAACATGCTTTAGTTTCTGGACCATTAACCTTTTTAGGTTCAATAATACTGTCAAATTTCTATAGATGTGCTAACATGATGATGAAATGTGATGGTTTGTGGTTCCATGGTGGAGGTAAAACTTCTTTTTTAGAGACTAGCAAAGCACTTCCTCAATATCATTCCAGCCCATAATATACCCTAATCTTAGATGTTTGTGAAACCTTATTTGGCCCATTCCCAGGTGATTGAGAAAATAAATGCTTTGTAATGTTCTGTGTCATGATTGCTTTTATGAATGAAAAATAACATTAAGTATTGACCTAACAGACTTCCGATCAATCTGGATTAGATGCAGGGCATCAGCTGACCATCGACTGGGCCTCATTCAGAGGAAAAGGTTTTAGTTATATTTATCTCTCCCTGTGGGCTCACAGAGACAACCCCCTTCTTAGAAGTCAGGGATCAGCAGCTGGGATAGTCAGTGAATCTCATTAACAATGACACTCTGAAGCAAAAGAAGCTGAGAACCAGACTATACATCAAGTGTAATTGATTTTTATTTTATTTATTTTTATTTTTATCTCTCTACCTCCCTTTCTCTCTTTCTCTCTGTCTTTCTAGACAGAGCGAAAGGGATCGAAAATCTATCAATCCATCTTTTGTATATATATATATATATATATATATATATATATATATATATCACTTCAATTACCACTGGCACCCATGTTACCTGTTATCTTCTCGTCTCGAGCTCTTGTCTGAGGCCTTGGTACTTCTCCAGCTTCTCGTCTTCCTTCTTCCTGATGTTGCTGTCATTCGGTATCACTACGTCTACCACTACAGCTATCTTCCTCTGCTTGTCCGCCACTACGTGCATGTAGTAGTAATAGTAGTAGTAGTAGTTCTGCTTTTTCTTAAAGTGATATTACAAGATAAAGGCAGCAAATTTGTGGGACCTGTTTGTTCAGCTGGTTTGGTAAAGTGGTTAATTTATTTATTAGTGGAAGCTTGTTAGGGGCTGTCTGACATTATTATTTATGTACTTTTTTCTCCTGTTTTGAGGCCACCCAAGGACCTCAGGCAATATATCTTTGGTTTCAATCTTGAGAATAGTGTTTGCGTACTTTCTATTAACAGTTGGAGGGTTTTTGGCCTAGGAGACCCTGGTGTTAATTTTCTTGCAAAAATAAGGATAGCTGTTAACTGGTAAAAACTAATTAACAACCTCAAATTAATGGCTCAAGAAAAGTGGAAATGTTGGTGTTTCATGATAAAAAAGGAAACTGATAAATTAGGAATACCCTTTTCATTCTAAAATGAATGATTCAAAAAAGAGAGAGAGTAGTGGCTACATTGACAACACGTGAAATACGTAGTTTAAAGCATAGTACAGCTGTTACAGAAAAAAAGCTATCACTGAACATCTGGTTAAAATTTCAGTCACTTTCGTGTGAATAATTCTTCCTTCTCCTTTCTTTCATTGTTCTCATCACATAAAAGGTCTTGAATAATCAGGCCCCATCTTATCTGAAAGACCTCATAGTACCATATCACCCCAATTAACCCTCAGACTGCTGGCTTACTTGTGGTTCCCAGGATGTTTAAAAGTAGAATGGGAGTTAAGCTGCTGGGGGGCTTCCCTTGTTGCAGTGAGCATTCCTTCTTCTCTCACCTCTTTTCACTCACTGCATTTAATTATTAGTTATTGATAATCTCTGGCTTTCTTCTACATCATATGTTTGTCCTGTCTTCCTCCCCTAACCCCTAATCTTTGTATTGTCTGTATATGAATTTCTTTTGGAAATTGTAACATCAGTTTGCAGCCTTTCAGATGTTATTTGTGAAGAACAAAAACAGTGTGTTTCTATTTCTGTCTTTATTAATTGCTAAAAAACAAAACAAAATCAAAAAAACCCATCAACCGAACATTTGGGAGTTAAAGAATGCACAGGTCAGCTTGGACTGTGTCAATGTTCTTGATAAAACAAAATTTAATTAATTAATTAATTGATCTGCTCCTGATAAAGGATGAGAGAAGTTGAAAGGGACCGTTGATCTTGGTAACAGAGAACAACTGGCATGAACGCCCTTTCCTGTCAATGACTAAACACAATCATTATGATAAAAATGGCATATTTCTCTGTAAGCATTGCAAAAATCGTCTCATCACAGAGACCAGTTTGCATCCTACTCATAGCTTTCAATAAGATTATATGTTCTTTTGAAGATAGTTACCAAATTAACAAATTTACAGGAAATGTGGAAATTACATTTTTTTCCTTTCGGCTTTAAAATAATTAAAATACACTGACATCACTACTAATAACAATGGGAACACAGAGGGAAAGCAGAAAATACATTCTGACCCAAAGGTTTCTACAACTTTTGCACAGTTAATTCTTGTCACATCAAAAACATTCATGAATTCAGAGTTCAGTTGCTTCTTGGACAAAAAATAGTTGTTGTTTTTTTTTATCTTATTTGGGTTTTTTAATAGATAGTGTTTATTGAAGGGTTTTAGATGAGGCTAGAATTTTGAATATAATTTTTATATCAATATTTTGTCAAATATTTAATGTTCCAAATGTTTTGTTTGTTACTACAATAAACTCAATAGTCTAAATAACAATGTTGGTGATGGTTTAAAGAAACATTTTTTATGATGACCAAGACAAAACAAGACAAAAAAAGTTTAACGTTTCTGTGCTTTGTCTTTATTATTTATTATTATTGTTATTATAGATTGAACAAATTTGGACTTCTGACTTCTTTATTTGATTATTTGTTTATTTAGTTATTTATTTTTCAAGCCATTTTTGGTAAGGCTCTATTGTGGTTTTAAGACCATTTCATTTCTATAACAATATTAAAATTAAACAAAATTCTAAAAATAGAAACAAAATTCTGACAGAATCGCATCATTTTGGGAAAAGAAAATTTGACAAGATCAAAAATGATCAAAATGTTTTTTTAAAAAAGTAAATAAATCCAAAGAGTTGACAAATGAATTATATTTGAAACTTTATCTGAACATTTCCACCTTATTGAGGTTTTTAAAATGTAATTTAAAATACATGGAAGGCAAGTTACTTATGATTAACAGGAAAATACAATTACAGTTTAATTGAAAATTGGGGTTAAAAATAGTTTGTTTAAATAACAAACTGATTTTATTTATAATCATGACTTTTTTTTAATAGGTAAGTAAAGTTTGCCTCAATATTATTTTTCTTTTTGAGCAGAGTAGACTTCATATGTAGAACAATAATAAAGCATTGGTAAAAGATTTATTCATGACGATTAAAGAAAAATGAACTGTTGTTTAAAGCAGCTGAGCTCTGCATTCATAAGTGCGTCCCTGTATGGGAAGGTAAAAGGGGATAGAGGACAGTTCTCTTTAATTCATTTTCATATTTTAAACATCTGATAGTAAGTGCTACATGTTCTAGTTGTTCTTAGAGGGTGAGTATAAAGTCTGATTCCTCTATGTGGATCACTTTCTATGTATGTCGTAAGTGTTATTCAGTAAAATTAACCTTGATGCATCAAAACACATCAATAAGTCACTATTTTATCATGCTTTGACTGTCTGGTAAAGTGTATTTTGCAGAGAAATGCTGTGTATCAGCATGTTTGGATATCTGTATAAAATCTGAAGAAGCACTTTATGTTCTGACCAGGTCTTGAATGACGCAGGACCACAATGATCCACATTAAGCAGATGAGATGAAACACAATCCATCCCAGCATACAGGAGTTACAG
The DNA here is from genome assembly GCF_051167445.1 of Perissodus microlepis. NCBI lineage: Eukaryota > Metazoa > Chordata > Actinopteri > Cichliformes > Cichlidae > Perissodus > Perissodus microlepis. The sequence goes on along the minus strand of NC_140477.1, from coordinate 24,203,047 downwards.
CCACTGACTCTCCAGTAGGTGCTGTGACATGACGGTTTGGAACTACAAACAGTGTCTGGACCTCTTTTACTTTCCAATCAGTTTGAAAGTCTGTGAGTCCTGGTCAGCTGGAGGTTTCGTGACTTGGCTACATGGCAGAGTTCACATGTATTTTGTGTACAAACACGTACTCCTCATCTGACCCTGTACATCTGCTTGTTTGTCCTGCGTGTTTAAGATGATGAGGTGACATTCCCCGAGGACACTACGGTTGTCTCCCTCGGTGAGTACTCCACTTCCTCCTTGTTGGGATGAGAGGAGTTATCAGACTTGCTGCGGCTAAACTCCGCCCCCATTATTGGTCCTGTGAGCTTGGTGCGTGGTCGAATGAAGGCAGTACAGCACAACAGTGTCTTTAGGAATGCACGCCGCATCTCGTTGCTGGTCAGCGTGTAGATGAGTGGGTTCATGGCAGAGTTCAGGACTGCAAGTGCCAGGAACCACTCTGCCTTGTAGAGGATTGGGCAGGTTAGCGTCTCACAGGCCACATCTAGCAGCAAGAGGATAAAGAGTGGTGCCCAGCAGGCAATGAAGCAGCTGAGAACGATGATGACTGTCTTCAGGAGTGCCATTGACTTCTCTGAACTCTTACTGTTTGCACTGGCATTGCTGCGACCATTGGACACTTTGCGGAAGACCAGTTTGCGGCTACGAGTGCGCACCAATGCATAGATCCTGGCATAGAGCACCACGATGGCCATAAGAATGATACTGAAGACAGTGGTGCAGAACAGGATGTAGGCTTTGTGGTAGAGTGGTAGCACGGTGGAGCACTGTGTCATACTCTGGATGCAGTTCCAGCCCATCACCGGCAGACCGCCTAGAACGGCTGCGATCATCCACACAGTGCTGATGAGTAGAAAGACGCGGAAGGTGTTCCCATTGTTGTGCAGCTTCATCTTCAGCATGGTGAGGTGGCGCTCAATGGCAATGGCAAGTAGGCTGAAGACAGAGGCCGCCAGCGCCACAAACATGCTGCCTTCCCTGAAGAACCACTGGGTGGGTGTCAACTTGTAGGTATTGGCACCCGACAGTAGGATGTTGGCAGTGTAGACGACACCAGCCAGAAGATCAGACAGTGCGAGGTTCCCAATGAAGTAATACATGGGCTTGTGGAACTTCTTGGTCCTCCAGATTGTAGTCAGGACCAGGATGTTCTCTAGGATGATGAAGCAGCACACAATGATGAAGATCACAGAATCAGCCTTCAGACCTGAGTCCTGCTCCGTCTTCCGGAACTTGCCGGTGTAATTGTAGTGTTTGGCAATAAGATCAGAGTAGCTGGGCTCAGCCATGGCCTCCATCTGCAGCACTAGTCCAGCAGGGGGCACCGTGTCCTCAGACTTCAGTCCTTCATGTTTGGTAGTAACTGTGAAGAACAGCAGAGAGAGTCCAGCTGAATGGTGACATGGCCCTACAGAGAGAAACAAAAAAACATTAATAACTGGTCTCACATCAGCATATTAGACAACAAATAGTCTTAAATCAGAGTCTACACTACAGAAATATTCTTCTACAGAACCCTTCTCGTGCACTTTGATTATAAACTGTTCACTGAGAGCCAGAACAAACAAAAAATGTCACTTCAATTTGTGATGAAACAATGATCCAGCAAAAAAGAGACTAATCTTTAGTAAGCAACTTAAATTCAAGTCATTTAAACTGTAAGTCCATACAAATAATCAACTAAAAGTATCCTTTGGAATCATAAGCTAATGAAACCTCAGATGACATACAAAGCTTGCTTCATCAACCTAGCTGCTCCTAATCAGCTGGTTTGAAAGCAAAGATCAGAAAAAAACTAAACTACTTTTAATCTATATTGTAAGAAAATCTTTCATTTTAGAGTTAAAAAAATGCAACAAATGAAAACAAAAATGAAAAGCAAATCTCAAGTCTTTCTTCAGTCTGATGTATTAAGAGAAGGATAGAAGCTTTAGAATGCCTAAAATACAGTACAAAACACAACATTACAGTATATTTTGTTATATTTACCTTTTAATCATTAAATAAAAAAGAAATGTTGAATTGTGCAGCTTTGTATAAACTTTGCTTTCTTGAGTCTGGGATTTGATTTTAATTTAACCAAAAATATATGGAACACCAAATAAAAGAAACCACCAAATGATTAATGTGTCATTCCTGATGTGTCAAAAGAATCTTTTTTGTTTACAACTTACTTTACAACTAATACTTTACCTATTTGTCATCACCCCCCCCCCCCCCCCCCCCCAAAAAAAAAGCTTAAAAACAAACAAACAAACAGCAGCATATCACACAACAAATGACAATATATATATATATATATATATTATAGGTCACATGTTGTTTAATTATTGGAATTATAACTGTAACCTAACTAGAATTCTGGTGATTTGAACGCTCTAAATGCACGGGGGCATGGTGATATCTTTTTCCTATTTTTTGTTCAGAATCATAAACTAACTGAGGATTTTTACATTCGTCCGGATTTGTGTTTAGACGTATAATTTATTTGCAAACGGTGATTTTGTTTGCAAACTAAACGCATAGCTTTAATAAAGGAAATGGAAAAAATGTTGGTGTCTTGTAGCTCAAAAGCGAACAAACATCCTTTATAAAAAAAAACTTTAAAGCCCAGAAATTGATTTTGGTTCAGAAACTCGTCTCTCAGATGTATTTTATCAGTCTTAAAGAGATGCTCGTCTTAAGAGAAGTCCTGGCATTTCTAACGGTCGCGCCTTACAAGACTACTTATAGAAAAGGGTTCAAATTATTAATGAAATATTTTCTCGGTGATTCCCTGTTCGGTGAAATCGGTTGGTTAGTCCTTGTTCATATTATAAAGTACTTAAGTTACTGCACGACTGCCTTTTGAGGATTTTTATAAAAACTGTCTGCGATTTTTTTAAATCTCTAAAATTCCATTTATTTGATCAAACTGACCTGAGTTCAGATGAACGCGGAGTTCTCCTCTTCACCAAATGAACGCAAAACGACTTCACGACGATCCGCTTCGGTTTAATTGTCAGCCAAAACAGCTAAACAAAGTTTCTATTGCTTGAAGACAAGGTTTATAACACAGACACTTTTTCCCTTTTTTCTTTTTACATCTTCAGTCAGAGTCCCAAGGAAAACAGCCCGCATCGGAGTGAAAGACACCAGAGACGCACAAACACAATGAAACACACGCACACTCTATCCGAAACACACACTGAAGATGAGGATGGTATGATGACGATACTTCCCTCCTTCGGATCCACGCGTCTTTTTTGTCGTTTTTCTGCCTTCTTATTATCGTTAGTCAAGCAAATAAATGAATAAAACTCTTATAAAGATTATTATTAACAGAGACCTGAGAGTAAATAACATTAGAGAGAACACAAAACAAACATAAAATTGACCTGAGATGTAATTCAAGTAAACAAAGTTTAGATTAAATAAAAGAGTAAAAATTAATTAGATGCAGAAACAACATTCTAAAAAATATAATAGCATAGTTATCATATATAGTATGTCATTTAGTTTGTTTGTGGGAATCAACCATATGCACTCCCTATACCATGTCCCCCCTCAATCCAGACTTGGTTTGCCCCATAATGAGTCTGTAGCCTCTGTGACCTACATCATATCTTTCATGTCATGGTGTGTGTGTGTGTGTGTGTGTGTGTGTGTGTGTGTGAGGGGGGGGCTGTCATGGATTCATCATGGATTCATACACTTTCAGCTAACGGTCAAATTATTATTAATTATGTTTCCTGCATCTAACAATGAAGACACTTTTTTAGCACTTATAGTAACGGGATGTGGGTGTAAGATCTCTTATTGACGCCTTATTTTGATATTGTGCTTGTATTGTGTCATAGCTTTAAATTTTTTATATAGCAGATACTGTATATGACACACTGACACACTTAACTGAGTGAGTAGATTTTATATCTGTCTAACCAATTGTATTAAACATTTTGTTGTTAGATATTTCCTGAGACATTATGTATATCTTTTCTTCTGTCTGTCGCTGGGTTTGTGGAAGGATCTCTCTTCATCGTCCTAATTTGTTTTCCTTTTATTTCAAAAATTCTTAGAGTAGTTGTCGAGCAGTTATATGATCACTTGCAAAAGAATGGTTTATTTGAAGAGTTTTAGTCAGGATTTAAAGTGAATCATAGCACATAATACAGAATTACAATAGTCCATCCTAGAAATAATAAATGCATGAACAGGATGTTTCTAGTTTTAGAGATTTGTTTAATATGATCACCGAACATATCTTGGGGAGATGGGTAATGCCATCTAAAGTAAGCATCTGGTTAGACACTATATTTTTACATTTTTTTGTTCCGAGTACAATAATCTCAGTTTGGGTTAGGAGTAAGGGTAAGACAGCTGGGTCAAGTGACGGCTTCTTACATTTTTTTTCTTCCTATCTTTCTCCATTCAGCCATTCGATCCTTATACAATCGTTGTAAGAGCTTGGTCCGGACTCATTCCTGGTCAGTGTTGGACTCTGCCAGACTTGCCCTTTGTCATTGATTCTGTTCAGTATTTTCATGGACATAATTTCTAGGTGTAGCCAGCTGGCAGAAGTGTCATTGTACTGGGTTCATGGCTCAGTGTTTCTATGTTTCTTATGTTCTCATGTGGCATTTAGTTTAGTTTAGTTTCTAGTTCTTAGGCTTTTGTTCATTTTAGTCTGTTCCCATTTCTGCTTCCCTGTGTAGTCTGTCATGTCTATCATGTGTGCCAAGGTCTGTCTCCATGTTTATTCATCTGTTTCCTAGTTGTGTCTCTCTTGTGTCTTACTGTGTGTTTCATGTTTCCTGTTTTATTTTGAAAATCTCCTGGTCTGTGTGCATTATGTTAAGTTTTGTTTCCCTTTCTTGTTAGTCTGATTGATTCCAGCTGTGTTTCCCTCCTGTTTCCCATCCCTTCGTTTTCCTGGGTGTATTTAGTCCTCTGTCTTCCTCTGCTTGATGTCGTGTCGTCCCATGTTGCTGTGTGTTTCCTTGTGCCCCTCGGTTTCTTTGTTATTTCTAGTCTGTTCTAAGTTTCTAGTTTTAGGTTGTGTTTTCCTGTATCTAGTGTTTCAGTTTTTGCACAGCCAATGAAACACCTTGGTGTTTCCCCGGATAAGCTGGAGATGGCCGAGAGAGAGAGAGGTCTGGGCTTCTCTGCTTAGGCTGCTGGGCCCTGGATAAGCAGGATGGATGGATGGATGGATGGGTGGGTGGGTGGTCTGTCTTTTTCCAGTCCCCAATGAGTCACACCAAATGACTTCCCCTTCCTGATCCTGGTTCTATTGGAGGTTTTTTTCTTTTTAAAATTGATTTTTTTCCTTCTCACCGTGACTAAGTACTTGGTCATAGGGGGATTATCTGATTGTTCATGTTCTTGGGACTATAGATATTTTTAAGAAACCTTGATGATTCAGGTCACAAAAGGACACGATGACATCAAAAACCTTACCCCTCTTAAGAATAGTGAAGATTTTATCTTTTTTACCAAGAAAGACACTGACAATAGCTCTGAAAGGCGCCATCATTGGGATCATTTCTGTGAGATGCCTGCATGATGACCGTACTTCCTGTCCAGGCACTGCCATTGTTTGAGATCTGCAGGTCAACCGGTTATACAGAAACTGTTGATAAGAATATTGAGATAATGACAAATTATATAAAATGCATGAAACCTTGGGACCCTACAGTAGGTCTATTTAGTGGCTGTTATGCTGAATGATGCATTTTGCTAGCATGCTTTGGTTCCAGGTGCCCCCTTAAAGGGACAGCAGTGGTACCGTGTTAACTCCAGGTAGACGGCAGACTGTCTGTCTCCCTGCAGAGAACATCTCTTTTCAGACAGTGTCTAAAATATGTGGTACAGGCAGACTGTGCTCTTGTTTGTGCTGTTATTGGAACGTCAGTCAGCTGTGGGGAAAGATAAAGTACTTATGAAGAGCAGACATGAAAAATGAGTGTTAAAAACAATGACCACTGCAGAGATTATCTGTGCTTTTCATGCCATTTTTTTTTTTTTTTTTTTTTTACATTATTTCCTGGTGACCTGCACTGTTGCTTCCCTTGACCAATGCACAGTGTCTTACACATTAAGCAATTTGCAGTTAGGATTTTGGAGTACTCCATGGGAGCAGCATGGCTGAAAACCCTCTCCATAGATAAACTCACAAAATCTTGATAGCATACATTTTGTACTAGAATGAAGGAGCACAGCATGTTGAAACAGAATTTAGACTTTATCATATGATAAAGAATTTTCCATCTTGAGGCAGTGTGTAGTGTACTTCTCACTGAACTGAAAATGATGTGAATGAAATGGTGTTGCCTTCACAGGTACCGGATCTCGACCCAACTTAGCACTTTTGTAAGATGCTTGATTGATGTCCTAGAAAACTGAGTACATGAAGGATGAGCTTCTGAGAATTTACAGTAAATCCAGCTCTCTGGCTTTAAAATTAGATTGGACTCCTTTCTAATGACTGTTTATTACAAATTAAATTCCAGTATGGCTTCAGCGCATTTCTTGTTTGTTGCCAAACAAGAAATGCATAAAAAATGTACAGAAAAAAAAACAGAATGCAATCATTTGGAAATAATTTAAAGCCTTCATTTCATTTAATACAAAATAGTCCAAAAACATCAAATTGAATGTTGAACCTAAGAAATCATACTACATATCTCATGAAAAGAGGAATGTTACTGGGTATATGTTTTTGGACCATACTGGGGCTGTATTGGTGTATTTGGTAAATGCTGCTGCTGGGGATATGACCGAGGTTCGATTTTATTTTGCTGAAGACGAAGCTGACATTAACAGAAAGTGTTCAAGGGTGAGAAAAGGGGAGGACAGAATAGGAGGTAATGGGGGTTGAGGGTAACAAAGGCCTCTTTCCTCAAAGCTGCTAACTGTATTCAGGCTCTGCATAGCTGAGCATCACCATGACGACAGCTAGAGGGGAACTGAGAAGGAGCACTCTGAAACTGTGGAAGAGAAATCACCAACAAGCCCACAGACAAAAAATAAAATAAAATACAGTCCAAACGAAATGAATTAATTTCAAATGCAGTGGATCAAAGGGGCTGAACATGAAATTTGAGATTTTACAGCAAATCGTGATCCTTTTGTTGGATATGGACTTTTTTTTTTTAAACGGATTTCAAATTTTTGATGAGTAATGAAAAACTGAGTGCTCTTACCAGTGTGCTGGCCCTGTTAGGGCTCTAACATTCTGCTCCAGTGAAATTTTAACTGGTCTTCATCTACAGCCTGTAATTATGGTTTTGACAGACTGACCTTCTGGTGTGTGTGTGTGTGTGTGTGTGTGTGTGTGTGTGTGTGTGTGTGTGTGTGTGTGTGTGTGCGCGCGTGCGTGCGTGCGTGTCTGCCTGTCTGTCTGCCTGCCTGCCTGCCTGTTTAACAGAGAGCATTAGCCAGCTTCTTTCTCTCTGATGGAGAGACCACACTACCTTTTGTAAGGACAATTAGAGCTAGATTGAAGAATTGAGTTAACATTAGGTTAGCCAATTTGTTATCTGTGAGTGGGCTTAGTTCTGAAACATTAACAGCAAAATACTCCTCCTGATTTTGGTTGTGGTCTTGGGCCCCTTTAGGTCCCTTTTACACCTTGTTCTACTGGTTCTCATGTTTGCGTTTTTCTCTATTTTCTCTATTGTGTAAGCCCTGCACCTTGTCCTTTTTTGTCCCGCTGTTTCTTCAGTACCGCTTGTCCATCTTTTCTTTTCTTTTCTTCGCTATGGTCCAACATGATCTTACTCTGCCTGTTGGTATTTAAGGAATTTTAATAGTCAGTAGTCAGTGTTGCATTTTCTGTAGGTTCTCAGTCCTCCAGGTCATAGTAATCTAAAAGCCCATTTCCATTTCTGCCTTCTGGGCTGGACTTGGTTTTAGAGTTTTTGGGGGTAGTGTGTATGCTGCTTAGCTTGCTGAATTCTGTGGTTTTCTCTCGTGACCTCCCCAAACGGACCAGGAGTGACATGTTTAGCTGCATGTTCACCTTAAATTGCTGGCTGTTTGAGTGGTGTCCAAAAAAGACTTTGAATGGTGCAGCCCTCAATTAATCAATCTAAGGAGACTGAGAAACCTCTAAATTAAATGTCAGGAGAGCTTTCTAATATCTGCAAACAACAGAAGTTGCTATTGGTTATGAAAGAACTGCAAAAGGTAAATGAGGAAAAGGACAAAAAAATTGCTCTACTTGAGTGGCAGAGCAAGAGCAATATATCGACTCTTTGGAGCAACAAATTGTAAATTTCTTCAGTGGCAAGGGAATTACTATTAATAGTAAAGATGTTAAGGCTTGCCATTCTCTGCCTTGAAAAAATAATAATGGAAAACCATCTCTAATCATACGCTTTGTGAATAGAAAATCAATGGATGTGGGGCTAAAACCCTTTGAGTATACGGACAGACCCTGGGGCTTGGAAAACGATATAGACCCTGAAAATAATTTTTATACCCATAAACATGATCAAATGAGCAGTTTAATCAAAATATAATAATGGATAATGTAATATCAATCATACATTTTAATAGTAGAAACCTCAATTGAAATCATTTAAAAATCCTAGGCTATCTAGCACAGCTTTCAAAGAAATTCACTCTCATTGCAGTTTCAGAGATTGGTTAGATGGGGATCAAAAAAATTTGTAAAGCTTGATGGCTATGACACATTTTGCATCAAGAGAAATAAAAAAAAAAAGGGGGGTTGACTTGTATACTGACAATAATTAAAAAAGTAGAATCGTCAGTGAACTGTCACTAGCAGAGGATAATACAATGGAGTGCATAACTATTGAAACAGAAGCTGAAAAGTCAAAGAATCTGCAAATCAGCTGCATTTATAGGAGCCCTGGATCATGTATAAAAATGTTCACAGAGGAAATGCTGAAGATGTATAATCCTGTTAACAACAAGAAAATGACATTCATTTGTGGTGATTTCAATATAGATTTGTTTAACCTAACTGTGACAAAAAAGAAAACATGGCTAACAAGGGGGATGCTGAACGTATGTAAGAAAAAGAATCTGTTGTATATTTTTTTTAAGAACAGAACACAAAATAAGAATAAATTGATAAGAATTATAAGATCAGAAAAAGAAATTACTACAGTAAACTTTTAGATGAAAATAAAAATAATATTTAAAAAAACACATGGACAATACTAAATAATATTGTAAATTAAGGAACTAAAGGATTGGAATATGCAAATAATTTCCACATACAAAATACAATGATCAGTGACATAAAACAAATTGCAAATAGTTTTAATGATTTTTTCTCTATGTTGGTCCTGGCTTGGCTGAAGAAATTGTCAAGGCAGGATACGCCGGTGATAAGGAAGTGGACACAAAAGCAGGACACGGAGGAAGACAAAACTGTGGTAAACTAAAAGCGAGCCATTTATTGTAGCTGATGAAAAACAGAACATACAACAAGGCAAAATCAACAGTGGCGAGAACTAAAACTAAACTTTAACTGGGCAAGACTAGACTATAGCAACCATGAATTAACTATGCCAAAACTGTGACAACAATGATACCTGACCTGAACATGATAGTGAGCAGGAGCGTGATAGAAACTGTAAGGAAAAACCAAAACTTAAGACATGAACGTGCCCTGAACACAATCATGTGAAAAATGCTAGAAACACTGACATGACATAGGGGAAGTTCAACGGATGACCTGAGGATGACCAAATGGAAACACGCAGAGTAAATACACACAAGGAGTGATCAGGAGAACTGGAAACACATGAGGGAACAGCTGACTAGAAAGAACATAATGAAGCCATGGTGAAAATGAAACTAAAACAATGAACATGGAACCCCTTCAAAGTAAAACTGGAACCATAATAAGACACAGACATGACATGAGCTAGACAACATGAAACACAAGACAGGCAATGACGTGGACTTAACATGGTGGTCTGACGAGGAGCATGAACACTGCTCAGACACACATACAGAGGGAAAAGGGAAACTGAAAATCAGGCAAGGACTTAACTAAGCACCTGAAGGGTGAGGGACACTTAACACAGGGGTGAAAACACAAGGGGAACCTCATCAACAAAAGAACTAACATGGAAACCTAGAATGCAGTTTGGACAACTAAATGACAGTGAAACATAAACAAAGAATATCAAAATACCAGAAAACTCAAAAGACTGTGTCATGAGACCCAGGACCCTGAAAGAAATTGTAAAAACTGCACAACCTAAAACTAAAAATATTAATGTAGCAAACTCAGTGTTTATGATGGGAGTAGATGAAGAGGAAAATATTGTTGTAGTTACATCCTTTAACTCCAAAGAATCTACCTACTGTAATGGCATTGATATGGATTTAATTTAAAATATTATTGGATGTGTTGTGAAACCATTTACCTAGATGTGGAATCTGTCATTACAAAATGGTTTAGTCCCTGACAAGATGAAAATTGCAAAGGTAGTTCCAATATATAACACTGGAGATAAACATCTTCCCACAAACTATCTGCCCATCTCTTTACTTTACTGCAGTTCTCTAAGATACAGGAAAAAAATTGTTATAAAAGATTGTATGACTTTATCACAAAAAACAATGTACTATATGGACATCAGTATGGATTTAGGCCCAAAAAGAACAACCACACATGGATGTCAAAGTTTTTTTAGATTAAAAAAAAAAAGCATTAAATACAATCAAGCACAACCTTTTACTTAACAAACTATACACATATGGGGTCAGAGGGGTGGAGTTATTACTGGTTAACAGTTACCTTGAAAACCAGAAACAATTTATCAAAATAAATGCCATGAAGTCACAATTGAAACCTGTTGTTTGTGGGGTTCCCCAAGGATCCGTTTTGGGACCAGTGTTTTTCATATTGTACATTAATGACATGCGGTATGTGCAATTTCAAGTCTTTGAAAATAATATTATTTGCAGACGATACTGTGCTGTGGAAGTAACTTGGAATAACTTCTGAATGAACCAGAAAATGAATTAAATAAATAGCAAAATAGCAAATTCTCTGTATTGTTCTATTATACTCCCTTACATGATATATTGTGTGGAAGTGTGGGGAAACATGTAGACACACCTATCCATTATACATTCTGCAAAAAAAAAAAGCAATAAGGATCATAAATAAAACCACTTCAGGAGAATCCACTTTTTATTAAATTTATCCATCCATTCATGCATCTTCTTCCACTTATCCAGGGCCGGGTCACTGGGGCAGCAGCCTAAGCAGAGAAGCCCAGACCTCCCTCTCCTCAGCCAGCTCCTCCAGCTTGTCAGGGTGAACACCAAGACGATCCCAGGCAAGCTGAGAAATATAATCTCTCTCTAGCATGTCCTGGCTCTGCCCCGGGGCCTCCTCCCGATGGGACATGCCCGGAACACCTCAACCAGGAGGTGCCCAACAGGCATCCCCAAACCACCTCAACTGGTTCCTTTCGATGTGGAGGAGCAGCGGCTCTACTCTGAGCCCCTCCCAGATGGTGGAACTTTTCACCCTATCTCTAAGGGAGAGATAAGCCATCCTTCTGACGAAGCTCATTTCTGCCGCTTGAATCCGCGATCTCGTTCTTTCGGTCACTACCCACAGCTCGTGACCATAGGTGAGGGTAGAGACGTAGTTTGACCAGTAAATTGAGAGCTTCGCTTTTACACTCAGCTCTCTCTTCACCATGATGGACCGGTACAGCATCCGCATCACTGCAGCGGCAAACCAGTCCGTCTGTCGATCTGATGCTCCCTTCTCCCATCACTAGTGAACAAGACCCCAAGATACTTAAACCCCTCCACTCGTCCCTGACCATGTGTGAGCACTCCACCCTTTTCCAGCTGAGGACCATGGCCTCAGATTTGGAGGTGCTGATTCTCATTTCCACTGCTTCACACTCGGCTCCGAACCATTCCAGTGCAAGCTGGAGGCCATCACCCGATGAATCTAACATAACCACGTCATCTGCGAAAAGCAGAGATGAGATTCTGAGACTACCCAAGAGAAAGCCTTCCGCCACATGGCCATGCCTAGAAATTCTGTCCATAAAGATTACGAACAGAATCTGTGACAAAGGGCAGCCCTGGTGGAGTCTATTACCCGCTGAAAATGAGTCTGACTTCTTGCCGGCTATGCAGGCCAAGCTCATGTGACGGTTGTATATGGATCAAATGGCCTGTAGCAATGGGCTGGACACCCCATACTCCCTATGCACCTCCGACAGGACATGGTTGAATGCCTTCTCCAAGGCCACAAGACACATATAGACTGGTTGGGCAAACTGCCATGCACCCTCAAGTATCCTTGAGAGGATAAAGACCTGGCCCAGTGTTTCACGACCAGGACGAAAACCACATTGTTCCTCCTGTATCTGAGGTTCAAATAATGGATGGACCCTCCTTTCCAGCACCCTGGTATAGACTTTCCCAGGGAGGCTGAGGAGTTAATATTCTTAAATTTAAGGATTTGGTTGACGTCAGAACTGCAAATAAATCTTTACCCCACAAGACACAGGCATTCTCACACTCAAACTCACTCTCTCTCTCTGTTTCTCACACACACTATAGGAAGATTGTTGATTTATATATCTGTGTATTTTCTCATTTTTTGCGTTCCAGGTGCAATATGTTTGTTTTGCTTTGTTTTTGTGTTTTTTGTCTCTTACAGATGCAGGAGTTGGTGATACATTGTGTATTTCTGTTTGTTTCTATCACCCCATTTCCACCCACCTGCTCTTTTTTTTCTCTTGTCTGTCTTACCTTAGACATCATCATGTAATATGATGTCTAAGCAAGCAAGTTATTTCAGATATGACATATAATGTCATATCTGAAATAACACAAAAGAAATTAATAAGTCAATAGATAAAAGATTGACATATACAAGATGAGCCTGTAGAAACTTTACATAGCAGTTGTTGCAAAGCACAATGTGTTCGGCACCACCTTGCATTCAGATCACAATTCTGATTGCAAAAGTTTCCAGAAAGGACAAGATTACAAAAAAGGGACATCTCTTCCTGTGAGAGAAAGGTTTTCTTTAAAACCATTGCAAAGTGCTTGCCCATAGAGTGTTGTATAGTTGTTGCTGTTCTTTCAGACTCCCATGTCCTTCAACACGAAATAAAATCTATGTGGTTGATCTGTGTGATCTTTTCAAAAAATCTTGTGTTCACAACAAACACCACAGAGGAAATGCTCCAAAACCATCTGCCATTCGGGATCTTTTGATCCTATCATCAGTTTCTAATGCTGGCAATAAACAGAGTTTGCTTCCATACACACTAATATCCTGCTGTAAAACCAGGTCCTGCTTTCATAATAAAGAAATTAAAAACAAAACCAAAAAAAACAGTTTATCTGACTAATGATATTAAATCTAACTTTTTTTTCATCGCGTTAGTCATGATTTCATCGTTTAGATATTCATGTAATGACCACAGCAGGGTGATGAGATACAGCTATAAAAAATTAAGACAAAAGGAGTTAATTAAATGCAGTGCTCAAGAGTCAAATAAGTACGTACAAAAAACAGGAAGAAATAACAATAACTGAAAACAGGGAAACAGACACAAAAAAAGATGGGGGTGGGACCAAGACTTAAACAATGAGTGTAGATAGATAAGAAATGTAGGGCTATACTCATATGCACATTGTGGAGGAGAATTAAGGAACATGTTGACACCAGGAGGACAGGGTGTGTGGACTAAGACCATCTTTTTCTAACTTCAGCCAAGTAGTTTCTATGCCATGATGTGTTAGATGTAACTTCTTGCTGCCAACTGGCCAGTCACTGGTGTTAATTGATGAATAATAATTACAGCAACTCCTTCACAAAAGTCTAACACATATTTGAAACCTGGCAACAACCGAAAGAGCTGTACACAAACCAACACCTTGGTCCAACAGTGAGGTGCAGACCCATCACTTTAGCAGCAGGTATACTGTACCATTGCCTTGATGTCATCCATTGTTGTGTTGTTTGTGTGGCATACAAATGATCTCATGGGGCTTTCAATCGATTTGCCGTAATAACCCCAAGCACAATGAGGTGGTACTCAAACCTGAACTCGATACAATGTAAAAATAGATTACCGAATCTCTCTCTGCAGGCATCATTCGTCCATCCTCCTCTCCTCTGGGTGCAGGGTTCTTTTCTGGTTGAGAAGGACGAATCCCTTCATCCGTGCATTATTTTCAGAGTGTCATTAAACATACATCCTTTGTATAAGCTGCAAATTTTTCAACTATTTCACAGGCTTAGTCAAAACCTCTGCAACCACATCTGCTGTTGGACAATATTCAATGACTACCTTTCTGTCACTGACAGCAGAGCTTATATAATGATATCTGATGTTGACATGTTTACATGTCTGACAACAACTTCTTTGACAAAGCAACTGCATTTTGCTTGTCTTCAAAGATCTTTACAGGAGTATATTGACCCCCGCTGTACATCTCAGTCAGTAACTGTGGAAGATATAAACTTTCTCGTGTATTGGCAGCCAATGCCATATACTCTGCTTCATATGTAGATAAAGCTACGGTTGGCTGCTTTTCAAACGTCCATGAAATGATAGGACCACTTTCAGTCAGACTAAAACAGTATCCTGTTGTGCTTCGGCTGTCATTTAGGTCTGTGGCCAGATCAGCATCACTATATGCACGTTTTTCTTCCCTTTTCTTATAACACAACTCTTGTTTCATATTTCCGTTTAAGTACCTTGGTCCTGATAGGTATTGTGATAGTTTCCTGACAACCCAACTGAAATCAGGTCTTGTACATGTCATTGCATAAATCAAGCTGCCTATCATCTCCCAATATTTCTTTGGGTTAGCAGGTTCTCAATCACCATCACAGTTTGGTATTTGTTCACATGGAGTTGATCTGCCCTTGCAGTCAGACATTTCAAACCTCTCCAGTATCTTGGTTCATTCTCACTTCTCGTTCTCTGTCTAAAGTCAATGGCTAGGAAATGTTTAAGTCTTCCAAAGCCTTTCATCTTAAAATTTGCCCTGTAGCGGTGGTCAGCGTGTATTGCTGTATCATCCCCACAAGTCACTTTGCACTCATAGTCCTTCAGGTACTGTGGGCTTTTTCGGTCTCTCTGGGGATGGCGTATGCTTTGACAGTTTTCTTCCTGTTCTGCCAGAATGTCACATACCGGTGTCTCAATTTGAAGCCCTTGTATCTTCCCTGGATTTTCATCAACCTGATCAGTCTTTACCATGGGAGATTCTGATCTCTTCCCATGTGTATCGACATCACATGTTTCCAGATCTATCTAGGTTTGTCATTCAACTACATCTCTTGTAACAAACTTCACTAGTCTGTGTTTAAGGAGTTTGCATGCATAGCAAACTCATCATCAACTCATCAAATTGTTGACTTCAGTGTCAATTGTTTGTTTTTGCACTATTCTTTTTTCATCTTCCAGCATTGGAAGGTGAGATTTCTGTTCCATTTGTCTGCCGTTGTCGCAGGATCTGGAGGGTCACCCAGGCAGCCTTTTTACGGATAAAGGAACAAAATAAGCACCTCGCTGACCTTTGTTGTACCTCTGTGCCCTGCTATTACCCTGGCCACAAGGTCTGGCTGTCCACAAAGCTCATTCCTCTCAAGTCAGAACCTAAAAAACTCATCCCCAGCTATATCAGTCTTTTTGAATTCGAGTCTCTAGTCCATCTTGTTTCTGTCCAGTTAAAATTGCCCTGTAACATGAAGCTCCACAACATGTTTCATGTCTCCCAAGTCAAATCTACTTTCTCCAGCCCTCTGTGCCCACCTTTCTTTACAATATGCGTCCTCGGAACCAGGAAGTCCATGAAGTGGGAGTTCCCATGAAGAAATGTGTTGCTTCTGGATGTTTTGCAGTATGGCTAAAAGCTAAAGCAACAACACCAGAAGGTGTTTATTCATTTCAGATTGCATTGTTCTATTTAACTTGGAGCAACCTACCCGCGTCTGTGATGTGAAAAACTGTCATATTTTCACTGTAATGTGGAGACACTCACTCCATCATGTTCTGAATCGTTGTATTGTAGGTGGGCCCTTTATATTCGTTTTAGACCCCGCCCACAGTTTCTAAATATCCAGCCAGCATAAGCAACATTAGCATCCACTATTCCTTAGTCTTTGTACTGCAACCCTATTTTGCATCTCATAGTTTTGTTTGCCTGTGTTTTGACTCTGTTATGGAAAGGACTGGGACTGTTGTCTTCAGAGAGAGGAGGTGAAGCTGAGATGTCCCGATGCAGAGCGGTACAGGAACAACTTTGTGATGTAGGTGCTGCATGGGGGAGGGAGGGTGAGGCCTCTGCAGCACTCAGGGGTCCGCTTAGTATTCAGCAAAACACTCATTAGACATGCAAAGCTGCAGAGTTGGCGCTTGAAGCCTGAATGAGTTGCCTTTGTCCTGTAATTGGAGATGGTTCTGTGGGAGCCACAAAGAGAGCAGGGCCTCCTCACCCTCCTCACCCGTTCCACTTTTCTCTGATCCATCCTGTCCTTCCTCCTCACTTTGTTGTGTAACTTGTGGCACAAAGATTCAGTTTCCAGGAAATGATCCAAGTAAAATCTCAAAAGTAGAGAAGCAACCAAGCATCACAGGTCAAGTCTGTGATATTTAAAGTAACTCTGACGTTCTCACCTGTTAACCTGCAGATGGCAGACACCACATCTTTTTAACAGCACAAATGAGCATTCATTTTGAACAAAATTCATTCATTCTGATATTAATTCCTATGCAATGTACACGTATGGACAAATGCTGCTAAGTGGAAGTGATATTTGTATTGTTATATTTGATAAGATCACCTTTGTCTGAGGATCAAAGCATGAAACTGAAAATATTTTACATATTAATTTCATTAAAAATGTGTCAAATTCTTGAAAACAGTGTGGTTATATACTTAAACTCTGAACTTCTTTATTTGAAGTTCATAGTTTTTGCCGACAGCAATAAGAGGCTTCAGAGCATATAAGACCACTCTGCTTTATGGATTATTTTTGTGGGTACAAAACCAGAACAAAACACACACCAGAAGGTTTTTGCTGGGCCACAAGCCCATCTATTCCTAGTGCCAAGAAGATCTTTACTAAATCAAACGTAAATCATCAAGATTTCCACACGGAACTGGTTGGGGCCTAGGTTAACTGGTCAACATGGTTCCAGTGGAAAGTGTGCTACTGCTGGGCAAAGAAAAAAGTTTGGAGGCAGTGAGAGAGAAGGAAAGGCAGTGTGTGTAGTGTGGAGGTGGAGTAGTGTAGGGACTTTGAAAGTAGAAACTATGAGTGGTAAAGAGAGACAGCTGGTTGATGGAGAGAAAGAAGGTAGGAATATTGTGCAAGAGACAAGATGTAATGAAAGCAGGGCCAGGAGTATTGAATGTTGATTCAAATTATTCTATCATGGTGTAGATAGGAAAAAAATAGATTAGGGGTCATGTTTAAGAAGAGGATGTGAACAGTATTGTGGAGGTAAAGCAAGTGTCAGACAGGATCATGAGTTTGAAGCTGAAAATTGAATATGTGATGAAATGTGGTCAGTGTGTATGCCCCACAGGTTGGATATCCATCAGAAGAGAGAGAGAGGAATTCTGGGGAAACTCGAACCAAGCTCTCACTACAATAGAGACTTGATACTGGGCCCAATCCGCAGGTTAGTTTCTAGTTTACCTTTATTTGCACCTGGCCAAATTTTGATTGCACATCCAGTCTCCTTCATTGCAGCTACACTATTGTTTTTTCCAGTCTTCTTCTTATGTGCTATTGCATCTGCTTTACCAACCACTGGCATTAGATCAAAACTACAACACTATACAAATTTATTATCCATCCAGATACATGGAAAGGCCTTAAGATTTATGTATAGTAATATGTTCCCATCCCATTTTGGTCCAGACACGTGGATCTCAAAGACTGTTTTATGCAGACAGTCTTTGACATCCACACATTTCTCCCAAACAGCATTCACAAATGGCATGTTTTCAAAACTCCAACAAGTAGTCAGTGGCCAGTGTATTTGCTGATCTGAGTATCTGCTAATGCTTTCGTTCTTTTGGGTCAATGGATGAAAAAAGTTGCAAAAGCAGATAATTTTGCAAAAAACACTTTCAGATCAGTTTCTTGCCGAACATCCGTGCTACAGGATTAGGTTTAACTGGGGTCTATATAGCAGTGTATATAACAATGGTGGCACAGTGATTAACGCTGTTGTCTCACAGGACGAAGGTCTTCAGTTTGACCCCACCATCTGGCCAGGGCCTTTCTGTGTGCAGTTTGCGTGGGTTCTCTCCAGCTACTCTGATTTGAGGGTTATGAGTTGTTTGCACCTTGCAGTGAACCTTCTGTATTTACTTTCATGCAGTCTTCTCTTTATGGTAGATTTGGATATGGATACACATACTCCCTGGGGAGTGTTGTTCACTTGGATGGCTGTTGTGAAGGGGTTTCTCTTCACTGTGAAAATGATTCTGCGATCATCCACCTCTGTTGTTTTCCATGGTCGTCCAGGTCTTTTTGTGTTACTGAGTTCACCAGTGCTTTCTTTGTTTCTCAGGATGTACCAAACTGTAGTTTTTGCCACTTGTAATATTGTAGCAATAGGTAGGTTAGGTTATAACAAAGTTAAAATGGCTAAAAAGCAAGGCCCACTTTGCTTGCAGCGCTCTGTTAGTATGATAATGTACTATGAGACCTTTAAGATTTGATGGTGCCCATTCAAGATTTTATTTGTGCAGAAAAGTTATTTAAATTTAATTCTGGATTTAACAAGGCACCAATGAAAAGATGTCATTATAGGGGATATGTCTCTTTTTCTAGTCACAGTTAGGTTTGCGGGTTCCCTTCCTTCACCTTAGTCTTTCTATGGCGTTAATAACCTTGTTTTGAATCTTCATCTTCATAATAACGGTACATCTTCAGTTTATTCTCTTTGCCTCAGGAGTCTGCACTTGTGGTTCTTGACACAGTGAAATGATCTAAGGTATGATTGACCTTCACCAAACATTAAACAGCTTTAATCCTGCCCTAAGTCTTTATCTGCTTGAGCCTGTTTCTGTCAAACAGAGACAGTCTGACATCAGATTGCATCACTGGTAGTTTCTGAAGCTGTGAGCACTTTAAAAACATAGAGCACAACTGTCACTTACATTTTTAGAATTGCAACTAAGCTCATGATCTAAGACTAAGATAAATATTATACTAATATAGGTCTAAAGTATTATTAGTAAAACTTAAATGCTCCATCTTCATAATGTGTTTTATGAAAAAAGGTTAAAATATTTTGCACAGGCCACAAGTTTCCCCAATGTTAACGAGAACTTGCAGAAAATCTTCAGACCAAGACATTAAAAAAAATTTCAGATTACTTCTTATTTGTCAGCCAATTTAAAAATTGGAAGAAAAAATTGGACTTTATGGATCATTTTGCAAACGTTTTAATACTTTGAGCAGTGCGGAGCTCTATGCCCTATAATAAACAGACTCTCTGGGCCCTCGTTCTTTCTTAATCCATATCTCTTATGTTTTAATTGTTTTTCAACAAATAATTGAGCCATGTACATTACAATCTAAATAACTAACAAATACTAGAAGCAGAGTAAAGGGAGAAAATAAACAAGAAAACATGAAGACATTTAGTACACAAACAGAAACCTAAATACAAGGTAACAAAAGAAGCTAATTACTCAAATACAGAAACACAGGAATACTAAGAAATATTTCTGATATAGGCCACATACGCTGATAAAAGCTTTCAATATCCCAGGTGAGAGCACCCACCCTGCAGGTGGCAGGTAGAATGGGAGCTGGGAAGGATTGTTCATTATCTGAGGAATACTGGTGGGAAAGTGCTTCTGGCTTGGTATTCTGAGAGCCTGGGTGGTAGGAGAGAGAGAGATTAACTTGGATGAAAGACAGAGACCAGCGAGCTTGCTGGAAATTAAGTCCTTTAGCATTTCGGAGATATAGGCGATCGTGGCTCAGGAGTTGGGAGTTCGTCTTGTAATCGGAAGGTTGCCGGTTCGAGCCCTGGCTCCAACAGTCTCGGTCGTTGTTTCCTTGGGCAAGACGCTTCACCTGTTGCCTACTGGTGGTGGTCGGAGGGCCCGGTGGCACCAGTGTCCGGCAGCCTCGCCTCTGTCAGTGCGCCCCAGGGTAGCTGTGGCTACAATGTAGCTTGCCACCACCAGTGTGTGAATGGGTGGATGACTGAGTGTGTTAAGCGCTTTGGGATCCTTAGGGACTAGTAAAGCGCTATACAAATACAGGCCATTTACCATAAGTTTGATCTTTTTAATCTGTCCATATGAGAAACGGCTGTATGGCTCCCTCCAGCCAGGGATGCCATCATTCCAGGGTTAATTTATAATTTCCAGAAGCTCTCTATCCCCCACGTTATAGTTTTTCTTGATGGGGGTGAGGTGACATAAATAGAGCTGGCGTTTACCTTGAGGTTCGTATCTGTGGGATAGCACTGCCCCTACTGCTACGTCTGATGCATCGACGTCCACGATGAACTGCTTATTAGAACCTGGGTGAATTAGAATGGGGGCAGAGGCAAATAGCTGCTTTCATTTAGTGAAGACAGTGTGGGCCTCCCAGGGCCAGGTGAGTGGTATCTTAGAGGAGGTGAGACGAGTGAAGGGAGCAGCAACTTGACTGTAGTTTCTGATGAAGTGTCTGTAAAAGTTAGCGAACCCAAGGAAGCAGGGAGTTCCCTTCATGGCTTAGGAACGGGCCATCCCTGCACTGCTTTGACCTTTGCTGGATCTGTCTTCACCTGTCCACCCCATGTTAGAGGACACCTAAATGATTGTCTCACATGATTTCAAGTTCAGCTGATGATTGGCTGTTTGTGGGCAATAGTTAAACAACTCACATGTCTTAACGAAAAGGACATCCCATAGAGTTTCACTCTGTGTTTCTGTCTTGCGCTTTGGTTTACTGTGTTGTTAATGTACCACAGGACATAGTTTGATGTTTTTCTGAGCTTTTATAAACTGCACAAATTAAAATCGAATGGGGCAAAAACACCTGAGCTACTGACTCATAAAATCTAGTTTGATCTTTAAAAGAAGGACATGATAAATGAAATCTGCTAAATTGAATTATGAATCACAGGGCTGGAAATTATTTTAATTGTTTGTAACTGTAAATTTGTTTGCTTTGCCTTTTCCTTTGAGGGGCAGATCCAGATCAGAGTTTGTCAGGATTTGAACCTGAAGAGAAACAGTTAACAGAGACAGCGTGTCAATTCTCTGGATGACTGGACTCCAACAAACCCTAAAACACAGCAACAAAAGACCACAATCTGCCTCTCCAACCACCCTCCTCTTCACCCCATCGCAGAAAAAAAAGGATCCCATTATGTAACCCACCAACCATCTCACTCATTAACTGGTTCCCAGTTAAAAGAGTGAAGGGGATGGGAAGGATCACGTGGTGCAGGGGCTTGTTTACCAAAACAAGGGTTGAACGAGGGAGAAACAGACTGTGAAGAAAAAAAGTAAGAAAGGGAGTTAAAAAAGAAGAGGCGAAGCAGCTTTTCCCACCAACTCATTCACAACTCAAATGCTTTCAGTCGCTGTGCTGCTGACCGCCGTCACCATGGAAACGATTGCTCAAGCAAAAGCAGCAAGGGGTGGGAGGGTGAAGGAATGGGAGTGGGAGCAGAAACAGTTTCACATCTGTCCATCTGTTTGTCCACTTCATGAAAACTACACGATTAAAACTCTAAAGACACCTGAACGTCCTTTCTGTGCACCACAGTGTAGCCCCGGGGTGGGCAATCTCAGTCCACGAGGGCCGGTGTCCCTGCAGGTTTTAGATCTCACCCTGGGTCAACACACCTGAATCACATGATTAGTTTGTTACCAGGCCTCTGGAGAACTTCAGGACATGTTGAGGAGCTAATTTAGCCATTTAAATCAGCTGTGTTGGTTCGAGGACACATCTAAAACCTGCAGGGACACCGGCCCTCGTGGACTGAGATTGCCCACCCCTGGTGTAGCTACTCTGTGGATGGAAAGGGGAAATGAAATGAAATTCATTTCTGTTTAATTTTCTGTAGTCTGTTTTATTCTGTTTGCTATTCATAGTCTCTCCTCTCTTGCCTCTCAACTGTGACAGACTTATTTTAGGATAAAGTTCATAGACTTTCTGAATGCTTTCTGTTTTATTTCAAATTTTTGTATGTTTGTTTGGCTTTAATCAGATATGAATGGTAATTATATGCATGCAGTTTTTATGTGACCATTAAAGTTAATTTAAATAGTATGTCTGCTGAGTGGAAAGCCCAAAAAGGATCTTGCTGTTACCATAATATCAAAATATTTCCCATGTGTGGGACTAATAAAGGTTTGCATCTTATTTTTAGTTCATTCAACTGAAGGACAGATGCATTTTTCAGTAGCCAGTCATCTGTTGTCCACCCATCCCTCACAGTTCGTAGAAATCCTCCAGATTTTAGTGAAATACGACTAATTTGTCTGTGATACAACTCTTTGTTACTCTCCTTGACATCTCGGAGGGGTGGTGGGATTACTGTTCTATATATTTAAAAAAAAGTTTAGTAATAACTCTGTATTTCTGCCTGTATTAGTCCTCACTATATATCATCCTCCTAGACTGAGACATGGCTTCTTGGAAGAATTGGTCAACTTTTTTTTTTTCAAACTTAGAATAGAATAGCCCTTTATTGTCACTGTACATGTACAACAATAGGTATGCTATAAAACTTCTTTTTTTTTTAAAGTGACATGGGACATCAATGTCGTAATTCGGACAGCTTGTGATCTAATGATAAATAATGTTTTGTGTTCTTTTACTAAAACTTAGAGACCAGCCGTTCCAAACAGATTCCAGTTTGTAATAATGTAGCTCTCCACTGGAGAAATCCTGCACTCCACCCGAGCTGCACTCACCCCAAGCTACTTAGGAGTTGCTTGGGAGGTAGAGAAGGAGGTACAGCAGGTCATCTACTAATTGGAAGGTCGATGGTTTGATCTCTGGCTGCTTCCAGTCTGCATGCAAAATGTTTGTGGACAAGATACTAACCACAAGTTGTTCTCTGATGTATTCATCAAAGTATGGATATGAGTGTTGTATAAAAAGAACTTGAATAGGAAAAGTGCTCGTGTGAATGAGGTGCTTTGAGTGCGCAGGGAGATTAGAAAACTGCTATGTTGGACTGTTTTCTCTCGGGTCCCCTCCACAATCACATCATTTTGTACTGCTGTGTACAAAATGATGTGAGTTTTTACAGATAATTAGGAGATTTTCTGGATCAAAAACAACGGCATCCATCCCACTTTGGATGGATGGAGCAGCTGTCATTTGTGGAAATCTGAAAAGCCCCCCCAAACCGGAATAATCATAATAATGCAGTCTTACATGCTTACATGCCTCTCTGCTGCTCTGTCTCCTTGAAGGAGGAAGTTCATTGTCACACTGATACTTTATACTTTTAGCCATTTCTGCTTCTCCTGACACAAAAATGAAGTTCATTGAGCTGCTTGTAATTCAGAAGTAAGATATACACAAGTTTTACGGTTATTTCCAACAGAAAGACTGCTGCCATGATGGACACATGCAGACCCACTTGTAAATCAAGCTCTAGTAAAACTACTAAACTGATCTCAAAGCTCCCGCTTAACAAGAAACTAGATCAAGTTGTAAACATATGCGAGCCATGTATCAGGGCTTGCCGTCGGCTGAAGACTTAACCGTATCGCGGCTGTAGCTGTCGCAACTGTAAACAGTTCACGACAAGCCGTATTCCAAGTAGCGCAGCGACTCCCCACGTGAATACGGGGAAGTTTCACGCCTGGGTGCTTCTTTTTAAGAAGTTTTAGCTCCGTTAAGTGCTGCGGCAATAACACTGACCCTGTACGGAAGGCGGGACGAGCAGGATGCTGTATCTGATCGGTCTGGGGCTCGGAGACGCCACAGACATTACAGTGAAGGGTTTACAGGCGGTGAAGAGCTGCTCCAGAGTTTACCTGGAGGCCTACACATCCATTCTCACCGTGGGCAAAGAGGCGCTGGTGAGTCCGGAGCATTACGACCGGAGGATTTGGACCAGGGCTGAAATGAAAGCTCGTCCCAGGAGAGGAGCTGCTTGTTTTGGCTGTAGGACCGATTCAGAACTAGGAGGAAATGTGTTACTTTTTACATAAGAACTGGGTTTCAGTACGTGTTACTCGAAGACATCATATGATTTACAATGAGTAATTATAGTAAATCAAAAGGATGAATCCCGTCGGGTTTTTTAACTGCATATTCAGACCTGGGTCCTGAATTGGATAATTCAATGAATTAATTTCAACAAATAAATGTAATTTCTTGCTTTCTTCAGACGATCGGTGTAGGATTAGAGATGTCTAATGTCTCTCATATTAATTCATCTAGGACTTCCTCACATTTTGATCAAATTAATACCACAAGCTCAATGTCCTCATTCTCACCTGTAAATGCTAACAATCTGGAAGAAATTATTCATCAGTTAAATCTTGCATCTCTTTACTTGATCCCATCCACAATAAATTGTTCAAATCTGTATCTCACTGTTTTACAAATGATGTAGTACGTATTATAAGCAGTTCTCTACAGACTAGCATTTTCATTGTTTCTATTAAATATACTTTATTTACTCCGATTCTCAAGAATAATAACTTAGACCCACTGGTTATTAATATTTATAGACCATTTTCTAATCTAAGAAATTATTTGGAAAACTGTGTTTTTTTGCTGGGACATGTCGGTCCTGCTGACTCAGAAAGTCCCTGCTGAATTGTGCTGCAGGAGAGCTGCCAAAAGTGTCCCCACATGATCTGCATGCTGGACGAAGTGCAGAGTGTAGTCGTGGAGACCAAATTCAGGGTCTGATTCGTCCACGGGGGGCGGGTCCAAAGATCCGGAGTATGGGCAGACTGGAGATCCCAGCAGAATCTTCTCCACCAGCCTGTGGAAGTGCAGGCTGTTCATGATGAAGGCCACAATACTCCGACCCCTCCAGATGCCGATGCCTGATCTGTCTGTCTTTGCCGATGAACTTCTATGGATGAGTCTGCATATGTAGGTTTAAAATCATAGGTTTAAAATTCTAGAGCGCCAGGCCAGCTTCTTGGCTGACTCCGTGCTGCTGATGTGATGGTAGGATGGGAAGCACCCTGCGCTCCAGCGGACGATCGCGGAGGACTCTAAGAAGTAGGCTCGGCTCTGCTCCAGCACGACCTTCTGACCCCCATGAGTGTGCAGCGTCAGCTCCCAGCTCACATTCAGGTTCCTGAGCACCCACTCATGCTGCCAGGGCAGCACGGTGTATGGGCTGATGTCTCTCTATGCAGATGACACCCAACTTTATCAGTCCTTAAAGCCAGATAACACACACCAGTTAGTTAAGCTGCAGGAATGTCTTCAAGACATAAAGACCTGGATGACCTCTAATTTCCTGTTCTGAATTCAGATAAAGTTATTGTATGCGGCCCTAAAATCTTCGAAATATGTAACCATATGCTTACTCTGGATGGCATTACCTTAGCCTCCAGTAACACTGTGAGGAATCTTGAGTTGTATTTGACAACGACATGTCCTTCAGAGCACAGCCCAAGGTGCAGTCAGCAGGTTACTGAATTGATCCCCAGCTGCTCCAGTCCACACGTCAAAGTATTCTTGGGCATGATACTAAAGAGTGAGTTGCCCTCCAATTATCATCGGAGTGTGAGTGGGTGCATATGACTAAAAGAAAGTATTTAGGTATAGACTAAAGTTGAGTATGGATGTGGGCCTGTGTGATTGGGTAAATGAGACTTGTAGAAAGTGATCTGAACGCTACAATTAGTACTTTGTAATTACCAGTCCATCCATCTTTTGCTTATTCAATGCAGGGTCTCAGGAGAGTGAGAACTAAATAGAAAATGAGTATTCTTGTTAAAATATCCTAACAGTATATTCCTTTGCTTCAGGAGGAGTACTATGGGAAGCAGCTGATCCTGGCAGACAGAGATCTAGTTGAACAAGGAGCTGATCAAATCCTGGAGGATGCAGATGTCACTGATGTGGCATTTCTGGTGGTGGGCGACCCATTTGGGTGAGTCACAGTGTTTCTGGACTGTATAAGCAACAGCTCAAATTGATCCCACAGATCTGAAGTATGCTATGTCAGCACATGCACTGTACTGGGGAGCAGCAGAGGCAGATAAAACCACAGAGTTTGTGTCAGAGCAGAGTTTTTACATTTCAGCAGATTTCTGCCCAAAGCCACATTATTCCTCTCAGACATAATAACAGAGTGCTGAGCAGCTCGCCTGCTGAATGGAATATACAAGCTCTATAGTCTTGTCCGTGGGAATTTCAGACTCAGTTTTTCATCAAAAAAACACGGGTCCTTTTTTGGCCCACTGAAAACTATAATGAAGCTTTTTTTCATCACACTGAGGTTTGACCTGTCCGTGACCTCAGCATCTATACATTACTCTGTCATTCAATCTGTCCAACACAACACTGGGGAAAACCTGTTGTCTTCATAGGTTAGTTTACTGTAATAATAATGAGGCAACTCATTGTCAGCTAGTTTGCTGTTACATAGGCACCAGGCATATAGCAGCTGAATTGATTTTGTGTATTTTATAAGAAAAGGCTGCCCTTGTTTTCTGTGTCTTTCTGCAGAGCCACCACACACAGTGACCTAGTGCTGAGAGCAGTGAATGCTGGGATACCATACAAAGTCATTCACAATGCCTCCGTCATGAATGCAGTGGGCTGCTGTGGTTTGCAGGTAATTATTTCCTGAACTGAGTCTGTGAAGCAGAACTTCCAAACACAGGGAGGGGGCAGAAGTGACCATATTTGGATGCAGGGGTGGAGCGTTGTCAGCTAATGTTTTCACAGTTGTCAATCAAAACACCTTTCCCTAACTTGAAGACATAATGAAAATGAAAAGGCGGGTTTAAAAAATAAATGAACTGTTTTCTCTTCACTATCGCTCCTCTGTGCATGTCCAAACCTTCTTAGCCTTGTTGCTCAAACCTTTTGTCTAAACTGCTCAACCAGAGCTGGCCAGAGAGTGCCTGGTGGCCAGGCCTTAGCCTGTGGGGCCCGGCCAGGTAAAGCAACCGAAAAAGACTTTGAGTCTGCTTCAAGGTGATTCTAGCAAACTGTCAGCCCAACTCAGAAAGGGAAGGTGGTGCTCCACTTACATTCTGTTTAGTGGGGGTGGGGTGTAGCTGACTTCAACTGTGGACATAGTATTCTGTATTGGAAGCAGAGTCTGGGAATGAGAGAGATGACCAGGTCATCACTAGCAGCAAGGTTAATGAGACAGTTCAACAGTCCTTGGTGGCAGCTCCCCTGTAGTGGAGGGCCTTCCTGGTCTTTTCCTGTGTGTTATGAATAAATCTTCTTTTTTGGGGGGTACCGGTACTGGTTTTATTTTGTTGTATTTATCCGCAAAACCTTAAAGGCCAGTCCGTGAAAATATTGTCGGACATAAACCGGTCCGTGGCACAAAAGAGACCTGGTGTGGGTGACCGGTCTGGTAGCTGTGCTGCTCCTGGGTGAGTGCGGGGTGGGCTTGGTGACTTCTGGGGGTGTACCACCTCCATGCTCTGGTTCTGGCTAGGCCCCAGGGGCTTGGGTCCTAGCTGGTGTTTTGACGGGGTTTTGGGTTGCTGCATGCACTGGGGCCTGGCCGTGGCCCTTTGGTGCATTGGTGGAACTGGGGGCCTCTTTAGCTGGCAGCGAGTGTTTTTGCCATCTTTTTGAAGGTGCTCTCTACTTTTGAGGAGACCACACTGCAGGCGGAGAGGGGGGAGATCTACCAGAGGTGCAGGATGGACTCAACCTGGGTGTCTAGATTAGAGATTAGATTAGATGAAACTTTAATAATCCCTCGGGTGGGTTCCTCCGGGAAATTCAGTTTCCAGTAGCACAGCACCGACAGAAGTTGCATGTTACAGATACATTGTCAGCTGTCTATTGTCTTATGTAGTCTGGTGTAGTGTCCGAACCTGGGAGCTCGGGTGTGTACTGGCTTGCTCCTGGCACCTGCTTGCAGGGCTTGGGCCCCTGGCTCTGTCTGGCCCCCGCTGGGGGGTGGGATGTCCTTGGGTCTGGAGTCTCTGGGCCCAGAGCTCGGTTTGCTCTGGCGTAGCCGGCTGCTTGTGGAGGGTGCCGGCTCATCGTGGCAGCCCCCATGGTGCTTCCCCTGGAGGAGTTGTTCATGATTGACAAGCAAAGCATGGATTTGACTGTAAAGTCAAGAATCTGTCATCCTTTCTAAGCCTACTAATGACCATCATTTCCAAAAGGGATTGAGCCCATTGAGTCATCAGAATAGTGTTTACTGAGGTGACAGATCAGGAGACCTGGTTTTTATGCAACCGAAGGAGTTGGAAACCACTTCCATTTTTTATGCACAATCTGTGTTTGTATTTGTGTCATGAGTGCAGCTGCAGCTCATGATGAACCTTTTTGTCACAGTAAACACCTCTCAATAATTCCATCTCATCAATAACTGAACTGTCAGAGCAGCCAATCATAGAGCAGAACCCAGCTGCAGCTCCTCCTCCTGCAAACATGCAAAGATTAGCATTAATGTAAAGACAGCATTTCCAGTGGGAGTAGTTAATATGCTAATGAGAAAGGACACATGCAAATGAGCTCTATTCCTTCCTCTAGGTGCTATACACTCACAACTGGAATCCTTCAGGGCTTTTCTCTATAAAACAAACAGTATTTTAATTTTTTTGATGGTGTTTTATTTATAGATAAAACTAATAATAATCAGCAAAAAACATTTATCCAAGAACAGCTTGCCAGAATTTCACTGTTCAGCACCTTTCAGACATGAGCTCCTTTTTGTTAATTTGCATTCAGTCACATTAGCACATGCACATTAGGACTCTGTCTCTTTTTTGCATCTTGAGTTGCTAGTGGCAGATGGTGCCCCCTGCTGATTGGTTCTGCTGGAGTTCTCTTCTCGATTTAAAAAAAAAGAGAAAAAAAAACAGAGTTCTTCTTTCCCACCTCTACCAAGTGCTGTTCATAGGACATCGTTTGACTGTTGGGTATTCAATCTATGTAAAACTGATTAACAACACCCTCTGTTATTAAGCATTGGCTAGTATCTTGATGTGTGTTCAGTCAGGTCCAGGCACATTTATAGAAAGGTAAAAAAAGAATTGCAATTTTGCTTCTGTAACCCACCACGGAGGATTGTAAACCAAGTTTTCCAGTCTTTCTAAAGGTCATTCAGAGTGTTTCTCTGGGCGTTAGCTGCTTCTTTTTATTATCATTGTTATTATTATTATTATTATTAATTTTCAGTCCAGTTCTTGTACCTAAACCATTTTCAAATGGGTTTTTTTGTTGTTACGCCACCCAATCATTCAAAAATGTAAAGCACTTAAGAGCCAGTGTTATGTCTACATAAGAAACAACTTACCAAAGAACCACTTTTTAATGGCATCTTTAGGAACTTTGTTACTAGCAGTGTGTCACAAAAGCACATCATTTGCTCTCATTTCTCGAATCTAGTTGAATCTACAAAGGAAAAAAAAGATTTGACAGAACCAAAAACAGCACTGTCGTATAGATGTCATATGTAATATCCTTGGGAGGGCTGCCATCTTTATGAGTCTTATTTTCCCAAAAGTCTTGGGGATCATCAAGATGTTTTTGGCAAACACAAGCCTTTGTGTGCTTTTTGGTCAGCAGTGGTTTTCTTCTTGGAACTCTCCCATGAATGCCATTCTTATTGTTAAATCATGAACTCTAACCTTCCCTTTTGAGACCATCAAGCCTATTTCACTTTGGTAGACATTTAAATGATTTCCAGATTCAACAAGTCTGGCAGTATTTCAGAATGGGTGAAGTTGAGCTCAACTTTCCGAAAAATGTAGTTAATTGCAGTTAATTCATGATTTAACAAAGGGGTCATATAAATGGGAAGTATCTCACATTAAACTTAATTTGGAGTTCCACACTTAAGAGCCAGTGTTGTGTCTACACATAAGAGATAACTTGGCAAAGAACCACTTTTTAATTGCATCTTTAGGAACTTTGTTACTAGCAGCGTGTCGCAAAAGTGCTAGAACCAATTCTATTTACATTTTACATGTTAGGCAGTATTAGAAGAAGGCAGCACAACATGCTTTATCTATCCATAAGACCAGATGGCACACAGTAATTAGTTAAACTGCATTAATATCTTAAAGATATAAAGACATGGATGGCTTCCAATTTCCTGCTTCTAAAACCAGACAAATATGAGGTTATTGTACTCGGCCCTAAAAATCCAAAAACGTGATGTCTAACCAGACACTTGCTCTGGATGGCATTACTTTGGCCTCCAGTAACAATGTGAGGACTCATGGAGTCATTTTTGACCAGCCGGTCATGGCAGATGGGTCCTCTCCCTGAACCTGGAGCTGTTCGAGTCTATCCCAGCTACCATAGGGCGAGAGGCAGGGTACACCCTAGACAGGTTGCCAGTCTGACACAGGGCTATAAATAACTGAATTAAATTTTTTTTATTTATCATCAACAATTTTTGAGCAGTGCAGGATTATCTTGACCGAGAATTGAACAAAAAGTCGGCCAACATCCAAAGAACTATGGTGAACTATGCATGAAGACTACTTAACAAAATTAGAAGAAATGTTGTCTAACAGTTCAGTCTATGTTGAAGAATAAAGGTGGTCATACCAAATATTGACTTTCAAGCTTGGAGACTTGAAACAAAACGTTAGCGTATATACTATATTTCTACTTATGTTTGCACCTTTGAAAAAACAACTGCACTTGTTTCCCGGTGTCCTAGCACAGTATAAGTGTGTTGAGGAAACTCTTGTTGTAATTTGGTGCTATATGAATAAAATTTTATTTAATTATAAAGAAATAACCCAAGACTTCTGCGCATGACTGCATAGTCCCCCATTTTTCAGTCTCAAAAGTATTTGGACAAACTAAGACAATTTTAAATGGTAAAAATGGTAAATGGCCTGTATTTGTATAGCGCTTTACTAGTCCCTAAGGACCCCAAAGCGCTTTACACAACCAGTCATCCACCCATTCACACACACATTCACACACTGGTGATGGCAAGCTACATTGTAGCCACAGCCACCCTGGGGCGCACTGACAGAGGCATCCAATTTCTTTGTCTTTGGCTCTTGTTACTTTTGCAGTTTACTTTGGTTCATTGTCCATTTCTTATGTGAAGTTCTGTGCAATCAGTTTGTAGTTTTTAGTTGGATCCAAGCCGATCGTACAGAAAGTCCTGTACACTTCACAATTCATCCTACCACTTCTAAAACAGTTAACTGGTTCCACTGGTAGCTGTACATGCCCATTAAATAACACTGCCACCTCCATGCTTTTCTGTTCCCCTCCTTCTGGTATGAGTTCATCTTGGTTTCATCTGTTCAGATGATTTTTTCTAAACTTCACTGGCTCTTTTAGATGTTTTCTGCAAAGTCTAATCTGTTTCTCTGTTTTTCCATTCAAGACATTGATATCACTACCTCCAGGAGTATGTTTATGTTTTTTAACCAGTGAAATACAAAAATGTCAATCAACCATTTTACAGTCTCATATTTGAATATACACTTGCTTACATTATCACATTGTGAGGCCTCGCTTCCTTTTGAGGGACAAGAAACTGTGACTCTCCTGGAAATAGCTGTTGGAAAAAAAGCCCTTTGGTGTGATGGAAACATGTGTTTGTCTGTGTGTGTTTCAGTTGTATAATTTTGGAGAAACGGTGTCTGTAGTGTTTTGGACAGAGACGTGGAGACCAGAGAGCTTCTACGACAAAATTTGTAAAAACCGAACAGCTGGACTGCACACACTCTGTCTGCTGGGTGAGGCTTGCACACAAAGACAGACAAATCTCCTAAAATAAAATCCACAATATCCAAGATAAAATTATAATGTAAAACAAAAAAATCGAATTTCTAGAAAAGGATAATAGAATACAATTATATATATTTGAAACAAAAACCGATACCACTGAAATTTCTGAAATTTTCATGTTAAGTGGCCAAAAAGCAAACAATGAAACATTATTTTCTAAACTGAATTGAAATCATTTCATTAACAAAGTAGAAAAATATATTATAATCCTCTAATACATATAGTTTCATATATCCAAGAAAAGTAGTACAATTTAGTAAAAAATAAATGTTGAAATAAAGCATTTTAACATAAAAAACTTATTAAAAATGTAAAATATTATTGAAAATATGCAAACAAAAGGTCTGAATCAAAACACAGTCATTGTGAATTAATCTGAAATAATGCTGATGGCCATCTGAGGCTCTTTTTTTTTCTGTAATGAATATTTAAAACACACCCACTCACCAGCAGGTCACCCCCCTCCCACTGGACTCCTAATTTATGTGCGTTTGGGGCATTTGGGGTCCCTGGGATGATTGATGCTGGTGTCCGTACCTCATCTATTACTTCTCCACACACACATTTACAAAAGAGCACGGCCATGTTTTTTGACTTCACAAACACGGCAGGACACCCAGGTGAGCCATTTATTTATTTCAAGAATTCACTATGGTTTTGGTCATTTTTAACATAATAGGGAATAAGTAAGTAAGTAAAGTAAGTAAGTAAGTAAAGTAAGTAAGTAAAACAACAACAGTGATGAAAAAAGCTGCGTCATAATTAAGAGATTATTTACAGACACTGCACAGCTTAAAATAGAGCATTAAATAAAATATTACGAAAAAATAACAGCCACACTGTTACGTGATCGGTGAGATCTCTCTTTAGTTGACAGAAAATAATAAGATTTTGCTGAAATGTTTCACCCTACTTTAGATTTTTAGTTGGCCAGAAGGGCAAGTTTCATGGAAACCCAAGTTTGTGAATGCGATAAATCAAGAATAGGGCGACACAGGAGCTTCAAATTGATACCATAGGTGTATTTATTTAAATAATCAGTGACCTTGACCTCAAGGTCAGAGGTTTTCTTAAAATTGTGTGAGTGAGATAACTCGGGAACAAGGTGACATATTTTTGAAATTTGTACTATGGGTGTGTGAGGGATGGCACTGGCGCTCGACAAAACTTTTTTATATAATGTTTTTTTGTAATGTTATGTGGTTTGTTGTCTAAACCTCAAGAACCTTCAGTCTGCAATATGACAGAAATTGTTTACGAAATTGGTAACTGGGTAGCTGTGGCTCAGGAGGTAGAGCAGTACTACTACTGTCCATGGATGCACTCATTAGAGTGAGAATGTTAGATAGAAAGCACTTAGGCACAGAAAAAGTGCTTGTGTGAATCGGTGAATGAGGGTTGTACTTGAAGTGCTCTTAGTGCTCAACCAGAGTAGAAAAAAGCTCTATAAAAACCAGTCCATTTACCAGAATACTTATTACATTCTTATCCATCCATTCTCTTCTGCTTAATTAATTTCCTGTGCTTGATTCTAGTAAAAATAAAAGCATGGTTTGGAAATGTTTTGTGAATTCTGTACTGTACTTGCATGGTGCTTTTCTAGTTTGACCACTCAAAGCATTTTTTTTTACCACAAGCCTCATTTACCCAACACACACACAAACACTTTTTTCTGCCTAAGTGCTTCTATCTGACATTAACACACTCACAGTAATGTGTGCATCCGTGGCAACTTGGGGTTGAGGATAATTTGACATGCAAATCGACGAGCTAGGGATTGAACTACCAACTTCCCAACCCGCTCTGTTCCCTGAGCCGCATCCATTTTTAACGGGTGAGAATTTTTATTTAAAATAAAACTGACACATTTCTGTGCGATATTTTACATTGGATATTAATTTAAAGGGATATTAGAAAAATACAAACAGTAGATTTATTTATTTTTTCTTTTTTCTTTTTTTTTAAATCAAATGGTTTCTTGGGACTGTTGGGGTGTAAGTGCACGTTTAGTTCTGAGATTAAAAGTGAAAACAGTGCGAGATGTGTTTAATACAGTTTTCTTCTTCTTTTGTTTTTATTGTTAGATATTAAAGTCAAAGAGCAGAGCATCGAGAACATGATGAGGTAAGAATCAGATCCAGATCACATCCACAACCACCTCTGGAGTGTTAAAGATCGCACCATGTGAGGTCTGTTATTTTCTGACTTAACCCTCAGTCAGCGTTTGTCAGAACCAGAAACCCAGACCATGTCCACATGAAGTTTTTGCGTGGCTTATCTGCGTAGCAATTTAATAAAAAAATTATAGATGACGTCTTATTTCATAGTGTATTTTTCACGTGCTCTATCAAAAGCACATTCTCTGCTGACTCACCCACTAATTACATTCACAGTATTCACTTACTGTGTCTTTAGGGATTCGCTGTCTTAGCTCGGCTCGTTACCGACTCGCTAGCAGCATGGCCTCTTCACCGTCCCTCCTGCACTTTCCTGTTCATCATGTTTAGTTACTCCTCAGCCTCCTTTAGTAATAACGATACTTGTAATGATTGCAGCCTGTTTGCAGCTCCAGGATCACTGAATGGGAGACCCGGCTTTGCACACTCGGAAAAACCCGTAGGGCTAACACAGAGACAACTACTTGCCATTTAGATTCACCAATTAACTCAACCCCACTTGGATTCAGGGGACAGACACTATCTCTACTTTTAAAATTAGGCTTAAAACGTTCCTTTTTGATTAAGCACATAGTTAGGGCTGGATCAGTGACCCTAAATCCTCCCTTAGTTATGCTGCAACAGATGTAGGCTGCTGGGGGATTCCCATGATGCATTGAGTATTTCTTCTTCAGTCACCTTTCTGGCTCAGCATGTGTTAATAGACCTCTCTGCATTGAATCATTACTTATTATTAATCTCTGGCTCTCTTCCACTGCATGTGTTTTGTTCCGTCTTCCTCCCCTGAGCTTGGTTCTACTGGAAGTTTCTTCCTGTTAGCTTTTCCTTCCCACTGTTGCCAAAGTGCTTGCTCATGGGGGGGTCATATGATTGTTGGATTTTTCTTATTATTATAGGGTCTACCTTAATATATTAAGCGTCTTGAGGCGACTGCGGCTGTGATTTGGCGCTGTATAAATAAAATTGAATTGAATGATTAATTATTTGTGAACTGATCAATTGGCTTAAATCTGTGACTCTCCACCACTTGGCCTTAGAACTGAAAAAGCTTCTCAGATTAGAGGTGAAGCATCTTCGGGATATTTAAAGAAGTTCAGTGGCTTTTCAAGGTCATCAGGAGACCACATAAAGTTTGGAGGTCAGTAGCAACTCTGCAGAAAGTTGGTGACCTCTGCGCAGTATGTATCTCAGTATCCATTATTTTGTTATAATAGCACTAACAGCTGATCGTGTAACATTTAGTAACAAGGAATTTTCACCACTGGACTTGTTGGAAAGGTGCCATCCTATCATGGTACACTAGTGATGGTAAATTTGATTCTTTTTACTGAATCGAGTGTTAATGAGTCACTCACCAAAGTGAATCGGGTTTTTTGAGTCATTTGATTCACTGAGTCAGTTGACCAGAGAGTGCAAAAATTTTACATTTTCACTCAAACTTAATTTGTTTCCCTTTTCATGTAAATCCCACTGCTAAGATGAATGATTAAAAAACAAACAAACAACAACAACTATTTTATAGAGAAAAAAAAGAGCAAAAACATTTCTAAAATTAAGCAATTTCCTATCAAAATTGCTTAATAAACATTTATTTTGTTTATTTGTATTTTAATAATATATTCCTTAAGTGTGTCAAATGTATATTTTCTCATCTAAATGTCCACTGCGCTGTGAGGCAGGGGGCGGTAATGCGCCTTAACATTGGTTGCCAACCAAGAAGAAGAAGAAGCTGTGAGTCAGGAGGGAGGGGGTAAGTGAGTGATTCGTTCGCTCGCTCTATGATTCAGCACAGGAGGGAGGGGGTGAGTGAGTGAGTGAGTGATTCGTTCGCTCGCTCTATGATTCAGCACAGGAGGGAGGGGGTGAGCGAGTCCTGAGTGATTCGCTTACGCTTACGATTCAGCACAGGAGGGGAGGGGGTTAGTGAGTCCTGAGTGATTCGTTCGCTCTTTGATTCAGCACAGGAGGGAGGGGGTGAGTGAGTGAGTGATTCGTTCGCTCGCTCTATGATTCAGCACAGGAGGGAGGGGGTTAGTGAGTCCTGAGTGATTCGTTCGCTCTTTGATTCAGCACAGGAGGGAGGGGGTGAGCGAGTCCTGAGTGATTCGTTCGCTCTTTGATTCAGCACAGGAAGGGAGGGGGTGAGTAGCTCAAATGTGTTGTTAGCATGTTAGCAGCGCGATGCTACTCTGAACCGAGGAACTATTTTCTTGATGTGAGCTTCTACTCAGGGTTTTTTCTTCCAGTTCAGAGCAGAAATGCTTTTGTTACGAAACTGGCTGTTGTTTTTTCCCCCCACAATTTTAATTATAAGCTAGATATATTTCTACTAATGGAATTAGTTTGCTAACAGCAACAGGGATGAGTCAGTGAGTCAGTTGGGCTTGTGAATCATGATTCACGAGTCAGTAAAGTGATTCTCGAGTATTGAACGATTCGTTCACGAATCGAACATCACTACGGTACACTCTGGGATTCACAGAGCTCCTGTGACCCATTCTTTCACAAATGTTTGTAGGTGTTTGATTTTATAAACCTGTGCCCATGAACACCTGAACTCAATGATTTTAGATGTGTGACTGAATACTTTTGGTAATATAGCATAGTTTCAAAGTTTTCTTGCACAGATGTGAAGGTTTGAATTAAAGGAGAATGACATGTGGTTAAAGTGAATCTTTGGTTACTGATTTTAGAGGGAAGAAGATCTACGAGCCTCCTCGCTTCATGACAGTCAACCAGGCTGCAGATCAGCTAATACAGGTCATCCAAAGGAGGAGGGAGGAGGGCGAGGAGTTGGGTGAGTCATACCTGACATGCGAGTACTTTCTATCAATCCCATATTTGTTCAGATTGAAGTTCTGGTACAGTCATCAGAAGGAAAACGATAATAAAGTTTACAAAAAACATTGCAGTACTGTGTTTTATCTTTAGGATATTCTGAACCACGACTTTGCTGTAGGCAGATTTTTAAAATTGTTGATGAAGGGCTCGGACTATCTGCAGTGAGCCCTTCGTCCTTTCATTAACATTTTAGCTTCTTAGTTGATACTGCAACACTAGACCCAAAACATGTGTTGCTTAGCTATGACACTGTGCTAACCACTGTTAATCATATAATATTGTTACTGATAGGAGTAGAACCAGTAGCATGCTAACAGTCTTTTAAGTCATGTGTCTGATTGGACCACCCCATCTTTCCTTAAAGAGCCAGTCAGCTGTGTTTGCTGCAGCTCTCAAACTCGTGAGTCTTTGCCCCCCTTTTCCAGGCATGACGGAGGACACTGTGTGCGTTGGCGTGGCCCGACTCGGCTCTGATGAACAAAAGATCCGTGTAGGAACATTAAATCAGCTGGTGTCATGTGACCTCGGTGCTCCACTCCATTCGCTGGTCATCACCGGTCGACTCCACCCGTTGGAGGTGGACATGCTGCGAGTAAATGCAGAACCAAACGCACTGGAAAACCTGCACGTGATTGACAGCTCAACCTACACCTCTTGACACACTTGTTCACCTGCTTGTCTACAACTACCATTACTGACACACTATATAATCCCAGGCCCCAAATGGTAAATTAAACTGCACCCTGAGGCAGACCTTGAGCCTTCCCAATTAACTTTTTTTTGTTGTTGTTTATGTGATGTTTTAGACTGAATTGGAAATTTTGGGGAAGTTGAAGACATGTCATCACCGTGACCTTCCCATGCTCATTTCTTTTTCAATGTTCCAAGTTTCATAGATTTAACTTTTCTTAATTGCCCTTTATAAAAACAGCTATACAAGGCTGAGTCATTAATCAGGATTCAGTGGCATTAATATTAAGCATTTCCCTAATTCCCAAACTCTGTTTGAATCTTTTTGAGGCCAAAAATGTTCCCTAACAAAGAAGTCAAACACAGATGCAGAAAAAATGAATTAAAGTCATATATTTAAAGAACAAAAAAAAAAAACCAACATTTGAAGGAGGCAGGAAATATGTTTGAACTCGGCTCCAACTTGTGATCATTTCATGTTAAACCTGCATGTTTCCACTCGTGCAGAGGCACCACTGTTAACAATTCTGATATTAAAACCATGTACAAATATTACTGCACGTGAAGTGAGAGCTTTTCTTTCCATAGGGCTCCAGTCCTCCTGCAGCTGTTTAATTAACTCAGTTCTATAATCAGTACTACAGATGTGATTATGAATAATCATTCTTAGAGAACCAGATTTATTTATTACAGCTGTAATAAATATTTATTTTTTTTAAAAGAAAAAAAAAAAGGCTTAAATCCACTGGTCGGTCACATGGTTTGGCACATACAGAGTGACTTCACACGCACTGTCAACCAATCAAGTCTGAGCAGTGATGTCAGAGGTGCTGGGAGGGGCTCAGATTGTCTCATGACAAAGGCACTTAC
The DNA here is from genome assembly GCF_051167445.1 of Perissodus microlepis. NCBI lineage: Eukaryota > Metazoa > Chordata > Actinopteri > Cichliformes > Cichlidae > Perissodus > Perissodus microlepis. The sequence goes on along the minus strand of NC_140477.1, from coordinate 24,164,509 downwards.
CCATAATTCTTTGTGGGAGGGGCAGAATTTCCACTGTGAGCAGGATTATTATTATTATTTTTAAGAAAGTGGGTGGGGCTGTTTTAGTTCATCAGTTCTGAGAGCCCTCCCCCTATTCCAGTCTGTGCTGGGGTGACTGTGGGGGTCAGAAGTCACCTGCAGAAGTAGACTGAATGCGATTGGTCCCAAGTGTAGTGGAATATTAGCAGCTTCTACATGGCAGCTGTGTCGATCTGAACATACAGCTGCCGAACTCCTGCCTGTGGAGACAAAACCATTCATCATGGCTGAATACTATGTTGACATCCTACTACCATCAAACCATCAATACTGCTACTGAAAGTAAAGTTCGTAAGAATGGTGCTGCTGACACAACCCTACATCTACAACTTCAACTGCCACCAGGTACAGTGTACTTGAATGAAGCTGTGTTTAGGTACCTGCGTGAAGATGTGGTGTGTCTGGCTAAGGATCCAGCGGGTGTCAGCGTCAGGGGCGACCAGCAGCTTTAATGTTCCGATATTAACATCAGTACACAGAGTCCAGAAGTGAGGCTCCTGCAGATTATACACTCCCTGCAGTTGCTGCACCTGGCCACAACACAACAAAACAAACATCAGACTTGTCCACTCCATTCAAGGGCTTGAGGTACAATTACCTTCTTAAATTAGTGCTACAATTGTTACTACTACTACTAAAACAAATGATTACTTACTAATGATAGTATCAAGAAATGTACAGTTTATACGCTAAAATACATATTTACAGAATATTCAGTGGCACCTTTGGTTTCTATTGTCATGAACTGCCAGAACCTGCAACAAGTAAAGAACTGGTTCTTATTCCACTAACTGTATCCTAAGACGATCTGTGCAAAATCAGACTTCCAGGAAATGCAGCTGCATACACTTTTAAATTATTAATTTGTCAAGTAACTGACATAGTACACCAAAATCTAACTTTATGCTAAATACTGATGTTTGCTCACTACTCACCCTCTGGTAGCACTCTGGTAGGGCATGGTCTAGTGAAAATGGAGTTCTCTGCATCAGAATCCCAATAGACTCCTTCAGTAAAGGTACCACACTGAGGATCAAATGATAGAAGAGAGAAAGTTTAGACAGAAAGTAGAGAGTCTTGTTTTTTTTAGTTACATTGTGCCAGTTCCTAACAACAGCCACCTCACGGCACTCTGCATTGTAAGACCCCACAATTTTGGAGAAAAACATTCCAGCAGTCAGACGATCCACTATGAGTAAGCAGTGACAGAATCAAGGAAGAACTCCCCTTTAACACAAGGAAAACTCCAGCAGAACCAGGATCAGGAGACAAAAGTCAAAGATATAACATAACAGGAAAACAAGGGAGGACAAAAAAAAAACTTGCAATACTGTTCCACTGCTGTGCAAGAATACACTCATGCAAACATCCATGCCACTAGTCAACTAATTTTGAAATCATAGTCCAAGTCCAAGTTGTGGTGCATGTACCATGAACCACAGTTCAAAATTGTAGAGATTCTTAAGATGGGTCCGAGTTTAACTCATTTGCAGAATCTGTAGATTTACAACTGAAGTTCAGCTCCATGATGAGTTTGACTTTCCAGCTGCAGAAACCTGATACCTGCAGTTATGTGAAGGCCTCTCAGCTAACCACAGCACCACTCTGCTGACTCTTTAAATTGGCAGCTGTGCTCACTTCCAGCATATCAAACCACATCAGCACACATGAACTCCATTTATCATGGATTTCTGGGAAATCTGACCACTGCATTCACATTCAGAAGACCAGCGATTCGAGAACAGACTCCAGGACTGTATAAAGGACAATACCAGTGGTTTGGCATGTTGGCGTCCATTAAATACTAATTGGACATTCTTTACATTAGTGGAAACCATTTTCCAAAGAGTGTCAGTTTTTGATTGATTTTCTTTCTTCCAGGCAGATGTTGTTTCCAGCTTGTTTTTCTCTGGAATTTGACTTTAGAGCTGAAACCTGATTGATAATCCATAAGCTCTAGTAGTCAATGAGGAGGATCTGTAAGATGTTAAGGAATGTCTGCTATCATCTGAAGGAAATGAGCTTCTCTAACATATGTTTCTGATAAGACAAAGTACTAAAGAATGTAAAATACCCCCAAAAAAAAAAAAAGGTTCTCACAGTCCTGCAGTGACTTCAGGCCTGAATCTGGGTTTTCATTATTAGAGAGTGGTTCACTTCTTTTTGGCATACATCACTGTTATGCCACAGACCAGATCCGACCCAAGAACAGTTTATGTTCCAGATAGGAAAATGTGAAGTAATCACCTACTGACCCATCAGCTCCCTTAGATCTTCGGGTGGATATAGTTACTGCCTAAAAGTTTTAAAGACCAAGTATTTTCCTTTAACTGATGAAAATTAAGTAATATAGATTAATGGGTGGTATGGTGGAACAGTGGTTAGCGTTGCTGTTTCACAGGAAGAAGGTTCCTGGCTTGAATCTTTGCTTAGGCCTTCCTATGAGTAATGTTAGCTTAATTTGTGATTTTAAATTGGTCATGGATATGAGGTCAAGTGCTTATGATATAGAGAATACAATGGTTAATAACTTTAGTTTAAAGCACTCCGAGTGGTCAGCAAGACTAGAAAAGATCTTTTATAAAGGCTCAAAAGCACTATATAAAACTCATGGAAGGGAATATTACTTGCTGTTAAATGTTCATAGAAACTGAACATTTAACAGTGTTTCCTGAAAACCCTCTTGTCTTATCACTTCAAGATAACATTTAAATTTACAATAAATAATTACACAGCAGTGCGGAGTAGTTTTAGTCACAGTAGATGTCTTTCTGAAAGTGCTGTAACTAAGTTTAAGGATATACTCATCCACAGTGATCTTCTTCAATTCCTTGTACCAACACAGAGCAGAGCAGCTGCACTAACAGAAAATGGTATATCACAAATTTAGAAGATGATCATTTAGCCTGGAGGAATAGTTTGCCGCTTTATAAAAAGCCCTCCGTAAAGCTAGAACAGCTTGATTGATTGATTGATTGATTGATTGAAGAAAATAAGAACGACCCTAGGTTTCTCCTCAGCACTGAAGTCAGGCTGACAAAAAGTCAGAGCTCTGTTGAGTCAGCCAGTCCCTTAACGTTGACTAGTAATGACTTCATGAATTTCTTGACAAATAAACTTTACAGTCCATGTACTGATCTTAAAACGGAACACCTACACTGTGCTTCCTGACCCCACATCAAATTTGCACGTAGAATAAAGCTTTTGTTTGATATTTGTTTTATATTTAATCTCAAAACAGCTCTGAGTCTGCAGCAAAGAATCTAAACTGAAATTGTCAGGAGCAGGTTGTGTTCAGAGTTTTAGTTTAAAAATCAGCTGGGAGTGCCACATTTTCACTGTTTCTTTTATTTACGGCAGGTTTTAAGCTTATTATAGATTCTCTGCTAGGGGAATATGTTTTCTATGTGCAGCTTCTTAAGCTGTTCCTTTCTAAAACCATTGGGTGAAGCTCAAACTGTGTGCCGCACTGTTAAAGGAAGGTCTGTTTATTAATTTGGTGAATTTGAAAATGTATAAATGTTGTTATATGTGATTCCAATCTGCTGAAACACAGGACACACATCAAGTTAATCAAATTAAATTGTTCAAAAATTAATTTCACTTTGATATGCATCAAACTGAGGGAATTTTCACATCTCTTTTATCAGGCTGGGACACTACTGGGATGATACTGGGATAGTAAGTTTCACAGCTCAAATGTGCAGCCATCATCTTAGAAATCAACAGCAGCACTGAGAGAAAACTCCGTGATAAAATAATTAACTAGAATTAAAATGTTTATTTCACTGCACTGTGCACTAAATCATCCGATCATGGACATGTACACACATGTATTCGGGTGTCTTCTACTGTGCGTCTTTTGCTCTGTTACTGTCCCCAAGTGGTCGCAGCAGGTCGCTGCCTCTCCCTGAGTCCATTTCTGCCAGAGGTCTTTCCTGTTAAAAGGGAGCTTATCCTTCTCACTGTCATCTGATTGTTCTGGTTTTCTCTCTACTACTGTAGGGTCTTTACCTTGCAATATAAAGCACTTTGAGGCAACTGTTGTGACACTATGTAAATGAAACTGAATATAAAATACCAGAGTAAAAAAAGTTTTGGCACAGTATTACTGTCCAGACCAATACTGGCTGATCAAATCACTTTACGAATTACTGGCAATTTCTGCTGTAGCGTTAAGTCTAGGCCACAGTTTTTGTATTTTCAGTAACAGAAAAAAATCATCACTTCAGTATAAGAAATAATAATAATAGCATCAATATAAGGACTCACATATGTCAGCAAATCCCTGACCACAATGAAGTGAGGGGCATGCACAAAGAAGTCGAAAAAAAATAGAGGGACAAATTTGTCTGCCTTTAAAAGACTGAGCACAGTGAAAAGCGAGGACCCAGGAGGGAAAAAAGTCCAGCATTTTATTTGTTTCTATCAGCTGGCAGCATGTGTAAAACACCAGCACATACTTAACCCATATGCACTAGCACACGCAGAAAAGGCAGCAACGACGGCAGCCATTTCTGTAGGTTACATCATAGCTCTACATAAATTCCCTGGCCAAGGCTAAATCAGACATTAAACAGTAAGAAGTGATAAGGAAGTATCACCTGACTCCAATGAGGATGGCGATCAGCATGGAGCAGATGGGATCGGCAATCATTAGATCATATTTCTGCATCAGCAGAGCGGAGATGATCACACCGACACTGCCCAAAGTGTCTGCAATAATATGCAACAGGACTCCTGGAACACAAAGATACAACACACATCGATACAATTTTGATACATAGTCATCAGAATACAACAAGTTGAGACTAGTTTATGTAAGACAATGAAAAAGATACTAAAATAGGTTAAAAAAAATAAGTGCAGAAACTAATAATTCTAAATGGTTGGCATAAATTTAATTCTTCTAAAATACTACAAATCCAATTGTGAGTATAGTTATGAAATTAAGCTAAATAAAAAATAGAACAAACTGCTTCATGTACAGTGATGGAATCTGACATGTAGCGTGAAGTTCTCAAAGACTTACACTTGAGGAAATTTATAATTATACTCCTTCAGAGCTAGCTAGTAATAACTGTAGTTACTGTACACTACTGTTAAATCTGACAGAATTACTTTCACAAATGTGACTGCTCAGGAGGAGGAGGTACTTTAGCTCTTTACTTAAGTAAAAGGAGCAGTGCAAAAGTTTGAAAGCACTCTGGTTTAAGTCCTGATCACTATTTATTTCCACAGGAAGGGCCAGAGCAGTCTTTTCTGAGGTGGCTGAGGTCTTAACATCTGTCAGACAATGCTAAGCAGTTTCCAGAATTGTGCTGTGACCAGTGCCATCCTCTATTCTGTTGCATGCTGGGGCAGCAGGCTGACACTTGCAGATGCCAACAGACTCAACAAACCAATCCACAAGACCAGTAGTGTTGTGGGGTGGAGGTGGGCTCTCTTAAGATGGTGTCGGCGAGGTGGATGTTGTCCAAGATAAGGACAATGCTGGACAATATCTCCCACCCACTTTATGACATGCTGGCCAGTCACAGGAGCACGTTCAGTAAGACACTGAGACTACCCAAAATGCACCACTAAACGACACAGGAAATCATTCCTGCTTGTGATCTTCTTGCTGTACAATTCCTACATCTAAAGTACAAATAAACACTGCAATAGCACACACTTCCTATCACATCCTCTACAGAGAAAATAAAGTCGGTATGAAAAGGGGGCACCATAATTTCAACTTCAGCTACATTCAACTTTGTGTAACATACTGTGATCGTTATATATTAGAGCCATTTTAATTTATTAGAGATATTCTATAATATATTGTATTATTTAATAGGGCTGTGCGATATGACCAAAATCTCATATCCCGATATAAGAATTCTATCTTCCCGATAACGATATAAATCACAAAAATGTAACATTTTCTGTAAATTCTGTGAATCTCGGGCAGCTCGACTTGTGGGAAGTGTTTCCAGCTGCGCGTCATGTAGCTGCAGTCGAGTGTTTTAACCGATGCATGAAACGATACATTTTTAGACATAAGTTGTAACGGCCGCCGTTTTCTTTGTGAGTATTTATTACACAGCGTGCTGCGGGGAAAAGCCTATTCTAACGTTTGAGTCTAAGGTTTATTTTTTAGCACCTGGCGGCTCTTTTTAAATTCTCATCTGTAAATAATCTGCTCTTTCACGTGATTCAGTTTATTTTGAAAAGTCTCAACAGGATCTTGAGCTTTATTGTGAAAGGTTTATGTGGAACATAAACAAGCGGACATGCCATGCTGTTACCGTAGTTGTTGCTAACCACAACGGATAAAAACAGGCGCTTGTTTGTCCGTAGTGTGGTTATATTAAATATAAGAGAAAGAGAGAACTTTAAGAAATTAATATAGCCACTACAGTGACCATCAAAACGATGAAAAAATATTGCTGTAAAAAGTTTATTTTGCGACACCACGAAACAAACGATAGCGTAAAATGAAACGATAGACATTTTTATATCGTCATCCGATATATATCGTTATATCGAACAGCCCTATTATTTAATATTGGTACTATTGTTATTATATGTATTAGTGTTCTTACTGTCTTGGAGCACATGTGACCACATAATTTTCTCTGGGATCAGAGGACAAATGTACAGGGTACCAAATGCTACGATGATGAGGATGCTATGTACTGCATGCTCAGAAGACTCAGCGCTTTGGGAGCACTTTGGGAACGCCCCTCCACCCCAGTAGTTTAGTGTAGCACTGTGTGTGTGTGTGTTCATTTCTCACCCTGCAGGATCTGTTTGCTGGAGCCTTTTCCCGGCAGGTGTTGCAGTTCGTCTAAAAAGCAAAAAATAAATAAATTAAAAAACGCAACAGGTGAGGTTGGAGGAAGTCTGTACCACGCAGGTTTGTTTTACTACTAAATGAAAAACCGTGAGATTCTGATGGCAGTTTATTAAATCTACATGAGCATTCAAACGTTTTTTTACAATATAGCGTATTCACAAATTCACATACTATGCCTGTGCTAGATAGAAAGCTTTCTAACATTCACACACTGATGACGACACTGGGAGCACCTTTGGCATGCAGGCTGAGGCAGCCAGAGATCAAACCAACAATCATGTTCATGTTGTATAAAAATGACATCACGGGACGTGCGGCCACATTGCTATAATGACCCTCACGAGGTGGTCCTCAATTGTAATAGAAAATTAGCTGAGTCGAACTGAGCCAAGCCAATCTAAGTAGGTACTAAGGGAAAAGGGCTAGAAGTGTCTAAATTGTGTTTGTGGCATTCTCATGCAGCATTATACTTTGTCAGACTCTCACCATTATAGTGTGGTTCCTCGTGTCCTCCATGACTGTGCCAATCTGCGTGTTTGTCGTGGTGGTGATGTCCTCCATGACTGTGGCAATCTGCATGTTTGTCGTGGTGGTGATGTCCTCCATGACTGTGGCAATCTGCATGTTTGTCGTGGTGGTGATGTCCTCCATGACTGTGACCGTGACTTGTGCTACCATTAAACAGAGAGTGACTGTGTCCGTGGTCTGAGGATGGAGAAGGAGACGTCAGACAAGCAAAGATCTGCAGTGAAGTTGTACAAGGCTGCAGTCAACCTGTGAGGTTCTGCACAGATGTATCAATGTTCTAGTGGCATGCAGCAACGTTTAACTGAGCCTGAGTTTAGTTCACTTGATTTACAGAGGGTCTACAGAGTTGCAGAGTCCCTATAAAAAGGTGGACAAGCTTCGAACATCTACCAGGTTTACAATATCAAAGTTTTAGAGACCTGCTTTAGTGTTTGGATCTGCAGAACACATTTTAGAGAGTTGCAACAATAATGTAAAAATGAGACGTGTGGTTACATGTTGTATGGTTGCACTCAGATGCCTGATCTGTACAGGCTCTACTTGATTGAACAAAAGTAGCTATGAGGGTTCCACTCCAATAATGTGATTTATTTATTCCCAACTCCATTACAATGAGGTTTTTAGGTGTAAAGCCCAGGAATCCATGAAAAACGTAGGATATAATGCTGGGTAGTTGACACTAAAGATGCCATATTCTAATTTGGCTGAGGTATGACTAAAACTTTCTGTGGAAAATGGCTGGTGAAGGTACACCGTAACCGCAAACCTTTCTGACACCCCATGTCGTATCTGCGCTCTAGAAATATAACTACATGCTGGCATCAGTGCAGCCCGCACAGGTATGAATGCTGAAAACAACATCATTTTCACTGGAACCAAACTGCGGAATCGACTCAAAGCACTTCAAGAGCGGCAGAGACACTCTAAGCTAAATCCTTCAGGTGTATTACCTCCCTCTCCATGTGAGTGCCCATGTCCTCCATGCTGGAACGCAAAAATCCCGACCAGGTTCACCAGCAGACCGGCTACAGAGACAGGAAGCAGCCGCTCATGGTGAACATCTGGAGGCTCTAGGGCTCTCTGACAAACAGAGACAGATGGTCACATGCTGGCAGGTGTATTTTCACTAAATTTCAGCATGCCCTGTTAAAGCTTAAGGTTATGTAACTACAAGAGTAAAAATGATTTGTTTCTACCCCAACTTTTGCAGTATTAGGAGAACTGATACAGCACACATGATCAGATGCAAAAACCTACACAAGGGACTCATTGTTCTTACCTTGTTTAATCACCCAGTTGATCACCCAAGATCAACTGGGTGATCTACTGTATATACTCTTATTATATACTCAACAAAAGTAAGTCTGACTGTGCTGTCTGATTTGTTGTTGTTATAATAAATCCATCTATTCTCTTCCACTTATCCAATTCAGCATCACAGGGGGATGAAGCCCCATCTCAGCTGCCACAGAGTGAGACGAAGGGTACACCCTGGCAATTTAGAATCACCAATTAAACTAACCCAACTAATATATTATTTGGCTCATCTGATAAAAGGAGTGATTTCTTCTGCTGAAGACTGACGGATGCGACTTTACTTCAGGTTAACTAAGCTCCATCATCATTCCTGCCATTATGTGTGTAATATGACAAACCGTGTAGTGAAATTTTGTTATTTCATTGATTTGACCAGTTTTTATGGACAGTGACAGGAAATTCTTTTTTCCTTACATGGGTGCTAATAAATTGCACATAAGAATTATTCCTAGACTGTAGTACCTCTCTGACAGTAATGAATCAGGGTGTGCAGATGTTGCAGCCATAGCTGGTCAATGTCATTTAAGCCATTATTTAACCTCGTTTACAGTGAATAAACCTAATCCAGAAAAGATTTGACTCCGAGTCAAAGAAAGATTGTTCGACTGGTTCTCACAGCAACCAATCAAACAATCTCGTCAAATCGAAGGCTTTCTCCCTATAGGCTTCCATCTGCGTGAAACTATTGATGCTGATGTTAAAGCTTTATGATTTTCATATCAGTATACTGATCCCAAGTTGCTCTCTGATGCATTCAATGTAGTGTGAATGTTAGATACAAAGCACTTAGGTGTAGAAAAAAGCATTTGTGTCAATGGGTGAATGAGGCATGTTGTATAAAGCATTTTGAGTGCTCGAGTACAGAAAAACAAAAGAAGAACCACAAGAACCAGTTCTTTTAATCCATTATGTTGGCCTACTTGTAATGCTATAACAGGCACTGCATAATAAGCAGACACACCTTGTAGATGTGATGGTAAAACTTAGGTAAAGTGGCAAATGTGTTACCTCAACTCCTTCCGAGAAAATGAAGAAAGCAGTGAAGATGAGGAAGAGCCCATTGACAAAGCCTGCCAGAACCTCTGCTCTCACATAGCTGAGACACAGACAGGACACAGACTGATTAAACACACTGACTGTCAGTCAGAGACCAGAACAGAGCTCAGAGTGGATGTTCTCACCCATAGGAGAAGCTATCGTTGGATCTCCACCTGGAGATGACGGAGGCTGCCAGACCTGCCAGCAGGGCAGTGCAGTCAAAAAACATGTGGAAAGAATCTGAGATCAGACCTAAACTGAACACATGACAAACATGTAAAGAGATTCATTAAGGAACAGGAGCATCTGAAAAGATTTTAATGCTGCCGCAGATAAAACAATGTTTTTAAATGGTTACGACACCCATCGCGCTTTTCCTCTTTTTTTCTGTCACACATACATTACCAGTCAAAGGTTTGGACAAACCTTCTCATTTAATTGTTTTTGTTTATTTTCATGACTTTTAAATTGTAGAGTCTCACTGAAGACATCAAAACTATGAATGAACACATTTGGAATTATGTAGCAAACAAAAAAATGTGAAATAACTCTAAACGTGTTTTATATTTTAGATTCAAAATAGCCAGTTTTCTTTGATTACGGCTTTGCACACTCTTGGCATTCCCTCGATGAGTTTCATGAGGTTGTCACCTGAAATGGTTTTCCAACAGTCTTGAAGGAGTTCCCAGAGAGGCTGAGATCTCTTCTCCTTGTTGCTTTTCCTTAGTAGTGGTTTCTTAGCAGCTATTTGACCATAAAGCCCTGATTTGCGCAGTCTCCTCTGAACAGTTAATGTGGAGATAGAATAGAATAGAATAATCCTTTAATTCTATGTGTCTGCTACTGGAACTCTGTGTGGCATTTATTTTCGCTCTAATCTGAGGTGCTGTTAACTTGCAATTTCTGAGCCTGGTGACTGGGATGAATTTATCCTCAGCAGCAGAGGTGACTCTTGGTCTTCCTTTTGGCCTCAGGTGAGCCAGTTTCTTCGTAGTGCTTGCTGGTTTTTGCGACTGCACTTGGGGACACATTTGAAGATTTCGCAATTTTCCAGACTGACTGACCTAAAGCTTTCAAAGTAATGATGGACTGTTGTTTCTCTTTACTTAGCTGATTGGTTTGTGCCATAATATGAGTTCTAACAGTTGTCAAATTGGGCTGTCAGCTGTGTACCAACCTGACTTCCTAACTACACAACTGATGGTTCCAACCCCATTAAGAAGGCAAACTCCACACATGAACTGTGACAAGGCACACCTGTGAAGTGAAAACCATTTCAGGTGACTACATCATGAAGCTTATTGCGAGAAGGCCAAGGGTTTGTAGCACTGTCAACAAAGGGTGGCTTCTTGAGAAATCTAAAATAAGACATAATTAGAGTTATTTATCAACTTTTATCCTTTTCTACATAATTTCATATATCTTGCTTTATATATTTGATGTCTTCAGTATGTATCTATAATAGTAGTAAAGTGTTAAAAATAAAGAAAAAAAACATTAAATGAGAAGGCATGTCCAAACTTTGACTGGTAGTGTATACTGTTCCAGTGATGGATGCTCATATTAAATTTGGCTGAAGTTTCCAATTTTGATCTCAGTCTATGTATGTATGTAAAATGTTTTTTAACCCTCTGAGCCAAAAGCTAAGCTCTTAACAGGTTCACAGTTTTTTTCTCCTCTTGGCTTTATATGACCCTGGATACCCCTAATATAGTCATTTCTGGCACACAGGTTTGGCTGTGAGCACAGATCCACCCACATGCTGCTCAAAACTTCTGTTTGCCAATCAAAAGTTTAAAGGGAGAGCAGCAGGAGGAATGAAGCAGCTTTTTTCAGACAATGGATGAAGTCCCAATGTAAGTCAAACAGGACTATTTTGAAATGTGGCTTTTGTTAAATTCAAGAATCAATAAAATGGAGCTGGAAATGAGCAGAATAGCTCCGCTTAAAAATATATATATATTTAAGACATGTGGAAATATTCTTTGCAAGAATGGGGAGCTCTGTTCCCTGCACATGTCCAAACCATCTGAGCCTTTCCCATGCAGCTGTGCTTCAGCGCTGGAATATTTTGAGTTTGGAAAGGCTGACTGATGATTGAATCCCTTACTTTTTCACTCTATTACTACTTAATATTGTTCATTTTCCATCAGGTCACAGTATTTTCTCTCTGTAAATCCTGAAATAGTCAAAACGAATCATTCTTAGGTATAGACAGACAAATATTTATTCCCCTTGTCTTCTTCTGTTAACAGTAATAACAACAACGATGATGATGATGATGATGATGATGATGATGATGATGATAATAATAATAATAATGATTTGCTATTCATTTTGGGGGTATTTTTCAGGATGCAGTTTTAGAAATATTGGGAAGATTTGGAAAGTTTGTGTAGTGTGGGTTGTGTATCTGCTGGCTAACGGCAACTTCTGCTTTCAGTTTAAAGACGACCGACACTAACACACTCTGGCTTCCTCCATGCTAACACGAACACATACGTGGCACATCCTGAAAACAGCAGATTACACACACACACACGTACACTTTCCTGATGCTAACGCTATGTTAGCCTACCTGTTACTCCAGATACCATACGTTAACTCCACAAAGGCGAAGGACAGGTTCAGACATAGGAAGAAGAACAGATTTCTGGAAGTTTTATCGGCGAGGATAGACCTACAAAAAGCACACAACAGTATGAAAACCAGCAGCACAGATCATAGCATGAGCCACAGACCGCAGACAAATCCCTGTCATCAACTCCTAGAAATTATATATACGTATAACTGTCGTTCAAGCACAAACCCTGAAAGCTGACAATCTTATAAAAAAAAAACATTTAATGCAGGGGACGCTAACAGTGGCACAGAATCATTTAGGCTAGCCGGCCAGCAATAGGCTAGCAGCTTATCATTAGATGGCTCCCTTTTAGCCGCTATTAACAGTGCGAAGATTACCTGAACCATCCGGAGAGTTTCAGCAGCAGGTTATATTTGGTCGGCTTATACTCATCGTCTTTAATAGATAATGGTAACATTTTCACAACTGGAGACACACACACACACTCACACACTCACTTGATAGTTTAGCTACGGAATGCTAACTGTCAATTTCCGGTTTGTGAGATTTCACAATAAGGCGTCATTGCTGTCACAGTTTGTGCTCGCCTGCCATAAGTAATGTTGAAATGATGATGATGATGATGATGAAGAAGAAGATAACTATTATAATTATTATCATTATGAATAATAATAATAATAATAAATCAACTACACTGCCGTTTTGGAGAGATCACAACAATCACAATGGGATTTCTGTTATTGCTTTTTGCTTGTTGCTAAAAATAAACAAATTTGGTGATATATAGTTTGGCTAAAACGAGTGGGAGACAATGGATAGTATAGAGCAGTTAATGTGTGAGCAGGTGAGTAGTGAGCAGGGGCGCTATAAAGTGGAGAAAAGTGATTAAGGGTTTTAGAAAACAGTAGAAGAGTACGTTTATTCTTATTCTTATTATTGTTGGCATTATTGTCATTATTATTATTACCCTATCACCAAAATGAATGTTTGCTTAATAAGGTACTTAGAAACTTGTTTGTTTCCTGGCATTAGGTTTGTTTTGTATTTGTCAACAAAGAATAGCATACAGCCAGGGTCTGACCCCGCTTCCCCCTTTCTTATTTTGGTCAAGGTGCACACGTACTGGTGGCTCAGTTAAAAGGGAAGTCTGGATTTCAAAAAAGAAAAGAGGGACAAGTGGAAATTAAACTCATAGCGAAGTCCATATGAAAGAAATTGCTTAACTTTCCTATTATCAGTTAGTTTCATTTCTAACACAAAACAATGTGTTTGAGTTGTTTTAGCATGTATTTGGTGCAGGCAGACTTTTGTACATATGTATACTAAATTACTTATCTAACAGATCAAACCTTTGGCTCAGGCTTAGCTGTACCACTCCCATCTCCACATATCCACACTACTGACCAATAACCACACAGATATAAGTAGGTGAGTTCATTGATGTCAAATTGCAGGTGAAGCAGTAAAAAAAATTACCTTTGTAACATTTTATAGATGAGAATTTAAATTTCCTTCATTTCAAAAATCTATGGCCTCAAATCCCTGGTGATTTTTACGCTAAAACAGAGATGTTACTGTTGTTTATCTAAAATTAACTTATTGAAAAATTAATACACAACTTTTTTCATCCATCTTTAGGATGAATGAAAATTCAAATCAAGTATCAAGAAATTACCTGGAAGGTCATATCTTTACAACCAACCAGTCCTTCCTGTTACACACCAGTATGTGTAAACTCACAGTATTTTAAACTGTGAATGGCACCTCACATACTTGAAGCTGTGATGATTTTCCTTTAGAATTCAGTGAGACATGAATAGGAATTAAATAAGTTAATCAAAAATATTTGTGTTTTCACATGTCTATATTCAAAATCACAGATGTAACGGATGCTGATGGACAAATGGATAAATACATTTAAATAGACTGAAATATATCTAAGTCCATTTATAATTGTATTCAGCTGTCTGTTTGGGAGCGAGACCAACATTTGCTGAGAACACACATGAAAATCATGGAGCTCACAGACAGAGAAGATTCAAATCAAGCAGTCAGATGATGAAATTCAGATGAAGCTATCAGTTGTGAATGTGCGTCAGTTAAGTAGCTGCTACCTTGGTGATGGCTTTCTTTGTGACTGATATTATTGACATCTGCGTGAAATGTTGTGTACCGCTACTCGAGAAAGAGCTTATAGGTTCATGAGTCCTATGTACACTTTTCTACCCCTGTGCCCTCCCAGTTAACCCCTTTAGACCTGCCATTTACTTAAACTGTAATTCTGTGTGATTTATTGTGGTAAAAGAAAAAAAAACACCTCCTCCACCAGTGGGCTGGTAAATTTGATGTGTAAAGTGAGTTTACATAAACCAGCTGCCACAGAGACAATTTCATCCCCCAGACTGTCACTCTGATAATCACAGTCAAATAACCCACTGTTCTATCATTCAGGTATGGCATTACACTGAAAGTCATCATGTATGATATTATAAATTAATCCTGGTGTGTAAAAATTATTTGTTGACTTGTGTTATATTAGGTTTTGTTCAGGTTTCAGTCTGTGTATACACGTGTGTGTTGATTATTAGACAAGGCAGACATCACGTATGGAGTTTATATTTTCTTTTTAAATAACTGTCATGTCTGGCAGCTCTTGCAATCAGATTCATCATCTGAATACACTGTTGTGTCAAACATATTTGCTTTTCCAAGATAAGTTTATAGGATCCTATTGTTTGTGATTTTCTTTTCTTTTCATTTATGTATTCATTTCCTACTATTTACTACTATGTAATATGGCAAAGCCAGAGTTGACGGGCAGGAAGAAGAGTGAAAAGAGAGACAATACATGAAAAGATGAGAATAAGAGGACAGATCACAAGTGGAAAAACACAATCGGTCTTTAACCTGCACCTGTAAAAACATACAGCACCTAAAAATAAAGAAAATAAAGAAAAAAGAAAAGAATATGAGCAATGCGCAGCAACCCAGAATACTAAAGGCCCGAGGCCACCCCCCACAACAGGAGAAGAAGTGAGGCTGCAGACAGATCACTAACAGCTAAAGGGAAGAGAACCAGAGGGCAGCACTGCACTGTCATAAAGCTCCTAGCCTGTCAATGAATATTTGAATCCAGCCTTTACATTACTGCCATCTTGTGCTTGCAGTTAGCTATTGTTGCCACTATTGTGCATATTTCATTTCATTTCACTGAAAAGCGTAGTCGTCTCTGTCTCTGAGGTTGTGTCCAACTATAGTTGACACTGACTGGAGTTGGCCAAGCTGAAGGGCCAGCAGCTATCTTCTGTTGGTTTGTGCATGCGCATTGTAGGTCTGTGAAGGTTCTCAGTCATCCAGGTCATCGTAGTCAAAGGAGCTTGCAAAGAAAAGCATCTGGACTTCTTTAAGTTGCTTGAAGACATTTCACCTCTCATCCGAGAAGCTTCTTCAGTTCTAAGGTCAAATGGTGGGGAGTCCCAGATTTAAACCTAGTGGGAGTATCCCCCCCGCAGAGGGACAAAAGGACCCCCTGATGATCCTCTAATCGCCTGAGCCAAGGTGTGAAACTGGGTGTGGGTCCCAATCAGCCAGGGTTTCGGATGATCTCGTTGTGAAACCTGGCCCCACCTTATCATGCGAATTCCTGAGGTCAGATGGCCCAGGATGTAAGTGGGCGTTAAGGCGTCTGGGGAGGGAACTCAAAACTGGATTATAGATGGCAGAGAGTTGGTGTCGTAAACCACTGCCTCTGTTCAGAGATGGTCGCTCACAGTGGACATAGATTGCTTCTTTCACTCCTCTTTCAAACCATCTGTCCTCTCTGTCCAAAATGTGAACATTGGCATCCTCAAAAGAGTGTCCTTTATCCTTAAGATGCAGATGGACTGCTGAGTCTTGTCCTGTGGAGGTGGCTCTTCTATGTTGTGCCATGCGCTTGTGAAGTGTGAAGTTTGGTCTCTCCAATGTAGAGGTCTGGGCATTCCTCGCTGCACTATACCGCATACACCACATTGTTAAATACACCACATTTAACATCCTTTGAATGCACATTGTAGGTTCACCTCTGGCCTGACTATAAACTAAAGGGAGACCAGAATGAGAGGCAAGTTGCTGCTGGTCTGCTTTCACTGCTCAGTTAGTACAATCTGCACTTTGCATGGACACAACGAGCATGATGAAGAAAGATAACCTTAGTGACTTATGATCGTAACAGATGAGTCTCATCTTGCTACCTACCTTGCCTAACATGTATGATGTAGAGAAGATGGAGTGTGAATAAGTTGTTAATAATTCCTTTAAAAGCCACCATACACCACTGATGTTAAGTAATACATTTTTATATCAATTTATGAGGATAGTTTTCTTAGTGATGCATAAGACTGTAGAACTACATGTGATTGTTTGCTTCCATAGATAATTCACTTACGTTGCCTAAATGCATAGTTCGGGTGAGGTTGAGATAGAGCAACAAAACTATTTGGATGAGTCTTCACATATCGTTCTCAGCAGAGTTTCCTGTACAGTGGATTCTTATGTTTGAGCGTGTAACCCATTTGGGAACTCCTTTGTCCTGTTTAGAGATATCTGGATTGTTCCAAATGGGTATTAGTTTACATGGCATAAGTGAAGAAAACAACAAATAAATCCCACCATGGTGTCAGGGAAGTGTTCATGGTGAGATTTTTAAAGTTATAATGCTTAGTTCCAATAAAAGGCAGATCAGTGTTTTTAAAATTATTCATAATGGTTTGTTTTTCCATAAAAATAATGAGATGTTTGAGTGTTTATTAGGAATTTGTGACAATTGATTTTAGGCAGAATCGTCATTTTAATTGCAGCAACTCTCTCCATGAGTGATACAAATATGTTAGATCAACCTCTACCATTTTAGTCAAAGGAATGTGATTCAACTATACTGAAAGCCTGGTGGAAAAATTTATGCCTAAATATCTAATGTTATCTGGCTGTAGTGGATGTATTTAGAGGCAAAACTGTTGGTTGATGAAGTCAGAGAAGGAGGGACAAACAGGGTGAAGTGGAGACACCTGGGAGGAAACAGCTGAGCTGAATAGCTTAATGACACAAGGGGACTCAAAACTAACCATGATGCACACAGAACAAGAGACTATCACAATAAAACAGGAAATAGTGATGGAGACTATAATACATGAACTTGACATAGACAAAATGGGAAGCAAACATGGAGACATGACTGTCGGGGGGGGGGGGGGAGAAGACAACCTTCAGGGCACTGAGGGACCAGATGGATATAAGGACACAAGTGAGGAGACAAACAATAACAGACACAGAGACGAGACCAACTTCACTCAGGACACTTCGGACAAGCGACAAAGACAGACATGGCAACATAGGGAGGCAAGAATACAAGGAGGACTCCAAGGTCAGAATTTTACATAACAAGACTCTAAACACAAAATGCTGAGATAAAACCCAGGACCACGAACCCACAAAACACAAACCACTGAGTTGATGACCAAGCCCCCCTTATCCTATTTAGCTTCTAGACGTCCTTAAACAAAGACAAAACCTAACCTGCACCGGGCAGGCAAATGGGTTTGAAAGGAGGGCCTGAACCAAACACATAAGTAAAATCAAACTAAACAGAAAAAAAATCCCACAAATTGTCCCAGGCTGTCCGGGGAGATAAAAACAGGTTCATGAGGCTAGTACGCCATTGGGAGAGGTGCAGGGACAGACACCTATAAAGTGCTCAGTCCACAGGGCTTCTCAAACGGCAAACAGCTGTGACAAAAGAATTCTGGGGTCTCCCCGGTGACCAGCAGTAGAGACAGCAGGGCTCTGGGGGCTGACTGAGTGGCCAGCTCCGGTGTCATGGCCAGAGGCTGGCAACAAAGGAAGTCCCCTGGAGGACAATGCCAGAGACGACGTTTCACCTCTGGTGGCTTTGCAGGGGCCAGCAGTGAGGGCAGCAGCGGAACAGATTCACAAATGACCAATAACACAGATTGGCTTGAAGTGGCCGCCAAGGCCAGCATGAGGCCAGCATTGATGGTGGAGAGTCTTGGACTCCAGCAGTGTGGAAGACTTGGGCACTGGTTCTGGGTGCCCAGGACCGGAGCAGAGATATACTGGACTCAGGGAGTGAAATCACTTTAGCTTTATTGCTGATTATTTTCAGAAGATACCAGAATAATGTCCCAGTATGCGGCAGCACACTGTATGAATTTGCAAAGAGGACCCAAAACGCAGACACCAAGGAACGTGGACAAAACTTGGATTTTAACAGAAAGCAAGCCGTTTATTAAGGCTGGTAAAAACTGGACAAAACAAAAGGCAGAGATGAAGCTAAACGATAACCTAAACTGGGGAAACAAGAGATAAACATATAAAACCAAAACATAAAACTCGACGTGGATACAAAGATACCTGAAACCTGGAGAATAGAACATGGAAACGTGGCACAAAAGACAACAGATGACCTGACAATGAATGAACAGAAACACACAGGGGGTGTCCAAATTCATGGGCTGCATCCTCCTGAGGCCGCATTTGTAGACCGATTACGTCACATTAACGCGACGAAGGCTGTCTAAATTCGTAGACTCCTCCGAATGCAGCCAACAAATGCGTCCTCCTTTGCCCTGAATTTGAAGGCTGGGTCGGGTGGGTCCTTCGTGGCCCACCATATCCCAGAATTCATAGCGTGCCTCAGCCAATTCCAGTTTCCAACAATGGCAGCCGCTACTAAGTTTTAATATTACTCTTATTACTCTTTCTGAGTCACAAAATAAACTTTTAACATATTTCAGTTTATCAAGACATCACATATTTGCAAAAGAGCTCTGACGTTTTCGGAGACGTCTGTTACCCACCCACTCGATAGCTAGCCGGGAACTCGAGGGTCACTAGAGCCGACGAGAACGGCAAACTCCCGGCACTTCATTTTCAGATCACCGCGCTCTTTCGCTACTCAGGTTAAACGTGATTTATAAGTCACTCAAATAACCTAAAAATTTTATTGTTTGGCTGTTTTCAGTGTTTTATTTGTTCAAGAGTAAACCAGTTTGGCTGTGATTAAAGTAATTAGATTAGATTAGATTAGATTAGATTAGATTATATAAAATAAAACTTTATTAATCCCTCGGGTGGGTTCCTCCTTGGTTTTCACACAGCTGAATAAATGTCAAACAGAAAACTGATTAAACAGTGTCACGTTTAGGCCGTGTGCAGGTATGGAGGACCCACAGTGCAGACTCCGGAGACAAAACGTGGACTCAAAAAACAGTTTTAATGCTGAACTCAAAGTAACAAATTTCAAAATACAAAAATAAACTCAGGCAGGCAGGCATAACACACAGCATGAATGAGGGTAGATTGCGACACTGACACAGAAACACAAGGCTTAACTACACAGAGGGAGCAATAAATGAATGAAAGACATGAGGGAAACACAGCTGGGGCAAATCAGGGCTAACAGACAAGGGAAGCAAAACCAGATACATTAACATGAGACATGGACTTTCAAAGTAAAACAGGAAACATAACACAGAGACATGGACTTTTAAAGTAAAACAGGAAACATAACATAGAGACATGGACTTGACAAGGGGACACCTCAGACAGGGGAGACAGAGCAACTAAGAAACACAGACAGAAACCAGAACATCAACAAAGAAACCAGAAGAAACAATAAATAATGGCAGAATCAAAGTACAATAGTAAAGAAAACTCAAAACTCTGGGTCAACGACCCAGGTCTCCTAACAAACAGAAGTGTGAGATGGTTGAGAATTTACACCAGTGTCCTGTTATATTTTAGATAGCAAGGAGGAGACAGCTGAGTTTATTAAACTCTACTAGACCGTCCAATTTCACAGCCATTTACTTCTGGCCTACCCAACCTTCTAAGGACCCGGCCCACATAGACCTCGAAGGACGGGTCCTCAGGAGGATGCAGTCTATGAATTTGGACACCCCACAGACTAAATACACACAAGGTTGATTAGGGGAAGTGGAAATGCATGGAGAAACAGCTGACACTAATCTGACATGAGACAAAGGAAGCAAAGCCAACTACACTGACATAGGACACAGACCTTCAGAATAAAACAGGAAACATGAGGCGCAGACATGGCAATACGAACTTGACAATATAAGACATGCAGCATGAAACATATAAAGGGCGAAGGAGGCTTAAGATAAGCCTGTGACAAAAGACATTTGTGTAGAGGTCTTTGAGATTTCTGAGGTAAAAATCCCATCATATTCACCCATTATAGAGATTTTGATTAAAAGCCACATTATAACCATCCAAAAGTATACACGTCACGAGCTACGATGCTACAAAATTACACTACGCATTATTTTAGAGCAGGGGTCTAAAATAATGGGCCCTCAGCCCTGGGCCCACGTCACCCCTTCTTGCGGCCCATATATTGACATCAAGAGATATAAGTTCCTTTTTTTGTTAGGGAGGATTTGTTTGTTGCAGAGTGCAATGTTAAAATAAGTTCTTTAAAAAGCAAAAAGTTACTTAATATAAAGGCAATATGAGCAGAAGGTAACAACATGTTTTGTGTGAAAAACTAATGTGTACATTTATGTCTGCATTTTTATTTTGTTAAACATGAACAAAATTATGACCGAAGTCCTGCCATGTGTCTGGGTACAAATATGTTTATTTGGTAGTCCACTCAGTTAGTTAAGAGTGGGGGGAAAATTGCATTCCCATTTGCAGTTTTGCCTTGTTGTACAATATTTGAAATTTTTAAAAAACTACATTTTCAGAAATATTTGTGGGTGTTTTCTTGTTTGTTTGTTTGTTTTTGTACTACTTGAATACTAAAGTGGCCTTCCAATGAGATGACAGTGCCAGCAGTAGCCCACAGCTCATTTAAGTTTGAGACCCCTGCTTTAGAGCCACAAGTTTGTATGACATCTAAAATGAAACAGTCTTTAATTGATTGAGGTTGCTTTTTCCATTGAATTTGTAAAAATAAATTTTCCGTAAAGCAGTTGTAATATCCACAGGTGCAGGTGGGTGGCAGGCAGAGATGTGGACCCAAGAACACAAGATCAAAAGGAAACAGGAAGTACAAATACTGAGACTAAGACACATTGGCTTGACACAACGACTGGAGAGAAAAATCAGACAAACATGGGTACATGACCGGGAAGGCTAAAAGACTAGCTTAGCAAAAATTCAATTTAGAGACGTGTATAGACACAACTCAAACTGGGAGCTGCTTCCAGAAGGCCCTATAAGCTGAAGGTTTGTTACTCCCACTCTACTTTTAAATACTCCAGGATCCATAAGTAAGCCAACAGTCTGTGGGTGAAGTGCTCTAATTGGGTTTATGTGCTCTTTAAGATAAGATGAGGCCTGATTATTCAAGACCTTGTATGTGAGGAGAAGGATTTTAAATTTGATCCTGGATTTAACAGGGAGCCAACAAAGATACGCCAATACAGGAGAAATATGCTCTCTCTTTGTGGTCCCTGTAGTACTCTCACTGCAGCATTTTGGATCAACTGAAGAATTTTCAGGCAGTTTTTAAGACATCCTGATAACAATGAATTACAGTAGTCCAGGACAGAGGTAATAAATGCATGAACTAGTTTTTCAGCATCACTGATATTGTGCAATTGGAGGAAAGCAGTCCTACATATCTGTTTAATGTGTACATTGAAGGCAATATCCTGGTCAAAAATTATTCCTCACAGTGTTACTGGACATCAGTAATGCCATCCAGTAAGTATCCAGTTAGACACCATGTTTCTCTGATTTTTATTGGTGAGTACAATGACCTCAGTTTTATCTGAATTTAGAAGCAGGAGATTAGAGGCCATCCAGGTCTTTGTCTTTTATCTAGCTTCATGGACAGATAAAGGTGGGTATCATGTGCATAGCAATAAAAATTAAATAGGTATAATTCAAACCACTGCAGCACAGTACCTTTAATCCCTACAGCATGCTCTAATCGCTCAATCAACAGTATTGAACGCAGCCCTGATGTCTAGCAGGACAAGCACAGAGATAAGTCCATTGTTAGAGGCCAAAGAACATTGTTTTCAACCTTCATTAATTCTGTTTCTGTGCTGAGATGAGCTCTGAAACCTGATTGAAACTCTTTAAATAAACCACTGGAACTGCAGATGATCTGTTAGCTGTTTCACTAAATTCTGAGATTAGAGGAAGGTTGAGGACCTGTCAGTCAGTAGTATTAGAAGAAACAGCTTGTGCTTCGCTTCTCTGCCATGTTGTTCTCAGGACTAGTAATTTGCTGTCTCATGTTCAGAACTAGTTTTTGCTTTGTGCCCTGTTTAACCTTGATCTCTTATCTGTCTTCAGTGATTCATTCAGTGAAACAATGCTTGACACTTCTTTTTTGTCATTGTTGCTTTTCTGTGGACAGGTCTGAGTACAAACCCACTTCAACCCATTATCACAAGACAGCAACCAATTACGTAAGAAATACTCACCTGCAATATGCCTGCCCACCGTTCACTGCTCTCTCAGTCCATTCAAACACGTAGGAACAAGCAGTTAATGCAGATGAGGAGTATGGAGCTAGTTCGGGAGCAGCAGGCAATAATAGTAAAAAAAGAACAAGTTCACAATATCAGACAATATTCTTCAGGCCTAGGACAATGGAAGGCTTAAGGCTCCACTGGAGAAAAAGAAATAGCATGGCAAGACCAAAGATTAAAGGCCTTTCAACACCAGTTTGACCTACTTTGACTAGAGGCCCAGCTCCAACCCTTTTCAGGCTTGAGACATTTATTATAATAGAGGCTTCAAGAGTACATTGATTAAGATGGATCTTTAGAGGAACTACAACCAAATGATTTGGGAGTTTTTGTTTTTTTGTTGGGGGTGGGGGGGTGTTGCAAAAATCAAGTGAAGATGTAGATTTGTAGTGGCTGTAGCTCAGGAGTTAGAGGTCATCTACTAATCAGAAGGTTTGTGGTAAAATCCCTGGCTATGACAGTCTGCATGCCTAAGGATCCTTTGACAAGGTACAGAACCATAAGCTGGTCTCCGATGCATTCACTGGAGTGTGAATGTTGGATACTTAGGTGTAGAAAAATGCGCTTGTGTGAACGGGTGAATTAGGCATGTTGTATAAAGCGCTTTGAGTACTCAAGTAGAGTAGTAGTATTTCTTTTTATTTGTTTTGACTCTTTTATTTACAGTAAGTTATAAGTGTGATATACCTTCTATACTAGGGGAGTATTTTTTATACAACCAACTTAAGCCATAATCTGCACCTTACTAAAACCACTGAATGAAGCTCAATATTAAAGTTTCAGCAACGCAAGCTGTATGGGATTTCTATGGGAAATAATTAAAAATAGCATGATATTTAAAAATAAAAGCCTTGCCCTGCCTCAGCTATGAGCAGCAGATGGTGCTGATATACAGCTGAAGTTCAGACACTCCAGGCCAGTCCAGAGTCTTTCAGGTCAAAGCCCAACCTGGTGTCGGATAGCTTTGTTACCACATCTCTAATCTCTCTAACGTATCTCTCTCACCTTATCTTCTTAAATTTGAGAGATTGTCTTTTAGTCTCAAGATGCTCACCACATGTCAAACCACTTATGTTGATAGAATTGTCATGTAAATGTAAAACATAAAACATTAGTCAGCTGGTTATGAAATCAGTATGTGCTGTGAGAGGACTGCTGATCAGTTTCCATGGTAACCGTTAGACTCACTGCCCTCATTTGGATAGAAAAGAAAACGGCAACGCTGCAGCAGCATCATTTTGCACGTCCTCTACCGTGAAAATAACAAATAACATAATCCTTCAATGTTCCTGCATTTGCATTGCAGATGTGTTCTCCCCCTTGCCCGGTTGTACCACTCTAATAGAGCCTTGGGTGACGTTGCATTCATGCCCCTATAAATTGCTTGAAAATAAAAGACAAATTGTGTGGAAGGAACTGGCTGGGATGCTGAAAATGTGAGTAATATAAGAGTGCAGTGCGTGGTGTAGCCCCATAGTTCTCGTGGTAAAGATAGATGTGGTCTATACGGTTCTGTGTTGACTACCACAAGGTGAATGAGGGTCACAGTTTGACACTTATCCCATGCCCCAGCCACGGCTTGTTTTTTCATGACACTGGATTTAACCAAGGGCTACTAGCAGATTCCCTTGTCCCTAGAGTCTACAGAGAAAGCGACTTTCTCAACTGCATACGGTTTGTACCAATTCGTCATACTTCTATTTGGCTTGTTTGGAGCCCAAGCCACTTCCCAGTTCCTCATGGACCTGGTACTGTGTCCGCATGCTGCATATGCTGCCACCTACTTGGATGGCGTTATCATCCATAGTGACACCTGGGTGGAGTATATGTGGTGGCTGGCTATTACGGGCGGTATATGCCAAACTTTTCACCTGTAAGGGTGCCCCAGATCTGGCCCAGTGGACAGAGCCGCACAAGGTAAAGGGGAAGGGACAGTGTGCTCCAATTACAGGGGATCAGACTCCTAAGTGTGCCAAGGCGCTGGAAAAAAAAAAGAGTTCATCTGTTAGTCAAACGTCAGATAGAGGGCGAACAATGCATCTGTTTTTTGCAGGTGATGGGATCCTGGATTATCAACAAAGCGTAGAAGAGTGCAAAGTGGTGGGAATAAGAATCATCACCTCCAAGTCTGATGGCATAGTCCTTAGCCTAGATTAACAAGGTCCATGTCAGGTGTTGAGGAACCAGGACACACTGATGAGAAGTAGGCAAAACAAGGAGGCAAAAGTGGAACAAGGAGGCAAAAGTGGGCAAGAGATGAGAACAGGGCACTGTTGGAATTCTACTACGCAAGTAACCCCAGCAGAAAGGGTTACATGAAGAGGATAGACAGGTGGCTCCAGCAACATCTGAGATTTCTGTCCAGAAGAGCACAGTCCTTGAAACAGCAAAGATAATATGCAGGCTCAAGCTCCCAGACCTCTAGTAGAGAAACCGAGGTTAAAGGATAAAGAAAAAAGATTTATGGCCTGCATCTCTTATGCAGTCGTTTCTATGCAGATGGAGACCTGTTCAAATAAAGCCTTGGCCGTTTAAAGTAGAACGGATTATTTCATTCCAAATGCATTTGGAATACAAAACTGAAAAATAACATACATTTATTTGTCCAGATGACTGTGGCATCTATGCAGGCACGCTCATGGAGTGTGCGACTGTAGTTTATGCACATTCAGCTGAAACATTTTAGGGACTCTGTTGATTAATGCGTTTCTCTTTACTCCATCTGGTGTTTTTCATATTGTGTGTCCTGATGGGCCTCCAAGACCTCTCACCTCCAAGTGGTGTTGTGTAATAAGTGAGGACAAGAGTTCTGCTGTGTCTTGTCATTTTAATCTCCTGTTTCGTTGGTATTTCCTGTCAGAGCAAAACGAAAATGGAGCTCCTTTGTATTCCTGACCTGGAGCGTCTTAAGCAGTATTTTTAAACAATTTTTTTTTAGTTGTTCAGTTTCAGTATAGATCATTTCCAACTTCTGAACTCTGGGCTATTATTCACCCTCAGAGTTCTAGTTAAGCTCACAGTGGGTATTCTTGTAAACTTTCCCTTTCACTCTTACTGCTATCCTTCTGTTACAAATCTCGGGTTGTACATGATTTAATTATTGATAAACATATTGATTTATTCTGTCTTGCAGCAGGATGATTATGTTACTTTAAATGAATCAAAACCTAAGTCTACTAACTGTCCGAATGCCAGTACACATAACCAATGTCATAAGTTTTGTTGCAGTGGTGGTGAAGATATTTGCTATTAAGTGAAAATAGTATTTTAGATAGTATTTTGAATAAATATATTTTTATGTTTTATAGTATCTTATTTATTTTGTATGTGTGGTGTACCTTTACTGAGCAAAGTGCACTTCTGCTGCCCTCCATGTTAGCTGTAGCTGTTCTCTGTTGTTTTCTCTGTTTTCTTATTTATTAAGCTTCAGTTTTCACCACCTGGCTTGTTTCTGCAGTTGCATATTAGTCCGTGTTGTTAATTCACCTGTTTGTTTAAGAGCGGTGTGTTGAAAGCTAAAGAGATGGCATTATTATCAGAGAGTCTGCATACGGATCAGTATTTAAGGTCTGACTCTCATCATCCACTGAAGTGGGGTTTTTTTCATGCCTTCAATCTCTTCTCAAAGCCCTCAGTATGGAAACTGTAATAGGTCAGCCTTCCAAAGGTCCGTTTATCATAGAGATCTATGCAATGATGTTGACGGCTCCTTAAAATGGTAAATAGAACTAGAGAAGCACAGACTGTTACAGAGTCTGACTCGAAACTGGTCCAAATACTTGGTCTGATCCATACTGACTCCCCTCTTCACACCTCGCTTCTGAAACCTTCCTGTTTCTATGACAACGAGGACCCAGTTAGCTTCACACTGAAAACAAAAGCCAACAGAACTCTTTTAATTTATCCTTCCAGTTTGTTGGACCCTTCCATGATTGGGCACATCCTGCTGCTTCCTGATAAAAACAGGGCTTTTAATGTGGTTTTGTGGTTTTCTTGGTTTAGACCTTTTCAACAACAATTAGTAGATTTTCACTGGGCACTAAGTCTCTGGGCTTTTATGACACCTTTAGGACTTGAGTCCAAAGATGGATTATGAGAAACAAGGCTAAGGTTGCATATAGGAGAAACACTCACAGACTAGAAGAATGTATTATAAAGCTTTTTTTTTTTTTTTGTATATTTATGCAGTATTTATTTTTGGCAGTAGTTTTCTGTGTGTCTTCGGGTCAGTTTGCCTTTTTTGGTTGTTTTCTTTGTTGTTGTTGTGGTTTTATATCTGTCTTTAGTTGCTTTGTAGTTTGTGTGGGGAGTTTGGTGAGAATTTCTTTCTTGGCCAGATCTTTCTTGTGAATGAGCAGTAAGGAAAGAGAAAAACAGACAGTGTTTTATTTAATTTTGGGTTTAAAGGCTGGCGAGCTGAAATGACTGAAATGCAGCTCAGCCGTCACCATGGTAATAGCTGAGTCAATGCCAAGGATTCCAGTAAACACCGAATCTAACAGAAATAAAAGCGAAAGCTCGCCACTTACAGGGAATTCCCGGGGAAATCCTGCACACTGAAATTTCAAAAAGCCTGTGATAATAAATAAAGACATAAATATCTTTATTGAAAGCAAGCAAAAAGAAACTGTACACATATTTACATATCATCTCTTATAACTCTGCAGATAATTCCACATCACACCAAGTGTGCAGCAGTACCACGGCGAGAGTTCGGAGGAGACTGAAGACTTTCTGGGAGAGTTCAGCCATATGGTGTCAGTCAGAAAGTCTCCATTAACAAGTTGAGCAACATCTTTGCTTTCCACAAATCTTTAAGCTGAGTAGCTCTCACTGAGAGGAATGTTCACACTCACTGAAAAGTCACTAACTCAGCTGACCCTGATAAGAGAATAAAATGCTGCTGAAAGCTGACAGTGAACATTATTGCATATAAGATTATTGAGCCATAGGTAGTGTTTATTTTTCAAGCTGGACTCTTGTAGTCACATGTTGATTAGTGCCATGGATGTTGGTAACTTGCTGGAAGAACAGCCACATTTAAAAATTTGGCAGCCATGAACTTGGGAGTGGTTTCTGGATAGTTTTGTCACATGTTGGACAAAATTAGTTTCATCTGTGAACAGATAGCAAGCCACATGTTGCAATATTATAAACTGTATATCAGGAGGTAGAATTCCCATGTCACAATAACCAAGGATAAGATGTGACAGGATACGACAGGATAGGATAGGGTTTGATATTATCACATGCCGTGATACACGCCTGCTTTTGGCAAATGGAAGATAACTGTATGGCAATTCCTGTTGGGATATGAGGGTGTATTGGGAGGCTTATACCATGTTGGGATTGTGAGAAGTGGTAGTAAAACGTTAAGAGGTAGTAGTCACATTTTAGGAAATGCTAGCTATAGGTCAAGATGGGGTAACCACATAATTGGAGATGGTTAGCACACAACGCCTTATTAGAAGTGGTGGCCACACATCAGCATGTCTAATTCACATGTTACATAACCACATGTCATAAAGCAGTAGCCATACAATGGGATGTGATTGGGCCATGAACTGTAAAACACATCTGCAGAGTTAGCAGTTACATGTGACATGTAGCCATGTGATGGAACGTGTTAAACACACGGAAAGACAATATAGCCACATGTTCCTGGATACTGAAATCATGTCATTTGTTAGCCGCTTATTGCTGGGACAACATGGTCACACCTATGAATATCAAAGCCATGTGTTTAAAAGCACAAAGCACGTGTTGAAATAAAAGCCATCGGTCATACTGAGATATTGTCCTGCAGCAGCCACATTTAAAAAAATCTGACAGCCATAGATTCAGATGTGTTGACGCTACACACTTGGTAGCTGCATGAACCAGGGGCCTTTTAGGCCAGGGTTGGCCTCAGGCTGAAGGTGGAGCAGACTGGGGCAGTTGATAAAAGCCTTTCTTCCTGGATCTCCTCACGTAGTCGAGGAACAGAGCAGAAGCTGCTAGAACAGTGGCGATGCAGACAGCTGGGATGATGACGACGCTGAAACTGGGTGGAAGCTTGGTACTTCTCTCTGCACAAGAAAATAGGCCAGTTTTTTGAAACTGTTTACAGAACTGCTGTGGGTAACATATGTTCAAATCAAACTTGAGCATTTTAACTTAAAGGAAATAATAAAATCCAAGCTAATTTTACTGACCTCTGACACTGATGCTGAAGATTTTGACTTGGTACCCAAGGTCATTGGTCACGTTGACCTGGTATAACCCCGAGTCTTTGGCTGTGAGATTGACCAGTAGGAAAGTTCCATTGGTAGAATATAGCTCTGTGCCATTGGTCATTTTCTTGAGAATCACAGCTGACGGTGGGAAACTGATGGTTTGGCAGCAGACAGTGACATTTTGCCCCTCCTGGACCACTGTAGACGGCAGGATGTGGACTGTGGTGTTCCTCGGAGGAGCTGGATAAGAAAACAGATTAAAATTAGATCTTCCTTTTTGTTGTTGTTGTTGTTGTTGTACAACTACTTTTGCAGGAAATGTGAAAAGACCCAACTGAGAAACTTGTCATTTTGGGGAGTTTAGCTTTGTTCTAACTAATATATTGTGTTCATACAATATATATTACAGTTTACAAATTACTAATAACATCGCTGTACTGATTGTACTTTTTGATTTTGTGGTTTGTACATTTGCATAGTACTTTCCCAGTCTTACTGTCCAATCAAAGCACTTTAGACCACAAACAACTTATATCCATATGCTCATAATGCACTTTATCCTATAAACTCTAAGAATACTATCTACCTCAAATCCCCATGCAACTCATCATCTATAGCTATAGGTACAGTACTATCTTTAATGCAGTAAAATCATGCTTTGAGCATAAACCACAGTACACTTGGGCTACACTGTGTTGCTGGTTCTTATAGTTTATTCATCTAGTTTACAGTGTATTTTGCTGATTTTACAGTGCATTCTGTAGACGTCGCTGCAAGTTCATTCTCTGCTGATTTTCAAGAAACACTTCAGTCATAGTTTGACCAATTCAATTTTCAATTCAATTTTATTTATTTAGCATCAAATCACAACAACAATTGCCTCATATCTGTTTAAACTAACCCCGTCCTCTTTTAACATAAGGACGTGTAACCTGAATCTCAGTGGAAAGAGGGTCATACAGTGAACGTGAAAAGCGTGTGAAAGCAGCTCAGCTGAACCTGCTGACCTTCTGTCACACCTCTAACCAACACATCATCACCTGATAGCGGAGAGCCCTGCCACAGGAAAAACCAACAGGTTTGCATGCCAGTTTGATACTAAACATTCTTTCACATTTTGCTTCTTTGTGTTTCATCATTTAGTAGGTCATCTACTCCTCACTGTTTCACTTACAGCTCATGGGGCCTTTTCTATAAATATGGTTATTTTTAACCAGTTGGGTTTAGAAGGCCCACGGACATAAATCTATTTTTATGCCTGCCACAACCTGGATCAGCTCTGACGCAAGAGCAGACAGAGAAGTTTTGAATGTTTGGTAAAGAAATGATCAGAATGCTTTCATAAGATTCACTTTTGCATTATTCAATGTATTTCAACCTCTTTCACTTGATGGCCCTCTTGGGAAAACCACAGCAGCAAAACGCTTTAACTTATACTGAGTTTTCATCCTTGAATGCATGGCGGCACTGAGCCTGGCAGCTAAAGTTCTGAACTAATGACTCCACTGTAATGCCGGAAGTTTATTTCTGTCTCTGGCTTCTGATTACAGCTGTCAGAGAAAAAAAACAAAAAGAAGCCTGTTATAATTATTATTAATGATCTGACCTTTGACAGTGATGGAGTGAGAAGCCACTTCAGATCCATACTTGTTAGATGCTTCACACCGGTAAAGGTCAGAGTGTTCCAGGAGGATGGGGGAGAAGGTGAAGGTCAGTGGTGATGAGGTGGCTGGTTTGATTCTTTGAAGCTCCATCCCGTTTCTGCTCAGCACCAGTGCTGGGGCCGGAGCTCCATCTGAGTGACAGCTAAAGGTCACGTGACGACCCTCCACCAGCTCCTCGTCTGGCCTAATTAACAGTGATGTATTCCTCGGAGGATCTGAAAAAGAATTAGATCAGGAGTTTAATAAAGCTGAATCTGAAAAAAATGAGAGCTGCAGAAAAAACATAAAAACAAACACTTACAGTGGATCTGCAGATGGATGCTGGTCCTCTTGGACCTCCACAAGTCTCCGCCTTCTTGCAGTAGGTCTGCGCTGCAGGTCAGCACCTGATGATCCTCGTCAACCCGGTGATGGAGACTAAAAGAGACGTTCTGTAAAACACTGGAGAAACTGAACGACTTTTCCGCCACCGTTTTGTTTCCCAAAAGCCACTGAATCCTCAGCTGATTAGCCCAGAAGACATTAATGACATCACAGCGGAAGACTGCTTCTTCACCCAGCAGGACAGGGCCAGGATTCTCCAGTACGGGATCAAATGGAAACGCTGGAGAGAGAGAGAGAAGTAAGTAGCTAATGATGATTCAGGAGTGTGAAAATATATAAATTGTGCCAATAAAAATCGGCTTTAAACATCAATTGATGGCTAATTATACATAAACATTTTACATCAAAGTCAACAGACATCAAAAGTAAAGTTTTTTATGCTTTTCTGATATTTTGGAATTTAAAGCGGTGAATCCTAGTTGGGATTCATGATCTGAAATTTTTAGATTCAAAACAGCCCCCCACCACAGAACTCTAAGACCACGAGAAAGACCTGCAAAATGTCAGTACTGATTCCAGCAGATTCAAGGACCCTGAATCCTAGCCGAGACCCTTTCCTTCAATATATGCACGGCTTTTTAAAGAAACTGTTAAAGAAAATTGGACTGCTAATCTAATACAATTTCAACCAATAAAATATGTTCATCTAAAACCTCCTCATTCATCTCATCAAGAGCTCTTCAGGCCTAACAAAGCGCCAAACTTCCTTAATATCCTGTAAACTCACAGATCCCATTTAAAACCTTTGAAATGGGATCACTGAAATCTCAAATGTCCACCTTCCAAAGCTTTAAAAACTCTTTAAAGAATACTAGATTCCCCTGAAAGACCTCAAAAACCTCTTTAAATTAACTTCTGAAACCTAAATGAGTCCTTTTATGATTCTCAAAACAATTTTGGTTCCACTGAATCGTTTTCAACACCTGTAAAAGCAGGGAACCTTGTCAGGGAACACTGTAAACTCTGAAAATACAACAACCAGTGGACTCTAAACTATGGAAGACGATTAGGGCCAATGGGGAGAAAAATGTGGGCACATCTTTTTTGTTTCTTTTCCAGATTTCCGAGATCAAAGTAAGAACTCTGACTTTAAAAACCTAGTAACAAAGTATGAAAATATTTGGAACACACGAGGCATGCAACAAACAACTGCATCTCTAAAATCTTTGTCATTGAAAAGCAAGTTTAACAACTAGAATGTAAAAGTCCGTGAATGGAGAGCTGAGCAACCTTAAGTGACTTGGAAGACTTTCAGCAACTTGATGAGGATGGTTAAGTTGTGGTCATTTTCCTGCTTCTTGTCCAGTGCCGTAACGAGGTCATGCACTCTAACAGATATTCCAAGTGTGGATGTAACTGTCAGAAACACTGAGTCCTCGCCTCCTTTCTGTGTGGGAGGATTTTGCATGTTTTCAGTCTTTGTTGAAGTGGTAGGGGGGTAAAGATGAGTGCATGGGCGAGTGTTTGGCTTCTTTCCCCCATGTTGTCATTTCCTGACAGAGCGTTGGAGTTCATCTTCTTCAGCTCAGATCTGACGGTCAACAAACCTTTTAAAATGAGCCTCTGTTTGTGGCTCTCAGATCACGAGCGTGTTAGTAATTGTTAGTCACTGCAGTTTCTCTTGGAGCTGCTTTTTAGTTCTGATGTGATCCGGTGAAACAGAGTTATTTTTTTTATAAAAACACACTGACTTTGGAGAAAAATCTAGAAAGCCTGATCTAGGTTAACTGATCAGTCATGAAAACGGCGATGTTTGTCGGGGCATGGTCTGCTCTTTATCGCCAAACCAGTGAAAGCAGTGGTGTACCGCTCTACCCCCACACTGATGAGCAGCTCGGCGTCAGGACATCTGTGCAAACATTACTAAGCCTCATGTCTGTTATGAGCAGTTCATCTTTTGATTGCACCTCTGAGATCATTGAATGTCTGGCTCCTGTTGTGTGAGACTGCTGGGAATAAAACTGACAAACATCGCATTTTCTTATGTTTTTGAAGTTTTTTCCTGCTTGTGCTGTTCTGCTTTACTTGTAAGGGTTTCACTTCAAGTTTTTAGTAGAGATGGCACGATACCACTTTTTTATGTCCGATACCGATACCGATAATTATTTATTAAAAGCTAGACATTTTAAATGAGAATAAGAAAGAAAAGTATGTCTTTGTGCCCCCTTTTCCCTGTTAATGCCCTATCGGCCCCCCTGGCTAAACTTTGCTAGATCCGCCCCTGCACAGTTACCAGCCGTCAGCTACGTAGAAAACGATCCTGGTGTAAAAAGTAATATTAAATAAATTCTAACAACAGCTTATCAAGCTTAAACGTGCTACTGTTGTTCAGCCGCTGGTTTCCTCTTTCTGGCGCGAAGTAAGCAATAAACAAACAAGAGAGACAGACTCGCGACAGAAAAGCCGATCAGCTGATCATTAATCAGTTTCATGATTAAAGTAGCAGCAGGAGACAGACGGAGAGAGAAGAGGCAGTCGCTCCATATAGCGGTTGTTAAGCTTAACGCGGGAATGCTTTACAAACATTCAGAGATGAACTTACACACTTGCTTTACTTCTCTCTGGGATAACTTCCTCAG
This sequence comes from Perissodus microlepis, assembly GCF_051167445.1. NCBI lineage: Eukaryota > Metazoa > Chordata > Actinopteri > Cichliformes > Cichlidae > Perissodus > Perissodus microlepis. The sequence goes on along the minus strand of NC_140477.1, from coordinate 24,130,788 downwards.
ATTAATTACACACAGCCGCTCTATCACGTGAGGGGTACTGCTGCGACATGCTACGGTTATGAGCTGAGTTACGCCATGTCGCAAGTTTTGTGAGGTGCTTTTTTGATATTTAATGGATCGGATTACATTTTTTTTTATTTTTCTCCGATATCCGATCCAGTAATTTACGTCAGTATCGGACCGATACCGATACGTAATATCGGATCGGTCCATCTCTAGTTTTTAGTACATAAAACTCTTAAAATACGAGGACACAAGTCAGACACAACACAGTGTAAAAAAAACCCACCCAAAAACAACAACAAATCCTTTTCATTTATCTTTAAATTCCTCTAACTTCCTCTTTTCCTCTCATTGTTAATCTAATAATTAACAATTATTAAAGAGTCTTTATCATATATTTTGCAGTACAATTCCTACTGTCAGTGACCCGGTGTTTATGTTTTTGGACTGTGAAATAGGATATTCTAAATTAGATTCTCTGAGGGGTTTATGTTTAGTTTGCCTGTACTTTAGTGTTCTTATTAGATCCTCTGGTTTCTGTTTAGTATCTAGATCTTCCTCCCCTCAACGTCTGATCTCCTCCTGTGGTTAGTTTGTCTCGTCTTCCCAGTCACCATGTCAAGCTTGCGTGTCTTGAGTCGGGGTGTCTGTCAGAGTGTTCCTGTTTCTTTTTGATAGTCCTTGTCCTCTGTTCAGTTTATCTAGCTTTGCTTCCCTTTTGTCTCGTTATGTCAGATTAGGTCCAACTGTGTCTCCCTCCAGTTGCGGTTCCCTCGTTACCCTCCGTGTACATATTGTGTGTATTGTTCCTCGTCGGGTTGTCTGTGTGGCAAGCGTCAAGTCAGGTATTTCATGTTTAGGTTTTCCTGGTCGACGTTTTCACGTCCCCGTTCATGTTTCATGCCTTAGGTTCCCAGTTCATCCTGTTTTCAGAGTCATGTATTCAGGTTTTAGTTGCTTTTCCCAGTTGAGGTTTTGTTAGGTTAGTTGTTGTGTCTCATTTGTTTGTTGCTCAGTTTTTCAGCCATCAATAAAGGCTCGCTTTTAGTTTAAGCTTAGTTCTGTCTCTGGTGTCTTCATTTGGGTCCACTCTCCACTTGACACCTACTGCAATCTCTAAATGGTTTGAGAGGATTCTTCAAATGAACATGAAAATCTTCTTAATAGGTTTAATAGGTGTGATTTGAAACCAAATAAAGTGGCAGTGCGGGACTATAACTGCTATCAGGTGTGTCAGACTCACAATAGACATGGACTTGAATGTTTCTGCTCCTGTTGACGGTCTCGCACTGAGCCTGACAGCTGTATTCACCCCGATCCTGGAGATCCAGGTCCTGCAGATGGAGCACAGAGAGTCCGTCCTGCGGCCAGGTTGTCTGGAGGACAGTCTGGTTCTGGTCTTTCCTCAGCCAGGTGAGGAGGATGGGGTTGTGCAGACAGCCGGAGGCCTTGCAGCTCAGACTCAGAGCTGAACCTCTCGCTGCAGAGACCTGAGGACTCGCCTCGACCTGTAGAGGGTGAGCTGGAGGAACACAGACATCTTACTGATCCTGCATGTTCACACTGAAAGCAGTTATTCTAATCTTGTCTGTGAAGGCTCTTTTACAGGAGAGGCTTTTTTTTTACCCTTACACCATTAACTTGAATAGTTTTTCTCTCACTTTAAACATGGATCCAAACTAATCTGCAAAGTGGTTAAACTGGGTCTGGTCCATTGTAGCTTAATCAATAATTACAGCTAAGCCTCCACTACAGAGGTTTGTACTCTGAAGTTCTCTTTATAGAAGCTTCCTTTTCTCTGTGGCTGCAGGGCTATGAGATCAAACTCAAGAAATGTTTTGATAAGAAATGTAACACTTCTCATTACTGTTCCTACTACTACACCCTCATGTTGGAGGAACAAGACACTTGACCTGCACCTGAAAAATTACAAATGAAATTGATGACTATATCAATTGTATTGCAAGATAGATATTGTGATATAATCTGTATCTATGATGCTTTATGTCTGCAATAATCTGGTGTGACATCTGAGGAAGAATATTCACAGCAGGTTGAAGGATCAGGAAATGGGATTAGAGACGTCCATCACAACACATGATGGTCATTTAGGAGTACCTTCACATGAGGTACTTTCATTAATTTCATTTCGTATTAAAATTTGAGAGTTTTTCTGAGATCACCTTGTAAGATACAAACTGGAGGAAAGACTACCTCTGACAGTGATGGAGCTGGAGGCCAGCTGGGATCCGTACAGATTAGAGGCATCACACTGGTAGACGTCAGAGTGTTCGAGCAGGGCGGAAGACAGGTTGAAGATTATCGTGGACGCTCTGTCAACGCTTTGAAGCTCTGTCCCATTCCTGCTCAGCACCAGTCTGGGGAGCGGAGCACCCTCTGAGCTACAGACAAAAGTTACCTGCTGACCCTCCACCACCTCCTCACCCGGAATTACAGAGAGGGAGGTGTTAGTGGGTGGACCTGTTAGGGAGACACAAGGGACACAACTGACTCATTGAAACTAAAGGAAGTGCACATACTAAGAGTGAAACAGGACCATCACTCACTGTGAACCGTGACGTCCACGGTGCTACTGTGGGTTCCTTCCATGTTTCGCGCATCACACTCGTACCGTCCAGCCTCAGACAGTTCCACCGCTGTGAAGTTGAGCTGACCGCCTTGACCGCGTTGCAGAGTTCGGCCATCTGCTGTCCTGAAACTCCAGGTGATGGTCGGCTCAGGATTTCCCTCTGCCAAACAGGTGAGAGTGAGCGGAGAGCCGGCCATAACTTCCTTAGACTCCAACTTCTTCACGACAGGAGCATCTGAAGACAGAGAAGTCGGGTTTATGAGGACACGGACAACAAGACTCAGACGTGAGGACTCAGAACCAAACCCAGACTCACATAAGACATTTATTGGCACTGCGCTTTCTCTGGTCTTCTTGTTATCTGGCAGGTCCTTCAGCTTCAGTGTGACCCTACAGGTGATATTCCTTCCCTGATCCGTGTTTTCAGCTGTGAAGTTGTAGTCAGACTGGACTGCCCCGGATTCACCATCTTGCACTGTGGTCTGCAGGATAGTGTTCCCACTGTGCCAAGTGATGTTCACCTCCTCATCAGGATATATGTTAAATGCCTTGCAGGTCAGGGTGGACTTTACCCCCAGCTTGACATTATCCTGGCCTGTGATGACAGGGTCGGACGGGAAGGCTAGAACAGCAGAGACACAGAGCGCAGGCATTAATTCTTATAACAACAACAGTCTAATAGCAAATAAAAACGGTGCAATTCTACTTGTAGCACCTTAGGTTTGGTTCCAATGTGGTTTTTGTGTCTGGATAATTCATAAGCACACAGTTTTTTTAATGCTAACTTCTCTGCGTGGATGCTGGTGAGGCATGAAGGTAACGCCACTTTGACAGACAGAGGTCCCGACACAGACAGCCAGCTGGTGACTGATTAGGCTGATTCTGGTGTCCATAATGATTCAGAGTGAGGTGGATTACATTGTACTTGCTACAGTGGATTTTTGTTTGCTGTAGTAGAATTAAAGTGATGCACTAGAAAAGCATATTGCTGGGAGAGAATGAAAGCCCCTAAAGTCTTTTACAGGACTTAAAAGCTAAGATTTGTTCACCTTTTCGCTTGATTTTGGCAACCAAAACTGCTCGGTATAGTGTGGAAAGGATCGCGGTTTGGATTAGAATGGACCCTTTCACAAATCTAACTACATATCACAAGGTCAAACTTCTTCTTCTTCCTCTGTGATGTGAGCCTTGGGAGGGTCGGAAGTAATCTAATGGATTACCCTGCACTTTGAAAAATTATCCTAAAGTGACAGCAAGTGTTTAAAAATAAAGTAAACGTGGTTATGAAAAATGAAGGCATAGTATATTAGAGGAGGAAACAGTATTTGGTGATGCAAGGGTCTTAGACCTCTGTTTCTCAGCAAAAGGTTTTCATCCACATTTCTGTGATTCTTAATCACACTCTGCACTTCGATCTCATTTTGATCTTAGATTTAAAATCTACTTCATGTGTACAGAGGCAAAATTACAAAAGTGCACTAAACTCATGTTGTTTTAAATAGAGCAATAATAAAATATATAACATAACGTTTCAAATGTATGCTGCATTTCAGTGGTAACTCACAGTAAACCTGCACCGAGCGTTTCGCTTGTTTCCTGTCTCCATTGCAGCTGACTGTACACAGTATCGCTTCATCATGCTCCATCTTTACACGCTCAAAGGTCAACACAGAACAAGTTTGGTTGGTGCTGATGGACCCGCTCAGAGGCCGGTCCCCCAGAATGGACCAGGAAACACTTGGCGTTGTGGTACAGCCCTGAAACAAGCAGACCAGCTGCTGACGCTCACCCAGACCGAACAGAGCGGTTTCAGGAGTTATGTCCACCCGTAGAGCCAAAATGTACTTCGATGACATCAGGAGCACAGCTGTGGACGGAAACAACAAAAATTATACAAAGCAACAACATAGCTGGGCCAGGTTCCAGAAAACAGGTTTAGTGGAAAGTTAGAGTTTGTTAACCTTGAGTTGAACCTCAGGTAAACTTTGCCTCAAATACAGATGATGTATGAATGAGGCTGATGAATATATAGCGCCAAATCACAATAACAGTTGCCTCAAGGTGCTTTATATTGTAAAGTAAAGATGCTGCAATAATACAAAAAGGGGGGGGGGGGCGCTCAATAATTAGACGACCTGTGGGGAGGAAGCGAGGACGAAAGACATTGTAAGAGAGCCAGAGATTTTTAATAACTAATGATTAAATGTAAAATGGTGTATAAACACACTGTGAGTGAAAAAAGGTGACCGAAGAAGAAATATCATGGGAAGCCCCCAGCAAGCCTAGACCCATTGCATCATAACTAAGGGAGGATTCAGACTCACCAGAATTCTTAAGACTAATCGTAAAAGTAGAGTGAGGGCCTGTCTCCCGAATCCAAACTGGGAGTTGGTTCCACAGAAGGGGGGCCTGAAAGCTGAAGGCTCTGCCTCCCATTCTACTTTTAATTTACTCTGGGAACTACAAGTAAGCCTGCAGTGTGAGAATAAAGTGCTCTAATGGGGTGATATGGTACTATAAGGTCATTAAGATAAGATGGGCCTGATTATTTAAGACCTTGTACGTGAGGAGCAGGATTTTAAATTTGATTCTGGATTTAACAGGAAGCCAATGAAGGGAAGCCAATATAGGAGAAATATGCTCTCTCTTTCTAGTCCCTGTCAGTACTCTTGTTGCAGCATTTTGGATCAACTGAAAGCTCTTTGGGGAGTTTTAAAACATTCCGATAATAAGGAATTACAGTTGTTCCAGCTAAAAGTAATAAATTCACAAACTAGTTTTTCAGCGTCACTCTGAGACAGGATGTTTCTAATTTTAGAGATATTGGGCAAATGGAAGAAAGCAGTCCTACATATTTGATTAATATGTGCATTGACGGACATCTCCTGGTCAAAAATGACTCCAAGATTCCTCACAGTGTTACTGGAGGCCAAAGTATCCCCATCCAGAGTAAGAATCTGGTTAGATACCATATTTCTAAAATTTTTGGGCCAAGCACAATAACCTCAGTTTTATCTGAACTTAGAAGCAGGAAATTAGAAGTCATCCAGGTCTTTATGTTGGTTTTCCTGCAGTTTAACTGATTAGTGTGTGTAATCTGACTTCATGGACAGATGAAGTTGAGTGTCATCTGCACAGTAATGAAAATGTTATTGCTATCTAATGAAGGAAGCATGTATAACAAAACTGGTCCTAGCACAGAACCCTGTGGAACTCTGTAATTAACCTCAGTGTGTGAAGAGGACTCTTCATTTACATGAACAAATTTTAGACTGCAATTTGCTCTAATCGCTGTAATAAAATATTATGGTCAACAGTATTAAACACTGCACTGAGGTCTAGCAGGACAAGCACAGAGATGAGTCCACTGTGAGAGGCCATCTGAAGATCATTTGTAACCTTCACTAAAGCTGTTTCTGTGATGAGCTCTGGAACTCTTCAAATAAACCATTCCTCTGCAGACGTTCCGTTAGCTGTTCAACAACTACTTTGTCAAGAATTTTAAGAGAAAAGGAAGGTTCTCCACGTGGATGGAAATGTATCAGCACCTGATGTTCTTGTGTGTCTACCAAGCAATAACCTGTGGGACTAAAACAATTTAGCCAATGTAGAAGAGACAAAAACTGCAGTTCGTCTGTGCTTCCATGTTCAAATGTCCACGTTTACAACATTAAAAAGCACATTTACAGTTTGGTACAAATAAACAGTTTTGGTTTCTGTTGAGCTTCCACCTTCATAAAAACTTTATGATAGCTCATGTTTTTAGAACTCATTCATTTGGATACTGGCGAGACTTAAATTACGGTGTGGTTGCTTTGATTGCTAGGGCTTGCAGCCTCGCCTTGTAAACTGTGCTGGACCTCTCCATCGTTTCTGTGGTACATTTTGGAATATTTAATGGATTGTGAGATAAAAATGACAAAATAGTCAATAAAAAGGAGAGCCCAAATTCAGTACGTAGAAATAAAAGAACTGAGGTGGCCAGGTGTCAGTCTAAGCAGCCACGGCCTGCCCCCACTATCAGTGCAGTTGTTATGAAGGGGAACAGCTTAATTTGTACCATACTGGAAAGACACTTTTTAATTCTGTGAAGCTGTGCGTTTTAACCTGAGACTGACCCACTTTTAGAACCATCCACGAGTGGCCATTAGAGGAATTGGAGTTTCTGGCATTTTTGTGTTGTCACTCGGGTTTCCAAATGTTGTTATTTTTTGTTTTTTTGGTGGGTTTGTTTGTTTGTTTGTTTTGATTGAGTTACACCAAAACATAAAAGAGTTTACTGTAAATTGCAAAGGAAATGAAACATTTCATATTTTCATGAAGTTGAATGTGGCTTTTAATGTGAGTTTTCGAATTTTCCTCATATTTTACGCATGTTTCTACTTTTTATTCTTTATTTGCGCTATACTAACCACAAGCACAAAAGCTGATGAAAAAACGAGAAAATGACGAACGAAATCTCAAATGAAAATCCAGAGGTTACAATAACCCCCCACCCCAAAAAAATCTCTCTACGTTTAAAAGACATCACATAACAACCAGATTTATCAGAAGGAAGGACATTTACCTGAGATGAGCTGAACAAAGAGCCTGCGGACACACAGAAGATCCATCTTCTCTGCTGAGGCCACAAATACGCTGATGGATGGATGGACGGATGATGGGCGGGTGGATGGGTTCGTGAACAAACAGACCAGCGTCTCGTTTCTCGGAGTTTCGGGATCTGAAGCAGAAAATCCGGCGATGATGAATCACAGAGGGTCTCTAAAGCCCTAAACAGGGCTGATGAAGCAAACGCCCCCTCCCGTCATCCAGCTCCAAGCGCCTGTGTGTGCACGCGCGGGCAACAGCGCCCTCTGCGGGACACGCGATGAGCGGGAAAACGTCACCGTCGCTTTGTGCTGTGTTCACTGCTCCTCGGCCTTTCCTCCCGTTCTCTTTTCAACATCCTGTCGTCCTTTCTTTCTCCTCGTGTCTGTGCACTACACGTTTCCATCTTTTTCTCTGTCATGCTCCTGTTAAATTTAGTTATTATCTACATGTGATATTCCTCGTTTCACACCGGGGTTATTTTCCTCTCACTTTTGATTTCTCTATTTATGTGAATCTGATGTTTTTTCAACGATCTTTTTCAGTGACATTAAATCACCCACAAGACAGAAGTGTCACAGGCAGTGGTTATAGTAAGAAGGACAAATCAGCATTTTTCTTGGACTCCCAGCAGGAACTTTGTGTCCTGTGAGGGAAATTCCTAGGGCTGAATCCCAAAAAGAAGAAAACATGCCGTATGTTTTCTGGTATTATGCCTTTATTGGGCTGACTAAAAGCTGGGACTAACACCTTTTAACAAAACGTGAACATGAATTCACTTCAATGCTGCCTTCTCACTTAGATACATTTAAAGTCAAATATTTCCTTTTGCTGTCAGTGAGCTGATGAAGCAGCAGCAGACATGCTGAATCACATTAAGGAGTAAATGAGCTGAATACAGTGAAGCTCTCACTGTGGGACCTCTGCCTGACTGATTGAATGATCTGGAGACTGAGTGATAACAGCTTGAGTGATTTACAGCCTCTGTGATTTAGTATTGATTAGTTTGATGAGGATTCAGACTAATCAATCCTTTTCCTGATGAAGTCAGAGGTCTGGACAGCCCCCCCACCCCAGGCTCTGAGATATCTGACCTCTGATTTACTGAATCATCACTTCTGTTATTTGTGTTGCACTTTTCCTTTCTTTGGTCGTTCATCCCACACTAGTCTTGGACTTGGGACAGCTTCTTCTATGCCGGATTTGGCTTTTGTTTGTATACGTGTGTGTTTTACACTTGGACTAATGTTGTAGAGAATCAGGTTGGTCATGTCCAGAAAAGTTTATTCTCAAATGCAGCACACAACAGGAAACGGTGAGCTGCAGACACAGCGGCACGGCTCAGGTGAAAGCGCTGCTTGGACGGAGTGCAGAAGAGGGGGAGCACACGTGCGAGCACTGCAGGACGTTTTTGTCCCTGAACTTGAAAAACATCTTTGCAGTCAGGAGGTGGCACCTCTGAGTCTTAACATCTTACATGCACCTCCACTGGGAGAGAGCCACCAAACGTAAGGGTTAAATGAAGCCTTAAGACTGGTTCGATTTTGGGTCTGACCTGGACTTGTCCTGTTCCAGACTTTTTTTCCAAACCACACTCTGGTAGCATCAACAGATCAAGAACAAACTCAGAGTCGGAGGAATTGTTTTATTTCCTGTTATTGCTCAGACAGAAATTCTGTTAAAAGAAAAAAAAAACTACAATGTTTTTTAAACGTTCCCTCAGTAAAACACTTGAGTAAGACATTAAATACACATCAGACATCCATTTCCACTTCTTCATAACAGCAACAAGTTGTGCAAAAATAAAAACCTTCTGTGCATTGCTTATATTTGCAGTGCTTAACAAATGTATCAGACCACCATCTAGTGTACGTTTTGTCAGTCGACCTAACTCTGACCAAGCTCTATATTCAAAATCTTATTTTTAATGTTGTAAAATATCGTTATTCTTGTTATCCATGACTTTTCACGTTTTCTGCTTTACAAAAAAAAAAAAAAAGCAGAAAACAGTAAAGCACATAATTATTCCCACGTCTCTCTTGGAAATGAGATCAATAAAATTACCTTTTGATCCAGATGCCAAATTACACTTATTTATATGCATTTGCAAACAGAAAAATTTGTTTTGTTTCAGTGGTTGGACGTTACGTTCGATTCACAGTCCACTGTCCCGGATCAAGTTTGGGTATAAAAACTTCAGGGAATTCAGTAATTTTCAGTTTTAAACAAGTTTGTGAAATACTTCTGAAATATTTGTTCTCGTGTAAAACCGGTGGTCTCATAAATTTGTTCAGAACTGTATGTGACGTTCATCCAAACTATTATTTCTGAGATATTTAAGGCACTTCACGTCAGTTTAGTTAAACCATCATGTGACCGAGGGACATCACCATCGAATAAAGATTTCAGAACGAGTGATCTCTCTGAGTTGGTAGCTGGAGATTTGATTTTACAGGGAGTGCAGAATTATTAGGCAAATGAGTATTTTGTCCACATCATCCTCTTCATGCATGTTGTCTTACTCCAAGCTGTATAGGCTCGAAAGCCTACTACCAATTAAGCATATTAGGTGATGTGCATCTCTGTAATGAGAAGGGGTGTGGTCTAATGACATCAACACCCTATATCAGGTGTGCATAATTATTAGGCAACGTCCTTTCCTTTGGCAAAATGGGTCAAAAGAAGGACTTGACAGGCTCAGAAAAGTCAAAAATAGTGAGATATCTTGCGGAGGGATGCAGCAGTCTCAAAATTGCAAAGCTTCTGAAGCGTGATCATCGAACAATCAAGCGTTTCATTCAAAATAGTCAACAGGGTCGCAAGAAGCGTGTGGAAAAACCAAGGCGCAAAATAACTGCCCATGAACTGAGAAAAGTCAAGCGTGCAGCTGCCAAGATGCCACTTGCCACCAGTTTGGCCATATTTCAGAGCTGCAACATCACTGGAGTGCCCAAAAGCACAAGGTGTGCAATACTCAGAGACATGGCCAAGGTAAGAAAGGCTGAAAGACGACCACCACTGAACAAGACACACAAGCTGAAACGTCAAGACTGGGCCAAGAAATATCTCAAGACTGATTTTTCTAAGGTTTTATGGACTGATGAAATGAGAGTGAGTCTTGATGGGCCAGATGGATGGGCCCGTGGCTGGATTGGTAAAGGGCAGAGAGCTCCAGTCCGACTCAGACGCCAGCAAGGTGGAGGTGGAGTACTGGTCTGGGCTGGTATCATCAAAGATGAGCTTGTGGGGCCTTTTCGGGTTGAGGATGGAGTCAAGCTCAACTCCCAGTCCTACTGCCAGTTCCTGGAAGACACCTTCTTCAAGCAGTGGTACAGGAAGAAGTCTGCATCCTTCAAGAAAAACATGATTTTCATGCAGGACAATGCTCCATCACACGCGTCCAAGTACTCCACAGCGTGGCTGGCAAGAAAGGGTATAAAAGAAGAAAAACTAATGACATGGCCTCCTTGTTCACCTGATCTGAACCCCATTGAGAACCTGTGGTCCATCATCAAATGTGAGATTTACAAGGAGGGAAAACAGTACACCTCTCTGAACAGTGTCTGGGAGGCTGTGGTTGCTGCTGCACGCAATGTTGATGGTGAACAGATCAAAACACTGACAGAATCCATGGATGGCAGGCTTTTGAGTGTCCTTGCAAAGAAAGGTGGCTATATTGGTCGCTGATTTGTTTTTGTTTTGTTTTTGAATGTCAGAAATGTATATTTGTGAATGTGGAGATGTTATATTGGTGTCACTGGTAAAAATAAATAATTGAAATGGGTATAAATTTGTTTTTTGTTAAGTTGCCTAATAATTATGCACAGTAATAGTCACCTGCACACACAGATATCCCCCTAAAATAGCTAAAACTAAAAACAAACTAAAAACTACTTCCAAAAACATTCAGCTTTGATATTAATGAGTTTTTTGGGTTCATTGAGAACATGGTTGTTGTTCAATAATAAAATTATTCCTCAGAAATACAACTTGCCTAATAATTCTGCACTCCCTGTATTTGCCCACGATAATGTTAAAGACCCAGGAATCTGCCACAAATGACATATAAACTCATTTCTTACACACACCATGAGTGCAAAGGAAGACAACACTGTGCTGATGTCATCATCAAGCGCGTTTAAAGCTTCAGGAAAGTTACACAGGGCATTGTTTTATCCAGCACAGCGTGACCTGTATTTTACAGCAGGCTAAAAGCAGCAGTAAGGTGAAGCACATTAGTCAGCTGATGTGGTCTCACGTTCAGTCCTCTGCACACAGATAGAAATGACATGGTGCAATGACACCTTCTCACTCCTGTCTGTGGCTTAAGTTGTTAATCTATGCACAATCCAAATTACAAAGACACTGTTAGGACTCTGGAAATGTAAATAAAGACTAAATGCAATGATTTGCATTGCTGAGCAGCTACAACCCTCTGTCAGACAAGAAAGGCACAACATTCCTCTCCCAGAGGAGATGCTGTTGGAAGCAGAGGGAATGCTGCACTGTGGGAAATGTGAAAGTGTCCCACTCTTTCTGACACTGCTCATATTTTTCTTAAATGGCACATTTTCTCAGCTCATGTTCTCAGACATGTTTTCTGTGTTATAATGAGAATAAAATATGTTTACCACATTTGCAAATCCTTGTATTGTATTTATTTACATTTTACACAGGAGTCCAACTTTTGGGTTTTTGCAGGTTTAAATTAAAATAAAATCCTGAGGTGCTAGAAAAGGTTCTATGTTTCTAAAGTTCATAAAACTTTAAAAAGTCACAGGGGGCTTCCGGAGGTAAAAGGTGTTCTAATCTAGAGGCTCATTCTCGGAGGACGTACCAGCAGAGAAAGTAAGTTTAACTTCCTGTTTCCTAGAGAAAGTTCCTGTGGCGATAACCTTTAGAATAATACAGAACACTTATTTTCCACATAAAACAACACAGAAGATCACAGTCATTCCTAAAAAGAGGACTCTGCGGGCCACATAAACACACAAATCCGTTTTCAGACTGACACCGTTAGCTAAACACAAAGTGCTTCCTGATGCTACTCACAGCAACAAGTGCTTCTAGTGTAAAGCGCATGCCTGCTGATGTCTGCGGTCCACATGGCTAAAACTAACCCTGATCCCACAGCTTAAACTCATTACTATACAACCACATGCTTCACTGCCTGCTAATCATTTTCCATTTACTGTTCATCTCCTTTAAATTGTTTCCCTTCCAGCTCTACTGGTTAGACTGTATATAAAAGATGGCAGCCAAAATATCAGAAATCTGGCCTTGAATTAACTTCTTGTTGTTCTAAACTGTACTGAAGTGGAAATGGTGCCTTGTTACCAAACTTTTAATTCAGTCTGACAAATTCATTCAGAGAGGTGAGGTTTCATTTTACAATCACGACGCTAAAAAACTAAACTGGTTCTTTAAGGTACAGTGACTGACAACACACACATTCACACCCATTCTCACTTCAATACCCTGAGCTTAGTTAATGACATTCTGTTTTTGGGTCCCTTATTCTTCTGCTATTAATAATGGTATTCCTTTAGATTAAATTAGACACACAAACACAAAAAAAGAGGGCTGATCGTCACATCAACCAAACAATATGCTGGTTAACCTATCAGAAGCCGGACGGAAATACTGTAACCATGATGACAGAGCAAATTGTCATCAGCTGATCCCTCACTCTACCAAAAAGTTACACTGATCATTAAAACAAAAATACAACTTTCTGTCACAAATATAAAATATATCTTTTCCATGTAAATATATCTTCATGTGTGCGGACTATTTATTTACAGACAGCACATTTACACAGTCTGACGAACAAGCAGCCATCACCTCACAGGAGATTCAGTCCTGACAGAGAAAACATCTGAAGGTTCCCTCTGAACATCCAATTTAGGAGCCGGGTTGTGGAGAGAAAAAATCAAAGAAAAGTGTCTTCAGGTCAGTCGGGTATTTTTAGTACTGGATGTACTCAGACTGAAGAGACTGAAAGAGAAAACAAACAGTGTGATTAACTTTAGGGCAAATGTGATCCCTGCATTTCCTGTGAGGGTCTTTAACAGAGCTGTGGGAGGACGATGTGGGAAAAGGAAATTCCAGATGAACTGACATCCATGAAATCAACTATAACAACCAGGGCTTATCTAAAACTCTTTCTACAGTCATAGCTGAAAACATGAAAAGCTCTACAGTACTCTGTGGAGCTGGTTCATGTCACCAGCACCAACATAAATGTAGCTGGGAATGACATAACAACATGAAAGGGATTTTCTGATTGTGTAAAACTAAAATAAGCACACAGGTGTCTAAACAGAGTTGTATCTACAGTGTCTTTGTGTGTTGCTCCCTGCAGACCATTTGCACTGTGCCTCTGCAGACATGCCCACATTTTTACAGCAGACACTGCTGCTCAGTTTTTCATTATTCCGAAAGCTCATTTTACATAACTGACAACATTTTTCATCAGAAATATATGACGACAACATTTCTCTGTGCTGTGGCTAACATATATAGTCTCTGTCACAGTAGCACTGCATTTATTCCATATCATTGGTCCTTGTCCATGTATGCCTACATGTATGCTAAAGCACTCACAAATACCTTGACTAAGCAGCAATTTTATGAACCGTTCAGAAACCAAGCTGTACGCACAGTGCATGCTGCAAAGAACTAAGTGAACCCTTAAATTTACTAACTCGTACAACCCCCTGTTAGCATCTCCATCAGATGCTTCCTGTAGCTGATTATAGTTCTTGCACAGTCATGAGGAGGAATTCTGGGCCATTTCCTGCTACTTCCTACAACTGTTTCAGTTCATCAATATTTGGCAATGTCTTGATTAGTAAGCCTTCTTAGGACTCAATAAGTAGGAGGTCAGCACTGTCACCTCCCACTGCTCCAAAACATTCATTTTTGCTGGTTCGACTATTCTTAATTTCCCTAACATGCTGACATGTTAGGGAAATTAGCTTGTAAACTGCTGACTTGGCATTTTCCCCTAAAATTCATGTCAGCTGACTGGCTACGCCGTTCTAGCAGCTTTATTTTCTTCTCTGAAACCAGCTCAGAGTTTTGTTGCCTGTGCGCTTGGGATCGCTGTCTTGCTGAAATGTCCACCATCGTTTCATCTTCATCATCCTGGTAGATGGCAGCAGATTTTTATCAAAAATGTCTTGGTACATTTTTCCACTCATTCTTCCTTCAAATTATATGAAAACTGCCACTGCCATATACTTAAAAGCCCCACACCATGATGTCCCCACCTTCAAACTTCACTGTTGTCCTTGGGGTGATATGCAGCGGCTTTTGGCCTCCAAACATGGTGTGTTATGGCATTCAAAGAGTTCAGTTTTGGTCTGACCAGAATATATTAGGGCTCTTTGACAACAGAATTTTTTTTCCCTCCTCTGTCTGAAATCTTGCAGAGGCCACCCGGTCGTGGTCGGTTTATTGTGTAATGATGTTCTTTCCACTTCAGCAGTGATCAGTGGAACTCACTGGAGCAGTGTAAAATGTAACCAATGCCATCAGTATGTTTTACCCCTCTTGAGATGTTTCTTGTATGACTCTTTTGTATGAGACACTTTTTCATAGGCCACCAGTTGGCACTGAACCAGCTGATATTAGTTTGCACTAAGTGGTAGGATTGCTTTCTAATTACTGACAGATTTCAGCTGCTGTCATGACTTTCCATGCCTGTTTGCACCTCCCTTTCTTAATCAGTTCAATACTTTTTCCTTTATCATTTCTTATAATGTATGGATATCTACAGTTTCTTGAAGAAGTTTCACCTCTCATCTGAGAAGCTTCTTCAGTTCTGTGTGTGTGGGTTTCCCTGTAAGTCAACAAACACAGACCAGCATCTACTTTTTGACTCACACCACTCATCACAAACTTGGGAGTAATCAGGACCCTGCAGCACCGAGCAGAAAACATTCCCTTTAAAGCAGAAGGGAAAGAAAAGGAACACACCCCTGTAAAGAAAGCTCTTAAAACACATGGTTATCCCAACTGGGCTTTCATCAAATCAGGAAAGATGCAAAGTAAACAAAGGTCAAATGACAATCAGAACAACATGGCCATCCCTTATGTAGCAGGTTTATCAGAGAAACCCAAGAGAATTTTGTATAAGTATGACCTCCCAATGTACTTCAGACCCAGCCGCACCCTCAGACAAAAACTGGTTCATCCCAAGGACAAAACTCCCAAACACAAACTAAGCCACTTCACAAAGGCATGGCACAACATAGAAGAGCCACCTCGACAGGACAAGACTCAGCTGTACACTTGCATCTAAATGTTAAAGGTCACTCTTTCGAGGATGCCAATGTTCATATTTTGGACAGAGGAGACAGACGGTTTGAAAGAGGAGTGAAAGGGGCCATCTATGCCCACTGTGAACGACCATCCTAGAACAGAGGGGGTGGTTTAGGACCCCAACTGTCTGCCACCAACAATGCAGTTTTGAGATCCTTTCCCAGGTGCCTTAACACCCACTCACATCTTGCATCAGGTGTCAATAGTTTACATGATAGGACGAGCTATCACAATGGTTTCACCCGAAGCCTCTGCTAATAATAACCCACATCGTTTTTGACACCTTGGCTCATGTGATGACGGACATGATCAATAGTGGGTCAATGACCCTCTTAAGTGACACACCCACTAGGTTTTAAATACCTGAGATTCGCCACCATTTGGTTTTAGAACTGAAGAAGCTACTTGGATGAGAGGTGAAACGTCTTCAAGAAACTTAATGTCCAGTCACTTCTCTTTCCAAGCTCCTTAGACTAGGACATAGACATATGTATTTGGATTTCTTTGCATGTGTGGAGTGAAGTGGTTGTTACTGACATCGGGTGAGAGTTTCATCTCAAGAACACCTTTAGAAATATATCTACTTAGAAAATTGGTGGCATGTTCAATGATTCAATGATCATTTTACCTGCTGTATCCAGTTGTTAAACTTAAAAAAAAAAATTGGATCGTTGAATTTGGATTTGTCATCAAGCGCTGAAGACTACATGTTCACACACGTACATATCCAAGTAACACCTACAACCCCCTCTCAAATGTGTTATATTCAAACTTTAGTTACAATAAGTTAACTCTTTTTAGGGATTGAGATCTGAGCAGGTTCCTCAGCTCAGCAGCAGCTTTGTGTTAGTGTGAGTGACGTTAACATGACTGAGAGAAACATAAGGAGCGAAACGCCACAGAAATACACTGATTCATACCTCCATTAACTAAACAACATCTTTAAAAACAGAGATTCACCAGGTTCATCATGATATTAAAAAGTAACAAGAGGATCATTATCATCCCATTTATAAACCCCCAAAATTACAAACAAACAAAAAAAGAGTTCTAATGACAAGGTGTTTTTCAACCTGCAAATATTGCATATTGTATTAATAATTGTAAATCTTTGTCAATAATATGTACAAAATATTAAATCTTTAGGAGAACATAAAACACAATAAGGCATATAAACATATTTATTAGAATGGTTGTCAATTACTTATCTGTTAACAGACTACGGAGTTATTTACAGGCTTTGAGGCTTCTGTGTCTCAGCAGCTCATCCTATACCGTGTTGCTTTTTATGGGGTTCTATTTTGAAGTGGTGACACCTTATCATTTCATCCCTTGTTCTTGTTGTTACTGTCCAGTCAGAACACAGATCAGTTCAGAAACACCAGAGAAGGAAACGGAAAACAGCAGAGGTCATGGATCAGAAACACACTGGAAACATCAGCTATTAAACAAGCTGTGTTTTTACTGGCTGAGAGTCAAAATGTTCCAGATCAACTACTGTACATTATTAACACACTTGAAAAAAAAACAAAAAAACAAACAGAAGTCACAGATACAGGATTGAACTCTGTTTTCATATTTTGCTGTTGTGAACCTGCAGACTGTATGTAAAAGTATGTATCCCTGTGATGTCACTCATCCTCAGATTTAGTTGTTTGGCTCTTTCTTGAGCCAGCATGCGTACACTATGCACAGACATACTGAGTAGTCAGTACTAAATAATCCACAAAAACTATGGAAAGGAGCTATTCTGTGACTACAGGTAATTTGTACACCTGTCAATCAAATAAACCAGGGCCTTACGAGATTGAACTGAGCGACTCATCTTAAAAAAAAATAAATCAGTCACCCTGTTTAGCGGGTATGCAGGGGAAAAACAGTAGAGAGCAAAACTATTTTGTGCAGCAGGTCATTAACCTGGTTATGTCATGGCTGAAGTTCACCAATCAACGTCTGTTCATTTTTCAGCCCTGAGAGTTGCTGCTCAAGTGGCTTAAAGAAATCTGCTGTTGCATCCAGTGTGTTAGTGACATGAAAACAGAGAGCCAAGCAACACAGAGGGAGGGGCCAAGCTGCTGCTGTGTCAGAGGACTTACAGGTATGGAGCGGCTCAGGTAGCGTCCTGAGGGGCCCTTTGTTGCGCTGTAGGGCCCAGGGCCCCTGTAGGGCCTGAAGTCCTGAGGCCCTGGTTGAACCAGACCTTTTCCTGTAGAGGGCACTGCAGGGCTGCTGTATAGACTGATGTTGTTGTTGACTTCATGCTGTATGCTGCGAGGTCCATTACCATAGCGAGAGACAGATGGTGGAGTAAAAGATGATGACGGGGAGCTTAGAGAGAGAGAGGACGAAGACGAGGACGGGGGAGGAAGAGAGGAGTACAGAGTCTTCCTGTCCTTCTCGGTGTCAGCAGCGTACAGATCACTGAGAGAGCTGGCCAATCGAGAGCTCAGATTTGAGCTAAAGTCAGCAGGCAAACAACACACAAACAAATTATTACAACAAACAATACAGCTAACATAATGCAACACGTCTGCTCCATCTGAATTCAAGTCAGTGTAAAGGTGACTACACTGGTTTAAACCGGAATCCTGTTACTTTTGCTTAAATCCATTTAAATCCAGTTTAAACCTGAAACAGATCAGGTTCAATCAGCCATTGTTAAAACACAAGTTGAAAATCAGCCAAGTACTTTTACTAAATGGTAAATGGACTTGTTCTTGTATAGCACATTTCTACTCAGGGCACTCTTTTCGCAACTTCCCTCAATCACCCATTCACACACACTTTCTATCTAACATTCACACACATTCATACTTCACTGCATCAGACAACCCTAAGAGTTGCTGCTCAAGTGCCTTAAAGAAATCTGGTGTTGCATGGGTTAGTATCTTGCATGCAGACTGGAGCAGATGGGACTGAACCACTAACTCTCCAATTAGTAGGTGACCTGCTCTACCACTTCAGCTACAGCCACTAGTACTTCTGACAGGTACTACAGGTAGTGTGTTAGTACTACAGAGCAAGAAAGGAGGCGAGTAGTGAGTTCGGATGAAAAGCAGTAGGTTATAAAGGAGGTGATGTGATGTAGGTGAGAAGGGTGTGATAAAGGAGGTCTTTGGGATCACTGACCTCCTGATGTTTGACATTGTTGATGATGGACTCTTCCCGATCCTCTTGGCTGCAGCAGAATTGGAGGATGTCGGGTAGTTGGTGGACTTGAGTGGGGAAGTGGCGCCCATCGACAGTCTGGACACAGACACAGAGACGGTGATCAAAAGTCACGATTCCTATGTTCTCGTGTGCACTGAGGAAATCTGTAATGTTTGGCTGTGAGGAATTGTACCTGAGTGGTTGTGAGGCTGATCTACTGTGCACATTTATCTCCTCCACTCTGAAAAATGACATCTTTGTCAATGCAGGCTCCGAACAAAACTTAAGACAAGACAGACTACATGCCAGTGCCTGAAAAATCAGCCTGCCACCTTTCAGCAGGGGGAGCAGGGGAAGAAGAAGGAGGAGAAAGATAGAGGAGGGTTCACTTGTCCTGGTTTATAAGAAATACTTTTAGTTCAGTGCCAAGCAGTTTTTCGGGATTCGGAGCGCTTCCTGCAATCAGAACACACACACTTAGGGCCATCCGAAAAGAGCCTGTGAGTTACTGCAGTGCAACAGTCTCTTGTAGCTTATTCCTTTAAGTGAAACCAATTTAATATCTCAGGAACTGCATTAGAATCCCAGGAGCTCTGATGTTCTGTCCACGTATAAAGCAATTTGCACACAGCCTTGAAGGTGACGCTTGATTGCCAATGGAAATTCCAGACTTTGGTTAACTAGTTAACCCTTTAATAAATTTACCACCCCCTCATATCTCAGTCAACAATATCCTTTGCTTTCACTGGTAGTCACTTCAATTGCTTGTGTGAAAGCTGAGAAAGTTTAACTCAGGTTCCTCCCACTTCGTGTATGTAATGATTATTTTGGCCACTCCTGCTTCATATCACCCAAAGTGGTTGTAGTTGTCACAAGCTCTAGAAAAAGATGAACTATGAATCGTTTAAGCGTAAATTAACACACATAACTCAAAGGCTGAACCAGGGTTGTGTCTACACATAATTATAATAATACATTTTATTTAAAAGCACCTTACAAGACACCCAAGGACACTTCACAATAAGAGTAAAAAACATATAACAGAAGAAAGACAGCACGAAGAACACTTAAAAACAAGACAAAATAAACAATAAGTACACATTCAATATGCACACTTGAACAGATTTCAAGGTTATAATCTGCCTGGGAGCAGAGCAACTGACGGCTCTGCTTCCCATGCTACTGAGAATTTGCATATGATCAAGGAACTGACCACCCAGCCCATTGTTCCCTCAGTGGTGCTAGTCTCAGTCATTATGCAAATGTACTGTTTATAAACTTGGGGAAACCCTCAGTCAGCTGAGACTGAAGACGTCACTTGGATGAGTGACGAAACGTTTCTCCCACTGAAAACGCTACGTCCAGATGAACAGAATCAACTTTTGGGGACCCTCTCACAAAAATATCATTTATTCATATTTCTTCACCTAAATCGATGAAAACTGCCCAAGATAACACAGTTTAACAAGACATGAAACCGCATTTTTCCACCAACAAGTTGATTCTCAAAGAACTATCAGCAGAATACTAGCATGCATAACTCAGCATGGCACAGTTCCTGCAATATCGAAATCTGGTGCTCAAAGCAATAAGGTACAAGAGACCGCTGCACGGCAGGCTTTTTTCGGACGGCCCTAAGTGTGTGTTCTGATTGCAGGAAGGACTCCCAATCCTGAAAAATTGCTTGGCACTGAACTAAAAATATTTCTCATAAATAACGACAAGTGAGCAGTCCTCTCTCTTTCTCCTCCTTCCTCGTGACTTAAAAAATTTGAGGAAACTGGACATTGCGAAGAACAAAAGAAGAGGTGGCAGGCCTAAAGAACCATTTACAGAAGATGAACGGTATATGAAAGTCATGTCTTTAAGAAACAGAAAAAAACAGCAAAGAACTGACACAGAACCTAAAAGTCCAGCTGATCGCGCCATTGTAAGATGATAAAAGTGGTTCCCTTAGATTCAGAATTTGTTGTTCCCTTTTCACATGTATGGCCTGCTTGAATCCTTACCCATCTTTCACCATCTTACAATGCTGTGATTGCAGCCATTCCCCAACTCTTTGTGAATGGTACTCATGGCCATTGACCAGTGGTCATGTCATCAGACTGACCTCACAGCCCATTAGTTAGTCAGTGTTGCTAGTTTCAACCATTATGCAAATGTACCGCTTATAAGTTGGGGAAATGTGCAGTCAGCTGAGTTTGAAGAGATCACATTTTTCCCACTGAAAAGTTTCAGCTGTAATGGGTGGTACTGATTTGGTTAGGTTTTAGTACCTCAGGGCACTAGTAGTGGCTGGACGGGGGAAGCGTCGGCTCTTTAAGGCTCTCAGTTTGTCTCCCTGAGTCAGGCCCAGCCCACCATCTGTTTGGTCACCCTGAAACATAAAACAAAAATACCGTATGACAGCTGACATGTTGCACTTCACAATGAGAATAAACTCACAATAAATAAATAAATGATGCTATTAACAATAATAATGACAGAATAATCATAATGATGTAAAAGAAAAACTAACGGTAAGTAAAGAATATCAATGAGTGCCTAATACCTGTGATTAAAAGTGAACCATCAACAAATAGCTGATCCTGACCGATCATTAGTCAAAGTTCCTGTTTCCAACTTAATCCTATCACCAAGAAAAGCCTAAGACTAAATAGTCATGCAAAAACTAAACACCAGCTCAATCTTTAAAGCTCAATACACTTAAATAAAAGCAGGCCAGCTTTCAATGTTTAATTGTGCAATATTTTGGGAGTTTGTTGAATTACCTCACAAAAAATTCACTTCTTTGAAATATTGTAATGTGATAAGAAACACAAAGAAGAAACAAGACTTTTTTTTTGGATAAAGATCACATAATGTGTTTTGAGGATACTGATTATGAATGCTGAAGTTTGAGGGTAAGGACAATTTCAGGTCACATACACAAAGCTTCTGACTGTTCTCTCTCTCTGTGTGTGTGTGTGTGTGTGTGTGTGTGTGTGTGTGTGTGTGTGTGTGTGTGTGTGTGTGTGTGTGTGTGTGTGTGTGTGTGTGTGTGTCCTACCTCATGTAGTTGGTCGGAGCTCTGCGATCTGGACAAGTTGCCGTTAGGGTTTGTGTTGATGTGTGTAGGGTTTAATGTGAGCTCCTCCATACTGGTGATGAGATGAGGCATAGCCCTCTCCTCCTGCTTGGCTTTTTGGGAATGCTGATTGTCTCCGACTGACCACAGCGCTGCCTGCTTCCTGTTAATGCAAACACACATATTTTAACTCTCACTGTTAATGCTACAACTGGTTTTCTTTAAAGATCCTGCTTCACAGTTGCTTAAATTTTGTCTCATGCAAATAAAAAACTTATTTGGATTAATGTTTTTGTCGGATCAAGTTGTTGTCAGCCAGACCCTGGATCTTTTTGCTCTTTGAAGCTGTTGTTTGACTGATTAATATAGCAACAAAACCTTAAACCTATTTGGTTAATCTTAATTCT
Source organism: Perissodus microlepis (assembly GCF_051167445.1). Lineage (NCBI taxonomy): Eukaryota > Metazoa > Chordata > Actinopteri > Cichliformes > Cichlidae > Perissodus > Perissodus microlepis. The sequence goes on along the minus strand of NC_140477.1, from coordinate 24,108,653 downwards.
CTTGTGGGTTTGAAGGCTTATTGGATTGAAGAACCAAATAAACAGGATCAATATAACTAGGACAAACTGAGCCTTGTTTTAACTAACTTACAGACAACAGGACCCTGAACTGCAAACTACTATATCCCAACAAAACATTAATTTGTCACACTGGATGAAACATTGTGATCTATCACTTCAAAAACAAATTAAAAAACGTAAGCAGTTAAAAATTTCAGCGGTTTGTTGAATAGCTGCAAAGCTCAGACTCAAACCACTATGTGCTGATTGAAATCTTCACCACGTTCAAACATGTATTCACAGAAACATAGTTTAATGACAAAACAAACTGAGCTGCTCTATACTAGCCTGCAGTAACTTGGTAATCTGATTACAGGTTTTAAGAGCAAAACTGGATGGTCACACATTAAAGTAGTTTCTGCACTGTTTCAGATGCAGGATGAATACAAGATGAGGCTATTTTGAGGCACTATAAAATTAACTTTATTTTCAACAGTCACCAAAACATAAAACTGAATATATAGAAGTCACCAGTTAAATCTTCTAAAAACTAAATTTAAAAGTCGACTGACTTTAAAAGTCGGCTGCCCTATCAGAAGGTTTCTTTAAAAAAAATGATATTATTATCACAATATTTTCTGTTTCACTTCTTTTGGTTTCTTTCTGGGAGTCAGTGCTGGTGGTCATGAGTATCACACCTTCCATTTACTTTCATGTACTTCTCACATTTACTAGAATACCCGTAATCCATGATCATTTCCTCTCTTTCATGTAGACAGGGCAGAATCAATGTGACATTAACTTGTTGCACCATCTTGTGGTACAAACTGGTATTACACCAAACTATGGTTCAGTTTTTTTGTTTGTTTCTTTTTTTACACTGCACTTATGTAGTAGGTACAGTTGTGGTCAGAGCTTTACTTTCACAAATCACAAGGATAAGTGGCAAAGTATTTTTGGATGGTGGAATAATACAGACATGTTTTGTGACTGTATTACTACTGTATTATAATTTTGGTGCACAAGTTTGAATTTATTTTGGATTTTCTTTAATGCACACAGAATCAAAATAATACATAGAGGCTCCTCCAAAATTTCTTTAGGAAGTTTTAGACGTGACAGGCCTTTGGTTACTTTCAATAATTAACAGTTCTCTCTCCACTGGCTGTGTCGCAGAATACTTAAAGACAGCCTCTGTACAACCATCATCAAAAATATGGTCTTGATCCCTCTGACCACAACAATTACTGACCAATCTCAAAGTTACCTTTTATAGTTGCATCATGCAACTGAATACGGTTTTGGAAAGGCTCTCCACACCTACGTCGGAGCAATGTCTTTGAAAAAAACATTCAGGTTCACAGCACTGAGGCTGTGCTTATTATGGTAACATGACATTGCAAGTGGTGACACTGCTGAAACTGTCTTATCTTATATTAGGGAATGGATGTGTGCAATTTAAAAAAAAAACTCATTTAGATAAACTGCATCCAAGCATCAAGTCCTTCATTTGTCCTTTATCAGTTTATGCAAAATCAGCTGTCAGTAACCTGGGAGTGATATTCAATTCTAATTTCATCTTTGTGAAACATGAACAAGATCACCAGGTCTACTACCAAGAAATATCACAAGGACAGGATCACCTGAGAAGGAGAATTGTAGATTTACACAAGTTGAGAAGATATTTTTCCGGACCACTTTCTAAAGAACCGTACTTCCCAAGAGCATTACTTCCAAGAATTGTACAAAAGTACAACTTATTTGGATTGGCCGACACTTTGCCAAGGTCTGGACAACGAGCCAAGCTCTCACCCTCAGATGACAGGAAAGTGGTGGAACACCAAGTTAAACACAGTGTCTCTATCCACAGTGAAGTGAGTATTGCTTCAGGATGGACTTGGAGGGCGCCGACCGGGGCACTTACTTCAAAATGAACACATTTAAGCTTGACTGCAATTTACAGCTGCCCACATGGACAAGCCAAATGCCTTCTGGAGAAATGTTTTATGGTCAGATGAGAAAATGCCTGAGCTGTTTAGCCAAAATGACAGGAGATATGTTTGGAGGAGTAAAGGTGAGGGTTTCAAACGTAAGAACACTGTACCAACTGTCAAGCATGGTGCTGCTCATGCATCATGGCTGTTTTCCTACCAGTGGTACTGGTGCACTGCATAAAGAGGATATAATGAAGAAGAAGAAGAAGAAGAACAACAACAACAACCCCCCAATCTTTTTTTGTTGTTGTTTGTTTTAAATACTTAAAGATGTATGACTATATAATCATTCCACCCTGCAAAAAGAACAGCTACAAAAAAAAACAGTTAAAAGCCCAGAATTTCAGTAGCATTAATGCCCACAGTGAGTATATGTAAACGTACCAAAAAAACCAGATGTTTGTGGACAAAATATGAGTAAATTTTGGAAGCAAGTTAGTTTGATGCATCATACAACTGAATACTGTTTATCTTTACATCTTAAGAATTTGTTTGTTGTTCTTTCTGAAAGATGAAAACACTCACAAAAATGAAAGGCAGAGATACAATCAAACAAATAATGAGAGACCTACTCCTCTAAGAAGTTCTGCTGGGGTCCAATCACAGAGCCCGGTCTGCAGATCCGTATCCATGCGATGGCCTCACCTGCCGTGAAGCGGTAATGTTTCATCACGTAACAGCCAATTAGAGTTCCCGTCCTGCCCAGACCAGCTGACAGAAAGACGTGAACCAGTGAGTCAGCAGAGAAGTATTAAAGTAGACTTCAAACAGCCTTCTTGTTTGTTTCTATCACAAACTCTGTGGATGAACACCACTAACTCACTGCACCAACTGCAGATAAGTACCACATGCTAAATGACAATAGACTGGTCACTTCAGTTAAACTTCTAAAGCCTGCCTGAAGGGTCTAGGGATTTGGAAAAATCCCCTCACTTGCTCCAAAATGTAAATATTAGGGCTGCAACGATTCATCCTGCCTGCTCAAGGCTGATGCCAGCCATCCTATATTACATATAGCCTTACCTGCAGCAAACAGGAGTAAGTCTAAAGGGGGGCATGGGGTGTATTACATCATATTTATTTCAAGGTATTCATAATACTTTTTCAGATTGAAAGTGAAATAATATAAAATACTGTGTTAAAGGTTTTTTGTTGTTGTTGTTGTTGTTTTAAACAAGTTAATAAAAAGCCATGAGCCAGTAAAACTGTGAGCCACTGACCAGGGGGGGTTTAGGTTAGACACTGAATTATTAATAATATTAATTAACAAAAACACCATCAGAACCAGACAGAGGACAGGACATACCCTTGCAGTGGACGGCCACAGCACCATCTGTATTCTCACAGATGTGCAGAAAGCGCCGTGCGATGATGTCGTTGGGTGTGGTGCCATCTGGGAAGAAAAGGTCGTAGTGGCTGAAGCCTGCATCAGTGAAGCGTTTGGCGTCGTAGATCTTCTTGTTAAGACGGATGATAGTAGTCACATTGTGTTTTCTGAAGTATGGGAAGTAAGCCTCAGGAGCATGCAGAGGGTAACCTGCAGTAGGCAGAATGACAACAGATGTCACTTACATCCTTTAATGCTTTTGTTTCATTGGGAGACTAGATTGGCCTGACTTTGGTCAATGTAGTCACACCTGGTTAAGCTGTGATGCCACATCATCGTCATTTGACTCAGAACACACTATATATTGTTTCTGCTTATTTGATCCTGGTTTATTTGCCTCTTTTCTCATTTCCTAAGGAGAACAGAGGTGACGAAAAAACAGTCTGTATTACAAAAAAAAAAAAAAAAGTTTACTGCTCTATTGCTTCCTTTACCTAGAAAGGTACAACCTAACCCGGGTCCAAATAGGTGAGTGCATAAACTATTGCACTAACATGAGACCATTAAAGACAATACTCCTTGGGTTTGCATGAAAAAGCTCAGCAGACTTTTACGCCGGATCCCCAATCTGCTGTGGTGGCCTGTTTGCATAAGCACTTTAATATCACTGGGTGACAAACAATCTACCCAAGATTTTAATTTCCCCTTGCAGGAAATTTTAACTGATCAACTTCTGTGTCGGGCAGTTTTGAATAGATACAGTGGGGCAAAAAAGTATTTAGTCAGCCACCGATTGTGCAAGTTCCCCCACTTAAAATGATGACAGAGGTCAGTAATTTGCACCAGAGGTACACTCCAACTGTGAGAGACAGAATGTGAAAAAAAAAATCCATGAATCCACATGGTAGGATTTGTAAAGAATTTATTCGTAAATCAGGGTGGAAAATAAGTATTTGGTCACCTCAAACAAGGAAAATCTCTGGCTCTCACAGACCTGTAACGTCTTCTGTAAGAAGCTTTTCTGTCCCCCACTCGTTACCTGTATGAATGGCACCTGTTTGAACTCATCATCTGTATAAAAGACACCTGTCCACAGCCTCAAACAGTCAGACTCCAAACTCCGCCATGGCCAAGACCAAAGAGCTTTCGAAGGACACCAGGAAAAGTATTGTAGACCTGCACCAGACTGGGAAGAGTGAATCTACAATAGGCAAGCAGCTTGGTGTGAAAAAATCAACTGTGGGAGCAATCATCAGAAAATGGAAGACATACAAGACCACTGATAATCTCCCTCGATCTGGGGCTCCATGCAAGATCTCATCCCGTGGGGTCAAAATGATCATGAGAACGGTGAGCAAAGATCCCAGAACCACACGGGGGGACCTGGTGAATGACCTGCAGAGAGCTGGGACCACAGTAACAAAGGCCACCATCAGTAACACACTACAACGGCAGGGAATCAAATCCCGCAGTGCCAGACGTGTTCCGCTGCTGAAGCCAGTGCATGTCCAGGCCCGTCTGAAGTTTGCCAGAGAGCACATGGATGATACAGCAGAGGATTGGGAGAATGTCATGTGGTCAGATGAAACCAAAGTAGAACTTTTTGGTATAAACTCAACTCGTCGTGTTTGGAGGAAGAAGAATACTGAGTTGCATCCCAAGAACACCATACCTACTGTGAAGCATGGGGGTGGAAACATCATGCTATGGGGCTGTTTTTCTGCCAAGGGGACAGGACGACTGATCCGTGTTAAGGACAGAATGAATGGGGCCATGTATCGTGAGATTTTGAGCCAAAACCTCCTTCCATCAGTGAGAACTTTGAAGATGAAACGAGGCTGGGTCTTCCAACATGACAATGATCCAAAACACACCGCCCGGGCAACAAAGGAGTGGCTCCGTAAGAAGCATTTGAAAGTCCTGGAGTGGCCTAGCCAGTCTCCAGACCTCAACCCCATAGAAAATCTGTGGCGGGAGTTGAAAGTCCGTGTTGCTCGGCGACAGCCCCAAAACATCACTGCTCTCGAGAAGATCTGCATGGAGGAATGGGCCAAAATACCAGCTACTGTGTGTGCAAACCTGGTAAAGACCTATAGTAAACGTTTGACCTCTGTTATTGCCAACAAAGGTTACGTTACAAAGTATTGAGTTGTATTTTTGTTATTGACCAAATACTTATTTTCCACCCTGATTTACGAATAAATTCTTTACAAATCCTACCATGTGGATTCATGGATTTTTTTTTTCACATTCTGTCTCTCACAGTTGAAGTGTACCTCTGGTGCAAATTACTGACCTCTGTCATCATTTTAGGTGGGGGAACTTGCACAATCGGTGGCTGACTAAATACTTTTTTGCCCCACTGTATGTAATTCAGTTCCTCCCCAAAAATTAATTAATAGCCCAACTCATCCCAGGAAAATAATCATTTACCAACTTTTTTCTTACTTTATTAGCACTCCACATAAATATTCCTAAATGTTTTTGTAAATTACATCCTTCAACTTGACTCAACTCTACTGTTTCCGTTATTTTGCATTAAAATTGAATACCACCTCAACGTGTGGACCGTTATAGCGATGCATTTAAAAGTTGTGGCATCATTTGTATGTGACACAAAAACAACAACAAGGGCGGATGTCGAGGCGATTGTATGCCTGCTTTTTTTTTTTTTTCAGGCTCGGGGACCACGCTGTTCGGTTTGGCCATTTCCCTTGCTGCTGAGTTTCAAAATTTGCAGTTTGGATTTTCATGAAGGAGTCATTCTTATGATCATCGAGTGACTAGCCAGCCAGTGGCATACAGTGTATAATTTCACATTTTCAGATAGATTCATGAACTAGGTACCAAATGGAAAACCATAGTGGGAAGGGCTGAGGGAGAGCATGGATTACAACTTGTAAAAGTGAAACTCCGTAACATAAACTGTTAACCCTATTGGAGTGTGTGCATGTGTATTAGACTGAAGATTGTAACAGTGAATGAGAGCCCCAGCTGAGTAGAGACAGGGATCTAGTTTACATATATAATTATTAGAGACTGAAAAGAACTATTAAAAAAAACAACAACAAAACATCAATTTCCCTCATTTGCTGGTGATTTCACCAATATTTACAAGCTAAAGGCATTTGTAGTTTACACATTATGCAACACAGTAAACTTATATATCTCTACTAAACGCAGGTGGATGTTAATTTGTCTTTGATATGTCTTTTACATAAAAATGAAAGATTTACTTTTTCTTTGTTATTATTTTATGTGTTACAGAACATGACACAACACGACAACGCCAATACTGCCTGGGCCATTTCTATGCCATGTCTACCAGTTCACCACCAGCTCATCACCATGACAGCCACTCACTGGGAATGAAGACTGCTAATGCTTAAGAGAGGGTCCTGGAATAGGAAAGACCCCATCTAAAGCCCAATCTGTCAACATGAAAACCAGGCCTGTTGTACCTACATGCCAGGATACAGAGAAGCCAGTTCAGAAACCCCTTCAATACTTCACTGATGCTTTTGCAGGAGAGGAGCATGTGACCCCGCCATACTTCAGACCTATGCTACAACCATTTAACACTAGTCTCCTGGCACCCAGAGATAGTAAGCTGTGTAAATCCGGCAAGACTAGCATTGTGGTAGTAGCATCTGCTACTCAACACACTAAATACAAGCACTAGCTACAGGACAGTGTTGCTACTTCTTGTGAACTAGTATATAACTGCAGCATAACAAAGTTCCCAGTGACTGCATTGTGCACTCGACTGTGGACATCTGTGAGTAGCAAGATGAGATTTTTGAATGTCATCTGACACCATGTCACCCTATTATATAGGATTCCCTAGTTCCTCCTGACAGGAGCATTGCTGAGCCAGCCAATAGGGCAAACTGCATTGTATGGCCCATTGGCCACATCTAGTCCCTTGGTTGTTGCTGACTGGCCCACATGAGGTCAATGGTAAATTAAGATTTAAAGTACATAAGTATACATCATGCAGTTTGCATGCAGTCTGTGGCAAATCACAACACAACTATATAGAAGGCTACTGTTTTTTAATTTACTAATGGATGCATGAAGATGATTGTAGGGTTTTTACTAGAGATGGACCGATCCGATATTACGTATCGGTATCGGTCCGATACTGACGTAAATTACTGGATCGGATATCGGAGAGAAATAAAAAAATGGAATCCGATCCATTAAATATCAAAAAAAGCACCTCACAAAACTTGCGACACGGCGTAACTCGTAGCATGTCGGAGCAGTATGCATCACGTGATAGAGCGGCTGTGTGTATTTGTAGCCTCACTACCAAACCAGCATTTCATCTCCGAGGAAGTTATCCCAGAGAGAAGTAAAGCAAGTGTGTAAGTTCATCTCTGAATGTTTGTAAAGCATTTTAGCGTTAAGCTTAACAACCGATATATGGAGCGACTGCCTCTCTCTCCCTCCCTCTCCTGCTGCTACTTCAATCATGAAACTGCTTAATGGCTGATCGGCTTTTCTGTCGCGAGTCTGTCTCTCTTCTTTGTTTTTGGCCCACTTCACGCCAGAAAGAGGAAACCAGCGGCTGGACAACAGCAGCACGTTTAACCTTGATAAGCTGTTGTTAGAATTTATTTAATATTACTTTCTACACCAGGATCCTTTTCTACGCAGCTGATAACTGTGCAGGGGCGGATCTAGCAAAGTTTAGCCAGGGGGGCCGATAGGGCATTAACAGGGAAAAGGGGGCACAAAGACATACTTTTCTTTCTTATTCTCATTTAAAATGTCTAGCTTTTAATAATTAATTATCTGAATCTTACACCCAAAGTTTTAATCTGATGTAAAATATATAGAAGTCCATTACTGTATATAGTAACTGTTAAGTCTAATATACCCTAGTAAGCTATAGTACTTTTTCCTTTGGGAAGATACCATCTGTGCAGTCTGCAATTCTGTTGAAGAAAGATGTTGAATCTATTTAATTATTCTTGAAAAATAATTTATTTCTGTGCATTTTTTTTTTCACACTGCATCAAATTAAAGTTGATTACGTCGATTAAGCATCACGAGGTGGAGGGTGGGGGGTTCCCTTTTTTTTTTTTTTTTTTTTTTGCTGGGAGTTTGCAACCCTATTAGTTAGGTTGCTTAATATTTCTGCTAAGTACTCTTTAAAATACCAGAATAGGGAGGATTGAGTAGGTTTAAGTTTATTAGATTGATTAGTTTTGCTGAACTATGAAATATTTTAGGTGCAGTGTATTTTTTACATACAGGTATAACAGAATAGCTTTAGTGTTGTTGTTTATTTAAACTTGAGTATGAACGTATACAAAATGCAGCAAGATATTAAAAAAACAGTTTTATTGATCAAAAAACACTATATCGGATTCATATCGGTATCGGCAGATATCCAAATTTATGATATCGGTATCGGACATAAAAACGTGGTATCGTGCCATCTCTAGTTTTTACTAAAATATGGAATTTTAAGTATTTATTTTCTGTCATCGGCAGCAACATAGCCAAGCGCTTAGTTTGTGGAGAACAGAGAGCTGTGTTTCAATCACTATGAGGCCCAATGTGCAGACAAAATACAAGAACCTGACTGTTTGCGAGCGGGAACCACACAGCACACAATGCAACGGACGCTTACGTCGCCTTCTGCGGGTGGTGGGCCTACAGGTATGTGGGCCCATGTCCCTTTTCGAGTTGTGCCCGACCGGGCCCTACGGACTATGGACCAGCCACCAGTAGCTTACCCTCAGGCACCCTCCCTGGGCCTGGCTCGAGGGCGGGGGCCCTAGTAAGCCTATCCCAGGCAGAGTGAACTGTTCCCTGGATCTTCTGCTCTTAGGGGTTTTTGAATCATTCAATTTGCCATGGGAGACAATACCAGGGGGCAAAAACATTTCACATTTTCCAATGCCTAACTAACGTCTACTCTTACCAGTAACAGTTTATAACGACACAAAATGAATACTGAGCAGACTGAGTTTATCTTATTGCCGCGGACCTCATAATTTGTGTAAATTAAATGCTCACCCCTGGTATACCCCAGTTGAGGTAATGGTATCTGACCTTCTGATGATGTAACTGGAGGTGTTCTAACCCTAAACCCACTCCACCCCCCATTTCCACAACCGACCAAATTGATAACAGACAAGAAAATGATAATATATGCTAAAACAACACACACCCGACTCCCTTGCTATTGCAGAAAAGACAGGCTGCAGTCTGAACACGTTTACTCACCGTTCTCAACTTTAGTTTTAGGATGAGGACCACTGAAGGCCAAAAACTTTCCTGGTACAATCCAGTTCAGATCTCCATTCTCCACGCGCTACCAACAAAAAACAACAACAACAAAAAACCTTTAGAAGATGTAGTCAAAATTCCATTAAGAGTAAAAGCAAGCACACACATCAGATTAACAAAGCTAATTACAAGACTATCAGTTATTTAGATCATGAATGAATGCTTGCAGTTCTACGCAAGAAATGATGATGAAAATCCTGAATATTTGTCAGTTAAATTTTAACTAATAATGCCCTTAGAGCTGTACTTAATCAAATTAAGAAAATTACAAATACGAGTGGTAGATGCTGTTTATGTAAACAAGGGGAACTTCCTGTATATTTATGTGTATTTCCATCAATATTTGATATAGATAAGAAGCGACAGGTGTCTAAGATGTACCTGTGTGCCAAGCTTGCTTGCTCAACTCATGATTTTGTGCATTATAGTAAGATTCTTTCCATTCTGCAAGGAGTGCTTTTGTCTACATAATGTGAGAATAGTAAACATCCTTTTAGTCTGCAAAACAAACACGCTGAATTTTGTATTAATTTTTTGCTGACTTTCTTTAAAACAAATCTTAATTCATTACAAATGTAGACAGAACTCAGCTGGAGTGACTCTCTTCGTGTTTTGCTTTGATGTCTAAAGTTATATGACTGTCAACCAGGCTCAGATTGTTTTTTTGTCTTTCTAAACCTTTCCCTTCCAACTGAATTTTAAAGACTGACTTGATGAAGTAAACACTGGCAGCGGCTGGCAACTAATGATGTGAGTATTCATACCTCATAGTGTTCGTACTCGTCTACATCAAAGGTTTCGAAGTTGAAGAAGCCATGCTGCAGAGCCTGAAACACAGAATGATTGACTCTGTAAACAACTGAACAAAACTGAGGGCAGAAAGATCGGCAACAAAGCTGCAAGATGGCTGCAGTAATGGTCTAGCAGAGCAATAAAATATAAAGATATAAAAGATATAACAAAAAATGTTAAAAATGTAGAACTCAGTACATTACAAGAGTAATTTGATCTATGTAAATGTAATGTGTGTAAACTGTACTATAGACACTAAAAGAAACAGAAAATGCAATAATGCCCACAGAAAAAAGGTAGTGTGGAACATCTACTGTGGAAAAAAAATGTCATTAATCCAATAAACTAAGATTTTAAATTCAAGTACTCAGCAGACGGCACATTGACCTCACCTTCCTGATGCCCTGCAAACAGTCCAACACAGTCAGGTTGAAGGTGCAATTCCCAAAAGAAGCATCCCTGCAGAGATACATATTGTGAAGACACCATACATTCACATAAATGGCCTCCTTGACTGCCCGCCCAAACCAACGTTCCTCCCACCACCACATCCTAGTCATTGAAAGAGCGTCCACTGGCCTGAAGGTGTGTATAGACTGCGTAGCCCTGACCTGATGAGTTAGCTTTTATCTGCTGCGCTTCGCCAGAGGTTGTTTGGTTTCCCCGATGTATAAATCATGGCAATCCTCCTGGCACTTCACAGCATACACTATATTACTCTGTGTTGGGGGACCCGATCCTTGGGGTGCACCAATTTTTGGCGCAGCGTGTTTTGGGGTTTAAAAGACACAGAGACGCTGTGTTTAGAGAAACTGTATCTTAACTGTTCCGAGTCCTGACATATAAGGGATTGCTCCAGGTTTTCGCTTATGCAGCAGTTTTCCTTCTTTTATTGATATGTACACCATCCAAGTTTTAGGTGACCATGTCCATGTGGGTATTCCAAGAAGTAGGTTTAGCTATCAACTCTGAGTTTGTTAACCCTGAGATGAGGGACACTCTGGTTTTCTGTACCAGAAAGAGCATCAACTTCAATCCTGAATCAGTTACCAGGGTAACACACACCTGCTTGCTGGCAGGTTTTCTTCAACAGCCTGAGTTTCCCTGACTCCTCCCCTCCTGCTGCACCTGAACCAGCTGACAGACATCAATTCATTTCATCATTCATTAAGTTGCTATCGGGGTGCATAGGTGAGTCAATTAATTTCCAGAAGTTTATGTTTGAAACAAATACTGAAATCCATTTTGTGTATATAACATGAACACTTTTACAGACATTCTGTCATCATTTATTTATACACAGATTTATAATAATCTCAGAATAAAATATAAGTAGTCTCCATCATTTTAATTGTGACTGTGTGAATATGAATGCACCTGTCAACCTGTTTTTTAGTTAAATGTGAAACGGTGACCATCAGGGAGCCCATCATCTGTTAATGAAGGGTGATATTAGATCAAATTATAAATGCTTACACTGGGAGTTTGTCTTTAAGCATTTTTATCCAATAATGGAATTCTCTATTACTATTATTGGAATTGTTCATAAGCAGCAAACGGTTTTATTTATTTATTTTTAATAAAACAGACCTGAGGGCAGAGCCACTCTGGGTAACTAATACCCGAGGTCCATCAGTAAACTGTGTCTGATCTATTTTTCCACATTCAGATCTTTAGTTTCTGTTTTCACACGTTTTGTCTCTCTCTTCTTATAGCTGAATAATTACATTTAAAATCAAAAGTAAAATTAGTATTTAGTTTTATCTAATGAAAATTCTTATTGGCCTAAATCATGAAAGCAGAGCTGTTGCAATTTAAATATTATATAACAAACTATGAATGAAATAATGTGTTTTGGCTGTGATGATGACAGAGTGGCCCAAACTGATTAAAATGACTCTTCTTCCCTCCTGTTTTTATGGATGAATATCTTGGTCAGCACTGACGTGTGTTCATATTCCTCGGTCCATTGGATTAAAATTGAGGCGCTGCACTTTATTTACCCGTTGTCATGGTGAATTGTGAAATCAGGGCTCTGTGATGACGGCTTTCTTTCTCTGTCAGCTCTGTTAACTCAGGGTGAACCTAGTCCGTTGATTGGACGGACTCTGATCAGCTGTTCTGGAATAGGAAACTCAGTTGCTGATCTCAGAGTTTGTTTTTAACCTCAGACTTAGATGAACATGGTTCCTGGAATCCCTCCTGGTCTGGATGAATAAATATATTCCACACAGCTGCAGAGTTTATCACTTGTTTTGGTAAGAGGTGGTTTAAGATCCTCAGTGTGCAAGGACTCCGCTTCACTTTGACAGCACTCTGACTGAACTCGTCCACACCATAAATAACAGTGCCATTCCTGCTTAATGCGGCGCTTGTATTACGCACCATCATATCAAGGCCACAGTTACCTGCCACAGCGTTCCACAGAAACTTTCATTTATAACCACTGTTGGAGTGAGGTCGCTGCTGCAGTATACTCATACTATACAATAGCTGTCGCAACGCAGGCAATATATCACCACATAAACGCTGATATAGGAGGAGGAGAAGTCATAACCAAAAGCCAAGACCTTGTCGACTGAATTTTTTTTGACTTTTTTTTTTTTTTTTTTTGGGGGGGGGGGAACAAAACAAAACAAAACAAAACAAAACAAAACAAAAAAAAAAAAAAAAACCACACACACTGCTCCAACAACTGGTGTGGCAAAAACAGACATGTCATTTTTATTTAAAACATTCTTCTTATTTCTGTTCAGACCCAGACACCCAAGCTGCACCTCCAACAGATGGCCTCAGTCTTTAGGAGTGGTGTTTGCTGCAGCTGCTTCAGGGGTCTGAATCCTTTATAGCTACAACTTAATGGAGCTGTGATGAGACACTGAACGTTTCACTACCAACCCTCCCTGGAAAGGTGGGCCCTACCCATCATGTTTAATCCATTAGCAGCCAGGTGAGACCTCAAAGCTTCTCATGAGGCCACCAGAAAAACAGAGTCCTCCTCCATTCAACAGCACGCTCAGCTGTTATGTAACAATTCAGTGAGTGACAACAAAAAGTCCTTTATTGTAAGCACGCACACTTACACAGAGCTCATCTGCTCTGGGTCTCTCAGTGACTGTTAGCTGTGGTATACAAACTGCTAACACCCTTCACTTAAACGATAGCTGCATCCCTAAACTTATTTTAGTAAGAATGACTTTTGTTTTATTAATGACAAATATTAAATATTCAAAGGAGGAAAACCACAGGTCTTTTAGAATAAAAGATAAAATAAGATTTATACACACACACACAATCTAAACTAAGGACTAAAAATGTACCTTACTCTGTGTTCTTGGAAAGCTTTTCGACATCAATAGGAGGACATTTTTGTGCTGCTGAAAACACACATTATGGTGGTGTAGCCATTAATTGTTAAAAATAATAATTTGGTGTTGAATTTGTGTTGAAGTTTTTTTTTTTTAGTTTTGATTGGCTTAGGGTTAGTAGACATGTTTGTTGACATGACCATAATAAAGTGATAAAAATTAGATTTGGGGGATTTTGGGCAAACACTACCTTTCTACTTTTGGATATTCAACATTGTAACAGTACAGCTTTGGTTTAATGCCACAAAATAAGATAATCCCATCAAAATAAAGAAATTTGCATCTCAATACTGATACCAGAGAAGTCCTCTGAAAATATTTTATTTTATTAAACTTCCACAGAGATAATAATGCATTCAAATTATTAGAAACAAACAGTGCTACAGTAGAAAGCAAAAGTGTATAACCAACATATGCTTTCTACTAGCCAAGAGCATTGTAAGGTAGGGGTGGTAAGGTCGCCAGCCTGAAGACAGATCTGTTGTTGTTGTTGTTTGCTTCACAACATTTAACTCCGCTCATAAGAACACTAAATACTATTATTTTTCAGACAAGTCACCATTTAATGTTGGAAATGCAGCACACAAATGGAATAAAAAAAGAATTCTTTTTTTTGAATCAACCTTGTCATTTGTTGTTGTTTTTGTTTTTTTTAATCTCCAACTTGAACTGCAAGTTATGGATCTTCAACAGTGCTGGTACAGATGTCTAGTATGGTAAATGTACTTGCTGCAGTAATACTACTGTTGAGAGACTCACCTGAAAGGTAGGTAAGCAGCATTTGAGCCTGAGATCAAAGCTCTGTAGGCTTCTTCTGGGGTTTTCTTCAAGTAAATCACCTGAGAGAGGACAGATATTAATAGAGAATGCATTTAAAAAATGCTGAATGTTTTTAAGAAGCTAAAAATTGATACCAAAACATAGTTTTGTACAACTTTAGCTATAAAACGGATCAGAATGATGACGGAAGAAGCTGAAGATTTAACAATTGTTTAAGGGTTTATTTCAATGTAGTGACAAGATAACGTGCACAGAAATCACAGACTGATTAAATGAGGCGACAGGAACTGAAATGTGGAGAATCCAGCAGCACTGCTCACTGAGTCATGAGAGCGTCTCATTCATGAAAATCAAAACCACCTTTTTTGAAACCTGGAAATGACTACAAAACAAACAAACAAACAAAAAAAACAAAATGCAGTAATCCACGAGTCTAACGAACACACCGTTGTGTTTAGCACTGTCTGCTGCTGTTTTGGGAGTTCCCCCCCCAAAAATTACCTCTGACAAGAAAGCCTCATTTCTGCTCTTTAATACAGAAGAATTTTAAACTTTTACAAATGATGCCAAATTGCAAAACACTTAGCTCGGTCTCTAATAAAACCTCTGTAACTTTGCTCTGCTTCACTTAAGCAGCATCAGGTAATGTTCATATGCAGATTCATGGTTTTCTTCCATTTTTCATCTACTGCAGAATGTTTTTAAGGTGGTTATCTGCTATAAAAAGCCAGGCCAGGAAAATCTCCTTCATGTTTTTTCTGCATTTTATCCTCAGTTACTTTGACACAAAGGCATCTGCTGTGATGCTTATACCTCTGAAGTCTCACAAGTGTCAGCTTTGTTTTTATATATGGATATGTACTGATAAATGATCAGAATTATAATATTTCTGACTGAGTCAATATTGAATCAAATCGAGACCATGTGAATCAGAATCAAATTGATTATAGAAATCAGTGGCAATACCCAGCCCCATTGCTGATGGACAGAAGCATGTGCGCAGTTGATATCCATTAGTGATATCCATTAAAGAACAGTCATAATGAACACATTGAAGATTATTGCTGAGTTTTTGTAGATTACATTTTTTCCCCATTTAACAACATCACTGCTGAGTATTTGGTAGTCTAAGGAGCTTGGAAAGTATTTGGTACACTTTGTCCTCTTTAGTGTTATGCACTTCTGGAAGTAAATTAAGTCAACTTAAATGCCTTAAGCTGAATTACACCTTACATAGTTTGAGATCAAGTGCACCTATTAATGGGCCTGCCCCTCCATTGTGTGCGTGTGTGTGTGTGTGCCAATGTCACACAACTGACAAATTAGTTCAAAACACTGCAAAGATGATCAAAAACAAAACACATGTTATTTGTTCTTCTTTCCTTAACTTTTTGTTTGTTAGCTTCACCTCTCCTATGAAAAGCTCTGATTTATACACAAAGATGGATAAGAAGCAGAGATGTACTCACAGCATAGCCACCAATCAGCACAGCCGCATTGGATCTCTTCCTTTGATCGAAGCTGGTGTAATGAACAATTCGCTTCCTGGTCAGTGTGAATGACTGCCAACAACAAGAAAGAACCCACGGTTAAACAAAGTGGACATGAAACACTAAATGCATAAAGACTAATTTACACCATGGAGCCCTGCTCTCAAAAACTGACATATATGTAACTGTAGCTGGAATTAAGAAATAAGTGCTTAAAGTTGAGTTTTAAAAACATGTCTAGTGCCATCTTCTGTTAATACCAAACGTTAAGTCACCGGGTCGGTTAGTTGGTTGCAGTCAGACTTACATGGGTTTATGTTAGAAAAGTAGTAACAGAACCAAAAACTCATGGGTCACTTTTGTGCTGCATCCAGCTGTAAAAATTAGTTTTATGTTATAACTGAGGATATACCGTCCACTTTCACTCTTGCTCTTTAAGCAGTAAGTGCTTCTTCATTGATTGGGTAGCTGCACCGAAACGGTAAAATCCATCTGTTAGCCATAATGTTTCGTTTTGTAAAGCACCTTAAAAATGAGGACCATTTGGTTTTTGCTTGCATGTCTGTCGGGTAAGTCCTGGAAAAGTTTGAGGCTGCAGTGCACAAGTGAAAGCATGTTTTCTCTCAGTCTGAAAGGAAGCAGGCTCAGGACCACTAAACCTGCTCCCTTTGTGTCAGATCAGATCAGATCAGATCTTGTGTTACCACTGTCAGCAGAAGACGTGCTGCCTGGTGTGGGATGAACACGTAGCACAGATCAGTGTTTATATGGGCGTTTTGAGAATGAACATGGGCTGTGGATCCAGATCGTCCAGTCAGCTGGACGTCATGACAAATGACAAGAAGAATGTAATCACTGTGGCAACGTGCAAACAAAAAACAGAGGTTTGAAGTCAAAAGGAGGAGTGGAAATAAGATGACACAATCTCACAGCAGGTTCACTCACTGCCACAGAGTGAACCTGCTGTGAGATTGTGTCATCCTGCATCTGTCCTTTTGCATTCTGGGCATTCCTGCACAGGGTGAGGCAGCAGTAGAAACTCACCTTGAGCTTCTTGTTGAGCTTGCAGCAGTATCGGTACAACATGGCCAGGTTCAGAGGCCCAAAGTCTGCGTAGAAGCTGCAGACACAAAGGACATAGAGTATACGGTCAGTCAGACACACAGAAGTCAGACTCCTGCTGGCTGAAAAGGAAAGTGATACAGAGAGTGAAAGTCTCCATTTAAATTCCTGAAGTATTTCTCCTGTAAAGGGGTCACACTTCTCATTCAGCTCTGGACTAATTTCAACTGTCCGAGCAGGACTAACTTCTTTTAATGTTCAGTCAGGCCTCTAAAATTTCCAGTCATCAGCATCCAGAAAAGCGCTCAGTTGCTTTTATCCCTTTTACTTCATTAAAAAAAAAAAAGTAAATAAATAAATATTACACTGTTGAATGCATCTCACTTCTTTCACCTACTATGTGTGTGCCAGGTTACACATGCACAGCTCAAATCCTTGGTACACTCTTCAAATACAACATTAAACACAGTCGTTGACAAAGCTGGTTACAAATGCCTGGCTTTGCAAGTTGTATATAAAACACACATAGTCAGAATGCAGTGCAGCAGGTGTGATATACTTACTTTTCATACACAAACTCGTCATCAGTGCAGAAGTAGTGTGTGTTGGCTGTGCTTTTGGGTTTACTGCGTAACGTGGCGAAATACAGGCGCTCTGTTAGAGACAGATATGAAAGGCAGTTAGATTTGCTGATTGTGGAAATCACTGCCTTTCCATTGTATACCACAACTTGCTGATAAGTTTTGAACCTTCAACGCTTACCGATAAACACACAGGTCAACTATGGGCATTCTGCTTCTTCTGCTTTTATGTTGCGCTGTTCCTGTATGTCTACAACTCTGAAATGAGGGTTCAGGAAGCTCCTCTCTATGTAAAGAGCTTAGCTTTATTTTTATTTTTTTAAACCCACAAGAACATTGTAGTGCAACACAGTCTGGACTGATTATTGCTACAGTTTGATCTTCTGGAATTCTGAATTTAACTTCAGAGATTATAAAAGCCTAATAAAGGCAGCAGGAAAAGGGAAAAAAATGGGGCAGAGTGAGCAACATTTTAGGTCCAAACATCTCATTCATTTCTGAAATCCAAACCTTAGTGATGAAGCATATTTTTCACCCTTTCATCCTTGTTTATGCACTAGTATGAGACACAGACACACACACACTCATAAAAGATGGCATTGGTTTTGTTGCTTTGTTTTCACCAGCTCTTTCGCTTTGCTCATCGGATCTGAGTGATCCACTGAGTTATTTAGTTACACACAGTAAGCTCACAATGGATTTCGGAAAATTCGATTTTTTTTGTTTAATTCATAGCAAAGCTGATCAGTGTTACTGGAGAGGGAATACAGTGTAGAACTCTCCGAAAAACGTTTTTATGCAATGCCTGCCTCTCCACAGTGACCTTTCTGTGTGCACGATGAATCTACTCGTATACGACAAACGACAAGCTGCCATCTCTGTTTAAAACACGGAGTTGGCAGCCCTGGGGACTCCAAGCACTGACCGCACAAACAGTGCAGAGGATAAGGAACTAATCCAAGGCTAATTCTACAGAATGCTGCTGCTAGGTGTACAGCACTGTTACCCTCTTTAGAAGCATCGATGACTGATCAAATCTGAGAGGATGCCACAATCTCTATTTCAGCTCAGTAGGCGCTAAGCAAAGTTATCCATCAACATCACTTTATATCAAACCAGTCACCAATGGAAACAATCGCTAACCTGCTGTGTAATGGCATAAAGTTGATTTTCTAGTTATCATTTTAACGTTTATAGGATTTTCCTTTTTTTTTTTTTTAACTCGACAACTCCCAGTTCTCCGTGGAGTTGTGACAAATAGTTTAACTATGTATTGTGCTTTTTTTGTCCCCTTGTTAACTCTGTAACAATACTGTTAAAGTTACCTTTGATAAACTCTACGGCTCCCAGCAGCTCAGAGTCCTGGCTCATCCTGAACAAGGCAGACAGGATCGGGGACTGTTTTGCACCCGCCACCGTCACGGATCCGTCTAACGCCTGACCTGTCTCGGCTCCGCCTGCTATCTCCACAAACTTTTCTGAACTGCTAGTAGTTCAATAAGCCGTTAGCGGGCTAGCAGGCAGCTGAACAGAGAGTTTTAACTAAAGTTAGAAACTTTCACATTAGTTCCACACTGGTCTTTTCAGCTTCTCCCCTCGAAAATACAAGCCTTTCTACTCATTGCTTTCTGTTTTATAAAGACAAGTATTCTCAGCCTTCATATTAGCATGTTAGCACCACTCGACGACGATCCGACACTCTAAAACTCAGATTGCCTAAATCCCTCCTTAAGACACGTTACTGTAGCAACGGGAGCCGCTCCCATAGCAACGACAGCCAATCACCAAACAGAACATGCTGCCTTTCTGCGTTGCTTTCAAGTTCCACTGGGAAACAAATAACGAGGCATTCAATCACTCGGTCTACTCGACTAGTATTTGATAAGCTGGAAAAAGAAAAAACTAGTTGGTTCCAAAAAAAAAATGATGTAAATAAAACAGAGCAACGATTTGCAAAGCCAAAAACTCCGTATTTTATTCACAAAAGAACACAAATTATATGTGTTAAAAATGAGTCAATGAGAGAGACAGTTCAGACTGAGCAACTTGGAGACAAAGTGAGAGAGACACGATTGAGATGGTTTGGACATGTGCAGAGGAGGGAAAGTGATATAAGATAAAGGATGAGAGGGCGGAGGAAACGAGGAAGACCTCAGGGGATTAAATGGATGTAATGAGCACATATAGAGGGGTTGGTGTGACTGTCAGATTTATTATTCTTATTGAATGTGCCAATGCAATAACAATTAATTATCAGTTTTCTTCTTTTTCTTTCCTTTAACAATTTGATGTGTAAGTTGTCTTTCAGATTTGAGAGATCTCCCACAAAAGTTATATCAGGACAGGCAACTCAGTCAGCAATTGTCTGAGTATCTTGAAAAGTAACAAACCAAGAGCAATCTCAGGCACACTTTATCAAAGAAACACCATTCAAAGGTTGTGAGCTTTGAACTTCTCCATGTTTTTATATCTTTTACTTTTTTTTCACAGTAGCAGTTTAAGGTTTTATGAAGCATTTGATTGTTTTCAAGAGATTTTCCTATTGCAGTGTGATAACATCTATCACTATAAAAGCGAGCCTGGAAAATGATCAGGAAAAAATGCATGGGTTTTTTTCAACTTATTTTTTTATAAATAAGTAAATAATATTCATTATGATGGATTTATCGCTCTCTCAGACATCCAACAACCTTGGCCATTAAAAGCATTTACAAAACAGCTTCAAATTTTCAGCTGAAAATCAGACGCAGAGGGTGTCTTTATACTGTAATCATGTCCACATTATGCACACTAGGTAAGTACCAAATGAGCATTTTATATTTGGGAAGTTGAGGCTACTCGCAGTGAAAGAATTTTTCCAATATGACTTGTTGGTATTACTATGTCACTATCTCTCTCTCAATCTAAATCATTATGGCTGATCTTGTGGGTGTGTATGGCAGTCAGCATGTGACATTTCTATCTGGAATACAAACATTTTAATCTAAAAGAAAGGGAATTATTAATTTTTTTTTAAACGGTTCTATTTGCTGTTGCCTACATTGTAGATGGTGAGTCTTCCTCAACACCTAAACAGAAAAATGAGTATGGGGTTAAAGTGGGGTTCGGTAGGTGCGGGGATGTTAACAATAACTATGGTGGCTCAGCGTGGGGGCAAATATCACAATACAAAATGATTTCTAATGTGGGTTCCAGTATATTTTCTTTGTGTTCAGGCTGTGATTGGTTGACCCGTGCTGCTGAGGCTGCTCACAGGTTTACTGCTCTTTGTGGATTTACACAACTGAACGGAGCAAGATTCGAGCAACGTGCTTCGGGACTTTCTGAACCAGTTAATCTTTGTCTTCCTAAATGACATACTCATCATCTCAAAGAACTTTATAGACCACCACGACTATGAGAAAACAGACTGTGTGTTAACATGAGACAGGTGCATTGAATCTGTGACTTTTCTTGGATTCATTATCAAAAGTGGACAGGTGAAAGTAGACCTAGCCAAGGTTTGCAACCATTTGACGCTCAGCAGAGATGGTTTTCTTTGACACCTCTACTCAGGTTTACGGTTTAGGAGCAGTGCTCTTGTAGCAACGGAAAAGCAAAATGCATCCGTGTTGCTTTTTCCTGCCTTTTTTATTTGTGCCCAAAATAAATCTTCAAGTTCTCCATCTGCAGGATTCCTTAGACCTGTACTCCACCTGTATATGCATTGTCCCTGGATTTTGTCATTGGGTTGCCTCTGCTATCACTTAACATCGTCATTGGAGAATCGATCTCCAAGCTGCTCATTTCATTGCTCTACTCTAGCTCCCTGCAGCACTACAAATGAATCAACTACCGATCGACCATGTGATCCGCCTCCAGGGAATACTTGTTGTCATCATCTCAGACAGTGGCCCTCAAGTCACCTTGAGAGTCTGGAAAGAGTTCTGCATTGCCATTGGGCCAAATGTTAGACTCTCATCTGGTTTCCAGCTGCAGACTAATGGCCAAATCAAAAGAGCCAACCAGGAGCAGGAAGCAACCTTTGGTGTGTGGTATCAACCAACCAGTATCAACCACTGCAACAGGTCTCACCCTATTTGAGGCATCTCTTGGTGACTGCCCACCCTTGTTGCTGTCTGAACAAGGTGAGCTTACAACACCATCTTTGTTGCTGTCTCCAAATTACAGTGGTCCATTTTAAATTTAGGCCATTATCAACTCTGTTTCTATCCTCTGTTTTCAGCATAATTGCTCCAAGAGCACACTGATGACTCATCCAGGCCACAAAAGAACCCAAAACATCTAAAGAACTGCAGACCTCACTTGGCTCAGTTAAGGACAGAGTTTATAATTCAACAATAAGAAAGAGACTGGGCAATAGTGGCAACCGTGAGTTTCAAGAAGAAACCTGCTGCTGAGCAAAAAGAACACAACAGTTCATCTCACATTGGCCAGAAAACATCTTGATGATCCCCAAGACTGTTGGGAAAATGTTCTGTGACTGATGAGACAAAAGATGAACTTTTTTAAGGTTTGACTGCTGTTACATCTGCCATAAAACGAACACAGCATTTCATAAGAAGCACATAGCAGCAACAGTTAAACATGGTGGTGGTAGTGCGATGGTCTGTGGATGCTTTGCTGCTTCAGGAACTGGATCACTTGGTATAATTGGTGGAAACATAAATTCTGCTCTTCTCATGCTCAAAAACCCTCCAATGAGGTTGAAGCAATTCTGCAACAGTGGGCCAAAATCCAGCACCACGATGTGAAAGACTCACTGCAGTTGTTGCTGCCAAGGGTGGCAAGTTTTTAGGTTTAGGCAGCAGTTACTCTCTCACACAGGTTTGGGTAGCTTTTATCTTTGTCTAATATTAAAATTTGTTTAATATGTGAAACATGTAAGTGCAATGTAAATAATGAAATTCTGAATGCAATATAATTTCATTTAAATTAGATTTCTTCCTCCAGCCAAATCCAAGACATCAGCATTTCTGGATAAACAAAAGTAACCAAGGTCAAGGTGTTTTGAGTCTATTATCTGTAATTAATGGCAAATCCTCAAGCAGATGACCAAGAGACGTGTTTGTTATGGGGCTTAGGCCTCATTTAGTCAATAAAAAGTCATATTTATAGATAAATATGAAAAAGAATATGTCATTAAAGTTACAATAATGAGTCCCTACAATAAATAGGAGTTTCTATTCCTTTGTTTTTCCTATGTCTTTCCTAAGTCAATCAAATAGTTTCTAGAAAATTCTTTAAACTATTCTGTGTGAAATGTAGGTGAAATGATCCTTCCTCAGACCTCAGACTGAGTTTGTGGTAAAGTTTACTGCTGTATTTGTATTACAGAGTAGTCCTTTAACGTCCATTGAGCATCTGTATGTATCCCAATGACGACTTCAAACTCACCTGCGATCAATGAGATCCACACACAGTTGGGAGCTGATCCTGATCCTGATCCAGGTCCCGGCCCTGGTACCGGTCCTTGTCCAGGTCTGGGTCCTGGCTGGAGTATCAGAGGGTTGACCTGGTGGGTCCTCCAGGACCCGGTGTCTGCCATGCTGCAGGGGAACAAACAGACTGTAAGGGTACAGCTGAAGGAAAGCGGTGTCAGGTGCCCTGGATTGGGTTACCCCTGGTTCCAGAGGGGACAGAGGTGTGAGTTTACAGCCTCCTCAGGTTTCAACACACATTCTGAGCTGGACTTCCTGCTATGCACACTGTACATCATGTCACCTACCGCAGGTGAGTTAGAGGGGCAACCAACACAATAACTAATGACATCACGGAAACAGGACCATAGGACACAGGAAGTCCAGGTCTAGAATAGTCAGGAGCCAGGTACCCATTTAATCCGCAGTCATAGGCACACATTCAGTTTTTACATCAAAAAAACTTTGATGCTATTTGGGAAGAAACTGCATGGGGTAGAAAAGCTACAAAAATATTTTAAAAACCCTGCCAATACCTAACCATTCAACCACCCACACAATACACAGTGAGTAACATACGTTTTGAACACGTCACCAGTTGTCTAAGTAAAAATATTTCTGAAGGTGCTATTGATATGAAATTTTCACCAGTTTTTCAGTGAAATTTTCAGTACCAACCCATCCAATTCACACATGGAGAGAAATCAAACCATAGATGTCCATAATTTAATTTATGCGCAATAATGAGAAATGACACATGGCAAAAGTATTGAAAACATGAAGAAAGGGAGATCCAAACAGGCATGGAAAGTCATGGCCCAAAGTCCAGAGAGCTGGGCAATGTGGATGTGGAGCACTCTGTGGAACCTGAGGAACAGGTGGTGTGAAGAGTTAGGGTCATCCCCTCCTGCCAGTTCTGGGGGTGACATAAAACTTAACTAGAAAGACACCACAGACCACAACATAAGATTTTTAAAAAAAATTCAAAATATTTGCTGAACACAGAATAAAAAAACACTGCTGATTTGGCCAAAACGGGCCCTCGTACAGCTGTAAATCCTCCTATTAACGACTTCATCAGTGCCCGTAACAGTACCTCACTTTATAGACATGAACAGCTCTGATGTACTGATAGAACTTTGTTTTTCTTTTTGGTGGACTGATTTTCTCTCTTATATCAATTTATACACTGGATCTGCACACAACCACACAGGCGTCCCTCAAAACATGCAGTAAACACAAACACTTTTTTCAATTGACTCAGTGTCTTGTCTTGGTGTATGTCCTGTGTTTGTGTGTAGTAACTGGTTAAGTCATCAGTCCAAAATTAAAGTGGTTACATATGAACTGCAATTCTTGAGCCTAAATCTTACAACCATGTAAACAGTAGGAGTGTGTGGTCAAATATCTATAAACCTCCACTCACAGCTCCTACACAACAACATAAAGCCACAGCACAGGGCTAATTGTAAATGGATTGGCTCTTACATAGCACTTTATACAACATCACATTCACACACATGCATCTACATTAAAGTGCTTCCTACTATTCATATGAACACCAGGATCAAACCACCAACCCTGTCATTAGTCGGTAACCTGCTCTACAACCACCCCAACTGAGAACTTCCTCCTTTGTAATCCCCATATCTGTATTAAGCTTCTATTTGCCATATTTCAGATCTCCTGTAGGTGGGACCAGTAAACTGGGAATGCCGTACATTTGCTGAATGAATTTTATTTTGGTTCAGGAAGCACAGCAGTCATCTCTTCCGAGTCAGCCTGTACGCTCATCTGTAGAGGCCCGATACATCAGTTCATAGTGGGCATGCTTCCAATAAATGTAGATCCTAAGCAAAAACCATTGCTTTTAAGAAATCATACTGAAGGTTACTCTGTAGTTGAATTGCAATCAGTTTTATGACGAGCTTGAGCAAAGCATGCATATAAAAATAGAACTGGAAGACAGTTTATTCATTTTATTGGTCAGGTTATGATTACAACTCAAAAATTCATATGTAGTGGTCACTGTTAGATAATCAGCAATGCTGATTTCTGAACCGGACTGAAAAAACCTCTCAAAAGTCTAACTACTACACTCCACATAAGTGTTAAATAGTCCTGATCCTTTAATCGCAAAGACCCTTCTTTGCTGAGGGTTCAATTCTCATGCAAAAAGCCAAAATCTCAATCAGGGCTATGGATATATGACAAATTTCAAAACTCTGAACAAAGAAAACTCAAATTTGACAAAGGATACTGACCAAAAAGCATAATCCCAAATCTGCTTTCAGTCAAAGAGCAACCAAAGAACCAGGAAAGTGAAGTGCACATGGGGAAATATTGGAAATCTTTCCTTGGAGCAGTTAAAAACAGCCAGAAACATGTGAACACAAGGAGGAGATTTATTTATTACAGTATTTATGGAAAAAACCCTGAGAGACAGAAACTAAGAGGGTCGGCCACGTTAGGAGCAGCTACCGAGCGTGGGGTCAGCGTGTGCACAGCGTGTTCTGCTACAGGTTGGGGTTCACCGCTCCTGAGCCTTGACATTCGATGATGTAGGTGATGTTTCTGCTCAGCTCGTCTTCGCACTTTGTTATTGTGAACTTTGCCTGCAAATACAACAGCACACAAGGTTAATGACTGATGAGCTCGACTCAGACCCGAGGATGACCTGAGGTGCTGCGTCAGACACCGGGACAAGATAAAGAAGCAATATTAAAACTGGAACTGTGACTTGCGAACAGAAAAGGCACCATTGGGTGAGTCTTGTGCTGTAAGAGTTTCTGACCTGAGTCAGCTGCTCTGCGATGTGAATTGCTGTCTGTGTGTGTAGTGTCACAGCACCAGTTCGAATCCGAGACGTTCCCTTTGCCAGCGCCATGAAGATAATGAGCTGCAGAGGAGAGTCAGAGTAAGGTCAGAGTAAGGTCGCAGAGTGTGTGCGTGTCGCTCTCTCTCACACTCACCTGGTCCTGCAGGAATTCGTCCACGCAGCCATTGTGTCTGATGTTTTTCAGCAACATCTCAGCAGCTTCAATACCCACTTTATCTGCATACACACCTGAAAAACAAAAATCCCATGTACTTGAACATCTGCACTGTCAAAGAAGTCATCACCTGTTTCAGAACATCAGCCCAACAAGCATTCAAAGCATGTGTTTTCAAAGAGGGGCATGGGAAAGTAATGACTTCATATAAATTACATTTCTCAATGAGGTGTCAACATTTATCACATTACTGGATCATTGCTGCCACCTGCTGGTTCGTGTGACTCCTCACCTTTCTTTCCCAGTGCTGAACCAGCAAATATGCAACCTGTAGAGGACTCGGCGATGATTCTGAAAAAGAGGTGGAAAAGCAGTCAGGGGGCTGATCCTTTGGGAAGCATTGGCAGTTTTAAACCAAGAGCTTCATAGCGTACGGCCTCTTAGACCAGGTTTCACAAAGCTAGAACTCCTCTTCATGCTGAGGATTTTAAACGATCAGGACTCTGGCCAAATGCTTTTCCTCTTTTCTAACGTTCCAGAACATTTTTTCTTCCTTGCATGCCAACGCTGAATGCATCGTATGTTCAGAGCTTACATTATTCCATTTCCATTCCCGCGGGCCTTTTCCTTCTCTTGCTGTGGCTGGATGTTGATGTAAAGTTCTTTGATTTCCTTCCTGATGGTTCGAACAGCAGCAGCTGACATGTCTTTAGCCAACTGTAGAAAACAAAAACTACAGTCAGCTCAATAAAGAAAAGCATACCTGACATTTTCACATTTAGTTTTACAATAACAGACTACGCAGCACCGGACAGTACATTTCATTTGAAAGTTCCTTAACTAAGTTTAAGAAAGTGAATCCATTTCCACAGAAACCTTGGCTGCATACAACCTTGGCTACAGTGGCTCTTCTTAAACAGAAGGCAACAAATCAGAGAGGTTCAGATTTTCTCTGTATGTTCCAGGCACAACTTGTCCTGGCATCACATATGTTGCCCATATCTTTATGCCATATTATGTTATCTTGGCATGTACCGTTTGAAAGGGCAGCATCTCCTAAAGCAACCAGACACTCATCCAGTGTGCTGTTTGCACTTGAGATATCGATGAGAGGCTGGCACTCCCCATACTCCAAAACTCTGACCACTGCTAATTTGTCTTGCATCACGATTGTCTAAATGATTCCCCGATAACAACACGGAAAATTTCTGGAGTCACATGATGGTCTGAAAAATTGTCTGACTAGAATCTGCATCCCATAAACTGCTGGTAGATTCATTTCTGGGTCTTTGCACAGTACAAGGGTTAATAGCACACTGTTCATCAGGAATTCAGTGCAGTTGTGGAAGATGACAGTTAAGTGCTAACTATACTGTTATGCACTGTCCCCACTGCTGTTCTGCACAGGACTCAAACCTAACGCCAATTCATTGCAAAGAGTGGATATGTTTATATATTCAGGAGTGGAGTGCACTCCTTAGCCAGGTGGAGACCGAACGACCAAGTCCAACACTAGGCTGTTGGGTCTCCAGCTGTCCGTGTCCGCAACAGACTTAAATCAAGGCTTAAAGTCGCCATCTTGGACTCTAGCTGGTGATGTCAGTCCTTATCCTGTTCTGAAGCCTCGTGAGCTTTGTGTAGCTCAATATAAACAAAGTGAAAGACTGTATAAAAGATTGACGTAGCAAGGTCATCACAATAGAGTTTCAAAAAAAAAAAAAAAAAACTGACGTTAGTAGGAGGCCTCACTGTGAAACTGCTTATTCATTGGCTAGCCATTTTTGAATGACAAGTTATTAGCCAACGAGCTAATAACGAGCACAAATAATCCTTTCTGAAACATAGCATGTGGCTAAGACTAGTTAATTAGCAGTGACTGTATTAACAAAAAAAAATAACAAAGAAGAAATTGTGTACCGGCAAATTAATGAAAGACTGGAAAAATAATCCAGTACACAAGAAAAACAAAAACACAACAGTCGACGCAGTAAAAACCATAAAATGAGTAATGTGAGTGAGTGTGAACTTTACTTTGAAAGGTAGAACTCCAGCAACATAAGCTCTACCATAGATCTTTGTGATGTTTCCTCTCTCAGTCATTGTGACAGGCGTCAGCTCTTTGACTGGATTCACTGTCACCATGACCTCACCTCCACCTTTAGGGTAGAAACCCCTGATACACAAATACACAGTACACGGTCAGATACACACAAGTACTCCAGTAACATTTCAACTCTGTAGATCTTGGTACACTGACCTCATTCTGATGTCACAGTCAAAATGGACTCCAAACTTCTCCACAATGGGTTTGAATACCTGAAGACAATAAAAAAAAAAAAATACAATCAAATGTAATATAAAAACAAACGCTATAAACACACACTTAAAGTTCTCTGCTTTCACTTTCACTGGAAGTGCATCAAGTTAAGCACTAACTGAAGCTCTGAGTCAGTTAGCAGGGTAACAGACTGTGGTAACCCGCAGTTTCTCTCTGGTTGACTAATATCACAAGCCCATCAGTAAACTCTGTCTTATCCCTTTCTACACATTTGATCTTCACTTTCTGTCTCATAGGCCACATCAGATTACTGCTGAATAACTAGATTTAAAAGTCAAATAGAACTCTAGCAACATCTAATGAATATTAGACTTGGGTGGATGACCACTGACAGCATAAAAAGTTATGTTCTATCAAACTTTAATACGGTCTATGGAGGATCAGAGTGGTCCAGGCAAAATAAAGTGACTCTTTCCACTCTAAAGGTAAACATCATGGTCCATACTGACATAATGTACTCTTCAGTGAGTTGGATTAAAATGGAGACTGTTCTTGGTATTGGGGTACCAATGATGATTGCTTTGTCTGTTATAGGGCCGTGGTGTGTCTATGTCGATTACCTTGATAGTGTAGTCAATCTGAGGAGCCATTTCTGCGTTGGTTCCTCCCTTCAGACACAGCTGTGAGGCAGCATCGGCATAAAGAGCACAAGGCAGAGCAACCTGCAGCAGGAGACACACACTCCTGACACACACACAAGAAGTGATTATACATAGATGTTTAATGTTTAAAACAAAAACAATCAATAGCTTTTGTATTACTGCCAGAGAGCAGCTGGTTACTTAGTAAGCGATGCAGTCAGTGGGTCAGACTTACCCTGCAGTCTGCGTGTCAGCCGTGTAGTTCCCAGCCCGGGTTTTACCAGGAGTCAGACTGATGTCAGTGGAGCCAATGCTGGCTCCTTGAAGACTGCCAGAACACAGATCTGAGACCAGCTGAAGGCCGGTCAGGTGCTGTGGTCTGCACACAATTGATCAAAATGTTACCATTTGAAATTTCAGAACTCTGTTCTTTTACTGGGACTTTGAGGGGGATTGTGCCTCCAACTTTTTAAGAACGAAATAGAAATACACACGAAAACGTCGCAAATAAAATGCACCGAACAGTAATCAATAAAATCTAATTACGATAACTGATTAAAAGCCGAGGAAGTTCTGCGGCACAGAGTCGTGAAGGTTTCTGCTGAAGCTGCTAAAAGTCGTGCTGTGCAGACTGAAGCTGAAGGTGACAGATGGTCTTCTTTTCACACAGAAGCTGCGTTTTTAAATCAGCTGAGTCTCAACAAAAGCACGCAGACAAACCGGGAGGTATTTAACTAATCAGTGTTCACACGGTAGAGCAAATAACACCAATGTAAATAAATCGGACAATCGGTTGTTTTTGTTAATACTTTTATTAAGTTAACCGATGCATCAACTTTAATGAATAGGCTAACATTAGCCTGCTAGCACTGAGCTAGTAACTCACCTCAGACCCGGCGTGCTTCTGCCGGCTCGGATTTTGGTGATTTTGATGGAGGACCCAATGATGCAGCTGAGCGCCGCCGAGACTCTCAGGATCTGTCCGCCCTGCACAGAGCAAATGAAGGGGAAACAGAAGCGACATCAGCGAGCTAAAAACCGCCTGCTGTCCGCCGCGCTAGCATTGTGCTAGCACATTAGCGGCGGGGAAAGCCGGCAGCTTTTCATGTGATCACCTCCCCAACATAAAGTGAGTACTCACTCCTTCCATCGCGCTGCCGTCTATCTCCACAGCCTCAGAGTCCATCTTCATTCAAAACAAAGAATTTTTTACTCGGATGCTGTTGCTCAGCTCAACTCCAGCTTCCCGTACTTTTCCCTTGTGGTTGTTCTTCTTCTTCTTGGTCTTTATCAGCGGTTGACAAAGAACGAATTGGTGCATTACCGCCACCAACTTGTATGGCGTGGGAACCAGAATGACACTTCAGGATTGGATCCTATTGTACAAATGGGTTTGTCTAAGATACCTAATTATGACCTGATAACTTTTACTTCCTGGGTTATTTCTAAGTAAACAAATTAAATCTAGTTTCAGTTTCATTCTATTTGGGTTTTGAATCAGTTGTCTTCTTTCTTTCTCATACTCCTGACAGTATAATATTACATGCTCTACTCTCAGCACCCCCACAGTACTTACATTTTTTATCACAATGTTTCCCTAAAATGCATGGTGTATAATTTAGCCCAGTGCACCTTAATATGAGACGTAAAATGATTGCGTCTTCTCTACTCCTTCTCCCTACACTTCTTCATCTTCCATTAACTTTCAAACTAAAATGGAAAAAAAAAGTGACCACACTAAAACAGTTTTTTTTTCTTTCCTCCAAGTGGTGGAGTAGAAAACATGATTTTGTTTAGTTACTAAAATATTTTATCAGTAGTTTATGGAATACAACATTTTCCAGCCATTAACTCTCCTCAGTTCCTTTCGAAGTATTTTCTAGGAATTTTCAGTTTCTTCAAACCATAAAAATGTCTTTAAAGTTTGTGAAGGAAGCTAAAAGTAAGGATGCTTTTAGCTCTATTTTTTGGCCACCTTGTTTAATGTGGCTAAAAACTCAAAACACATCAAATATTCCAACTTAGATAGAAGAGCATTGCTGAGGCCTAGCACTGATGTTGGCTCATAGTTGGTTTTCCAATTCATCCTGGAACAGATTGGATTTGGACTCAGTCCAGGTCATGTTCTTTTACTGCAATTGTATTTCTTAATGACCATTTAGTAAGAAAAGTTCATGTTGAACAGCCATCCAGCTTGGGGGCTAGTCTGTTCAGCTGCCATAGGCGGGGTACACTCTGGATCACCAACCTTTAAACTGTAATATGAATTTTTATATATAACTTTACATAATAATCATGTATAACTAATAAATAATTTCTTCTAGTTTACTATTCTGTGTATAAACCACACCTGTCCACAGAATCAATTCCTTCTACTCCAAATGCTCCACCACTATGGTCAAGACCAAAGAGCTTTAAGAGACATCAGGGACAAACTGTACACCTGCACAAAGTTGAAATGAGCTACAAGAACATTAACAAAAAACTTGGTGAGAAGATGACAACTGCTGGTGAGATTATTTGGAAATGGAAGCAATATAAAATGAAAATAATTCACAGTCAGTCTGAAGCTCCATACAAAATTTTGCCTCATGGGTGAAGCTGATCATGAGATAAGTGCTGCTTGTTAATGATCTGATGCAGTTGGGATCAGTCACCAAGAACACCATTGGTAACACACTACATTGTAATGGATTGAAATCTTGCAGGTCCTCCTGGTCAAGAAGGCACATGTACAGGCCTGTCTTAAGTTTGCTAGTAAACATCTAAACAATTCAGAGAAGGATTGGAAGAAAATGTTGAAGTCAGATGAAACAAGAATTGAGCTCTTTGACATCAGCTCCACCCGCCATGTATGGAGGCAGAGAAAGGTTAAATGTGACTCATATAACATCATCTGCACAATCAAACACGGAGGTGGAAACATCGTAGTTTGGGCTTTTTTTTCTGCCAAAGACAATTTCACAATAAAATCTTGACGAGAACCTCCCTCTCTCAGCCAGGACACTGAAGATTGGTCAGTGACTCAAAACATATCGTCGAGGCAACAAAGGAGTGGTTAAAAATGAAGCACACTAAGGTAATTGAGTGGCCTAGCCCGTCTCCAAACCTCAGTCCTATTGAAAAGCTGTACAGAAGTCTTGACCCCTTCATCCACTGTTTCTTTACATTTTGCTAGGACAATGGGAAGCTGGTGCAGCAAATGCCTGAAACATGGGCAAACATGCATGAACATATAAAACAAAAACAGAGTTTGTAATGAGCTTGAAAGCCAAGATTTGGTATGAGCACCTTTATTATACTCTCTTACTATCCTAGGCAGCTTTACTGTAACTGTAACGTCAATGAAGATTTGAACCAAAAATTGCAAATGTGGCTTCATCACTCTTCATGAGACCCATTTTTCAGTTCATTTCTTGTGTAATCTGGCATACCTCAGCCTTTTCATCTAAAGTCCAGACCCACCTTACTGTTCTCCTCTATCTGCTCTATGGGTGCATTCCAAAAGCCTCCATCTCATTTTCCTAACCTCTTCTCTTTGACCTCAATGAAAATATAATTAAGGTCAAGGAGAAGTTGGTAATACTACTGATAAGTACTTAGGAAAAGAGTGGTGCACCAAGAATATGAAAAACCTCACAGCGCTGTCCTTAACAATGTGAGATCAGATGTCTGCTGTGCTGAAAGTACACTGTGAAGAAGATAGAAAACAAAATGTGCATTTTCACCACAATGTGTTCAATCCCTGTTGTTTTATGCAGGTCATTTAAACAAGAATATCCTGTGACAAATCTCTTCATTCCAAAAGAAAAGGAACATTTTGGGCCGGATTCATTGCAGCAGCACAAAGCCTTCCCAAGAACATGAAATTTTTATTTTTATTTTATTTTTTTGCCGTTTCTATGCATATGCTGCGTCCCATTTACTTGACAAAGGCATACAAGGTTAATCCACTTAAGCAGCCCCAGGGAAAGATGGAGAGAGTGGGCATGTGAGATGGCCCAAAATGAATGCTGGGATGGGGTGGGCCACAAGGGATACACATGAGCCATCCTTCAAATCTGGGCATTTGGAGGAGTCTTGGAATTTGGACAGTCTTTGTTGAAATGCCATACCTCTGTGATTTTAGCTACTTTGTAACCTTTTTCTAAAGCTAAAGTAAATGCAGGAATGGGCCACACCCCAGTCAGAGCTCTTTGCTCATTACCAAGATTACATCACAGGCTGCTCACTGTTTTGTGAAAATGTGTTTTCAGATTGATTTCCTCCATTTAAGTTTAAGTAAAGTAAGTAAGTAAGTAAGTAAGTAAGTAAGTAAGTAAGTAAGTAAGTAAGTAAGTAAAGTTTATTTATTAAGTTTTCATAGACAGGTAGCCACAAAGCGCTGCACACAGAGATTAAAATAAACAGTACGATAAATAGCAAAATGCACAATATACACAATATAGAGTTTAAATGTAAATTAAAAATATAAAAGCTCCAGCTCCAGCAGTTTACCCTGCTGGAGCTAAATTTATTGCTAAAAACGGACTGTCATGAAGAATATGTGGCTGATTGTTACTCTCCCTCTTTATGCTTTTTTTTTTTATCTCTAATAATAATAATAATAATAATAATAAATAAATGTCCAAAGAAGTAAAAAAAAAAAAATAGCTTAGTTTTTCTTTTGTTGTTGTTTTAAATCAAATACAAAACATTAACTTTCAGTGCATGGGTGATGCCCTATGATATGAAAACATTTTACTACAAAAGATCTTCAATGTATTACTAAAACATGACAAATTAACAACAAAGTAAACAAACACTAATAAACTGCGACTGAAAGTATCGGTTGGCTGAGGCAGCAGCAGGGAAGCTCGGACCTCCCTCTAAACACATCCTCCTCCGGGGAGCCATCGAGCTGTTCCCGGGTCTACCCCGGCCCTTCTGATGGACATGCCTGGCTGAAACACGTTACCCAGCAGGCGACGGCCTTTGCCGTCACCTTAGATGTGGAGTGGCAGCTCTACCAGTCGGTTAGTGGACTAAGAAATCAGTGTCCAGAAACATCGCAGGTCTTACTGATTCTAAACATCAAACCCCTTCCTCAGAAACCCCTAAAACTGTTTGTGTTTCCCGCTCTCCAAGGAGCTCCAGGTCCCGCTTGTAGACTCGAGAGGCTTTTGCTGTAGCTCAGTCAGGCAAACGAGAGCTCTCTCAGTAGTGATGGGTCGGTCGCGAACGAAATGACTCTTAGAGCCGGCTCCTTATTGGGAGCCGTGTTTTTGTTTGGTTTTTTTTCTCCTGTCCTCTCTTTCACTTTTCTTCGCTTCACGCTGCAAGTTACCCTTGTGTTTGCGCTGAGCAGAGACGGCAAACAGAGCCTTGCGTTTGCGCCCCTCCCCCCTCTGCTCAGCGCTGAGCTGAGGGGGCGGGGCGGTAGTTACACTCCCAACAGCAGTAGCACACAACAAGAGCAGGAGGGAGAGGGAAAGAAAGAGAGTAGGGAGCAACAACAAGAGACAACACCGTCACACTGGAAAGGTATAGTAAAGAAAATGAGTGACACCAAGAAAAGAAGCAAAGTCTGGAACCGTTTTAAATCTTATTGACAAAGCAAAGGCAGAGTGTAGAGTCTACAAGAAAAGGATATCATATAGAGCCGGCTCCACAAACAACATGCACAGGCACCTGAGAACTGTCCACCCATCAGTGCAATGGGAAGATAAAACGCAGTCAGTTGAGTGTGATATTAACATTTTTAAATGCCAACCTTTCCCTTAATTAAGATCTGGGCATTCTTTTTTTTTTTTTTCCCTTCCCCCCCCATATTTTAGTTTATATTTTACTGTGTTGTGGTTTGCAGTGTTTTGTGTTGTTTCACTTTAATTTGTTTAAAAGGAAAAGGCTGAAAATTTAAGTAGTTAAAAGTTGAAATGTATGAAATGTAAATAGTTGGTTTTTGTATTTTATAATTTATTTATTACATTTTATGTGGAGTGAATAAATAAAAGTATATTTACAGTGTCCCCTAGAGACAAAGCACGAACAAACTCCAAAACACGAACAAACTCCAAAGCACGAACAAACTCCAAAACACGAACAAACTCCAAAACACAACGGAAGTGCTCCAGGATGCTAGGGGCCGCGTTGAGCTTTTGTTACCTAGTGGCTACACAAGCCAGGAAGTACCAACAATCAGATTGGGTGTGTGGTAGTAACAGATTAATGAAGTTTTTTTTTAAATTATTTAAATATATATATGAGTGTTTGTGTATTAATACAAAAACAATAGACATGCTTTCGATTGTGTAATTTAAGTGATCTAGGTAGCTCTGTTTTGGAAGTTCAGTCAACGCTAGAAATGTGTTTTGGAGTTTGTACGTGTTTCGTCTCTAGGGGCCCCCATAAATATTTATATATAAACATACATAAACAAAACCACGGTTTTTTTTACATTACTAATTCCTTTTGTGCATAATTTTATATTGTTGTTGATAATTAATTAATTAAAGCAACAAAACAACCTGAAGAGCCGGTTCGGAGCCGAAAGAGCCGGCTCTTTTTAGTGAGCCGAGCCAAAAGAGCCGGTTCTCTAAAAAGAGCCGTAAATCCCATCACTATCTCTCAGACCTCTGGCTTCAGGTGAGGGGGTGTCACAGCTCCACTCACGTGTTTCTCTCCCGCGCTCCCATTGGTCGAAGCAAGGGCCTGCCTCTCTTTTAATGACGTATTGGTTATAAATGTTCTTGTGTTTAAGGGTAGGGCCACCTCTAATTTAACGTAGTTTATTGACGTTCAAGGTCACTCCGACCTTCAGTCAAGGGTCTGACGGGTGTCGGCTGACTCAGAGCTGGAAGTTTTACTCTGAATATGACTTTTTTGCATCAATCTTTCAAATGTTTGATATTTGTGTCACCTCAAGTTAATAATAAATGCTAATATCAGGTTAAAATGACTTGGTTGTAGTACAAATGCCTTCAATGACATGTCTCATCACATATGCAAGCAGAGACTGTTGAGCAGTGGGGCCACACTGACCCATGTTATTTTTAAAACCATTCTAATTAAGTGGCATTTTTAAATCGGACGACCCTGGACTCTGCAGTGTCTGTCAGATAAACAGCAGCAGTAACTGTCACAAGTTCCTCAAAGGCCATTATTTGACTCATATTGTTTTTACTGAGGAGCTATCAAATGATGTCTGTTCAAGGCATTCTTTATAAACACGCCTCACCCCACTAATATTAATGATTTGTATGCACATAGAAGACTCTTGATACCAAATACATATGTGTAAAACATTTATTAAGTGTACAAAAAGTAGCTTGACAGAAAATCATAGATAAAACAGACAATACATGCCATAACCCCTACATGAATAATAGCATTTCTCCGGTTTTTCGGACTTCTGTTGTCATCAATGTTGGTTACTTTTCAGTTATTAGTAAAGCAACTGGTGCTTTCTCCCAATAGAAATCAAAACATTTTATATTAACTGTTCGTATCAAGTGAAGCTGTTCGACTTTTTAGTGGAACACTACAGGAATAGTGTTT
Organism: Perissodus microlepis; assembly: GCF_051167445.1. Lineage (NCBI taxonomy): Eukaryota > Metazoa > Chordata > Actinopteri > Cichliformes > Cichlidae > Perissodus > Perissodus microlepis. The sequence goes on along the minus strand of NC_140477.1, from coordinate 24,072,085 downwards.
AGGTAATTTTTTTGTTTATTTTTTACATGGACCCTGAAATATAAGTCGAGTTTCCCAGTTTCATTAAGTCACAAAAACCCTACCAGAGCCAATCTAAGAATTGTACACACATAAAAAAAAAAAAAAGTTAAACTGATTACATAGAACTAGTAAATCACACAACACAAACACACGAGAGAGCCGTCTCCACAATAACACACAGCAGGTATGAGGAAAAACTCATACAGTGTGCTCAAGTCAGAAACAGAGTACAGACGGAGACCGTGTACTCGAAATATCACGTCAGACCTGCAAAAGTCTGAGGAAACAGGAATCTTACTTCCATCATTTATCCCACACACTTCAAAAAGTTTGTCAGTTTTAGGTTTCAGATTGAGAAAGCTTTAACTTTAATTTCATCATCTAACCTAATCCAATTGACACTGCACCGTTCAAAGAAGAACAAACCCAAGCAAAGAAAAACTGGCCGCTGCATGGTAAATGTTCCTAAACCCTAACGCCTCAGCTCCACTCTGCAGATCCAGGTGCTTATTAACAGCCTGGCATGTTGGTTAGATGAGTCCAATATCCTGTCTGTCTGCACACATACGTCCTGTTTGTAGGATGAGTGTTTTGGCTCAGAGACGCAACATTTAGCAAGTCTGAGAAGCACCAGTAAGTTCTCCAACTTTGTCGAATGAAAACTGAAAACGGCAACAAGAGGCAGGACAGCAGACTGTAAGAAGACGCCACCCACCCTACAATGTCAGCACTTGTAACAAGTGTTCTATTATTGTTCTGAAGTTTAGTTTCATTGGTTCTCTGGAGGCATCGGTCAGTTTTTGTTACAAGTGCAGATTTCTTCCTCTGCAGACTACACACGGGCAGCATAGACACGCACCTGCTAACAGAAGCGTTGCCAGTCAAAATGAACCACTAGTGTTTTTGGGTCAAAAAAAGTGCTGGCCTCGCTAAGAAAATCTCTACAAAAAACTATTAGCAACAAATATAGCCAGTCTAGGCAACAAGTTGCAGTGTAATTCAAAAAATAAGAGCTAAATAAGAACATTCAAACACTGTAAAGGAGCGGTGTGAGGGCCCTGGACTTCCTCTGGGTCTGCTGTCAGGGTTTACACAGCTGCTTTGGAGCACTCGCAGCTCTTTTAGGTGTGGATAGGACTGAGTTCAACAAAGCACATTTCCCCAGGAAAGCAGGGTTCACATGCATCACATGATTCTGACCATGCTAGTCTTGTTGAGGGTCGTAAGAACACAGACGGGAGAGCTGCATGATTTTAGGTTTGGCAGTTGTCTTGTGTTTTTTCCTGGCTTTATGGATTTCGGCTTGCAGCTCAACTGGGAGCCACATTTAACAAAAAAAGGAGGCTGCTTTTAGTTTTCAGAAATCTAAGAACGTTTTTTCTTCACCTTTGAAGAAATAAGGAAGAGAAAAGTACGGAGCATAGTCACAAAGAGTTCTAGGTTGTGACCAGAAGGTCAAGTATCAACCGAGTGTACCTCAAAGGTCAGAGGTGGTTAGATTGAGCCCAAAGTAGAAGAACTGGATCCGGTCAATTTGCAAACCACCTTTTGAATAGGGAAATCCAAGGTAACTGAACAAGAATGTATCGTTTCATTTGCATTTGGATGCAAGTGAAAGGAAGACTTCAAAAAATACTAAGAAAACATGCAGCAGACAAACATGAGTATCCACGCAATAAATGTTAAAGTTAGAAACACATTCAGAAAGGCCCTGATGTCACAAGAAAAGGGTTTGATAACAGATGCATTTTACCCAGTACACACCCAGTATACAGCGGGTGTACATAGCATATAGACTCTATATATTCTATATACCATATATAGTGTCTATATACCATGTTCTGTTGTGCTTAGGAGTTGGGATCCATCATGTCTAATCCATCGTTGCTGGCGTCTGACTAATTTTTATTGACTCATTAAAGTAGGTGCAGAAATATGGAAAGCTATAAAAACCAAGTCCATTATACAAAAAATGATCTTGAATAGTAAAAACATCAAATAATGAGGCAATGGACAGGATCATATCTGAATGGCTCTAGAAGAAAAAAGTAGTATATAAAGGGTAAAAGCCATCTACTTATGAGGAAGGCTTCACATGATGGCACACTCTCTGGACGACACTTTGCCCTGTAGGAGAAACAAAAAGGTTTGTTATTGGGAGACTTCCATGTGTAGCTGTACAGATGTACAAGTTCCAAAGACTGACTCCATCCAACAGCCTACAACAGGTGCTGACTGAGACACTGTTTAACCTCAGTAAATAAACATGTTATGAAAACTATGAGCTCATTTTGAATGTGATCGCAGCCACAAGTCATAAATATGTTGGCGCAGGGTCACATGCAGCACTGCGTAGCATCCCCTCTTCTTCTAACAGCAACCCACAAGTGTGTGGGACTTGAGGAGAGCAGCTGTTGGACTTGTGGAAGAAGAATGTGTCCCATTCTTCTCTGTTAGAGGATTCCAGCTGCTCAGCAGTTCTGGTCCTGCTTTGTCCTGTTTTTTTGGTGCAAACTGCCACTTCCATAGGCACTGATTTTGGTTAGTATGACCTCAGCAGTTTCCCCACTTTGCCTCAGTCTATTTTAAACTAGCTTTGGTCCAGAGAAGACAGCAGTGTCTCTGGATAACACTCCCATGTGGCTGCCTCTTTGCATGACAGAGCTCCAACCTGCATCTGTGGAGGGCACGCTGAGCTGTCTTCACACACTGATCCTGAACCCATGCACTGATTTCCACCACACAATCATGCCTGTTTTAAGGGACTGGTGATGCAGATATCCAACAATGATGATATTATGAACTACAGATGATGAATTACTCAAAGTCTTCACATGTTTACATTCAGAAACATTCTGAAAAACAATTTGTAGACGCAGTTTTCTGCAGAATGGTGAACCTCTGCCTCTCTAAGATGCTCTTTTTAGACCCCGTCATGTGACTCACATGTTGCCAATTAACCTAAGTGGCTGCTAAATGTTCCTCCAGCTCTTTCTTTTTAGTACCACTTACTTCATCAACCTTTTATTGACCTTGTCCAACTGCTCTGCTATCGAGTCAAAATGAGCTCATAGTTTTCTTAACATCTAATCTAACTGCAGTGACAGCCCTGCTCCTTTACACTGAGCCAAACAAAAAGTTTTACCAAAAAGGTAAAGAAGAAAAATTGTTGGCCAAGTGTACCGTTTGTGCCACTGTCTCCTCCTCGCCATCAACATCATCTACATCCACCTGAGTGTTGGTTACAGTCCTCCTGGCCACCTCCTGTGAGACAAACACCGCATGACTCAAAAAATCAAAACCATGTACGAATTTCAAGCAAAGGAAACTGGTTTAGTTAGCTATGCACGGACGTCTTTACCTCGCCATCAGCATTGACCAAAGAGGTAACTATGTCATTTCCTGTGCCCCAGGAAGCCTGACTTTTCCACAGCAAGTCAGTTGGAGGACTGTGAGCCATACCAGCATCGGCAGACCACACCTAGGTGCAGGTAAACAACAAAAAAAAAGCTGTTTACAACATACAGTATAACATACAGCTTCACATATTACATTTTCACAATATTACACAGCATGATCATCACAGTACAGTCTGTTAAACTTGAGAAATATCAGTCTGTCCAGGTAGGAAGTCTGAGCCGCTGGGAACCCATTTCACCTGCACAGGTGCAAATCAATGACAACAGGTGCAGTGGAGAGACAACAAGTCAATGCCCCAGAGGGTTTAGCAGTTGGAGGCCACAGACCTTCGCTCCCTCCTTATCCCTCACGACTGATTTTTCTCTTGGTGTCCTTGTGGGCTCTTCATCAGTGTTCCTGTCTCACCTCCACTACATGTGTGTCTATACGTGTCTGATCGTTTAGGGTCATGCAACCATACGCAATCTACTCACCGTGACAGACTGCCCAGCTTTCAGGACGTATTTTGGTGAGAACTTGTAGATGATTTCTTCCCCATTGTCAACCTGTCTCTTCAATCTCCAGTTGCCCAGAGGCTGGTCCTGCAAGACATGAGGAGCCTTAATACAGAAGTGCACTTTGTTCAGAAAAGGAGACACAATATAAAATTTCACCTAACACACCTGCTCAGTATCGTTGATGAGTGTGACTGCGTTTCCATCCATGTCAGTTGGTGATATAGTGACGGCTCCAGTAGCCGTAGCCTCTTCTGACACCAGCAACTGCTCCTCTCCTCTTCCAATCTCTGGCATCTCCCTAACCTCTGCTTCCGCTCTCTTCCTCTTAGAGGAGCGGGAGGATGAAGATCCTGTTAATCTGGACACTGTGACTCGGGAAGACGGGCTGGGGGACAGCTTCAGTCTAAAACAGGAGGAGAAAATGATGCTGTTGGAATCAATGTGCAACGATCCCAACAGTCTAATCTGATCCAAGTATCACTTTCCACCCGCTACACATCCTACCCACGGTGCCTACAGTAAGTACCTGCTCTGATGGCATCCTCATGATAAAGTACTTGATAAAATACTTCTACTGTGGAAAAACACTCGGTATCAGAAAATACCACACATACAGATACCTTGGCTTCAGGTACCTCAAGGTACAGATAAGATTATGACTTCTATTTTTTTTATTTTTTAGCCCAATCAGTCTCATTCACCTCCACAAGGACTGAAACCGTTCAATGATGTGAAAACATAGGCCAGTCTGAAACTGGATTTCACACATTTATCACTTTGATTCAGTTTATAAAGCACACCACAAACATGTGCACCTGTGTTCCTCTCCCTCCAGCAGTTTCCTGTATGCATTGATCTCCATATCCAGAGCCAGCTTCACATCCAGCAGCTCCTGGTATTCACTGAGCTGAGCGTTCATCCGGTCTCTCAGTTCAGCCATTTCTTGTTCTTTTGCTTCGATGGCACGGCGGTGCTTGTCTCGCTCAGACGACAGAATTTCTTCCAACTCTCTGATACGATCTTCTGAGGCAGCCACCTACAAAAGCAAACATGCAGACACCACTCAATTAAAACCAAATAGCAAACCACCAGAAATCATGAGCTGTTTAAGGGATTTAAAGTGTGGAAGCTGTAGGAGAGGTCTCCATTTGGGTGTAGTGGTGTCCATAAGGCCACACCTGTTTCTGCAGGGCGCTGAGCTGGTACCCAAGGCTCTCTATTCTGGTACGAGACTCCTGCAGCTCCTCCCTGGCTGAGCTCATTGCCTTGTCATTAATCTCAGAGGACACTTTGGCATTATCCAACTGCAGACAGAACGAGACAGATAGGATATTTGAACACAAGGAGCATAAAACAAAAAGAAAGAAAGGGGGGGAAAGACAAACATGTGTCTCTCACCTTGGCCTGAAACGTTTGCTCCAGTTCTTCCTTATAAATAGAGACTTGCTCATCATGTTGCCTCCGCAGGTCCTGGTTGGGATCACAGAACTCTGATTAACATTCATTCTCAACAGAAAGCCTGCTGAGCAGTGCTGACACAGATGTGAAGGTGAAATTTAGCATCAACACAAACACAGTACAGACCTGGCCTTTATATTCTAGTAGTAAATATCTCATAATATAATATACTTGCCAAAATGGTTACAGAGAAAATTAACAAGTCCTAGCACGCAATGTGAAATTGTGCAGCATTTTACAGTCAGAGCCAACCAGCATGCTCCTGTGCATGTGCGCACAATTTTCAAAAAAACAACTAGAATTGGTGTTTCCAACACAAGATTTATCAAGGAATAACAACGTGAACTCATAATGACCTCAGCAGATTCGTGCTTTCACAGTGTGACATTCTGGGTCAGTGGAGTTGCTGCTACCAAAAGATATTAGGGTTAGCTGCTGATGGCAACCTGCCCAGGTGTACGGGTACTTACAGAAACTGTCTGAGAAACACAGTACTGGTTTTCTTTTGGTGCCACAGGCAAAAAAGAACTAAAAACTGACTGATACTAAAAATGCCTTTATTATTTGTATGATAACATTTGTTTTTCAATGACACAACTGTACCTGTAAATATACTGGGTTGTAGCAGCCACAGACACGGCAACATCAGAAATGAAATCATACCTGTAAAGCTTGTGCCAGTTTGAACTCATAGTCCTGTCTGACTCCAGAGTCCACCTCCACTATTCTCTGCTCATGTCGACGGCGAGACTCGCGCACCTCCTGAGCACAAGAAGTGAGTGAAGTGTGAGAAACGTCACCCAAAGAAAACCCAAATACTTTGCTACGTTAAAATAGAGAGGGAAAGAAATCTGATTATGCAAACTTTATGGCAGTCTTGTGCACATGCACAGTATTTACGACACAACCCTTACCTCATCAAACATAGTCTTCCTGAACTCCAGCTCTTCACTCAGTGACTGACAGCGGTTCTCCAAGTCCACACGCATCAGTGTCTCTGCCTCCAGCTGGCGTTTACCAACAGCATGGCTGTCCTCTGCCTACACATCATAAGACCGGGACATTTATTAGCACATGGACAACATTAGGCTGATTGGCTGGCTCTTCATGACCAAGCAGAGAACATTTGTCATGTTAGTCTGGCATACGAAAAGTAAATGAAACATTTACTTTTGGGGACATAATACCCAACTGAAAAGGTAAACAAAATTGTAATATCAATCACGATTAAAGTATTGTGGTGATCATATATTATCATTTCTAATTATTCAACCATTTCTAGATATTTTTTTTCTGGCTTCATTTTTTTTACTAAACATCTCGCATCTTTCCCACCTTGGCCAGCAGGTTCTTGACATCAGCTAGCTCAGAGCTCAGAGCAGCATTTTGGCTTAGAGCTGTTGAAAGAGCTGCTTCATTCTTATTCAGCTGGGCTTCCAAACCACTGGCCCTGGAGATTGCTGCAGCAAGATCACCATCCTTTTTCTTTATACTGGAACAAAGAGACAAGGAGGCAGAACACAATTATTATCTTTAAGTGGTCACTTAATGGCCCTTACAAGCAAATATCCCAAATCTTTAGCCACGTTAACACGATTTCAAATAAAAAAAAGTATTTGATAAGGCGTTACCTGCGTGTAGCTTCTTCCAGGTCAGCCTGAGCCTTGCCCAGATCTATCTGGAGCCTGGCTCTCTCTTTAGCAGTTTCATCCAAAACTCGCCGAGCATCAGCCAACTCTGCCTCATACAGAGCCTTTAGGCCTGTTACCTAAAGAGAGGGATGCAAAACACATTACCTGGTGAAGAAAACAAACACTACTGACTGTTCCAGGATGGAAAGTCTTCTGAGTGGTTGCATATTACAACAGAAGGACATGTTTCTAAAGTTCACCTTAAAAAAACAAACAAACCCCAACCTATTTCTTTTTTTTCTCCTTTCTTTTCTTTTAATCAGACAGAGGATTATTACAGGAACATATACTAAACTAAATATACACGGTGGCTCCATTATTATGTTTTAAAATTAAATTTGTTCCCGTTTGAATTTTATCTGAATAAATAATGAATTGAAAAAAAATATATATATATAAAAATAAATAAAACTCTTTCAGTCAAGCACTGGGAGCAGTGTTAAATTCAACAGTCAGAGCAGCCGTTTCCAGCTGACCTACTAATTTCATTCAGTATCAATTATTCTGAATGAATAGATCCAACTACCACAACTACACACACTGTGTGACGTTTTCAGTAACCATATATAATGTTAGGATGTAACAAAAGTAATTACTGTCTGAAAATAGCCTTAAAGCTTTCCTTTCACTGCTGCCACCACATTGGACTTTCCGAGTCTAAATAAGATTCAACTAACAGCAAAGAGGAAGTGCATTAGCATTTGAGCAAAAAATACCTCTTAAGTACTTCATGGGCCTCTATAAAACCTATAGAAACCAACCATCGCACATTGCTTCACCAGTGGCAAAAAAGGTGAAGAAAAAGAAGACAGAACAAAGCAAGGAAGACCGGTACAACCATTTACACAATGGAGAGAGGTTTGGGATTTAAGACTTTCCAAAAATGTCAGCAAGCATGTCACACTTCTACTGGATCCAGAATTTTATTATTTTTTTAAAAACTTGCCTGCATATGATCTAATTTACTTTTTTTTTTTTTTTTTAATTACCTTAGTGTCACTGGAATTTAAAATAACATTTTTAGAATTTATATTACATTATTAAGTAGCAACCCTGTCAGTGTTAGCCACATTGGTAACTACTCCCTAATACCTGCAGTAGAACAAAAACAGCAGAAAACAGTCACAAACGCAGGCTTGTTAATTCAGTTAGCACTAGGCATGCCAACCAATAAAATCATAAGGCTAGTGTGCAGAAAAAGGTAGCACTGAGTGATCCACTGAGTGATTGCTAACATAAAAGAACACGTTTAGGGGCTCTCCTTTACTCGTTATAAAAGAAGGAACTAGTATAGTATATGAAAGTGTAAAAAGGGTGGACAAGGCCAATTTTTCGCGAATGTGGTTATTGCGTGCGTTCATCGCTGTGTTGATTGGGGTTGCTACGTTACAAGAAAAACAGGAAATTGATGCTGCTATGGGCAACAACGTGTCTTTGCAACACCACCTGCTATAACTCCAGTAGAAACACTACAAGACCAAAATGTATCTGTTGTAGGTCAAGTGTCGAAATAGTAGTTCCTTTAAGAAGCAGTTCCATTACAGGGTTGCTACCTGTGAGCATACAATGACTCACAGCACGAAGAAATAAAGGATCTGGCACGATTACAAGATCTACCATTACTCAAATATGTTGGGTTTTTGTGTTTGTTTGTTTTTTTTGATGAAGCAGAAATCATACATCATGCAAAGGTCACATATAAAATAGAAACCACGCACAAGTTAAAATTTTAACTTTAGGGCAACAACTATTCAAGATTACAACAAACACCTTTGTCCCATGATAGGTTCTATCGATGCTTATCTGATGAAGCGCAAAATTGTCTTGATACAATCATCCAGGTAAGGAAATCAATCGTTCTGGTAAAGAAATTCCCCAAAAATGGATTCTGTAGGTTTTTTCTTGTTTTGTTTGGTTTTTGTTTTTTTGTGGGGGGGGGGGGGGGGCAAAGTCAAATGAACGGACAAATTCACAAATACAAAAAATACATTAAATTAAAAAAAAAAAAAAAAAAATCACTGAGCAGAGATTGGCGCGCAGACCCACCCGCTCAGTGCTTCCGGTCCGGTCATATTTGAATACAGATGCAGTATGGATCATTACGGCAAACAATGCAAAGCCAACGGCACCAGTGAAGCTGAGTTTACCGTATGTGAGCGCACTGTTAGTTACACATTTTACGCCGCATAATTAACGTGACTTATAATGACCGATTTTCCCTATCGTTCAAGACTAGATATGTGCGCGCACGAGCCTTTTTTCAGTTACACATTTTTACGACAGGGATCACGTGCTGATATTACATTTGCTGAAATATTTTCATTTACTAACCTCTCTCGTAGTCACCTCTTCTTTTTCCGACACTTTAACCATTAGCCGGTCATTCTCCAATTCCAGCGCCCGCACG